>NC_058386.1:106679077-107303500 GCF_018350175.1 Felis catus
ATTGTCAAGTTAGCTCACATACAGTGTAGTCTTGGCTTCAGGAGTAGATTCCCATGATTCATCACTTACATACAACACCCAGGGCTTATCCCAACAACTGCCCTCCTCAATGTCCCTCACCCATATTCCCCACCCCCCAACCCCAACCCCATCAACCCTCAGTTTGTTTTCTGTATTTAAGAGTCTCTTATGGTTTGCCTCCCTCTCTGTTTGTATCTTATTTTTCTTTCCCTTCCCCTGTGGTCATCTGTTAAGTTTCTCAAATTCCACATATGAGTGAAATCATATGTTATCTTTCTCTGTCTGACTTATTTCACTTAGCATAATGATTTTGGTAAACATTCTTAAATATTAATTCATTTTTTTAAGTTTATTTCTTTATTTTGAGAGAGAGAGAGGGCAGGGGAGGAGCAGAGAGAGAGGGACAGAATCCCAAGCAGGCTCTCTTAGCACAGAGCCTGACATGGGGCTTGATCTCACAAACTGTGAGATCATGACCTGAGTCAAAATCAAGAGTCAGACACTTAACCAAGCCACCCAGGCACCCAAAATGTTAATTCTTAAAAAGCAGTTTTACAGAACAAAAAAATATAGGTTCATGAGGCTTTATATTACTTGTTATAAATCCAGGACAGTTTTGCCCTACAAGGGACATTTGGCAATGTCTAGACATTTTTGGTTCTCAAATCTGGGAAGACTGCTATCGGCGTCAAGTGGATCAAGGCCTGGGACACTGCTAAATATCTTACAGTGCACAATACAGCAACCCACAAAATCTCAATAGTGGCGAGATTACATAATTGTGTGGATTATAGAGCCATAACAAGTCATTAAGGAAAGTTATGGCTATTTAGTAAATAATTCGAATTAACCTCTGACAAGAACATAATATAGGAAAACTACCATACTATGCCATAATCTATTCTTTGATGCCTTTGTTAGAGAAAAATTCTGGACTGAATGGTAGTTCTGGTGGCAATGCTAGGAACATGGGAGGCACAGTAAAATAGAAGGACTGACTGACTTCTGTCCATAGATCCTCATACAAACTGTCAATATATACAAATGCAAATGACCATATCCTGTATTACCTCACTCTCACTGTACTGCCTCTTCCTGCGATCTAACTCATCCCCTCCGCTCTCCACTAATCAACACTCAACACTCCTTTCTTTTATCCCAAACCTGAATTCCAAGATTTCTCCCAGACCACAACTCATGCTGGTATGCGTTTTCTGCACCTTTCAGCCAAGATTTCTTTCTTCTTTTACGTCTCTCATGAAATCTTCTCCATTCTTTGGAAAAGAGTGAATAATTTCTCACTGGTTCCATATTGCATAAAACAGAACCCCTTCCTTGCTCAAAAACCTACCAAAAGCACCTACCTTTTCACACACGCAACTAAGTAACTATTTAATGTATGGATCTGTTTGGTGTTTTGATTGCTGTCTATTCATGATAAATGTGTCTGTGCTAGTGTTTTGTCCAGTTAGAGGTGGTGTAGACAAATGTCTGGTCATCTGCTTTGGGAATATTATTTCTAAGAAGGAGTGTGAAAAGAATCAAGGGCAGTCACTGTTCCACGCTATTGTTCAGAACATTGGTTTTGACCTCAAAGAGCAACACTTTCGTGTTGCCAGGTACTGGGAGCCTGCTATGGAAGGGGAAAAGTCCAGAATCAGTGCACTGTGGAATATCGGTAGAAGGAAACACAAGAGACTGGTAACAGTGGTTGCCTTCAGAGATGGAAACTGGAGAACTTAGAGATAAAGGTGGGAGAGAGACCTAATTTTCAGTATATAACCTTTCGTAACTTTGGAATTTTGCTCCATGTGCATATACTAGCTATACAAAAATATTAATTTTTATATCAGTATACTGTACAAAACTACAGTATTTGTATCTTAAGCCAAACTTCTACCCAGCTACAAATGGATGCGAAAATATCATGTTTTTTATATTCAAAACTGGGGCATTAAGGATATATTCTGGCAATCTGTTAAACTCTGAATCCCACACTGAGAAAAAGACTAAAAAGAAATTGTCTGCAATGATATGTTCCTTATTGATATGATTGTCTTTAAATTACATGGAAATAGGCAGAATAAAATTGACCTAACTATAGTGTTCCTATACCTCCCTAAAGCAACACATTTAAAAATAATTGGAGGTCTGAAGAAAATGCAGTGACAAAATTTTATTTACATTTTAATGTAATATATAATTGATTGACCAGAAGTTTTAAGCACTTTGTATTCTTGATGACAAGAGAAGACCATTTTATCCAGGAATAAATTGTTTTCTGCCTTTAGTTTGGATGTAATAATCCCAAATCCTTTGGAAAGAAAAAATGTTTTATCGAGAACTCCATTTCCTCAAATTCTCCTCATTTCCCCAGTGATTATAATATCAAATGTCACACATTTAAAACAAAACAAAAGCATGGAAATGTCCCTTGTCTAGACTGAGCCTCTAGTATGAAGATATACTCTTTTTTTTTAATCTGACCTGTAAGACCCTTCCGAATTTAAGGATGTCTAGCACATCTCTGGCCATCCAAGGTAAATGGTCATCATTCTGGTGTACCTTCCCCTGGCCACTCCAAGGAACTGACTTGAATTCCCATTGATGAACCTCACCCTCCTGGCACCTCCCATCACATTTTGCTTCTAATCTCTGAATTAATCTGCACGGCAACTAAGCTGAAGACTGATTTTCAAAAGGTGACATGAGTGTGTTTTAAAAAATGTGGTTCTTAACGCCTCTTCTAAATGAAGGAGGAATCAGGCAGGCTAAGCTGAATCATCTAAACCAGGCTATCTATCTACCTGGAGATATTCAGTATATCTCTGTCCTTGTACGCTGTGTGTTTCTGTTCTGGGTTGGATAGACATCCCATCGGTTATTATATTTACCTATAGAAATTTAATCTCTATTATTCTAAGACAAAAAGAGGCATCTCTCCACCCTTACAAAGTCTGTTTCTATCTGGTAACAGCTTCACTGTTTGTGCATGTACACTGATATATTTGTCTGCTAAAGCCGCCATAACAAAATATGTAGACTGAATAGCTTAAACACAGAAATTGATTTTCTCACAGTTCTGGAGACTAGAAGTCCCAGATCAAGTTGCCAGCCAGTTCAGCTCCTGGTAAGGGCTCTCTTCTGCCCTTATGACCCCACTTAACCTTTATTACCTCCTTATAGGCTCTATCTCCAATACAGTCACATTGGGGGTTAAGGCTTCAACATATGAATGGGGTCATGTGGTATTCAGTCCATAACAACTAAATTAACAGTAAAACAGACTGTTTTATATTTTAGTAAATTAGCACGTTATCTAAGATATATGCAGAAACGTGTATCTACCCACATATATACAAACATCTAGAAAGGGCCAAGAGGCAAAACAAACCAGTTGTTTTGGAATTAGTGGGGATGGTGCATAGAATGCGTTTAAGGGCAGGAGGAAAAAAGGGTGTTAGGGAGAAATGGGAAAAATCAGCTGGTGGGATAGGAAAAGAGGAACAGCAGCCCTCTGTACTGGCATTCTCTAACCAGGAGAACGTTAAGATTTTAGTAAAGTCTTGCATCAAAGCAAACAAATTCCACAGGATTGAATAAGATGCTTTGAATCTCCACTCCTCCTAATATCCACTAAGGCAAAGCTCTGCCAGGCAGGCTAGGATATGACCATTGCTTAACCTGTCCCTTCCTGATTTCAAGCTCACAGGAGAATAGCAACTATGTTCCTTTAACTCAATCTCTGCAGTATTGCTAGGCAAAAAACCATTTAAATGCTTTAGATGGTGATGATTATGGAGGAAAATGGAATATAAATGGCTACTGACAAGTTTCATTGTTACAACTTTTATAACCCCATTATTTAAGAGATGAATGTCTTCATATTCCTAAACAAGAGGTAATCACATGTCTAAAGCTTCTTCGCCCCTCACTTATTTTGTAAAAATGCTATTCTCATTTATTCTCAATCTTCCCCCCCACCCCCGGGTGTGCATTAGTTACTATGGAAACATTGGGATACCATAGTTTGAGCGTATTAACATTCCTAAATTCTATTAGAATATGAAGCCAATTTATATTGTATTGGGGGAGAGAGTTCTCACTCAGAGTTATAAATGAATACAAGACAAAATGAAATGTATGGCACTGCCATGCAAACACAGGCCTCACTTAGCACCACAAAATGGGTAAGGCTCATCTCATCTGCCCACTTGATGTACCAGAATCCTGACAGTAGTTATCAATAAAATTGTCTTACTCTGTTCATGCTTCTATAACAAAATACCATAACCTGGGGTAAAAGGACTTACAAGCAACAAACATCTATTTCTCACAGTTCTGAAGCCTGGGAAATTCAAGATCACAGCACCAACATATTTGATGTCTGGTGAGAAACTGCTTCCTAGACAGCCTAAGTCTTCTCACTGTGTCCTCACATGGCCAACATGGCAGAAGGGGCAAGGGAGCTCTCTGAGGTCCCTTTAATAAAAGCAGTAGTCTTATTCATGCGAACTTCACCCTCATGACCTACAAACCTCCCAAAGGTCCCACCTTCTAAATATCATCACTGGGGGGGTTAGGTTTCAACATACGAATTTGTAGGGGACAAAAACATTCCATCTATAGCAGAGTACTAGGTAAAGACATTTATGTTTGCTAAGTAAAGACACTTATATATAATGACATCAGTATGGGTTCTTTTTTTTTGCTGTAACTAGCATTTATCATAAACAATTTATTTGTTTCGTTTCCACTTTGACTCAAGAGTTTTTAGAGTAGTCATTTTAAATTTAAAAGTGACAAGATTTTTTTTGCTGAAGTTTTATTGTTAATTTCTCTTTTTTTATTTTATTGTGGTAAGAGCCTTTGCCCACATGTGTGTACCTACTATACATCTCAACCACAATGTACTGCATACAACTAAAACTGAATTTATAATCTCTCTTGAGCTAGATGCTCCTCTTTATTCATTTTTGGGTTTTTTGTTTGTTTGTTTTTAAGAGAAAGAGAGCACAAGTGGGGGAGAGGGGCACAGGGAGAGAGAGAATCTTAAGCTCAGCTCAGAGCCTGACATGGGGTTCGAACCCACGACCCTGGGACCATGACCTGAGCTGAAATCAAGAGTCTGACACTCAGTCGACTGAGCCACCCAGACACCCCTCCTCTGTATTCTTTGCTTCAGTTGTAATACCACATCTACTCAATACTCAAGCTAGAAAATCTACAAATCAGCTTTGCCTCCTCCTTCTCCCTTATTCATTAAATTGGATCATCACCAAACCCTACAAATTTTACCTCCTAAAAATTCTTCAAATTTGTCCCCTTCTTTATATTTCTTTTTGTAAGTTTATTTATTTATTTTAAGAGACAGAGGGAGCACAAAAGCAGGGTAAGGGCAGAGAGAGAGGGAGAGAGAGAGAACCCCAAACAAGCTCTGCGCTGTCAGCGCAGAGCCTGACTCAAGGTTCAAACCCACCAACCATGAGATCATGATCTGAGTCAAAGTCAAGAGTCAGACACTCAACCAAGTGAGCCACCCAGGCGCCCCACCCCTCCTCTATATTTGTTGACATTGTCTATTAAGTAATGCTATGAGAGATAAGGATTAAGCTCACTCCCACAACCCCACCTCTCATCCATCCTTTCCAATATAGTTTCAACATTATTATTATTTCCCCTAATGGTTATCTTTTTCCACTTTAAATAATATGCATAAACTTACATTTCTTGTTTGATCAACCATAGGTAGTTTCTCCTAACTTCCCACTTTGTAAGATGAAGATATTAGTGTTCTATATTTCCCCCTCCCAACCTACGTCTATTTTTCCACATCTCTATTTTCACACTTATCCAAGCCATCATCTTATCAAACCTCCTATTTGGTCTCCCTATTTCCATTCTCACCCCCTCTTAACTCTTCACACAACAACCATAGTGACTTTTTTTAGTGTAAATCAATGTCTGCTTTTGTCAGTGGCAGACTAACTTGTTTCAGACTAACCATCCCATGGAGAACAACTATAAAAGCTGAACACACAAAACCATTTTTTGTCACATTGAAGGGCCATCAAGGCAGTGAGAAATTGAGAGAAGCCGAGATTCTGGAGAAGAGAGAGAGAGGGGGAGGGAGGAAAGATATAAGCTAGACATCTGGCTGCATTTTTGCTTTTAAGGCATTTGGCAATGTAAACAGTTGTGGATTGAGAAGCTAAGAACCTTAGCAAAAAAACAATACAGAGAATAGTTCCCGAGAGTCTGAGAAGCTGAGAAGAACTTTCAGAAGTCTCAAGAAACTGAGAGAAGGAAAATGGAGTTGAGTGCCCATGAAAGAGAATCCCTGGTAAATACCACAGAATTTCAGTTGAATCTCCCAAAGAGTCACAACCCAAGAGTAAGAGAGAATGGGAAAAAGATCAGCCTTCATAAATATGGAAGCCCAGTCTCAGTCAGTGATCAGATTAAAGTGATCTATCCCTACCCTGAGTGCTTGCCAGAGTAAAAAATAAATCCCCTCTGGAGAAAGATAGCATTAATCAGCACCTCAAATTATCTTTTTAACTCTTTATGTGGTGCTCAACATTCAATGACCAACCATAAAGTGTGCAAAAAGATAACCACTGACAAAATCAAGAGAAAAATAGACAATAGATACAGAGCCACAGAAGATCCAAATATTAGAGTTCTCAGGCATAGATTTTAAAATAATTGTAATTAATATATCAATAAAATTAAATGACATAATGGAGAACTACAGCTATAGAAGATTAATTACATATAGAAGAATTATATTAAGAAAAATAGGAAACAGGTTTCCCCCTTTCAATCTAGTGAGATGGTCTGGGAGCAGCAGCACCCTTGTCTTAGCTCAGATTACTATAACAAAATGTGATACACTGGGGGGCTTAAACAACAGAAATTTACTTCTCAAAGTTCTGTAAGCCAGGAGTCTGAGATCAGGGTGCCAGCACGATCAGGTTCTGGTGAGAACCCTTTTCCTGGTTTGCAGATGACCACCTTCTCATGGTATACTCATATGGTGGAGAGACCTCTGGTCCCTTCTTCCTGTAAGGGCACTGATCCTCTATCCTCATGACCTCATCTAAACCTAATTATCTCCTAAAGGCCTCATCTCCAAATACCATCACATTGGGAGTTGGGGCTTCAACATATGAATTTTGTGGTGACACAAACATTCAGTTCATAACAGCCCTAATAACAATGTGCATATCTAGTGCACAGATCTTGGTTTTTAAACACCATTCCCCACTAAAAGGGACTGGAGATCCTTGGAGAAATGATTAATCCTAGGAATAGGGCACAGAAAGCATAAGACAAGGTTGAGCCTTCTTTTTGTTCCTAAAAGTAAAGAAGTGCTCAAAGAATAATGGGAGAAATATTAAAAGGACACAAAAGCCAACCTAAAAGGGTTCCCATTGGCTAAATTTGAGCATCATAGTAAATAATGATAGTAATATATTAAAACCCATTGAATAAAGTAGGAATTTATGAATCCATACTGATATGAATGAATGAACGAATGAATTAAATGTTTTATGAGGAACTAGGGATATATATAGATATAAAGTTTCAAAGTAACTACCCACAGGGGCGCCTGGGTGGCTCAGTCGGTTAAGCGGCCGACTTCGGCTCAGGTCATGATCTTGCGGTCTGTGAGTTCGAGCCCCACGTCAGGCTCTGGGCTGATGGCTCAGAGCCTGCAGCCTGCTTCCGATTCTGTGTCTCCCTCTCTCTCTACCCCTCCCCTGTTCATGCTCTGTCTCTCTCTGTCTCAAAAATAAATAAAACGTTAAAAAAATTAAAAAAAAAAAACAAAGTAACTACCCACAAAACACTTATTATTTGCAAAGGGAAAAATAATCACCCTATGTTGGAGAAGCCTGGAAGACACCAACTTAATGCAATGAAGGAACAAAGCACCACTTCTGTGATATTCCTGCCAAAAACTTATAAACCAAACATAACCACAAAGAAACATCAGATAAACACAAGTCGTGGGACATTTCACTAAATAACTGGGTTGTAATCTTTAACTGTCAAGGTAATGGAAGTCAAGGAAAGACAGAGTACCTATTGTAGATTGAAGGACAGTAAATAGACATGACAACTAAATGCAATGCTTCATTCTGAAATAGATTCTTTGACTATAAAGGACATTATTGGCAAGTTGGCAAAACTTGAATGGGTATCTGAGTATTGAATAATAACAATATATCAATGTTAATTTTCTGATTTGATGTTTATATTGCAGCTTTTCAGAAAATGACCTCTGTTTTTTAGGCAATACACATGGAAATATTTTGAAATGATAGAGCATCATGTCAGTTACTCATAAAAGCTTCAGGCAAAAAAGTTCTTTGTACTGTACCTAAAACTTATCTGTAGGTTTATTTCAAAATATTTTAATGTCCTATCAGGTTTTAAAAAACATGATGAATTAAAATTCATGACATTAACAGCACACAACAACAGCTCAAGTTATAAGGGAATAAATTGATTTGAAGAATTGAAGGGTCCTTACATTAAGCAGTATTTAAAGTGGTTATAGCAGGTAAGTTCTAGTCAAAACTACATGTTTTTAGACTAACAACTAAAAGAATAATAAAAGAATGTATTACTAGTAAACTAGAAGATGAAAAATAGAATAAAAAGGACACATCATACTTAGTGGCTGACTTCCAAAGGATAGATTATGGGAAAAGGAAAATATAGTAATTTCATAGTGAAGTAAACTGGCAGACACCATCTTAATCAAGGTTAACATGACCAGTGATAAGTCATGTTGATAGCATATGCCCTCTGATATGATGTGATGAGAAAGGCACTTCATCTCCGTGGTACACTCTCTCAAAATCCAATAACCTAATCTAATAATGAGAAAACATCAGACAAACCCAAATTGAAGGACATTCTACAAAATACCTGACAAAATCTGCTCAAAATTGTTAATGTCATGAAAAAGACTAAGAAGCTGTCACAAATCAGAACAGAGTAAAGAGACATGACAACTAAATGCAATGTGGTATTGTAGATTGGATCCTGAAGCAGACTATTTGGACTATTGAAATCCAAATAAAATCTGAAGTTTAGTTAATAATGATGTGAAATGTTGGTTTACTAATTACAACAAAAGATAATATTAGGGAAAATTGCAATTAGGGGAAATTGAATCTGGGTGGGGGGTTTACAGGAACTTTCTGTGTTATCTTTACAACTTTTATGTAAATTAAAAGTATTCCAAAATAAAAATTTTACTTAAACTTCATAAATCCAAAAATAGACAAGAAAAGGAAAAAAAAGAAAACAAAGAGCAGGTATAACGAATAGGAAACAAACAGAAAGATGCCAGATATAAACCTAAATATGTCAATAATTACATTAAATATTATTAGATTAATGTTCCAATTGAAGAAACAGTCCAGGGGCGCCTGGCTGACTCAGGCAGTAGAGCGTGCAACTCTTGATCTCTGGGTTGTGAGTTTAAACCCCACATTGGGAGTAGAGCTTACTTTAAAAAAAAAAGACACAGTCCAGCTATATAAAATAAATCAACCATATGCTGCTTTCAAGAGACATATTTTAAATGTAAGGATACAAAATGGTTAAAAATAAACAACATATGGCAAAACAACACATCATGCAAGCAATAACAAAAATGTCAGGATAGCTATATGAATATTAGGCAAAATTGACTTTACATTCTGGAGGATCTGGAAGGCCGTGCACATACAAAGGGTTGCACACATGCTCAGGGGATATCAGAGATGGATGACCTTTGGCCCTATACAAGCAGAAAGTAAAAATCAGAGACTTGTAAACTGCCTGAACTTAGAATGAGTGTACCAACACATGCACAGATTCCCTAGGAAAAGGGTGGAAACCTTGTAGGCTCAAAGTGTTTAAGGAAAATATTTGGCAAACAATTGACTGATCACTAAGCTATGATGACCAAAGGATGAAACCTAGGTGGCTAGGCTTAAAAATAAGAACAAGAATTTTAAGAGGAGAAAAAACTGAGCAAAGATTCCAGTTGTCACACACTGCAGGAGAAATAGACACTACGTAATTAGTCCAAGCACATCACTGAACAAAACCAAAGAAATATAGTGCATTATACAAAATAAAAATAAAGCAACAAAGAAACAAGGTGTAGCCCAACAGGAAAAAAAAATCAGCTCATATAAACTGTCTGCAGGAGGTCCTCCATGATAGATTTAGTACATAAAGACTTCAAATAAGCTATTTTAATATGTTTATCAAAGAACTCAAAGAAAATATGTTTAAAGAATTAAAGGAATGTGTGATGACAACAACTCATCACATCGGAACATTAATAAGGAGATATGAGGGATGTCTGGGTGACTCAGTCAGTTCAGCATCCAACTCTTGATTTCAGTTCAGGTCTCATGGTTTGTGAGATCAAGCCCTGCATTGGGCTCTGCGCTGTCAGCTGCTTGAGATTCTCTCTCTCC
Source organism: Felis catus (assembly GCF_018350175.1). Lineage (NCBI taxonomy): Eukaryota > Metazoa > Chordata > Mammalia > Carnivora > Felidae > Felis > Felis catus. The sequence continues at coordinate 106,689,592 of NC_058386.1, forward strand.
CTCTCACTCTGCTCCCCTCAACAAATAAACTTTTTTTTAAATAATAAGATATGAATTATAAAAAAGAAATGAATAAAAATTCTAGAGTTAAAAGGCATAACAACTGAAATGAAAAATTCACTCAAGGAGCTCAACAGCAAATTTGAGCAATAGAAGAAAGAATCAGCAAACTCAAAGGTAGATCAATAGACACTATCCAGTCAAAAGAACAAAATGTAAAAAGCATGAAGAAAACTGAAGAAACTTGAAGGCCTGTGAGACACCATCAAACACACCACATATGTATAATGGGAGTTCCAGAAGAGAAAAAGAAAAAAAAAGGGGCATAAGTATATAAAGAAATCATGAGTGAAAAGTTCACAAATTTGATGAAAAACAATCTACACACCCAAATTAACTCTCTACATCCAGTCTACATCCACATTCAATGAATTCTGAGTAGTACAAATCCAAAGATATTTATAGCTAGAAAGATCATTGTCAAACTGTTGAAAGTCAAAGCCAAAGAGAAAAATATGAAAACAGCAAGAGGAAAATTACATATGATATACAAAGGAACCACAATGAGATTAACAGCTGATTTCTCATCGGAAACAATGGAGATAAGAAGGTGGTGTTATGACATATTCAAAGTGCTGGGGGAGAAAACTACCAACTAAGAATTCTAGGAGTCAGTTCACCACGGCAACAGCTTATGACAACACTTTCTTCTCCCCAGCTTCTGGGTGTCCCTTCAGGTCTTCTGCTGTAAGCTGTGCTGAGGGGAAGGGTGTGGGAGGTCTCTGACCTCACACCATGGGGGACAGAAGAGGTGACAACTTCGAAAGTAGGGACACTGACTGCCTTAAATTGGAGTTAATGGAAGAAATCCACATGAGAGACTTAGTACAGCTTTCAATACTTGAATTAAGACAGGAGATAGTGAAACTGGAAGCCAAACTCAATACTGAAAATAAAGGTGGTGAATGGAAAACACGTTATGAAGTCCAACTTGGACTGAATGATCATCTAGTAAAGCAAATTGCTACTCTCAAAGAGAAAATGGAAAAACTCCGTGGAGATCCTTCAGATAGACTATCTTCTATTCGTGTCTATGAGCGAATGTCAGTGGAATCCTTAAATACATTACTTAAACAGTTAGAAAAAGAAAAAAGGAGTCTTGAAAATCAAGTGAAAAATTGTGCACTTAGATTGGAACAAGAGTCAAAGGCTTACCACAAAACCAGTGATGAATGCCGTGCATACCTAGCTGAAATGTCTCAGATCTCTAGCTCACACCAAGTTTCTAAAAGGCAACAGATGGATCAACTTCATAGAATGAAACAGAATCATGTGAAAACAGGAAGATGTAATCCAACTAATCAGAAGATAGTAAATGCCAAGAAAGGACCAGCAAAAAAGATTACAAGATCAAACCATTTTCCAAAACTCAATCTGTGATTTCAAAACTGGGTGGATTTCTACTTCTTCCCTTTCTTCATCTGTAATATTCAACTCATGAAGTTAATGTTCAGCACATTTTTGGGGTAATGAAATAATTTTTTTTAAAAAGAGCCATTAAACCTCTTTGGCTCCTCTTCCAGATGTTTGTTCCTTTCTCTGCATGACAGTAATTTTCTTAGTAATTTATTTTAGTTTCAAAAATTCTTCTGGAAAGTAATTTTAGTGACCTTAATATATCTAACAGCAGCACTTGTGATTCTTAAAAAAAAATCCTAGGGAACCTGAATATTGTCATCATTACACTTGCTTTTAATAATCTATCCATGATATGCTTTGATGGTGACATTGCTATTGTATTTGGTTTCTAGTCGGCTGTAATCTGATAATATGAGTTCACGAAAACTTTTTGCTATTTTAGGTTATATAATGCTCATTTTTTTAGCCCAAAGTTTAAACAAATCAGATGCATTTTAAACTTTGACTTGAAGTATCATGGTATTGTGGAAATAGCCTTCAATCAAATATCAGCTTGTTGTAGCCCCACTCTGCCATGAACTTATGAGATTTGGGGAAAATCCATTTACCTCATCTTTATTTCTTGTACCTGTAAAATGACTGAGGCAAACTCTGCAACTTCTAAGCTTTCTTACCATTCTAGAAAACCAACACTTACTCAACTACAGGATCCTGCCATAGCACACATGGCAAATTCAGTCATTTTTGTGATGTTTATTAATTCATAGTGATGACCTTATTTTTTGGACCAAACATGGCAAGTGTCCACAATATTCAAGCCTAGAAGTGGACATAGAATGAGGATAGGATAGGAGAGCATTCTTTTAAAGCATTTATAAAATTTATTATATTCTCCTATTCATGATTAGACTGTTTTTGTAACTGTCACATAGGTCTGGAATACACATATAATTTATTTCCTCAACTTAATAAGTGAATTTAAATTCCCAGAAATCACCCAGTGATCAGTATAGTTTTTAGCTAATGGTGTTCTCACCTTGCATTTGTTGCTAAAACCTAAATTCCAGTCGGCATCACCAAGTAATGAATACCAAATGCATTTCTATATCTCTGTAGTTATTCACTTTCTTTCCTTGAGAATGCATAAATTTCATAGAGCCAAATAATTATTTTATATGACTGTAAAATGTAATGCAATGAAATATAAAGTAACTTCCTATAAATTACTCTACATTGGAGCTGTTTGGAAATATTTTCCCCTGTTCTTAATAAAGCTAACTACAGATATCAGATACCATGACCCATATTATCAAACAAATGCTAGATTTTTATGTTTTACAATATCTTTCTTAGCATTAGCAACAAATTAATAATCTAAATTTAGTAATAAATATAATCACAGATCATCACTGCAGGATAAAAAAAAAGTTTTTTCTATCATACAGAGGAAGGCCATTGTAGGGATTGAATTAAGGAACATTTAAAATTATCTCAATCATTGTGATGGTATATTAGTTGAACATCTTACCACGGGGATCTATCACATTTAGTTGTTTGTTCTGCAGGAGTGTCTTTGGAATACTTTCCAAATGTCTGAAAATGTCTGTCTTAAACACAGTGAAGGAGGGGCACCTTGGTGGCTCAGTCGGTTGGGCGTACAACTTCAGCTCAGGTCATGATCTCACAGTTCAGTTCATGAGTTCCAGCCCTGCATCAGGCTGTCAGCCCAGAGCCGCTTCAGATTCTTTGTTCCCCTCTCTGCCTGCCCCTCTCACACTCTTTTTCTCTCTCAAAAATAAATAAACATTAAAAACCCCACAGTGGTAGAATGTTGACGGGGTAGTGTAAAGAACTTAAATGGGAGACTTTCGAAGATCTGTGTTCTGACATCAGCTCTGCCACTTCTAAGCTTCTGACTATAAGTAAATCACTTTTCATTGCCTCACTTTCATTATGTATAGGGTTGGAAATATTCACCCTAACTACTGCCTTGGGATTGCTGGGCAGATCAAGGTACTTAACTAAATATTTACCTATATACTGTTTTTAGACCTTATTTCCTTCTGAAAGGGTGCAACTAAATTTACAGGTATAAAAGCAACATCCACAACATACAAGATTAAAATAAAAGTTTAACAGTTTTGCAAGAGTTCATGACTAAGAAAAACTCTAGCTTTAAGCTTTCCAACAGCCAGTACAAAGAAGGAATGAGTTATGCGGCTCTCATTATTTTTGTAGACAGAATATATAAGTAGTAAAACACTTTTACCTAGTTCCCTAGTTCTAAGCTCTGAAGATAATTTGTCATGTGAGGCCTTATAAGAAACTGCAATTATTTATTGCAATAATCAGAGCAAAAATGAGAATTTGGGATCCTTCTTTGTTTAATACTGGAATATATATTACTATCAGTATTTTTAAGTTCAAAATTCATAAAGCAAAAAATCAGTAAAGCAATAGTATATTTCAAATATTTTAATGTCTAAATCTATTACAAAATATCAAGAAATACCATTTATAAACACGGATGTTGCTATAATAAAAAGGACATATAATAAGTATTGGCAAGGATGTGGAGAAATAGGAACCCTCATACACTGCTGATGGGGATGCACAATGGTGCAGCCACTTTGGAAAACAGTTTGGCAGTTCCTCAAAAGGTTAAACATATAGTTATCATATGACTCATCAATTCCACTCCTACATATACACCCAACAGAAATGAAAGTCTATGTCCACATAAAAACTTGTGCGTGACTCGTTGTAACACCATTATTCATAATAGCCTAAAAGTAGAAACAACCCAAATGCCCATCAGCTGATAAATGGATAAACAAAGAATAGTATATCCAAACAAGGAATAATATTCAGCAATGAAAAGAAATGAAGTACCGATACATGCTACAACATGGATGAATCTTGAAAATAATAAGTGAAAGAAGGCAGTCACTAAACAGCACCTATGGCATAACTTCATTTATATAAAATGTCCAGAAGAGGCAAATCCAAAGAGACATAAAGTAGATTAGTAGTTGCCTGGGGCTTGTGGGGCCAGAGGGGAGGGTGGGTGATAGGGAGTGACTACAAAAGGTATAGGGTTTATTTTGGGCATGATGAAAATGTTCTAAAATTGATGGTGGTGATTGTTGCATAACTCTGTGAATATACCAAAAAAACACTGAACACTTTAAATGAGTTAATCATATGTTATATGATTTATATCTCAATAATGCTGTTATTAAAAAATAATCTTATACCTAGAAAAATAACTCTTAAAAAATGAAGGTCCCACAAAAAAAAAGACATTCTCAGGGGGGAAAAAAGCTTAGGAGAACTAATTGCTATCACACCTGCCTTATAAGAAATAAAAAAAGGAAGTTTGTCAGGCTGAAGAGAAATTGTAACTCGAATCCACACAGAGAAATAGAGCACCAGTAAAGGTAATTATATAGGAAAACATAAAATACAATGTAAACATATTTTTTTTCCTTCCCACTACTGGTTTAAAAGACATCTACATAAAACAATAATTATTAAAATATTGGTAGATTTAGAACATATAAAGTTGTGATGCATATGGTAATAGCACAAAGGAAGGAAGAGGAAAGGGAGTTATATGAAAGCAGTTTTTGAACACTATCAGAAAGAAGTTAGGATAAATGTGAAGTATATTGTTTTCAGTTAAGATGTACATTGTAATCCCCAGACCTGCCACTAAGAAAATAATTCAACAAATAGAGTAAATAAAGGTAATTAAAATGACACACTAGAAAATATCTATTTAGTGCAAAAGTAGGCAATAAAGAAGACATAGAGGACAAAAAATACGTAAGACATAGAAAATAGCAAAAAGGCAGTTATAAAAAATTAAATTTATATTATAATCAATAATTACATTAAATGTAAATGATATCAACATTAAAATAAAAACAGATTATCAGATTAGATTTAAAAATGAGATCTAACTTGGGGCGCCTTGGTGGCTTAGTTGATTGGGCGTCCAACTTCAGCTCAGGTCATGATCTCATGGTTCGTGGGTTCAAGACCCATGTCGGGTTCTGTGCTGACAGCTCAGACCCTGGAGTCTGCTTCAGATTCTGTGTCTCCCTCTCTCTCTCTCTGCCCCTCCCCTGCTCATGCACTCTCTCTTTCTCTCAAAAATAAATAAACATTTCAAAAATGGGATCTAACTGTATGCTGTCTAGAACAGGCACACTTTAATTTTGTTTAATATTTATTTATTTTTGAGAGGGGGGAAGGGGTAGAGAGAGAGGAAAGAGACAATTCCAAGCAAGCCCCATGGTGTCAACTGGAGCCCGATGCAGCGTTCGATCCCATGAACCATGAGACCATGATCTGAGCCAAAATCAAGAGTCAAATGCCCAATCGACTGAGCCACCCAGGTGTCCCCAGGCACCCCCAGGCACACTTTAAATTTTTTTTAAGTTTATTTATTTATTTTGAGAGAGAGAGAGAGACCGAGTGCAGGTGCATACACAAGCAAGGGAGAGGCAGAGAGAAAGACAGAATGTTAATTGTACTTCAATAGTAACAACTTTTTAAATAAATAAGCAATAAAAAAATTAACAACTGAATCCAGCAACATATAAAGAATATTATACACCATGGCTAAATAGGATTCCCCCCCCCCCCAGGAATGCACAGTTGGTTTAACATCCAAATATCTTAAGGGGTGGTCTTTAGTGGCCATGGGACTAAGGGAGAGGAATATTGCCTCTTGGATGCACTGGCCAGATGGAGGAGGCACAGCTCTGGATTGCTTGGTTTGCAGACCAAAGGCTGAGTTCTTTGCTATCTCTAAGAATTAGCTAGCCCTGGGAGGGGCAGTCTCTTCACAGCCAGGAGAATTTTTTAAGATGTCAAAACATCATAATATACAACAACTAATTTTAATGTTTATTTTATTTTATTTTTTTAAATTTACATCCAAATTAGTTAGCATATAGTGCAACAATGATTTCAGTAGATTCCTTAGTGCCCCTCATCCATTTAGCCCAACCCCCCTCCCACACCCCCTCCAGTAACCCTCTGTTTGTTCTCCATATTTATGAGTCTCTTATGTTTTGTCCCCCTCCCTGTTTTTATATTATCAAAAACAAATTTTAAACATGACTAATACACTTGGTCCTTTGATGTTTTGAAATCATATTAAGAAAATTTTAGAAGGCTGATAATAGAGGTTTTCAGTAGTAGGGCTTAAGTTGTCCCAAACAGCATAGACATTTTATTATGGGAGTAAGAAAGGAGGAACACAAGTGAAGCTATGAATCCCTGTAGGTCAGCCCATAACTAGGTTTCTTATTTATATGGTATTAGCTAACAAAGTACATTTTAAACTTTGGAGGACTCTAACAATATCTTGGTGGAATTGTAAAGTGTGTTAGAAATATGTCTCATGTTAAGGTGGCAGGTCTGGCAGTTATGTTGTTGGAGGGTATGAACTGATAAATCTCTGTAAATATTAGTGGTATTTGTGAGTAATTAAAGTGAAAAGAGAGGTTGTGGTTATCATGGTCAGAGATGCAAGGCAGGAGATAGTGGTAGATAGCTGGAGGAGTGTAGTAGAAGGCACCAGGGAGTGGGTGGTCCTCTCCCCAGGAGGTCAAGGGATTGACTGATATGAAGCAGATGTCTCCTGGAGAAAGCAATAATCTCCATTACTTTTAATTTTCATAATATGGGTTTATTTATTTGTTTTAGGGAGAGAGTGAGAGCGAGCGGGGAAGGGGAAGAGAGAGAGAGGGAGAGAGAGAATCCCAAGCAGGCTGCACACTGCCAGGGCAGAGCCCGACATGGGGCTCAAACTCATGAACCATGAGATCATGACCTGAGCCGAAATCAAAAGTTGGACACTTAACTGACTGAGCCACTGAGGTGCCCCTCCATTACTTTTTAGAATGACACAGATAGTAGTAACCCCTACCAGATTTCCCTTTAGGCATAGGAGTACAGGCATGTACTTTTTAGCCAAGAGCAAGGAGTATAGCAGGATCATGGCCTCTGCAGACAGTGAGCTCAGGGACTTAATAGGATCCCTAATATCAAAAGAAGAAAAACAAAAATGTCCTGTGTCCCGTTTGTACTTTAGGAAAGGCAGTTCATGCACACTGTTTGAGTGGAGATCTTAGCATCTAGGGTGAAGTTGTCTCCAGCACAGGGAGTAAAGTCATCTCCAATGGCGAGGTCTTGGGTTGAGGTGATGTTGTCTGAGGTGATGTCGTCTCTAGCGGTAACATCCTGGGCCAGGGCAATATCGTCTAGCGACTTTAGGTATCCTTTTTAAGGGGATACCCACTCAGGTTGATGTGGGTCTTAGCATTTGCTAAGTTGGGCCTCCCGATTATAAACCAATGAAAGTATCTAGACCAGTGGTTAATAAGACTACAATCACCAGCATGGCGTGCAGCTGCACTTACAATTTTTTTTTTATTTTGGGTGGAAGTTTAAATTCAAATGGGTCATATATCAGATGAGCAGCTCCCCTGCCCATGGGACAATCTATGGTTAAGAGATCCTAGGAGAATATGAACCCTTGATCTGGCCTCCAGCCCTTATGAGATGCAGAAAGATAAAAAATGTAGAGATTGGTTAAGGCCTGAGGTAAGATACTCATTTAAGAGTTTATTTAAACTGGAATTTGAAAAGGAATTGTTTGAGAAGACCATTATGTCTCTTAAACAGGTTATTTGGGGCCTTCTAGGGACATAGAAGTTCTATTGAGTGTCTCTTCCTAGAGCCTAGAATTGTAGATTCTGAGAAATGAAATGTGTACTGTGGTTAATATTAATACTTCTAACTCCAAAGGTAATGAGAGTCTTGGCAAGGATTTATATTGTGAACTTAATATAGAGAGAGACATATGTCCTTTTACATTTTGGGTATCTACCAGGCAAGAGATTCCCAGACTTCTTTAACCTGAAAGAAGCCATTTTAGACAATGCCCATCAGTTTTGAATTAATGTAAAGATGGTACCACTTGTTGGCTAGGGCATCCAGTGTTAAGATGACTGCCTGAAGTTTGGCTAAGTGTGTTGTTTTTTGGGTTCCATCCTTTATTAGGGATATCCTTGCTAAAGGATGGAAAGCACCAACATTTCACTGAGCTCCATCATGTATAATGGTTAGCAGTGTCATTCACGTGGTCTATGAACTCTGGTGTTCACTCAGTTAATCCCAGAGGGTTTCCCAGGTATCTGTCTGGGGGAGGGGTGACTTCTAGGACCCTTGCATCTGACAAGGGACTGAGGACAAGGAAAGCCACCCCTCCTGCGAGTAGAATATGTCAGAGAGCCTGGGTATGGTTGCTTCCTGCTTTAAGAAAGCTTCCTTGAGGTGCCTGGGTGGCTCAGTCAGTTGAGCATCTGGCTCTCAATCTCGGCTCAGGTCGTGATCTCACGGTTTGTGGGTTTGACCCCGGCGTCCGGCTCCATGCTGACAGCAGAGTCTGCCTGGGATTCTCTCTCTCCCTCTCTCTCTGCCTCTCTCTCTCTCTCTCTCAAAATAAATAAATAAACTTTAAAAAAAAAAAAGGTCTCTATAGCTGTGTCAAGTTTGTGGGATGCTGTTTCCATGACTCAAAGCATACTGGGCAGCAAAGTATGGAGGGTCACAGGCTCAGAGTCTAGGAAAGCCCAGTAGGTAGCCAGTCGTCTTGCTTGTTTGTTTGTTTGTTTGTTTGTTTGTTTTAATGGTGTATAGCATAAGATGAGGGGGGCAGTTTTTTGCACCTGAAGCCCTTGGTCAACTTATGGCCATCAGAAGCATGTCAGACTCCAGCACGTATAAGAGGTTGCCAAAGTGTCTTTGGTGAAGGAGCTTGGTGTCAGTGGGGGCAGGGGGGCACTAACAAGAGTGCCTGTTAATTTTAATTGGGGAATAAGATTTGTAAATGAGGGGCTCCTGGGTGGCTCAGTCAGTTAAGTGTCTGACTTCGACTCAGGTCTGATCTCACTGTTTGTGAGTTCAAGCCCTGCATCGGGCTCTGTGCTGACAGCTCAGAGCCTGGAGCCTACTTCAGATTCTGTGTCTCCCCCTCTCTCTGACTCTCCCCTACTCGCACTCTGTGTTTCTCTCTCTCAAAAACAAATAAACATTAAAATTTTTTTTAATTTGTAAATGAGGAATATGTTGCCATCAGAACCCAAGATGGACTAAAAGATGTTGGATTCATATGTCCTTAATGAGTGTGTCTAATGAATCTACTTGGGGGAGGGTTATCAGTGTAATATCACATCTGTTGAGGTGCACCATGGGTAGGATGGAGGTATTGTGTCCCTTCAGAGGTAAGAGGAAACTGCAGCTGAGAGGCTGTTGAAATAGATTCTGAACAGAAAATGATAGCCATATCTATAAAGGCAAAATATTTACCAGTTTTTCATGAATAAAATCAGTAATTTTAACAACATTGGATGCCTGCTGTGGGGCCTTGATGGATGGGACCACAGCATAAAGATTGTAGTAATCTACCATGAGGAATACCTTCCCACACACAACTTTTTTCTTTTCTTTAGACTTAAGAGCAGGCAAAATTGGACTGTCAAATGGAGAAGCAGTGAAGATAATCACCCATTTGTTAATTAGGTTCTATAGAGTGAGTTTTAATCCTTGATCATCCTGTTTTAACTTATATTGGGCCAGATTAACTATTTTATCTGGGGGTCTATAGGGTCCGATTTCATTAAGCCAATTTGTAAGTGTCAAAGACCTACTTTAATTTTAATTTATCACTTATTGTGTCACAGCATGTATGTCCAAATGGAATATTTTAGGTCAATGAGTATTATAATTTTGGAAATTTAGGCAAGGCTATAATTAGAGTGAGGCAAGCCAAGTTTTTTTTCTTCATTTTATATTTAGTTACCTTCTTAAAATTATAGGGGACACAATGCTTAAGTTTACTAGGATTCCCAGAAACAACTATAATTTGAACCCCATCTTGATTAAGCCCATAAAGGTCTTATTAATTAATGTATTTCAGCAAATGTTAAAGTTAATTTAGAACAAAGGTTGTAGAGGCATAATAGCCAATCAGTAGTATTTTTATCATTTAATTATATAATTCTTTAGTATATAAATTTTGGATTTCTAACTGTATCAAATTTGTGATTTTGTTTTAATTTATATATATCACACATATATGCATATATATACAATTCATCTATTATATATTTATATTAAAATATTATATATGTATACATAACTACTTAATTATGTTTTATTTTCTCTCCCTGTATCTAGAAATTTGTTTTAAAATCAGTAAGTAATTTAGGGCTAGGATTATGTTTGTTACACCTGGCATTTGCTCAGTACATAAAGTTTAAAAATCCCTTTGTTTCCTATTGGGCTTGTATCTGCCTAAAACAGCAGTCTTTTTTTTTTCTTTTTTTCCCTTTGTTTTAGGCTCATAGCCACCTGAAGCCACAATCTTTAGTTTTTGTCTCCAGCTAAAAAGGAAAGAGGGGAGAGAAAAGGGACTGCATGCCTCTAAGCAACCTCTCATCCCTGTCCCCATTAAGCTTTTTTTTTTCTTTTAAAATGGTCTGTATTTCTAGGTAAGTAATCTCCCTCCCCCCCCTCCTTTTTTTAAGAACCTAGGTGCATCAAACCAGGGAAGTCAAGTTTGGCTCAGTGGACCAAGCTGTCCAAGGTAAGTTGATAACTAGTGAATTGTGGCAACCTCCAAGCAAGACTTTAGCACCTGAGACTAAATGAGGAGTGCCATGGAGGCTCATGCCTTTGAGGTCCTCCTTGATTTAGTTGGAAAACCATGGTAGTATTCAGCAGAGACATCATGAAGCAGTGGCATCCAGAAAGCCAGCATGCTAACAGCCAGCCATCCCTTCCCCGGTAACACTCGCTGTTTGGTAAAGCCAATCAGTAAGCCAAGAGCAGTCTAGAAGCAAGCCCCCTCCATTAAACACTGAGTCACCAGGGTCACTATGCCAATTATTGTATGCCCAGGTGTTAATTTATAAAAGTATCTGTGTGATAAAGGAAGGATAGGTTTAGGCCATTGCCTTAATTGGGATTTCTGTCAGAAAGGCGAGACGGGACAGGGTAAACAGTTTAGGATTAGCTAGTTTGAAAACTTTTGGCAGGCTCTAAACTACAAGGGCGTTCTCTAGTTGCCTGGTACCTGGCCGTGGGATGATTAAGGCAGAGAAATATTGCCTCTTGTTTCTGGAGGAGCTGTAAATAATATTAAACTTTTCTTTCAATGGCATTGATCTCTCCATATTGCCACTCAGTCACCTTTATAAATTAAGACTCAGAGACAGAAAAACTTCATACCCATTAGGATGGCTATTGTAAGATAGAAAGAAAGAAAGAAAGAACAAGGAGTATTAGAAAAGATGTGAAGAAATTGGAATGCATTCTGATGAGAATGTAAGCTGGTGCAGCTACTGTAGAAAATGATACTGGGGCACCTGGGTGGCTCAGTTGGATGAGTATTCAACTTTGACTCAGGTCATGATCTCATGGTTCATGAGTTCGAGCCCTGCATCAGGCTCTCTGCTGTCAGCACAGAGTCCACTTAGGATCCTCTGTCTCCCTCTCTCTCTGTCCCTCCCTTGCTCACGTGCTCTCGCCCTCTCTCAAAAAAACTAACATTTTAAAAAAGAAAATGATATGACAATTCCTGACAATATTAAAAATTAAACACAGACTTACCGTATAAGCCAGTAATTCCACTTCTGTGTATAGGCCAAAAAGAATTGAAAGCAGAGACTTCAACAGATATTTACTTGTACAGCCATGTTCACGGCAGCAATTTTTTTTTTTTTTTTTTGCAGCACCATTATTCACAATAACCAAAAGGTGGTGCCATGGTCTGAATGTTTATGCCCCACAAAATACATATGTGGAAATCCAAATTCCCAAAGGTGATACGCCCCACCTATCTGTTAGTAGGTGGGGTCTTTGGGAGATGATTAGTTTATGAAGGTGGAGCCCTCATGAATGGGATCAGTGTTTTTATAAAAGAGATCCCATAGTGCTCCCTAACCCCTTCCACCCTGTGAGAACAGAGAAAAGGCACTCATAATGAACCAGGAAGAAGGCTTTCATTTGACCATACTGGCATCTTGATTTTCGATTTCTAACCTGTAGAAATGTAAGAAATAAATTTCTGCTGTTTATAGGCTACCTAGTCTGTGGTAGCCCAAATGGACTAAGACAAGTGGCAGGCAACCCAAGAGTCCAATGACAGATGAATGGATAAACAAAATATTATATATATATACATATATGTGTGTGTGTGTGTGTGTGTGTGCACACACACACAATGGAACATTATTCAGTCTTATAAAGAAGAAAATTCTGACACATGCACAATATGGAATAACCTTGAAGACATTATGCTAAGTGGAAACAAGCCAGTCATGAAAGGACAAATATATGGCTCCACTTATATGAGGTACCTAGAGGAGTAAAAATCATAGAGACAGCAACTACAATAGTGTTTGTCAGTGCTTGGGAGGAAGGAAAGCAGGGATTACTGCATAATGGGTACAGAGTTTCAGTTTGGGAAGATGAAAAGGTTCTGGAGATAGATGGTGGTAATGATTGAACAACAATTTATTTTTTTAATTTTTTTTAACATTTATTCATCTTTGAGAGACAGAGAGAGACAGAGTGTGAGTGGGGGAGGGGCAGAGAGAGAGAGGGAGACACAGAATCTGAGGCAGGCTCCAGGCTCTGAGCTGTCCGCACAGAGCCCAATACAGGACCCGAACTCACTGACTGAAAGATCATGACCTGAGCCAAAGTCGGACGCTCAACCAACTGAGCCACCCAGGCGCCCCAAACAATTTAAATGTAGTTTACGCCACTGAAATGTAAACTTAAAAGTGGCTAAGATGGTAAATTATATGCTATGTATATTTTACTACAATTAAAAAAAATTCTAAGCAAAGTCAGAATAAAAGGTAAATTTCTCAAACTGATAACAGACATGAGAAGAGTCTCTAGCTCACATCATGGTAGTATCAGTGGTGAAAGAGTGAAGCTCTCCCACTTTGACTGGGAACAGGTCAACGATGTCCACTCTTATCACTTGAACTAAACACCGTACTGGAGATTACTAAGCCAGTGCAATCAGGAAAGGAAAAGAGGGGCGCCTGCGTGGCACAGTCGGTTAAGCGTCCGACTTCAGCCAGGTCACGATCTCGCGGTCCGGGAGTTCAAGCCCCGCATCAGGCTCTGGGCTGATGGCTCAGAGCCCGGAGCCTGTTTCCGATTCTGTGTCTCCCTCTCTCTCTGCCCCTCCCCCGTTCATGCTCTGTCTCTCTCTGTCCCAAAAATAAATAAACGTTGAAAAAAAAATTTTTTAAAAAAAAAAAGGAAAGGAAAAGAAATAAAAAGCATCCAGATTGGAAAGGAGGAAGTAAAAGGGGTTTTTGTGACAGATGACAATTGTCAATATAAAGAGTCAAATGAAACCCACAAAAAAGCTACTAGACTAATAAATGAGTTTAGCAAGAATGTGAGATAAAAGATAAATAGGAAAATAAATTGTATTTCTATATACTAGCAATGAAAAAATGTGAAAATGAAATTAAGATAATTCTATTCACAATAGCATCAAAGAGAATAAAATACTTAAAAATAAATTTAGCAAAAAAGTGTAAAATACACACAAAAACTATAAAACATTGTGAGGGAAATTAAAGATCTACATAAATGAGAGAAAGTCCATATCATGAATTGAAAGACTCGGAATTGTTAAGATGGCAATTCTCACCAAATTGATCCATAAATTAAATGAAATCCTTATAAAAATTCCAGCAGGTTTTTTTTTGCAGAAATTAACAAACTGATCCTAAATATATACGGAAATGCAAATGACCCAGAATAACAAACATGATTTTGAAAGAGAGTCGATAGAGTTTTTGCTTCCATATTTCAAAGCTTACTATAAAGTCAGTTATTGAGACAGTGTGATATTAACAAGAAGATAGAAATATAGATCAATGGAACAGAATGGAGAGTCCAAAATGAAACCTTATATTAGGGTCAATGGATTTCTGACAAGGTTCCAAGGCAACTCAATGTAGAGATGACAGTTCTTTCAATAAGTAGTGCTAGGGCAATTGGATATCCATAAGCGAAAAAAAAATAAATTTAGACCTTTATCTCACACCATACACAAAAAATGAACTTGAGGGGCACCTGGCTCAGTCAGTTGAGTGTCTGACTCTTGATTTGGGCTCAGGTCATGATCCCAGGGTTGTGGGATGGAGCCCCATGTCAAGCTCCACGCTGAGCATGGAGCCTGCTTAAGATTCTCTCTCTCTCTCTCTCTCTCTCTCTCTCCCTCTGTCCCTCTCCCCTGCTCAAGCTCTCTCTCTCAAATAAATAAACAAGCAAACAAATAAATAAATAAATAAATAATTTTAAAACATGAACTCAAAATGGATCAGAGCTGAAGTAAAAGCCAAAATTATAAAAATTTTCAGAAGTAAACACAGAAAAAAGTCTTTGTGAGTTTGGGATTATTTCCTTGTTGCTGTATGACTGAGGGCCATACCAATTTGACCTATCAACCAACTAAACTAAATTGACATTTATAGAACACTCCAACCAACAATGGCAGAATATACATATATTTCAAACACACATGGAACATTTACCTGTATATACCATATTTTGAGCCATAAAACAAAATCAATGTACTGTAAAGGATTTAATTATAAAAAAGTATGTTCTCTAATCACAATTAAATTAGAAGTCAATAACAGAAAGACTATTTGGAAACCAAATAACACATTGCTAAATAACCCATGAAATCAAAGAAGAAATCAAATGGAAAATTATTAAAAATGTTTTAACTGAAAGAAAATTTTAAAACAGTATATGAAAATTTGTGAGATGTTGAGAAAGCAGCACTTGAAGGGGATTTATAGCACTAAATGTCCCTATTAGAAAAGAAGATTTCCAATCAATGAATTCAGATCTCCAGCCCCTCTCTCCTGCCTAGAGGTGGGGCCAGGGGCCTGAGACTTCCAACCCATTAATCATGGTTGGTTCCCTGGCAACTAGCCCCCACCGTTACGGTAGTTAGAGGCTTTCAAGAAGTCACCTCATTAATATAAACTCAGGTGTGATGAAAAGGGCTCCTTAAGAATGACGAAAGACACTCCAATCACTCAGAAAATTCCAAGGGTATTGGGAGCTTTTTGCTGGGACCCAGGGACAAAGACTAAATATATTTCCTATTATATCACAAGGGATGATGACTAAAGAGGGTACACGGTTTGTTCTTGGGGTGATGACCTTCTAAAATTTATTGTGGTGGTGGCACAACTGTGTGAATATACTGAAATCAATTATACACTTAAAAAACAAAAAAGAAGAAACTATTGATATACACAATAGTCTGAATGAATCTCCAGTGAGAAAATCCAATCCCAAGAAGTTGCATTCTGTATGATTCTATTTATAGAACATTCTTGAAATGACAGAATTATGGAAATGGAGAGATTTGTTGTTTCCAGGAGTTAAGGGCACACTGATGGGGAGTGGGTGCACTATAAAAGGGCAACATGACTGATACCCTGCTACCCTGATACCCTGTTGCAATTTTTCTGTATCTTGACTATATCTCAATATCAATATCCTGGGGGCGACTGGGTGGCTCAGTCGGTTGGGTGTCCAACTTCAGCTCAGGTCATAACCTCGTGGTTCCTGAGTTCAAGCCCCAAATCAGGCTTTCTGCTGTCTCCCTCTCTCTTCCCCCCTTCTCAAAAATAAATAAACATCAAATAAATTTTTTAATAAAAAAGTCAATATCCTGGTTGTAATATTGGATTAGAGTTTTGCAAGATGTTACCATTCGGGTAAACTAGGTAAAAGATCTACAGCATCACTGTATTTTTTCTTACACTCTGTATGTGAATCTACAATTATCTCAAAATAAAAATTTAATAAAATGTTTAAATAAAATGCACAGTGGATGTCAAAGCTCTTAGTCCGTTCAGGCCGCTGTAACAAAATACCACAGACTGGATGGCTTATAAACAACAGAAATTTTATTTCTCACAGTTCTGGAGGCTGAGTCCAAGATGGAGATGCCCGACTGGCTGAATGAGAGAGCCCACTTCCTGATGCGCAGCAGGTGCCTTCTCCCCATGTCCTCAGGTTGCCTAAGGGGCAAGGGAACTCTCTGAGGTCTCTTTTCTAAAGACGCTAATCTCATTCATGAAAGCTCCACCCTCACGACCTAATTACCTCCAAATGCTCCACCTCCTAATACCACCACCATGGGGATTAGAATTTCAACATATGAATTCAAACGGTAGCAAGCACCCTGCAAATTCTAAAAATAGGCGCAGGCATACTTTGTTTCATTGTGCTTCACTTTATTGCGCTTGGCAGATACTGTGTTTTTCGCGAATTGAAAGGTTAAGGCAGCCCTGTGTTGAGCAAGTCCATTCGCGGTATTTTTCCAATAGCATTTGCTCACTTGGTATCTCTGTGTCACATTTTGGTAATTCTTGCAATATTGAAAACTTTTTAATTTTTATTATATTTGTTATGGTGTCAGTGATCAACAGTTTCTTGTGCTGGAAACTGTTCCTGGTGGAGATGCTGTGAAGAGTGTTGATATGACAACAAAGGATTTAGAACATCACATCAACTTAGTTGATAAAGTAGGGGCAGGGTTTGAGAGGATGGACTCCAATTTTGAAAGTTCTGCTGTGGATAAAATGCTATCAAACAGCATCAAATGCTACAGAAGTCATTTGTGAAATAGTCCGTGCAGCAAACCTCATTGCTGTCTTATTCTGAGAAACTGCCACAGCCACCCCAACCTTCAGCAACCACCAACCTGATCCGTCAGCAGCCCTCAATGGTGAGGCAAGACCCTCCACCAGAGAAAAGATTATGACCCGCTGGAAGCTCAGATGATGGCTAGCATGTTTCAGCAGAAAGTGTTTTTTAATTAAGGTATTTACATTTTTAGACATAATTCTATTTGGACACTTAATAGACTACAGTATAGGGTAAACTTAACTTTTATATGCACTGAGAAACCAAAAAAATTAATTTGACTCACTTTATTGCAATATTCACCTTAACTGCAATGGTCAGGAACTGAACCTGTAATATTTCTGCCTGCACAAATAATTATTAACAAGCATCTTTTATGAGAATGAATAGCATGGAAATATTGTGGCTTTATTCAACCATTAATTCAAAAAATACTTAGTGAGTCACTTATTATTGTTCAAGGACTAGGTTAGATGCTACAGGGCATACAACATCATGAATTTATGGTAACATCACAATTGTTGCCATGTTGCAAGTTTTGCCTGAGCCTGGGTATTTTTTGTGAAATGTAAGTCAGTTGATAAATATACTTGTAGGGAGAAAACATATTTTTATTTACTGATAATCACTAACAGCTGTGACTGAGATCAAAGGCTCTTAACGAATTATCTTTCACAACTCCTATAGCCAACTACATACTTGATATCTCCACTTAGGTACCTTGCTTTCAAACCTCAAAAGTACTAAACTCCCCAAATCTGTTCCCTCCATTATTAATCTTCTACATCTTTTTTTTTCACCAATATTTTTTTTATTTTTTTTAACTTGTTTTATTTTTTATTTTTTTTAATTTACATCCAAATTAGTTAGCATATAGTTCAACAATGATTTTAGGAGCAGATTCCTTAGTGCCCATCACCCATTTAGCCCATTTCCCCTCCCACAACCCCTCCGGTAACCCTGTTTGTTGTCCATATTTATGAGTCTCTTATGTTTTGTCCCCCTCCCTGTTTATACTATTTTTGTTTCCCTTCCCTTATGTTCATCTGTTTTGTCTCTTAAAGTCCTCATATGAGTGAAGTCATATGATTTTTGTCTTTCTCTGACTAATTTCACGCATAATATCCTCCAGTTCCAGCCACATAGTTACAAATGGCAAGATTTCATTCTTTTTGATTGCCCAGTAGTACTCCATTGTATATATATACCACAACTTCTTTATCCATTCATCCATCGATGGACATTTGGGCTGTTTCCATACTTTGGCTATTGTTGATAGTGCTGCTATAAGCATGGGGGTGCATGTGTCCCTTCGAAACAGCACACCTGTATCCCATGGATAAATGCCTAGTAGTGCAATTGCTGGGTCGTAGGGTACTTCTATTTTTAGTTTTTTGAGGAACATCCATACTGTTTTTCTAGTGGCTGCACCAGCTTGCATTTCCATTTCTTCTATATCATAATAAATAATCTACCGTACTTGTTCAAGCCAGTAATATAAGCATAATCTTTCTCTTTCCCTTGCCTCCCACATTTCTCTGGTGAGTCCATCAATGACTCTATCTCCAAAGCCACCACCCTATTGCAAGTTATCACCATCTCCGACTGTACTACACAATAGTTTCCCTACTGATCCCTCTGCTTCCTCTTGTGCCCACTCCCCAACCCCGCCAATCCATTCTCTGCACAATGGACAAAATGATTTTAGTAAAATTTGCATTACGTCACTCTCCTACATAACCCCTACACAACAAATACATCGTGGCCCATTTTATGTAGAGTAAAATCTGAGTTCTACCATGGCCTATGAGACCCTACAAGACCTGAATCCTGTCCATCTTTCCATCCTTCTCTGTTATATTTCACCTTCTTGTTCACCACCACTCAGCCACGCTGGCCTTTCAGTTGCTAAAATGTAACAAGCTTTTCCCAGCCCAGAGGGCCTGAGTATACATTGTTTCCATTGATCAGAATACTCTTCCCAGTTTCTCGGAAGGAAGCCTTGCCTCTTTCTTCTTCTCAGCTGAAACATTGTATTATTGTTCCATAATTCTACATAAGAGGGAAAGGGGGCAGCAGTCTGGTTAGAGCTGGAGAAGGGGAGTACCTAGGGAACTTGCCTCAAGGCTGCATTTGCATAGCAAACACACTGTCTTTACTTAGATTAAGTGTAGATCAATAAAAAAGTCAATGTTTTCTTAAAATGCTTTTATTTGTACTTCCTATAAGATTAAGAGAACATCATCTGTCCATAAAAATACAATTTGGAGGGGTGCCTGGGTGGCTCAGTCAGTTAAGTGTCTGACTTTGGCTCAGGTCGTGATCTCAGTTTGTGAGTTCAAGCCCCGCATTGGGCTCTGTACTGACAGCTCAGAACCTGGAGCCTGCTTCAGATTTTGTGTCTCCCTCTCGCCTTCTGCTGCTTCCCACTTGTTCTCTCTCTCTCTCTCTCTCTCTCTCTCTCTCTCTCTCTCTCAAAATAAACATTAAATATATGTATACATTTATATTTTTATATTTATAATTTATATATTTATAATTTGGAGTGTCTTGGGGGAAGCAGCAAACAATTCCAAAGAGGTTGGAGAGGTAGACAAGGACTAGAGATTTTTAAAATTTTATCTTGAAGGTGATGAGGGTCTATCTGCATCTTTTCAGCAGGGGTGTGACATGATCAGACTTACAGGATTAGATGAAGAGAAACTAAAGACTGAAAAGTCAGTACAAAATAATTATTATAGCTAACATTTATTGAACATTTAATGTGTGACAGGTATTATTCTAAGGGCTTTCCATTTTAGTGCTTTATGTATATTAATTCACTTAGTCCTTGCAACTACCCAATGTACTGTCATACCCACTTTAAAGATGAGGAAACAAAGGCACAGAGAAGTGACTCATTCAAGAATTACAAAGGTAGTAAGTGGTAGAGATAAGATTAAAACCCAGAGAGTCCAGGGGCGCCTAGGTGGCTCAGCCAGTTAGGCGTCCAGCAGTTCGTTCTGGCTCAGGTCATGATCTTGAGGTTCCTGGGATCGGGCTCTGTACAGGCAGCACAGAATCTGCTTGGGATTCTGCTTGGGAGTCTCTGGCTCTCCCTCTCTCTCTGCCCCTCCCCCACGCATGCTGCGTATCTCTCAAACAAATAAAGTTAAAGAAAACCCAGAGAGTCCAGTTCATAGCTCATGCTCTTCATCAGTATGCTATAATGTTCTCCTTTAGCAGTTAATGGCAGTACCACAGGGTTGAAATTGCAAGGGTGTAATGGATGATGATGGAAAGGTTCAAGAGGGAGATTGGGAATGTAAATCCAATGTGAGGAGCAGCTATGAAGCATAGAGAGGAATCAAAGATAACTCTGACTTCTGACTTGACCAACTAGTAAGGGATGGTGCCAAATATGGAACTCTGGTGGAAAAGATAGAAATTATTGGACACCTCATGTTTGATGTGTCTGTGGGACAAAAGGACTGCCAGGAGGCAATCAGAGATAGTAGTCTGGAGCTAGACTGGAGCAAGAATGAGATCTGAGCTAGAGATAGAGATTTTAGAGTTCTCATACAAGTGTTAAAGGCTTAAGGAGAGCATGTAGAATAGACAGGCTGAGAGCAGAGCCTGGGGAGAGCAGAGCCATCATCATTTAGGGAATAAGTACAGGAAAAGTATCCAGCAGAGAAGACTGACAGAGGTGGCCATAAAGCTAAGATGCTAGGAGAGAGCCGTGTCATGCAAGCCCAGGAAGGAATTTCAACAACGACAAATTTATCTTTAATGCCACTAGAAAGTCAGTCCTGTGAAGCCATGGAACATGTCTGTTTTGTGCACCAATGTACCCTCGAGCCTAGAGGCCTGGCACATGGTAAATGGTCAAAAACATGAACTGAATATGAGTAAGAAAAGAAACCAACAGTACCAAATACCACACAAAGTTCTGGGAAGAAAAAGACTGAGAAGTCACCATTTTATTTAGCAACCTAGGGTGTGACAATCTTGTTCAGAGCGGTTTCAGTGTACTAGCGGGGTGAAAGCAAAATGGAAGTGGCGTAAAATAGACAGCAAGAATGTTTTCGTATACGACTTTTCTACTTTTTTATTTAAAAAATTCTTAATAGTTGACAGGAGGTGAGGAAGTTGCAGCCACCGGTCCAGCCGATTCTTGGAGGAACCTTCGTTACGCAGGGAAGGAGGAACCTGGAGCTGCAATTACAAGGGGGCACGAGACGAAAGGGCGTTTTTTCTTAGCAGGGGAGGAAATTTGCTCCGTCCACCGCTCAATCTCCGGGACCTAGCACATGCTGGAGACCTCACGGGCCCTCGATAAAGCCTCGAGCTGCCCGGCGGCGGGCTCGCAGGACGCTGCGGAACACGGGTGGGCGCTGGAGCCTTTCCTTTCGGATCAGGTGGCGACAACCAAGGCTCAGCCGGTCCCAGGCAGCGCAGCGCCCTCGCCCTAAGCTCATCCACCTTGGACCGAGCGGGAAGCAGGAACCCGAGCGCGGACACCGGCGCTCGCCGGAGAGGACGGCGGGCGGGGGACGGGACAGGAGGCAAAGCTCCGCCCGGTGACAGGCTTTCCTCTCCAGCCTCCCCGTTTCCCGCAGGCCACCCCCCCAGGCGTCTCCGGTTCCCCGCACGCCTTGGGGTGGAGCGGAAGTGACGCGACGCGCAGCGCATGATTGGCGGAAGCAGAAATTGCTTTGCGGCCGGCACGGAAATTGCTTTTCTTTCGGCTTCCGTTCCTGGTCCATGTGAGAGAGACAGGGTACCGAGATGAGCGCGGCCGGGGTTGCGGAAAGGTGAGGTGTGAAGACTGGAACGGGAGTTGTGGGTGTCGTTGGGCGCCAGGTTCCCCGGCTTCTGCTAAGTGGGAGTTGTCTTTTAACAGACAACAGTTGTTCCTCTTCCAAGACCTCACCATTCATTACGATTTTCACGGTAGCATCCGTGAAAAGTCCTTTTAATTTCATTTAATTCGCTCCCTCCGCTCCGCAGCTTTTTAGCCTCATCCCTGTTGGTCCTGATGTGGCCTGTCCCTGTCCAGCTAATTTGTTGTACTTTACTCGTCACGTGACTCCTTTTTCTGCTGCTGCCGCTGGGGCACGGGGAGTGCCTGCGTTATAAATACCCCTTATTCTGGGAACCTTTGCTGATAGGAGTCATTTTCTCCTCTGATGCTTCATTCCCCCCGATAGTGTCACTAAATATAATCCGTTTAGTAAAGGTTGCCTTGTAAAGATTGGTATATACTGTTAGGTACTAATAGAGTCTGTAATTTGGTTCAGGGTACCAGTCTCCTTAGTTAAGCATCTACTTTGCCGAGGAAGCCCCAGGGAAAATAGCTTACTTGGCTGCTTTCGTCCAATTCCCTCTTTCCCCATTTCTGGGAACAAGTGATCAACTTGTCACTTTTGAGTAAGTTGCACCTATAAAGGTGTCTTCCGTGTGGAGGATGCTTAGGAATATTAATGGTGAAACTGCCTCAAGGGCCAGCAACAGTGTCTTCTGTCACCTTACCTAGAGTCTGACATTTTTACAGCCTCCCGGATGCCCGTGGAAAATGCAATACCAATCACTGAAGAGGGTTACCTCTTTTTCATTTCATGCACTTCTATAGGGGTATCACCACCCAGTGCTCACCCCTTGGGGTTGATGCCTGACTTCAGGCTAAATTTAATGTCTTGACAAATTTCCAAAGATGCCCATGCTGTTTGCTTTGTGCCTCTTCCAGGGAACAGGGCTGTTCTGTGCTTAAAAACTGAAGTTATGTTCTGGAGATTGTTTTAATAGAAGTTATTTCAATTGATAATATTTCTCTTTTGTCTCCTTTAACAGCCTTCTGGCTTTAAGCCAACAGGAAGAATTAGAGGATTTGCCCAAAGACTACCCCTTGAGCCCCAGTGAAGATGAGGTGGGTGGCAACTGCTATACTGCCTTCTCTGGTACCCCTTCTGCCTGGCAATTAGGATAGACAGCACTTTCCTGGAAAGAAAAATTATGGCAACATTGTTTATATTTGTTATGGTGTTGCAAATAAGTTACAAAGTAATATAGTATCTCATGTATAAGTTACTGTATTAAGTACTGTGGAAATTGAAAGACTATAAGATACACTGTTTCCAAGTTGCCCAAGTATAGCTGAGTGTATAAGAACAAAACACATGATCTTCATTATATGATTTCCATATTTCCCAAGTTTGGATTTTTATAGAGTTACGTAATTATGAATCTTCCTCCACTTAAGATGGGATTACATCCTGATAAACCCATCATAGATTGAAAATATCATAAGTGGAAAATACATTCAATGCACCTAACTACTGAACATCATAGCTTAGTTTAGTCTACCTTAAATTTGCTCTGAACACTTACATTAATCTACAATTGGGCAAAATCCTCTAACACAAAGTCTGTTTTATAATAAATGTGTGGAATATCTTATGTAATTCCTTGACTACTGAAAATAAAAACTAGAATGGTTGTATGGGTACAGAATGGTTCTAAGTGTATTAGTTATTTACCCCTATGATCATGTGGTTGACCAGGAGGTGCAGCTCGCTGCCACCAGCCAGCATCCCAAGAATCATATCACATATTGCTAGCCTGGAAAAGATCAAAATTTAAATTTGAAATACAGTTTCTACTGAATGTGTGTCACTTTCTCGCCATCATAACGTCAAAAAATCATAAGTCAAACAAACCATCATACGTAACAGACTGTGTCTGACTAAAATACACATAGTTAAGCTGACTCTCCAACAGATTCTATAGGAATTCTAACTGTTTATTCTCTTGACAAAACTACTTACATTGTGGGGGTTTTTGACATTAATGTTTCTGTGTCAGATCATACTATATATTCCATACAGAAACATTCTCATAGCACTTTTCTTCTCAAGACTGATTAAGACAGAAGCATGACATTAGCTACAGATCACTATGCACTGTGGTCCTCATAATGAGGGAGTCTGGCTTTTGAAGCAGTTCTTTGTTTCAGCTTGAATGCCTGCACACTAGACCTCACCTGATTCCCCAGTTCTCCACTGACCAAAATAGCAAAAAATTTTATATGGGCCTCAATTTCCATGCTGTCTTTTCCTTTTCATTATTGTTCTGATGGTTTTTCCTTTACTGTCTCTAGGAGGACATTGATGGAGAGAGAAAGCATCAAAAGCTTCTGGAAGCAATCAGTTCCCTTGATGGAAACAATAGGTAACATTCCCATCTGTTTGGACAGGCTATAACTAGCTGCTTCCATGAGACAGATCTGCAGCTAACATTTACTGAGTACTGGGGTGCCTGGCTGGCTCAGTCAGTAGAGCATGTGAATCTTGATCTCAAGGTTGTAGGTTTGAGCCCCATGTTGGGTGTAGAGATTACATAAAAAGTAAAAAAAAAAAAAAAAAAAAAAACATTTATTGAGTGCCTAAGACAATGAAGACACAAGTGTCAGCATCATTATTAAGAGCACATACTTTGAAGACAGACCGTGTAGGCAAATTTTTATCCTCTCTACACCTCAACTCTTCAAATAGAAAATAAGATTAATAATATTACCTACATCAGAGGGCCATCATGACATTTAAATGAGTTAATAAATGTAAAGATCTTAAGCCAATGCCCAGCATACAGTAACCATGATGTAATTATTAGTGGTTATTGTGTTAGGCCTTTGTGCATTTTAATTCTTAATCCAAACTTACAGTCTTTTGAAGCATTGACTAGGCACTACTTATTGCCATTAGAGAAGGTAATTGACTTGCCCCAAAGTCACTTTGCTCATAAGTGACAGGTCCAGGATTCAGATCCAGGTGTGTTTGAATCCAAGTCCCAGTACCTTTTCCATTATGCCTATCTAATATTGCCTTGTGTTTTTGAAGGGCTGAGTCTACACTAACAGATGGTTAGGGGCACCTGGCTGGCTCAGTTGGTAGGGCATCTGATTTTTGATTCCAGGGTCATGAGTTCAAGTCCCACATTGATCGTGGAACCTACTTAAAAAAAGAGATGGTGGGGCGCCTGGATGGCTCAGTTGTCGGTTAAGCGGCCAACTTCGGCTCAGGTCATGATCTCACAGTTTGCGAGTTTGAACCCCACGTCAGCTCTGTGCTGACAGCTCAGAGCCTGGAGCCTGTTTCAGATTCTGTGTCTCCCTCTCTCTCTGACCCTCCCCTGTTCATGCTCTGTCTCTCCCTGTCTCAAAAATAAATAAAACATTAAAAAACAAAAAAGAGATGGTTAGACTACGTAGTCCAAGATAGGAACAGATTTCCTGGTTTCTTTGTGACAAAACCTGATTCTAAAACAGAAATACATGAAACCAAAGCCTTCTTTGAAGAGAGAAGTGTTTGTTCTCCAGAAAAATGTGTTCATTCCTACTATATTCTGCTTTGCCTAATTTCAGGTGGAAATTGGCTGAGAGATCTGAGGCTAGTCTGAAGGTTTCAGAGTTCAATGTCACTTCTGAAGGTAAGTTAACAAAGGAAGTAATCAGTATATGGAGCTTGTAGAGTTACAAAAGCATCATGGTTGCTTCACCCCCACCGCCTGGAACTGTTTTTGATGTGGTTAATGGATCATACCATAAATACTTACCTGTGAGTGGGTGAATATAGGTAGTCAGATCCCCGTGAGTTTCTTCCAATTCTAGAAGAAAGCCCTAAAGGCTACAGTCAAGGTCTCCCACTGATGAGCTACTTCTAGGATATAGGGACATGAATGAAGACAGATGCTTCATGGTTTCATTTTTATTTCAGTTCTTACAGTACTTTGAGTTGGGACAGGCAGATAATCTGCCGGAGTTCAGAGAAATCAAGTTACTTACTCAAGGGCCTTCACCTACTGTAGTGTTTCTCAACCCATTTCCTTTATTGTTCCCTGAGAAACCTTTTTTTGGACATTTGTTTTTGATTGCCTCCCTCCCTCCCCACTCCCATCCCCACTCCCACAACAAGGAAATCAAATACTAAGGAATAAGATTTTGGTGAATAGGGTTGAGCTTTAGAGGAACACAAAACTTGAAAATATCTAAGATTTTTTTTTCACCACTCTCCTGCCTCCAGAACCAATTTTCATCCCTTGGGTGGGCAAGTAATACCTCCCCTAATGTGAATGAGTGATCTGGTAAATTGCAGAGTTGGGATTTTAACCTGAAACCAAGTCTAGATGCCTTATCACCATATCCACAGTTTAGGCAGCTCTAATGAGTTCTGTGCTTCTAGTAACCACTAATGTAACCCCTCAGAACAAATAACAATGTATTCTTCAATCTTACTCATTCAACAAATACTTAATATGTTTCTACTATGTATTAGTTTCAAGGCAGTGTAGATACTGGGGCTACTATGAAGAATAAGACAGGAGACCCGCTTCCTGGGGTTTACCATGCTAGGGGGAGAGCAAGTGGGGAGACAGTGAAGTGACTGACTGGCTGCTTCAGTTTGGCTGGGCCGTGTCCTTTAGAATGATGTAATTCCAAATATCAAAGGAAGCCACTGGAGGATTTTCAGCAGAATCCTGACCTGCCGTGATTGACAGTTTGAAAATCTAACTGGCTGCTGTGTGAAGAATGAAGGGCAGTAAGGCAGAAGTGGAAGCAGAACGACCAAGAGAAAAGCAAATGACTTTAAAATAAATCATTTTCTCCTCTCTTCCATCCTCTAACACATATGGGAATGTAGAATGATGGTGTCACTATGGCTGGCAGTTAAAGAGAATTCTTCCTGCTTCCCTGCACATCTGCCTGCCTACCAGCATTTTCTATGGAGGCATCTCCCTATGGTATATTGAGATTTTTGCCTCCTTTCTCGGTCTGACCAGAAAGTTTGGCCTTTCTGCAGGATCAGGAGAAAAGCTAGTCCTTTCAGATCTACTTGGGCCTGTTAAAACTTCATCCTCATTGGCTGCTGTGAAAAAGCAACTGAATAGAGTCAAATCAAAGAAGACTGTGGAGTTACCTCTTAACAAAGAAGAGGTTGAGCGGGTGAGTTATAGAAAAAGTGGTCCATTAAGGGGAAGAAATTGGACTGACAAGGAAAAATAGGGTAAGAAGGGAAGGAGGGGAAAAGCCTGACAAATGGGGGGAGGGCAAATCGTGATTGCCACAGAAAAGATTAAAACAAATCTCAGGGAAAATGCATCCTGAGGAGTAAGCAAGAGCTAGTCTCTAGCATGCTGTTTCTTAGGCTAAGAAACATTGACTCCTAATTCTCTGCTGGTCCTTTGAGTTCAACGCTTAATTTCATGGCTCTTTCCTTTTGTGTACTTTGCTTCAGATCCACAGAGAAGTGGCATTCAATAAAACCTCACAAGCCCTCTCCAAATGGGATCCCATCGTTGTGAAGAACCGGCAAGCAGAGCAGCTGGTTTTTCCCCTGAAGAAAGAGCAGTCAGCCTTCGCTCCCATCGAACATGTGCTCAGCAGCTGGAAGGTGAGCGCACACAAGGAGCTGCACCTGGGCGGGTGAGGGTGCACTGCCTGCCATCCATGTGACTGGGGCCTCATAGGCCAAAATCCCAGCTGCGGTCTCTTCGTGTCACAGGCAAGGAAGGGGGAGGGGGGTAGTAGAACTCATTGTCAGTCACGGAATAGTCAGAATAGCTCTGTAGTCACCCTTCAGCCATTTGTAGCACACAGCATGTGGTTATTTTCATGTTTTTGTGTGAAAACGTGATTGCCGGTAGCGAGGGAACATGATGTTTTCTTTTTCACACCCCAGTTTTAAAAAAGGGTTTTTTTTTTATTTTTTTTAAGTTTATTTATTTATTTTGAGAGAGAGTGAGAGCAAGCACATGTGCAGGGTGAGGGGCGGAGAGAGAGAATCCCAAGCAGGTTCCACATTGTCAGTGCAGAGCCTGATGCGGGGCTTGAACTCATGAGCCGTGAAAGCATGACCTGAGCCAGGATCAAGAGTTAGACGTTTAACCAACTGAGCCACCCAGGTGCCTCTAGAAAGCTTTTAAAGCCACATTCTGACCTGGGGAAAATCAGGAAATCAGGAGCTCAGCAGCATTAATGAGCCTTGGTAGGACTATGTATGAGCAGTAGAACCAAAGTTTGCTTGTAAAGGAATCCCACAATAAAATGTAACGTATTGTGAATAATGACAAGAATCTTAGCAAATAACTCATTATGATCAAGCTGCAGAAAATAAAAAAGATATCTTAGAGCTGGGTTGTCCAAACACTGATCTTTGGCAAATTTTTTATGCGTCTGAAGCAAAAGAATAATGGTGAGAGTAGCGGATGTAAGTTTAGCAGCTCTTCTTTATTATGAAGTTATCTTTTCCATTTTAATAGTGTTGAAATAGCTTTTCTTTAGGAAATGATACCAGTAGTAAATGATGGGACTGGGGGTGGAACAGTAGTTATGGCCTCGTTGGTAATCCTATGTTGGTCCCCAAAGTCTCAACTTTTATTCTGTGAACAACTTCGGTACAATTATTTTCTTTTCCAATACACTGTTGGTTATGGAGTCTATAATGGGGCATTTTGTTTTAAGTAGGAATAGTCAAAAACAGCAGTGCCCAAAACATGGATAGATGCCCTGTTTATGTTTCCTTCTCTGCTTTCTAAGAATCCAGAAATAATAGTGTTCTATGTGTCGGGAAGTTGAGCTAATTAAAGCTAATCAAAGTAAACATGGCTTGCTGCCATAGCTAAACATTGAGCAAGTTGTTGCTTATTACGGGGATAAGCTCTGTTTCTCATATTGTTGTTGAAGTCACTACCATTCTCTTTCTAGGATGCTTCCTTTTCCACATGAAAAAGAGATCAGGTTTAAAGTGTGGCTGCGGGATAGAAGGGAGACTTTAGGAAAAAAATAAGAGGTAATAACAATTTGCAGGATTCAAAAATAAAAAGTATAGAAGATACAGAGTGAAAAGTCTGACCCTACCCCTATCCCCCATCCATGGTTTTTACCCCTGTACTCACTTAGAAGTAACCATTTTATAAGTTTTTTGTTGTTAACCTAAGAGTTTGCTATATTCGTGTTTACCTTGTTTTTTAAATTTATATATGTGTATATATATATATATATATATACACACATTTATATTTATACACACACACACACGTTTTTCAATGTCTATTTTGAGAGAGAGTGCACGTGCATGCGCAAGCAGAGAGGGGCAGAGAGAGTGGATCCCAAGCAGGTCCACGCTGTCAGAGCAGAGCCTGATGCAGGGTTCGAACCCAGAACTGCGAGATCATGACCTGAAATCAAGTTGAAATCAAGAGTTGGACACTTAACCAACTGAGCCACCCAGGCGCCCCACCTTGTTTTTTTTTGTTGTTGTTGTTGTTTTTAATCACAAAAGTAGTGCACTACTATGCATTGTTCTGCAAATGACAATGACAGTGTGATCTTAGAGATAGCTGGAAAATGCCTGGCTGGTTATTAAACATGAGATGGTGGAGGAGTAGCTTGCACTAAGAATGGCACAGCCTCTGCTTTCCAGAAACTCCCTGTGCAAGACTGAGTGGAGTGCCCCCACATGCTGTACATGAATCTACTGTACCATTTATTGGAAGATTCATTTTGAAGAAATTAGGCCAGAATGGCACACAGCAATAAGGAAACGATTGGTCAGAGGTTGCTTTCTGGCTAGCAGCTGCGCTGTCTTCTTACAGCTTAGAGAGTGCCAAGTACCAAGGACTCTGGAGATTAAGGATCCAAAAAGTCTACACTATCATTTGGCCCAGCTTCCTAAAATTCCATTTCACTCCAAGAAGATTTAAATGGGATAATGCATGAGAAAGCATTTGTAAACTGCGAAGTGCTAGAAATGATGTAAGGTAACTTCCCACCCTCTAGCAGCCTACACTAGCATTACCCAAAGTGTTCTCAAAAGTTTAGTTTTTCAGTATGCCCTCAAAAAGGTAGGGTTCCATTGCTAGAAAATGTTGTGTGCCCCTGCTGGAGATTAGCAGCTCATGATATATACTAGCCTTTTAAAGGTTATGAGAAGACACTAAAGAAACCCCTCTGACCTACTCTAGTCCAGAGTGTACAAACAAAAATCAAGTAAGTTTCATTTTGCACCTTAAAAAAATAAATCTTGTTAGCTGGTGAGGCACATGCTTTGGGAAGAGCTGGTCTCCACTGCTTCCTCCGTTCTCCCACCTTTTTCCCGACTACCCCACTGACTCTTCTCGAGGGCATTAGTGAGAGGCCTCTGAATCGCCAGATCCCAAGCCCTTTGAGTCTTCAGCCTATTTGACACTGTTGACACATCACATTGGTTAAAAAAAAAAAAAAAGCTCTCCTCCTTTGGCTCCTGTGGTGACATACTCCTGATTATTTTTTATGTATCCGACTGTTAGTTCTTATTATTACTCTATAAATTCCATGGCTTTTGGCTGTCACCTGTGTATGCTGCAGGTCACTCTCAACACCTTCTGAGCTCCAGTCCCATATTCCATGTGGCCAGTAGGCCTCACCTGGGTCTCCCATATGCACCTTAAACTTCACACAAAACAAAGTCATCTTGGCATTTTCCTTCCCCAGACTCCCAAACCCTGAGCTGCGACCTTCATTCTGTAAGTCAGTCAATGGCATAACTCCCTACCCCAGTCCCTCGGGTTGGAAACCTCAGCCATTTGATTCCTCTTCCTCTTCCTCCCTTTAACTGCTGCCCCTTCCCAGCCCACAGTGGTGTGCTGCTCCTGTAAACTCTGTCCGCAGTGGCTCTCAGACCCCTGGTTCCTCCTCTGATTTTCA
The DNA here is from genome assembly GCF_018350175.1 of Felis catus. NCBI lineage: Eukaryota > Metazoa > Chordata > Mammalia > Carnivora > Felidae > Felis > Felis catus. The sequence continues at coordinate 106,720,523 of NC_058386.1, forward strand.
TTTTCGCCCATCATTGGGCACTTCACACATAACCCCTTACACAGTCACCAGAATTTTCTTTCCAAAACAAAACTGAGTGTCACTCTCCCACTTAAAGTCCTTCAAAAGGCTCTCTATTTATAGAACAAGACAGAAGGACCTAGCGTCTTGGCTACCCTGGACTACACATTTTCCCTTACATATCTCTCTTTTCCATAGATATGTTTTTATTTACCCTCATCTCCATTTGATTCCCCCCACCTTTACAGAGTTGTACTTAATGCCTCAAAGCCTAATTCAAAAAGTCCTTCCCTAAGCCCAACCCACCTCCTAATCAAAATAAATTCTTCACTTCCTTTCTGATTACTCCTATCATATAACTACCATGTAACCGATTACATTGCTAATGGTACATGCGTCTCTTCCCTCCGAAAGGCTGTGAGCTCTATGAGGACAGGAATGATCTTATTTGTGTATTCCTAGTGTCCTGCACAAGTGCCCGGAATGTAGCTCCAATCAATAAATGTTTGCAAAATTGAATTGGAAGGAGATTACAACATTGTATTATAAATCACTTTGTAGCCTGTGATTGATCACTACTGGCAAATACTAAAAATGAAAGAACATGCACCTTTACTATTCAGTAGAATAGGTTTATGGTTAAATCAATAGCACCGTGTAACGTGTGCTGATGTGTGTTTATGCATTTGTCCAGAAATTTGTAAGTTTAATGCCGACCATGATGTATATGGCTGTTGAAGAAAACCACATATAATATATGCACAAGGTTAGAAACTGGCTCTGTTGCCTACGGCTGTCTTTGTGCCTTGCCAAAGTGGACCGTGGCACAATTGGCCTGATTATTTTAGCCACCTACACAGTATCAGTCAAGCAGTAAACAGCATCTTTTGTTGACATATGGAGTAACTGGTTTAGAGTCCATTCATTCATATGTAGAGACTACCTAGCATGCAAAGTTAACTGTAAACTAAGGAATTGGAGCCAAAGTTAGAAAATGGCTAGAGTTAAATTTGAACTGTCAGGGAGCTAAGACCTAACCTCCCCTTTCTTCTAGAAATATTCTTTAAGGGAGGCTTATAGGAGTCTTAGATTCCTAACTATACAGTAATACGCACACATGCTTCAAATATACATAATACAGGGACCATTTTGTTTTGCCACTATCAAAACTGACAATTTGGTACTGCTGTTCTTCTGTCCTACCAGCATTTACCTTAAGGGCATCCTGCTTTGATGCTTAAGAGAATGGTATTCTGTTTTACATATTTTGGTAATCTGAACAGAGTGATCCCTTCAGTAATATTAAAGAGTAGGCTCATAATCCAGTTGCTGACGTTGTCTTAAATTGGAAGAAAATAAGGCTTTATCCTACACAGCTGAACAGTGAGACTGGAACCCCTTCTCTTGCTATAACAGCCAATCCTTTCCAGTTAGTGATTCCCATTATATTAATGTGTTGGGTTGTAGGATGGTCGTAGGATTGTAAACAGAGAGACTAGGAGCATGGTTTAAGACTGCGAATGTTATGTTACCTCCTTAAGGCAAGGACTCCCCTGGAGCAGGAAGTTTTTAACCTCCTCCATAAGAACAAGCAGCCAGTGACAGACCCTTTACTGACTCCCGTGGAAAAGGCCTCTCTCAAAGCCATGAACCTGGAAGAGGTAAGTGTAATAGGCCCTATTATACGCCCAGACTTGCTCTGTTCCTTCCAGCATTTGCCCTCAAGCCCAGGAGTCACTGTAAATGTCATTCATTATAGGCTAAGATGCGCCGAGCAGAGCTTCAGAGGGCCCGGGCCCTGCAGTCCTACTATGAGGCCAGGGCTCGAAGAGAAAAGAAAATCAAGAGCAAAAAGTAAGGAGGCCCCTATTGAACTGGCCGTGGATTCCCTGAAAGAAAGTAAAGTGGCTAATCATGGGTCCTTAGGAAAGAACCTTTGACCTAGTAACTGGGGTCATGTAGAAGAGGTCCCAAATAGGAATGACTAGGGTTTGTTTTTTTTTTTCTTCTCAGTTGAACCTCATAGTTTTGCCTGCTTCAGTAGTGCCCTCTCCTCTGGCTTTGCCTTTCAGTCTCGGTCTTGCTAAAAAGAGGACTGTTCAATTACTTTCTCTCCCTTCCAGGACATCACGGAGTGGTTCTGCAGAATGAGCTCTGAATTCTACAGCTGTTGAGGCCAGTAGGGCTTCCTTCCTGCCTTTTTGCCTCTTTGGAACTTCTTCTACTCTTGCCTTGTGCTCTAGAAGCAGAGGGGACTCTTTGCTCTGCAGAGGTGTGCCCCTGGGGGCTGCAGGGACTGAGAGGCTTGCCAGTCCTCTCAGGTCCCAAACTGGTTCCCTATAGTCAGCCAGCTCTGTGATGTCCATTCTAGCCCCTGCACAGGGAAACTCCTTGGGGAGCGGGAACACTTCTGTGTGTAGCATCAGTGTTTCAGCTGAGTCTCTGCCCTCTTACCCTGTAGGTATCGTAAGGTTCTGAAGAAAGGAAAGGCCAAGAAAGCCCTAAAAGAGTTTGAGAAGCTGCAGAAGGAGAATCCTACTGCAGCACTGGAAGAATTAGAAAAAATCGAAAAGGCCAGAATGATGGTGAGGCTGCCTCTTGCCCCTACCCCTTGAACCGGCTTTCCCCCAAAAGTGGTAAGGATCTCACTGTGCCCTTTCTTTCCAGGAGCGAATGAGCCTTAAGCACCAGAACAGTGGGAAATGGGCAAAGTCAAAGGCAATTATGGCCAAATACGACCTGGAGGTAAGAGACCATCAGGGTGAGAGAAGAAATGGAATTGGAGGACAGAAAGGAAAATCAGTCCATAAGGATGCTAGCAGAAGCAGAGTTGGGGAAGAGCCCTGAGGAAGAATGGAAAACCAGGATTCTGAAAAGGCATCAGAAAATCTCTAAGGCAGAGAGGAAAAGAACCAGAAACAAGGTGGAAAAGGAGAGATGAAAGGGAAACAGCATTGAAGGCAAGTCCAGTTAAAGGGTAGAGGAGCGTTGTGGTTTTGTTTTGTTTTTTTTTTTACCTTGTTTCATATGTTGATTTCCTTGAGGACAAAGACTTTGTCTCCCATTTGATTCCATAGCCATTAACACAGTGGTATAGGTGCAGTTTAAACAGGCATCGGTAAGAAACACTTAAGTCAAATTGAGAGGAGGTAGCTTTAAGAAATGGACCAGGAGAGGTGTTGTTGCAGTCACTTAATGACAAGGCACTCGTGTTGTGACTCCTTCCTCCAGGCTCGCCAGGCTATGCAGGAACAATTGGCCAGGAACAAAGAACTGACGCAGAAACTCCAGGCAGCCTCTGAGAGTGAGGAAGAGGAGGGAGATGTGGAGGAAGAGGGTGAACTCCTTGTCCCTGATGCAGTGAATGAGATCCAGATGGATGCAGATGGACCGAACCCCTGGATGCTCAGGAATCACTCCAGCGGCACAAAAGAGGCCAGAATCCAGGACCCTGAGCAACTTCCAGAGCCTGTGGCCCATGAGACTCCTGAAAGTGAGGAAGAGGAAAGACCAGGGGCAGAGGAAGAAATTTTGCTGAACGAATTTGAGGAAAGGCGATCACTTAGGAAAAAGGCTGAGCTCAACCAGGACACCAAGCCGGTGAGCAGACAAGAGCCAAAAGGTGAGTTATGGTGGACTAAAATGGAGAACTGCCCAGGGCTAGTGCCGTGGGTGGGCTGCGAGAGGAAAAGTGTCCATGCACACGTGCTGCACAGTGATTAGGCCCTGGGTACCTTCCACAGAATGCCATGGGTCCCTGAAGAGAAGATTGATACGTAGTAACTCTTTTTCTTCAAAGACATTTAACACACAGTCATCTGCATGGCTGTACAATGTGTGTTCGGACATGTTTTCTGCTTTTGAGAGCCTATAGTCGTCAGAAAAAACTGCCCCATCCTTGAAGGGCAGGAGTTAACAAACCCGAGAGAACTGCCTGTGGTAGGATGGCAAGTCTGAGAGGCCGTTCATTCCCACAGACACAGGTGGATTTTGAGGCATTATGAAATTTCTTCAAATTACTGCCAAGTTTTCTGTTGTTTGTAAAGTAGGAGTGGCATTTTTAGCACTTCATAATGTTGGTTGGTATGTGCCGATACGGGGTGAGACTTTCTTGACAGGAACGAATGACTCCACAAACTACATGGTAAATTAGAATTGTCACCCAATGCTCAGATTCAGTTTGTATATTATATTTTGTGTTATCTTAAGGAGATTTTACATTAACAACCTTAACACCCTTGAGACAGGTCAGAAAGCTCCCGTCTTGGCAAGAAAGTCCGCTTAGGAAACTGCATTCAGAAATCACTTGGCTTTCTGGACAGATTCTTGGGTCTGATTTTATTTCCTGTAAGAATAATGCATTCAGATGATGGCAAGAATCTGTTTTTCCATGAAAAAAAATTGTTTCTAAAGAGCTGTCATTTAGAGTGTGTTGCAGGCCCTTTACTTTGGGTTCTCAGAGAGTTCTGGGATTAATAGTTGCAAGCAGTCACTTCCAAGAGGACTTTGGAAAGCCGCCCTGCAGGCTGAGATTGTGTGGCAGTCCTTACAGGACCACAGAACAGCAGCTGTGTTGTCCTAAGCCTCAAAAGATGGTCATCTAGCTAAATGTATTGAGCACTTGTTTGTGGTATGAAAGGTAGATTTGGATTTCCTTGGATGACAGATAAATAGAACATTCCCAAACCTTTAGGTTCAGGGAAACCATGTCCTAAAATAGTAGGAAGTTGTAGACCCCAAATAAAATGAGCAAGGACACTTGCTCCTTGAGGAATAAACATACATGTGCCCAAAGGCCATATTTAAGTAGCTTCTTAGAGTGGCTTTAAGCCAAAGCTAGAGAGCAGGATGAACTTGGGAATGGAGGCGACTCGAGTCAGTGCAAAAAAGAGTTTAGAAGTGTGTCGCTGCCATATTTCCCTCCAGGATCTCAGAAGCTAGTGGTATTGCTCACATGTTGCTTGTGACTGGAAAATGCCAAGCGACTTGACTTGGCCACAGCAGAGTGTGAAATGCTGCTTTAAGATAAACAGTGCTGGGGGTGCCTGGGTGGCTTAGTCAGTTAAGGGTCTGATTCGGTTTTGGCTCAGGTCATGATCTCACAGTTGTAAGATTGAGCCCCACATTGGGCTCTGCACTGAGTGTGGAGCTTGCTTGGGATTCTCTCTGTCCCTCTGCCCCTTTCCCCCACTCCTGTGCTCACTCTCTCTTTCTCTCTCTAAAGTAAAAAACAAAATAAAGATAAAAAAATGCTGGATTTGGTTTTTACAAATAGGAAATGACAGTGTAAATTACAAATAGTAAATCATCACATTTTTATAAATTGCAGTGAAGTTGCATTCCGAGACTACCTGTTAAAATGACTTTTTTAAAATTTTGAACTTGGGGCCGTCTCTCCAAGCAGGGTTTACTGTGTGCAGCAATGAAGCCACAGTTCCAGTTATGCAGTGAGTCACTGGCATAGCTGGGAATAGGACCCAGGACATCTGCTTCCAAATGTGCCACCTTTAACTACTAAACTCTATTGCCTGCTACTTAACAGGCAATGATTAGTGAACTCTCCAAGAGATCTAGTGAATGGAATCGTCTCTTCCCCATCATGCGTAGCCCTGTGAATGGGAGCACCTAAATGCTCATTGTTAAGTGTGCTCAGTAAATGCTCATTGACAAGGCAACTTCCAGCCTCCTTTTCTGACAGCTTTCATTTCTTCCCTCAGATTCTAGCAGCCAGGAGGTGCTGTCCGAATTGAGGGCACTGTCTCAGAAACTCAACAAGGAAAACCAGTCTGGGAAGCAGAAAGTGAGTTCAGCGAGGACAGTTTGGGTAGTCCAGAGAAAGGACCCTACTGAGGAAGAAGAGGAGCCCCTGTTGCTGCAGAGGCCGGAGAGAGCACAGACTGTGGAAGATCTAGAAGAGCTGGGCAAAGAGGGGTGTTTTCAAAATAAGGAGGTTCCCAGGTCTGTGTTAGAAGGGCAGCAGCTGGAGAGGAACCCAAATAATCATCCTGGTGCTCCCAAGGAAAAGAAAAAGAAGGAGCAAATGATTGATCTACAGAACCTCCTAACCATGAAATCTCCTTCTGTGAAGTCTTTGGCAGTGCCCATGACAATAGAGGAGCTGGTGAGCAGAGCCAGGGGCATGGGCTATTGTGGGGGATCACCGCTGGGGCAGGAAGTGTCCTTGCACAAGGAGTAGAATCAGTGAAGTTGTGTTGTGCTGGGGGCACATTTCAGTAGTGGAAAGGTCCAGAATAATATGGGGCCGGGCCAGTCCCAGTGACAGTTTAATAGATGCAAATATGTGAGTGCTGCTGAGATTCCCACATCTTAAATCCTGAGCCACCAAACCCTCCGTGGGGTGACTGTAAAACTGCCCTCAGAGGAAAGAGGGAGGCACTCAAAGCTCTGCTCAGATCCCAGGCAGGATGACTCAAAGGTATAGTTGTTGAGCTATTGCCAAGGTTTTGCTCTTATTCACTGGGATCTGAAATGGTCCAAGACTCCCTGGTTAACTAATTGAAACTGCTCCAGTGAGGAGCCCTGGTGCCTGGTGCCCGTCTTTTCAGGGATGTGAGCCGGAGGACACCCACGTTCTAGCCAGGCCACTTGGAGCTCCTCCTCCTAACGCAGGTCATTCCTTCCTCCATGCTGCAGCTTCCTTACTGTAAGCTTAAAATTATGTCTATGACAATGAGTTAGGGAGATTTACCCTAGAGAGAAGAAAATCAAAGTGTGATTGGCTAACCAATTCACTTATACTGCAAGACCATCATTGTTCAGCGCTTTTCCCCTAGGGGGCGCTAGAATGTCACGACCCAAAATTTAAACGTTCTTGCCAGGAACCATAGCTCTTCAGGCAAGCTGTAGCTCTCACTCTTATTTCTTCCCAGGAAGATGAAGAGGAGAGAGATCAAAAGCAGATGATAAAGGAAGCTTTTGCTGGAGATGATGTCATCAGAGACTTCTTAAAAGAGAAGAGGGAAGCTGTGGAGGCGAGTAAGCCAAAGGACGTGGACCTGACTCTGCCTGGCTGGGGCGAGTGGGGTGGTGTGGGCCTGAAGCCCAGTGCCAAGAAAAGACGCCGGTAAGAACAGGGAAGAAAGCCTGTCAGAAGTGCACCAGGTTCTCCCACTTCACCCTCCTGCGTCCTCCCTGCCCTTTTGACTAAGTCTTTAATGCTCTTAGTCAGACATCCCACTGTTCTGCTTTCCAGGTTTCTCATTAAAACCCCTGAGGGTCCTCCAAGAAAAGACAAGAATTTGCCAAATGTGATTATCAATGAGAAGCGAAATGTTCATGCAGCAGCTCATCAGGTGAGGGAGAGAGAAATTCTTTGCTGCCTCGCTCTCTTGCTTGGGAGAAATATTCTAGCACTCTGTGGTAAAGAGCGATGTGTGATCTTGACCACAGAATCAAAGCTGTTCTCTTTTTCACGGACTGGCTCTGAGATGAATAATTCCAGATTGATTTCTGCTGTTTTAATTTCTGACTGGGAAGAGGTTGAGGCTTAAATGGTAATCTCTGCAGCAGTGGTGAGGCCCCCAAATCAGGTTTTTCAGCTAGTACCCCAGATAATTCTGATGCAATTGGGTCTCACCAAACTAAGAATTACTGTTCTTCACACTTGTCTTTATAGTCAGGATAATGTTGAGAGGCTATAGGTTTGAGCTGCATCTTAAGAAAAAGAAGACAAACTGGTACTCATTCAGGACAGCGAATGGAATTAAAATTGTGTGTTATGACAAACCAGGGATATTTACCAAAGAGAAGCAAATTTGAGCATGATCATGGTCTGCAAGTACGTTGAAGGCCATCATGTGGAGTGCAGTCACATAAGGTAGCAGTTAGAGGGAAAGCAATGCATTCAGTTCAAGGAGAAACTTTGTGGGGCGCCTGGCTGGCTCAGTCGGTAGAGCATGCAGGTTTTGATGTCGGGGTCATGAGTTTGAGCCCCATGTTGGGCAAGGAGCCTACTTTAAAAAAAAAAAAAAAAAAGGAAAAAGCTTTCTGCCAGTCCAGAGGGAGAATGGGAACATGGGTAGAGGGGACTCAGGAATGAGATTGAACTCCATGACTTTTATGTTTCCTTCTGAAAGTCTGTGACCCTGAGATCTGTCCCCAGCCAGTACAATCTTGAAATGAGTTGTAGTTTTTCTTCTGAGAAAGAGGGGGAACTGTTTAATAAGTACAAAAGAGAGGTAAGAAATTATTGTTTCAGCAATACTCTACTGATCTTATTTTGCGAACCAATCCCTGCAGAAATGGAATCGTAACCACTGTAATCCCACTTGAAGATCTATAACCAGAAAATAGGCAATGAACAGGCAATTATGGGATAAATGAGAGAGAAAAAGCATGCTTCACCAGGCCAGGAAGGGCAGCATGGACCTCAGTAAAATCACCCCTCCCTGCTAGGAGCCTTGCCTTAAAAAAAAAAAAAATACAGTCACAGGAAACTGACAGTTTTCCAAGAATCTCCCTGATTTTCCTCATCTTTTTAATAAGCTATAGACTTCAGGTCTCAGCATGCAATAGAATACAGTGTGCTTGAAGCTGAAGGAAAAAAGAAAAGCCTCCCAAGACTGAATATTTTGCCCACGTGTTTTTTTTTTCTCTTGATTTACATGACATGCACAGATCTAGCCATCTACCCCAATAAGACATTCCCTCAACCTAGAGACCATCTGTGTCCTTCACCACCATCAGGACCCCCGGGCAGTACTCAGCTTCTCTTGAGTATTTCACTGAATATCTCCAGAGACTACTGTTCGTAACTTCCTGATTTTTCTCCTTATGTTTTTGTCCCTCTTCTCTAGCCCTCAGAGGTAGTGTTTAAGGATTATTTAAATGTCTAAAGTAGCACATTTGGAAGCTACTAAAGTAGCAAGTTTGGAATGGAGAATAGTACTAGGCAAGGAAAGGAACCCTGGGTTCTGTTCTCATTCACTGCTCATTTTACGCAATTTACTTGCATACATCACTTCCCCTCTCTAAGCCAAATTCTGGGACCAAGGAAGATGACCTTTGCCATTATCTAGGCCCTTCCAGCTCTGACGTTCTGTGATGCCAAAAGAGGATGAAGCTAACTGAGCATCACAGCCTGGTATAGTTCAGGATTCATGGCAAACCTTAAAACATAAATCCTGTTTATCAAGAAGAGATTGAGAGCTTGAAGAGGGTAGGAGGGCCACAACATTCCCAGGGACCCACAAATGTCCAGATGCTTCTTGCAGTCACAGCATTGTATAAGAAGACCCACTTAGGAACAGCAGCCCTGGAGCTAGTGTAGCGTTCCTACACTACAGGAATGGGGTCAGGGTGGTTTTTCAGTTCCTAGATCGTTGGGTAAGCCTTGGGGGCTGTCTAGTCCCAATTAGTCCCCTCCACTCCTAGATGTCCTCAAGCAGATTGGGACTTCTAAGGTTAGATTGGGCGCATTGGGATGCCTTGGCCTCTCAGTTGCTTCACTCACTGAAGCCATGTATACCTGTGGCCTGTGCCCCAAACTACCTGCCATTAGAGTTTACCAACTGCACCCCAGGTCTGGCTTGTGACAAGTCACTCTGCCTTCCTTTCCAGGTGCGGGTGCTTCCATATCCATTTACCCACCATCAGCAATTTGAAAGGACCATCCAGACCCCTATAGGATCTACATGGAACACCCAGAGGGCCTTCCAAAAGCTGACTATGCCCAAAGTTGTCACCAAGCCAGGGCACATCATTAAGCCTATAAAAGCAGAGGATGTGGGCTACCGGTCTTCCTCAAGGTCGGACCTCTCTGTTGTACAGAGAAATCCAAAACAACTCACTGTACGTCACAAAAAACAGCTGAAGAAAAACTCTATAGATTGAATTCCTGGAGGAATGATGTCTTGGTGCCCAGAACTAGGAGCCCCAACTGCTCCTCCATTATCCCAGTTTTATTCCAACCTGCAGGATCAATTCCAAGACTGGCTTAGCACACTGTGAGTGTAGTTGAGCTGTATTTTAGAAATAAATGCATTTTTATCTATTTAACTGGAGTGTATTCTGTGTTGTCACACGTCAGACAAGACACCTTTGGGTGCTCCCCATTGCATTTTTCCAGCCACACTTGTTAGGGAAGCCTCATTTTCTCACCAAGGATTATATAGTTAGTCCTAAAACAAAGTGGAGAGAAGTTACCATAGCCTATGATCTTAAATATATTATCAGACACAATCCACTATAAATAACCAATTGGAAGACTCAGGGATAGTAAATACTGTATACTCTTAACCTCTGAACCTAAATACAGCGTGCACAAACCGTCCGATGGGATTGTGTCCTGCATTGGCCCTAGGGTGGTGCTGAAGCTGGCTTCAACTTTAGTCACTACTATTTATTGTTTCTTTCCATGAAAGAGCCTCCAGGCTTGCAGGGGTTGCGTCTAGAGTAGTTGGCACTTTTGCCATTCTTAAGATGGTGAGTTTTTACCTTACCCTACAGATGAGGTAGATGAGCTTCCAGAAGTAAAGCTCTATTCCTTTACTTCCTAAGACCAACCTCTCACTGCAACTGCTATATGGCAATTCACATGGGCTTCTCAAGTCTGAGGCTGCCTGTCTTTAGTTGACAAATACATACATGGCAAGAGTCCCTGCAAACAAGATTGCTAACAAGGAATTGGAGAAACTTTCTCTGATTCCAAAAGGACATAACCACTACTGTGCTACACCTCCCAGCTTGGATGTGGGTCTCCCCTGCCCTTTTAGAGCAAGATGGGGGTGAATTTTTGCATGTCTACAGACCCCTCCGAGAATTTGATGGGAGTTATGAACTCACCTCAGAAAAATGCACACACATGTATACCATTTTACATACAGTTTGAGGAACTTTACAGACATTTGGAATCCCTGGGCTAATAGTTCTGCAACTCCACCGGTTTTACAATCCTCCCCCAAACCGGCACGACCCTGTCGTCCAAGCACAACTCTCCAGATCAGTCCCAAAATGTGTAGACCTCAAAGGTAACTAATCCCAGTGCCTTTATTTTATAGTGTGAAAGAATGCAGAGTATCCGGTGTTTCACATTAATGACTGAGTAGGCAGTAGGAACCTAGGCTAACTTAGAAGCCAAAAGCCACACCATAAATTTCTATGAAATGTCCAGGGGTAGCTGTGGGCCGTCACTTCCATTGCTTATCCCCTCAAGGGCCAGCCTGGGGCTGAGAAGGGAAATGAATACGTCGATCGGGTTTAGAGCCCAGGGGGATATTTTTAAATTATCCATTGGTTTGAGATTATCTGTGATCCACTTGCTGGTTGACGCTTAAGTAGCCAGTGGGGGCATGAGGGACCTGTGCCCACTCCTGCCTCCGTTTACAAGACCATAACCCTACGTTCACTCTTTGGCACACAAAGCTACCACCTCTGTCCCAGCCACCCCCCAAATTGAAGCGCCCAATCAAGTGCCCCCCCAGTAAACGGCCAATCCTCATCTACTTTCCCGGGACCCTCCTCAGCTCCGTGTACGGCCCGCGGCCCGGGAGTGATGCAAGCGACCCCATCGTTGAAAGGGGACGGCAGGCGCTGGAACGTGCTATAAACGACGCCCACTCCCAGCCTTTCAAGCCCCCAAACGGATTCGATTGTTGTTTCGTGGGGCTTTTTTTTTTCTTTTCTTCCTCCGAACCTCCGAAGTGTTCTCCCTTCCCATTGGCCAAAGCTGCCCCTTGACGCCACCCTGGCCTTGTTCGCTGATTGGTCCATTCTGGATGTGCCCAAGCCTTTTTCCCAGGGTGTGGCGCCCCCCCCCCGCCCCCAACAGGGTTCTGACCCCTGGCTCCTCCCTTTCCCCCCCCAAGCCCCCCTCTCCGTTCCGAATGGTACCGCCCTGGCTCGGCTCCCCCACGGCCCAGGCCGCTGCCCTTAGGGCCCCCGGACGGGGCGGGGCACGCTGGGGACGGGCAGAGGGCGGTGGTGGCGCCTTCCTGCCGAGCCCGAGGCCGCCCCCGCCACCCTTCTCCTGCCCTCGTACGTCCCACTTTCCCCTGGGCAGTTTTCGTCCTGCCTTGGGAGCCCCGTCCCGTCTGTGCGGGTCCCCCACCGTGGTCTTTTGGTCATCCCTATCAGCAGCGTTAAATCCCTGCCCTCCGCGCTCCACACACGCCCATCCGCCTCCACCCTCGGGTTCTCGCAGCACTCCCTTTCCCTGCGTCTGCTCACCCTTCCCCTCCTGAGCCTGCCGAAGACACGGCCCCCCTTCCTCGAGGACTGTCCATCCCCAGGATCCCCCTCCCTGTGTGTGGCCGTTCCTCCCAACGGCCTCCCCTTCGTGGCCTCCCCTCCCCTTCGTGGCCAGCGTGGTGGAGCACTCCCAGCCCACCCCCCTTTCTCCGTACCCCCGCACTCCCTTCTTATGTTGTCCCTTCACGTCCCCCTCTAAGTCCCTCCCACACCATGCCCACCCCACAGTCGTACCCCTCCCTGCGAGGCGTCCCCCGGCGCCCCTCCCCTATCCCCGCTTGTCTATGCCCCTCCCACCCTCCCCGTCCTTTTGTCTCCTCTTTGGTCTCTAAGTCCCCCGCCCCTCCCTCACTCCCGCCCTCGCTCCCCGCGAGCACGCTCTTATCTTCCCCAGGTCCCAGCGCCCCGCCCCCTGGCCGCGCCCCGCCGGCCCCCTCCCTCCCGCGGCCCCATCTCCGCCCTCCGCGCTCCGCCCTCCCCCCCGCGGCTCTGGCCCGCCAGCCCGGCCGACCTCCCGGGTTCCCGGCTCGCTCCTCCCGCCACCGCCGCTCCCCGACCCACCCTTCCCGGGCCGGCGGCTCGCGCTCCCGCGCGCTACCCCCCTCCCGCACACGCGCTCCCTCCGCCCCGCCCCGCCCCGCCTCGCTCGCTCTCTCGCCCAGGCCGTGCAGCGGCCCCGGCCCGGAGCTGCACGCAGCCCGCCCTCGGGGGAGCCTCGGCGCTCCGGGCCCACGGGCACCTCACGGGGAGGCGCATGACCCGGGAGTGCGGACCCGGGCCGGGTCGCCCCTGCCCAACCCGGCCCTCGGAAGCCGCCAGGGACGCAGGCCGCCCGTCGGAAGTGTTTGGGCGACGGGCGGGCCGCGGCGCCTCCCGCAGCCCAGGCCTGGCTGGAGCGCCAGGGGAGACACCACGACCGGACCGCCCGGGATGGCCTTACCCGAGCCTGTTCCCGGCTCCCTCCTCCCTAAACCTGTGTCATCCACGCGCCGCACGCGCACCTGGGACTCGAAGCTAGAGGGACGGGGGTGGGGGAGCCACCCCGAAAATTCTACGAGGCACCCAAGCTGCGGGCTGTGAGGCCCGGCGAGGCAAGGGCCAGTGACACGCCAGGCCACCCAGGCAGAAAGGGCGCCTCGGCCCTCGCCTCCTGGCCCTCGCCTCCTGGCCCGCGTCTCCCCACCACGACGCACAGAGCGACGTTGCCTCTGGCCCTTTGTACTGACCTGTGCGTGGACGACTGGAATAAACCCTCAATACGGGGTTGGGGACACGGCTCACGTGCACAGAAAACCCAGCCATATGCCAATAGGCACTTTTAAAAAATGTCTGTTCGATGATGTCCTAGTTGACCATGTTTCCTCGCCTGAGCCTCTTCTCCCCAGCCCTCACTTACTCTTAGCTATTTACCCACCAGACTAGAAGCTCTTTGAAGGGGGCCCTGTTAGTGGCTGGGGCTCAATCAATGGATCCCTTGTGATGGGCGGACAAGTGTATGTATTTGTTAACCCGCCCGCCTTTGGGATCTGTGTCATTATTGTGTGCCTTAAGGTTGTAAACTTGGGAGGGCCTGAACCGGGTAGGGATTACTAGCTCGTGCCAGGCACAGCATGATGCCCAAAGAGATGGGCCATGAATGTTTTTTGACTGATGGAGTTAATTATGCGGGAGGCAGATGCTTACCTCCTCCTGGTCCCCAGAACTCTGGGTTCCAGAGCTGGATGTCCTGAGCAGGGAAGAAACTAAGGAGCTTCCTTAGCTCATTCCCAATCTGAGACTGATTTGCTGGGGCCAGATCCGGTTGCACTCACCATCAGAACACACTAGGTGATGTGACTTTCCAGTACTTAGGAATGAGTTTTCAGGGAGCCATGAAGTCTCCACTTTAACCCCCATCAGTTTGCAACTGGATCTGGGAGGAAGAAAGTAGCACGTTTTTTCTCAGTGTGAAGCTAGCTGTCTCATATAAGGATCAAACCTGTAGCTCTTCATCCATTTACCGCAAGGTCAAGCTGAACCCCAATCTGCCAGAGGAAGAAGGCTGCAAACAACTGGACACGATCAACAGCATTTCGCTGCAGGGGAGGAAGGACAGTGGAAGTGCTCCTTCCTCCCGTTTGTGGATGCAAGATCCAGCCTGTACTTTCCAGTGACTCATTTGCAACCTGGTCACTTCATTCAGTGCAGCTCCCTGCCCGCCTCACACCCTGTCCCCAGACAGACAGGTCCTCTCTTTCCTCGGCCCTACACTGTCTTCACCCAAGCCAGCCTGCTCTGAATGGACATGGTCAGTGATCCAAGCAGAAACTGAAACAGTAACAATTGGACAGTGTCAAGAGACTCGGGCAGAGATGCCTCTGAGCGCCCGGCCTCCTCCTCTGCCTTGGCACAGATGTTCTTATTGTCCTGGAAGGGAATAGGAAATTCCCTCCCCAAGCGTGGAAAGGGGGGGGGTGCTCCAGGGTTTAGTCCCCAAGAACAGAGTTGACCGCCCCAGCCCAGCCTCTCTGCCTCCTAATTATTCAGAATAGGACTGTCACCATTGCTCTTCCTCATCCTAGTCAAGGCTGGCTCCCTGGGCCATTTGTCCCCCTCACCAAGGAGATTAAGGGGAGTGGGACTAGAGCTGCCGGAGAAGATTACTAAAATCTCCGTGGCTCTCTTTAGGGACCGTTAGCACATCAAAATACATATTTGGAAAATGCTCACAATTAACACTGGGAAAAAAACCAGTAAACACAGTGTCACTTTGCCAGGCTTAACAGTTTTGTTTTGTTTTGTTTTGTTTAAATGCTAATGGCCTCAAATGGGGAGCAGCATCCATCAGTTAAATAAACAAGCCATTAGACTGAGCCTAGAAGTGTCAACACATGACTAATCTACTAATTGTGAGCTAGTGAGGAGTGAGGCAGCAAAGCATGCTGGAGACTGTGGAGTAGGCAGCTGAAACACACAGTATGCGGCTTTTAGAGCCAATGAGACCTGAGTTTGAGTCCTACCTCCACCACTTGTTAGCTGTGTGGCCTTCTGTTTCTTACTCTGTACAGTGGGGACAATAGCAATACCTACATCATAGGGCTGTTGGGGGGATGAACTGAGATACTAACAATCTAAGTTCTTGGTACTAAGCCTGCCACATTGTAAGTGTCCAATACCTGTTAGCTATTATTGATAATAATAAAGCACCTAGCAAATGGTAGACATTAAAAAAAATGTCGGCAATAAAGATGAAAAAGAAATCACTTATGGTTGCTAGATATTAGCCATAAAAGGTGAACGAGGACCCCCAGTGGGAACCCTGGTGTCTGTCCCCACACTCTCCCAAATATAACTGGCAAAGGGATACTTTTGGTTGGTTAATTCCAACTTTCAAGGCCATCCCTTTAACCTGGGAATAGCCCCAGCCTTAAAGATCACTGTCCTCTCCCAGGTTTGCTGAATTCTGGGGACTTCTCTCCTGACATCTGCCAAAGAAGCCTGGGTTAGGCTGGCCCTTGCAGGTGAAGACCAGCCTGACAGCATCCTGGGCATCCTTCCCCAGCCAGACAGACCTGTCCTGTAAAGAGTATTCTATCTAGATCATTCTTGCTTGTCTCTGTCCTGTTGTGTGTGGCGACAGGTGCGATTCACAGTATTGAGCGGGGCCATAGTGAGGAGGAAAGAGGGCAGACAGGGGTACACAAGGCCCCCAAGAAAAATAACTGTGACCTAGACAAAGATGTTGGTCTTTGCTTCCTTGCCCCACCCTCTCCTTTTGAAGCCCATTGTCTTCCCTGTCACCAGCCAAGAAGGTCTGTCCTCAGCCAAATGGAGTTTTCCTCTTCACTGATGCTCCCCTCTCCCCTCATCCCTTAGTTTCTTTTGGAGAGTCTTGCTCTCCATCTGAAAGATTGGTAAGTACTAGTTTAGGTAATTCTCTCTACACAGGTAGAGAGTTAAGCTAACAGTGACTTAACATGCCACCTCCTCCCCAGGTCCTCTAGTTACATAGCGCCCTCTTTAACTTAAAAAAAAAAAAAAAGTCCTCAAGGTGCCTAGAAAAAAATGAAAACAGATCACAGGGGATTTCTAGGCCTTAGGCTGAGGTGGCATGGGAAGGAGAAAGCTTTCACCCTTCATTGTCCATTATGCTGTTTTGCCTGCTTGTATGGTCTTTTTTTTTTTTTAAAGATTTTTTGTAATTTTAATTTTAATTTTTTAAGTTTATTTTTGAGAGAGCACTCACCTGAGCGAGGGAGGGGCAGACAAAGAGGGAGACAGAGAATCCCAAGCAGGCTCTGCACTGTCATTGGAGAGCCTGATGTGGGGCTTGAACCCACAAACCTTTGTGATTATGATGAGCAGAAATCAAGTCTGACACTTAGCTGACTGACCCCCGCCCCCCGCCTGCTTGTTATGTTCTACCTTGAACTCAGGCCACCAAGCAGACTAACCAGACCCCACCAGGCACTTTTCTCCCCAGTTCTACACCTGGAGCACCCCCCACCCAACCCCAGCAACACAGTTAGTTCTCCAGCTCCATTCTCCATCATCCACATCTCCCAGCTGAGGCCTGAACGAGGCCCCTTCCCTGCTCTGCACTTAACTAGCAAGGAGCAGATTAACTTGATCAGTTAAGCCCTCTCCACGACTGCTAATTGAGTGCTAAGGAGTTAAATGTGTTCTCCCTCCTGCCACACCCAACCGGACCCCATTTCTCGACGCACACCAGTCACGTTCTGTTCCAGAGTCTGTGCTATTGGCAACTGTTCTCTGAGCCTGGGCCACTGTAACCAGGCCCCCCACCCTGTTCTCAGCAAATCCAATTCTCTCTCTCAGAGGACCGACTGCACTGCCCCTGCCGCCAGGAAGTGGCCCACAATGCTGCAGGTGAGGTCACCTTGCCCTCCAGCCTGGGTTTACTGTACTTCATAGTCCTCTTTGAGGGCCTCCTTGCACATTCTGCCTGACTTAAAAATTAGGTGCTGGCTTGCTTCTCTCCTATGAGATAAATGTAACCTTCTCATGTACAAGAAGTACTTCTGTTACCTTTTATAGTTTGTTTGGATTTCAGACCTACACTAAGAAATGGGTCCTCCAATGAACCCCCATCACCTGGATTCCACAGCTGTCAAGCTTTTGCCACATTTGTTTCTGCTTCATGTCTGTGTCCCCCTCCCATCCAAACAGTGCCTAGCACTGCCTTGAACAGCACTTTCAACAAAGGAGCTGGGACTTGTTTGGAGATGGAGATTGAGGCTTGCAGGGCAGGCTCCTGGGGATGACATGGGCTGGGGGAGAGGGCAACGAAATTAAAAAGCTGTCCATGCCCCAGTACCCGTAATGAGCCAGGCGCTCTACAGTTTATCTCATTTCACCCTCTCCACAACCTTATGGGGTAGGTACTGCTATCCCCATTTTACAGATGAGGAAAGGAGGCTCAAAGAGGTGAAGGGGCCCCCCAGATGCGCAGTGACAGAGCTGGGATTTGAATCCAAGTCCTGTGCCATCCTCACTGTGCCATGCAGTCTGCCTCAAAGAGTGCCAAATGGGCTGCCACCTGCTCTGCTTCAGTTTTACAGAGTACAAGACATGCTTTGTGTGTGCCCTTACAGAGTAGTGTGCATGCACACACGCACGCAAACCCACGCAGCGGGCATGTTCACAGTAACATTGTAAAATAAAATAACACACTGAGTTTTATCTGTGAGATCAGTCTGCTCATTTTAGAAGTTACCCCTTAGCCCTGCAAGTATGGAGGGGGAAGTGGGAGGGGGCAGAGGGCTGAGCCGCGCACGTGCGTGCGTGTGTGTGTGTGTGTGTGTGTGTGTGTGTGTGTGTTTGGCCCAGGGGCTGAGGGAATTGGGGAAACCTCCCCCACAGTCTCAGTCTCCTGGGGCCATATCATTCTGAAAAGGGAAACAAAGTCTCTTTCCTCTCTCCCACCAGTACAGTACATTCTCTTCAGATCTCCACAATGACCTTGCATCCAGCACCCTCCTCTTCACCCATGCTGCCTCCCTCAACAAACATTGCTCTTTGCAGCCTTTGTTCTTTTGCACAACCCCTCACCCCACACGGATGGCTTCACGGTGTTCCTCCAGCCTGGGCTACCCTCCCCACCACTCTCCAAACCTAAATTCTCCAAGTCAAGATTCAATACTCACCTCCTCCTAGAAGCCTTCCCTGATTCCAACCACCTCTCATCAACTTTTTCATCTGATCTGATTTTTTTACCTGAATCTCGAAGTTCTGCGCTCCAGCCTTGTTCTCTAGTTGTTTCTTGTCAGCTGTTTCCTTGACCACACTGTAAGCCCTCTAAGCTCACAGTTTCAGCTACAGAAAAATAAAGTCTTTCAAGAAAGACATGTGGTCAGCTTCCTTTTTCTTCCCATGGTCCTCTTGCTTCCTCCATGTTGTTGCTTGGGTTTCCCGCTTTGCTGCCACTGGCATCTCTTCTACAAAGATAATGAGGTAAAAAGGAGATTCAGATGTTTACCCTGATCTTTCCTTTTTGTTTTTTCATTCTTGTCTTTCATTTGCTCAGGTGGGCAGAGGGCTAACTGGGGTCTGAAAAGCCTTAAGCCACAGAAAATTCACCCTGAAGCTACTAAGTTTGCAGGTCTTTTTTTCTAAGCATTTGTGGGAGGGAAAACAAAATCTATTGGGCATGTTAATGCCTGCAACACTACCTCCCACTTCCCTCCTCTATATCTACTTCACCTTCCCCTGTCTCCATTTCCTTACCCCCTTCCTGCAAAAACAAAAACAAAAATACAAAAAACCACAGACAAAACAAAACAAAAACAACCTCCACCACACAGACACTATTACAGCTAGAAAGAGCACGCTTTCCAGATTTTAGGAGAACAGCGCATGGAGGTATTGGAGGACAACGTTCTACAGGCTCTGAGATGGGGCCACCTCATGCCACCAAAGGAATGCTTTCCACTTAGCAAATTGCTGGGCACTGAGGGGTCACCTCAATCTTTGAGCAGTGACTGTTGGGATAGGCTCTCCTGCCAGGCCAGGGAGGATTGAGAGGCAAGGATTGAGCCCCCTTCCCCCCCCCCCCCAATTTAAGCGGAGGGCTGAGCAGTGTCCTGGCCCTTAAAAAGGTCTAGGCTAAATGCCCAGCCTTCCAGTGCCTGTCAGTAAAGTCACCAAAACTTACTGTAACTCTCATAGTTACCTCTGCTTCCCTCCCAGCTGAGCCTGGAACCAGAGATGCTGCAGGAACATTGTGCTCAATTCTGTCTTGTGCATTCTCATATATCCCAAAGTTATGCTGCCCCATTGTACAGATGCGGGGGGAGGCGGGGGCTGAGGCACTGAGGGAGAGACATGACTGGTCCAATTATCTCGCAGGAAGGGAAATTCCTTTCTAGCTTTGCTGACCTCTTTATCCCTGGGGGAGTCTCTGTCACCTCCGCTAGGGTTCCTAGCACTGAGGAGTTATGACAGAGCTTCCCGGAATGGAGGTGAAGAGGGATGGTCCATTCCTTTCTGTCACTCCAGTTCCTTTAACCGGGCGTCCTGGGTCGCATCTTCTTTTCCCTCGATCTTTTCTGGCGCTCCTCCACAGCTCTCAACACGCCCCGCCCCTGCGCCCCCGCCCGTTTCCCAAAGGCCTTTCAAGAACCGCCCAGTACGAGGCCACTCCCTCCCTCGGCTAAGTTGGGGACCCAGCGAAAGGCCTTTGGGCTTTGCCCTTCTGATCCAGCCTGTTGAGAGCCCCAAATAGCCACATGGAGTAGTGAGAGAGCTATTCTCGAGAGAAGCCAGTCTCTCCTCAAGTTAGAATGCAAGCTCTAAGCATCCTCCCTTGGAGCCACGGACTTGCCCTTGCCCTTCTAGTTGAAAGGTGCCTACCTGCCTGCCTATAAGAAAGTGCCTCCCTTGACCCTTCGGGGGAGGAGCTTGTACTGATTCACATATATTCTGCATATGTCCCCCTTTGGAACATACAGATTTGTATGATCGAGGATGGAGGGGTAAGGTGGGGGAAAGGCTCATTGTACAACACAGATGAGAATTCATGCTCTGGACTGTGTGTGGAGTTAAGGGGTGTGTTGGATTAACCCCGAGAGGGTTCAGCCTGTGGCCAGGGTGAGAACCAGGATTAGAAGTCAGGGCAGTTGTCTCATCTTTGAGGCATCCTTTTCAAGAATGTCCAGTCCTTGTCAGGAGCTGGATTTAACTGGGATCCCTTGTTCTAAGAGGCAGTGAAAGATCCCTAGAGTTGGCGTGGTGTCAAGCAAGTCACTTCCCCTCTTTGATCCTCAATCAGTTTTAATCTCCAAGGTTCCATCTACTTCTGAGAATGTACTACTCTGGGTCTGTGGGAATATTTAAAAAGTTGTTCTGTTGGTCTTGTAGTGTTAAAAATAAGACAATGTAAAGGAAAGGAAAGTGAAAACATGCAAAGTACAAAAAGAAATGAAATACTACTTTTTCTCCATTAAAAATATCAAAGTATCACATACTCATTGTAGAAATTTTAAAAATACAGAAAACTATAAAGATCATAGAAATCATTTGTAATCCCACCACATAATTTACCATCATTAACATTCCAGTCTTTTATTTGTATTTATTATATATTTTAAATAAGAATGGAAGTATGCTGTATATAACTGATCTGTAAATTGCATTTTCCAAATAACATGTATATTGCATTTTTAAATGTCAGTAAATATCTTTGAAAACATGATTTTTTGGGAGCACCTGGGTGGCTCAGTCAGTTGAGCGGCTGAATTTTTTTTTGTTTAGTGTTTATCTATTTTTGAGAGGGGGAGAGAGAGAGAGAGAGAGAGAGAGAGAGAGAGAGAGAGAGAGAAAGTGAGAGGTGGGGAGGGGCAGAGAGAGAGGGAGACCTAGAATTCCAAGCAGGCTCCAGGCTCTGAGCTGTCAGCACAGAGCCCATCACAGGGCTCGAACTCACAAACCGTGAGATTATGACCTGAGCTGAAGTCAGATGCTTAACCGACTGAGCCAACCAGTAGCCCTGTGACTAACTCTTGATTTTGGTTCAGGTCGTGATCTTCAGGTTCGGTTCATGGGATTGAGCCCCATGATGGGCTCTGTGCTGTCAGTGTGGAGCCTGCTTGGGATTCTCTTTCCCTCTCTCTCTCTCTCTCTCTCTCTCTCTCTCTCTCTCTCTCTCTGCTCCTCCCCTCCCCCAAAATAAATAAATAAAAACTTTAAAAAACCATGATTTTTAGAGACTCCATACTATTATTCCATTCAACGAATGTGCCATAATTTATTGCCCTATCATTTGTTGGGTATTTAGATTGTTTACCCTTTTTCTGTTATTATAAATGTATAAATGTAATTCCTTGTGAACACCCTTTGTGAATATCTGATTTTAGGAATAACTGGATCAAGATGTATGCACATTAAAATTTTATGATGGAAACTTTTAAACATACACAAAAATAGAATAGTATAACAGACTCCCATATACCCATCTCTTAGTTTCAATAATTATCAACTAATGGCTAATCTTGTTTCACATACACCCTTACCCATTTCTTCATACCAATGGATTATTTTTGAAGCAAATCCTGGACATCATGTAATTTTAGTATATGTATTTTAAATATTTTGACATAGTGCAAATTGACTTATTAAAATCTTTTTTAATGTTTATTTATTTTTAATTTTTTTTTCAACGTTTATTTATTTTTGGGACAGAGAGAGACAGAGCATGAACGGGGGAGGGGCAGAGAGAAAGGGAGACACAGAATCGGAAACAGGCTCCAGGCTCTGAGCCATCAGCCCAGAGCCTGACGCGGGGCTCGAACTCCCGGACCGCGAGATCGTGACCTGGCTGAAGTCGGAAGTGACCTGGCTGAAGTCGGAAGCTTAACCGACTGCGCCACCCAGGCGCCCCAATGTTTATTTATTTTTAAGAGAGAGAGAGTGTGTGTGTGTGTGAGCGCATGCAAGGGGCAGAGAGAGAGGGAGACACAGAATCCAAAGCAGGCTCCAGGCTCTGAGCTGTCAGCACAGAGCTTGTCACGGGGCTCAAACCCACGAACCATGAGATCATGACCTGACCCAAAGTCGGATGCTTAACCGACTGAGCCACCCAGGCGCCCCTGAGCTATTAAAAGATTTTACTAGTCTGCACTCCAACCAGAGTATTCACACCAGCTTTATCCATAATATACCAGTCACCACACACTGGAAACAACCCAAATGATTATCACCAGGTGAATGAATTTTTAAATATGGTATATTTATTACAACAGAACACCCCCCAGTTGTGGAAAGGAACAAACTACTGATACACGCAACAATATGGATAAATCTCAAAAACGTGATGCTAAGTGAGAGAAAGCAGACCAAAATACTACATAGTGTATAGCCCTATTATATTAACGTCTAGAAGATACAAATGAAACCATAATGACAGAAAGCAGATCAATGGTTACCTGGGGACAAAGATGGAAGAAGAGATGTACTATACAAGAGAATGAGCATAGTTTTGGGGGTGATGGATATGTTCTATATCTTAATTGTGGCAGTGGTTTCATGGCAGGATTTATATATCAAAACTCATTAAATTGTACCATTTAAATGAATGTGGCTAATTATCCCTCAATAAAGCTGGTTCCCTAAACTGACAGAATATTGCTGAAATAAATAAATAAATAAATAAATAAATAAATATTATTAAAATAAATAAAAATGTATGCATATATTTGCCACCTTGATGAGTAAAAAAAGTACATGTTGAAGGCACTTGGCTGACTCAGTCAGTAGAGCATGTGACTCTTGATCTTGCGGTTGGGAGTTTGAGCCCTACATGGGGTATAGAGATTATTTAAAAAATTGTATCTTGGTATCTCAATATTTGATTTGTGCTTCTTTAGTGATATTGAATATTTTTCCTAGTTCAATGGCCATTAGTATTTCTTGTTTTGTGAATTGCCAATTTCTGTCCATTGCCTAGTTTTCTAATGAGATTTTGTTCTTTATCTTGTGGATTTGTAAGACTTCTTTGTATATCAAAGCTACTACAATTTTGTCATATATTGCAAATACTCCTTGTCATTAGTCCTTGTAATTTTCCTTAGGGTGTTTTTTTTATAATAAACAGAAGTTTAGGAGCACTTGGGTGACTCAGTCGGTTAAGCATCCGACTTTGGCTCATGATCTCGCAGTTTGTGGGTTTGAGCCCCACATTGGGCTCTGTGCTGACAGCTCAGAGCCTGGAGCCTGCTTCAGATTCTGTCTCCCTCTCTCTCTGCCCCCCCCCCCACCCCACTGGCACTCTGTCTCTCTTTCTCTCAAAAATAAATAAATATCTAAAAATTTTTTAAAAACTTAAAAAAATAGAAGTGTTTCTTTCTTAAGCCAAATAGGGAAAGACAAATATCATATGATCTCTCTTATATGTGGAATCTAAAAACAAAACAAAACAGGCTTGTAGATACCAAGATCAGTGGGTGCCAGAGGTGGGGAGTCAGGGGTAGGAAAAATGAGTGAAAGGGATTAAAATGCAGAAGTTTTACACTTTTACATAGCCAAATCTATATTTTTGTGTCCTTTATTGTTTATTTTTTTAATGTTTATTTATTCTGAGAAAGAGAGAGCAGGCACGCATGTGCCTGCAAAAGCTGGGTAGGGACAAAGAGAGAGAATCCCAAGCAGGCTCCAGGCTGTCAGCATTGAGCCTGATGTGGGGCTCGGGGCTCAATCTCACAAACCGAACCATGAGATCATGATCTGGGCTGAAATCAAGAGTCGGATGCTTAACCAACTGAGCCCCTGAGGCACCTCTGTTTCTTGATTTATCTTTATGCCTAGAAAGACTTTCCCTGCTCTCAAGATCACAGAAATATTCACTTATTTTCTTGTAGGTTGCTTATGGTCTTACTGTTTGTCATTCTTGACCACTCTGGAGCATAGTGGATAAACCAAGTTCCCACCCTGGGACCACATCTCAGCTCTACCCCTTATTTACTAGCTGTGTGACCAAGGGCATCTTCAGATTCCTTCTCTATAAAGTGGAGACAAATAATAGTTTCCAACTTGCAGCATTGTTTTCAGGATTAAATGAAATAATGTATGCAAAGCAGTTGGCCCAACATCTAGCACATAGCTAGTATTCAAGAAACATTAGCAACTGTAATTGGACATTTTTGGTTTGGGTTGCTCAGTATCCAAACAGCCTGATGATTTGAAGCAAATCTCCAGAGACACAGAAGGTAGATAGATATTCCCTCTCCCTATCTGCTGGTGGCCAAGGTAGTGGGGACGTGGCCTGTCAGAGGCTGTCACTCCCTTTGCATTTTGGTACTTCAGCATTATAGCACTGCAGGGGAGAGCAGCAATGATTCCTAAAGGTCTCAGCAGCCAGGCCTCCAGAAGAGCAGCGGCAGGTCTCTGGAGGGGACCACACACTTTCAGCATCCTGAGCAAGGCAGTCCTGTGGCATGATCCTGACTGCCTGCTTCCCTTGGTTCCTACCATTTTCCTGAGGTTGGTTCTTTACACTTCCACTCACAGTGAAATCTCCAATAGCCTTCCAACAAAGTCCTTTTCTGCTTCAGTTGCAATTGGATTCTATGGTTTGCAACCAAGAACCTGATTAGGTTACTAGGATTTAGCTCTGGAATTTACTTTGGCGGGTGGCATGAGGTGCTAACTTTTCCCCCAAATAATCAGCTATCCACAAATCATTCATTAAATAACCCCTTCTTTCCCCACTGATTTGAAAGGGGTGATATTTTCTATTGAATGAGCTCTTGCCCTCAGGACTGTCCTATTAACTAGAATCCACACCTCTCCTAGAACCCCAAAGGGTTTTCTATTCTTTTCTCCCCAAGAAAAGTGTTATGTTCTAGAACCCCAGACTGCCTGCTTGATACTGAACCCTCTGGACACATAAAGATCTCCCTGTCTTGAAGCTGGAGGGCTGTGTTTGGAAACATGGTTGCTGACTTTAGGTCTCCCCACAGCAAGCCATGTATTTGACAAGTTTGGCTCAGATTTGGAGAAACTCAAAAGGGTTAGAGGGATTTCCCTAATGAAAAAAAAAATGGCCCAAGACAAACACCCATTCTCCCCCAACCCCCCCTCCCTGGCTCACTGTTCTGTAATTATTCACACCTGCAGCAAGACTGAGGCAAGAAGGGGATCTATCAACCTTCCTCCAGACACTGGAGCTTGATCTAGCCCTCCGGAGGCCCTGCAGTGGCTACAGTGTTTGTCTTCTAGCCTACTTTCTTTGTGACATCAAAACTGAATTTGCAGGGCAGTGGCGGTGCCACCTCTGGCCTGAAAGGTAGAAACGGGACTGGCATCCGGAGAGTCCTTGAGGAACCTCCAGCCCAGGCTTAGGGGGCAGGGTAGGGAGTAGGGAGAGGCAAAGATGCTGAAGGGAGAGAGGAGGAGTCCTCTGAGGCAGTGGTGTGTCATTACAACAGGGTACCTACCACAAGGTCTGAGAACGTCTTGGCTGCCAATGAGTGTATGGTAGGGCACAAACGCCCAAGTGAAAGGACCAAGGCCAATCAATGTCTCAGGAAATAACTGGATCTGAATGGGAGTGGATCTGAATGGGAGGGGGATGGGAAACGTGTGGTTCCATGATTAATTATATTCAGTAAATACCTAGTATTTCGAGGGTGGTGATATGTAAAGAATAAAGGAGACAGTAGGCTGGAAAGCTCTGGTTCTTTGTTGTCCAGCTTTACCGAGACACAACTGACAACCTGGGAGCTTTTAGAAAGGAGCAGGAATCTACACAAAGAACTATTATGTGACTACTAAAATGACGTTTTCAGGGAACTTTTTTAATAATATGAGAAAATTCTTGTTATAATTTTAACTAAAACTGCAAAGCCAAGGTATAAAATGGTATATACTGAGTTGAATTGCAAACTGCATGGAAAAAAATATGCGTTTAAAAAAACCCGGAGGGAAATGCACCCAAAGTGTTAGCAGCATTTGATTGTGTTTTTTAAAGTTTATTTATTTATTTTGAGAGAGAGAGAGAGAGAGAGAGAGAGAGAGACAGAGAATGAGCAGGAGAGGGGCAGAGAGAGAATCCCAAGCAGGATCAGTGGATCAGTACTATCAGTGCTGAGCCCGACGTGGGGCTTGATCCCACAAACCGTGAGATCATGACCTGAGCCAAAATCAAGATTTAGATGCTTAACTGACTGAGCCACCCAGGTGCCCTAGTATTTGATTGTTTTAGATAGTAGTTATGTAACACTACTAGATACCAGCAAAATATTAAGAGTCTATTATGTACCAGCTTCTGTCTTGGCATTTTACTTATTTAAATTATCACACACCTCTGCACAAGAACCCTGTGTAGCAACTCCTTCCACTTTACAGGGTAGAAAAGTGAGGCTCCCAGAGGCCAACTAGCTAAAATCCACACAGCTCAGAAGTCGCATAATTAAAAATTATTGATTAAAAATTATGTTTCTGCTCTTCTCTGTTTTCCAAAGTTTTGACAATGAACATTTGCTTTCTACCTTTTCCCAACTGTCCCTTTCTTCATTTAATTAATCCTTCTTAGAGCAGGAATAAAAGGTAGCATTCTCTCCTGCGCCTCAGAATTTGTGATCTCTTTCTCAGTAGAGCAGGAGCTCCTGGTGGAGAGGGTCTCAGTCCCCAGCCCTGAGTTGGGAGGGGCACCTGGTCGTGCCGAATAGATATTTGTGGAATAAAAGACTGAATAAAGAAGTAAATGCGTAACAGTCACAAACAAGTTAATTGTGATGATGTTAATGCCTTGTATATACAGGGTGCCTGGGGAGGGTTCAGCCTTTTCACTAGAATGTTAAGGAGGGTGTCATTATGTCTACAGTCTTCTTATGAGGCTTGGGTCCCCTTGCCTTGAGAAGCCCAGCCAGCCATATCTCAAGTGATATCCCTAGCCTTGGGGACTCCACATACTGTGCCTGCCATCCAAGGCTTATTGCTATCATGTCCCTCCCCACACTAAAATACTCCTTTGTTTGCGGGGCCCCAACTCCTAGCAGGCTGGAGGGGAGAGAGATTTAAGTTCAGGGAGATCCTGGAATCTTAGAGCACCCTGGTAACCCTTGTAGATAACAGAGAGTTGACTGTGTTTTGCAAGCTAAAAAGGATAACAGACAAAGGAATTCGCATGATTAATATGCCAATAAGAAAGGACCAGGATGGCCAAACACCTGATGGGCTTCTGGGGACTTGGAATCTGGATTCAGAATCCCTGCTCAGTGACACCAATGGTGAGGCCTAGCACATGATGAGAGGGAAGGGTAGGACTAAGGCAAATCTCTGGGTGCCCCTGTTCTATACTCACCAAGTCGATGGCCATCTTCTATCCCTGTGGGGCAGGGGGACAGAGAACAGGATAATGACTTCATTTCCTCCTGGCCTGAGCTTCCCCAGTGGAAAAAGTGTACTGAGGAAAGTTTTCATTGAACTGGTAGCACTTTGGAAAATTATAGCCAATTCCCAGTAATCAGCACCAACAAGGGGCCAGCAGTAGAGCCTGCAACTAGATAAAGAAAAATAGCAATGTTTACAATTCAATTTGTTTTAAAACAACAGATTTACCTTTATAATTATGAACCAGTGCACGTTCCTGCTAGAAGGCACTGACTGGCCTGTGTTCCAGCCCTTCTGCTCAGAATAATGCCTCCACCTGCACCTCTATCCCCCAGAATCAAGAGCTCTCCTCAGCCCTCCAGGCCTTGTTCAAATCCTACTTCCTCCAAGAGGCCTTGGAGTTCTTCAGTCATTTCTCTTTCCTCCATACTCCCTCTAGCACTTTCCTAGCACTGGATAGAGCCCCTTTCACAGCCATTTCTGTCTGTGACCTTCTCTCCCTCCAGTACAGAAGCTTTCAGATGTGCTGTCCATCTCAGCAGCCCCCTGGACCTAGCACAGTGTCTGGCACAGTGGGCTCCTAGCCTTTGCCACATTTGTTCCTATCCAATGGAATGGACTCACCGACTTGGGGGTTGGGGCAACTCTAAGGTCTGGGAGAATCCGGATTCCCAGGGCCCTAGGGAGCCCCTGCAGCTAACAGGGAGTTGTCCTTATTTTGTAAGCTAGAAAGGAGTGTGCACCAGGCCTAATTATAGCTGGTTTTGTCGTTCCAGGAGTGGGTTAGCGTCAAACCTAGTTGCATGGGTAGAGTGAGCGCAGCAACGAGGGGCCCCTTTGGCTGGAGCACAGGGTCTCCGGTCCCTATTCAGTCACTGGGCCCCCAAGTGTGTGACCAGAGAGTTGAGGCTGGGGAGGAGAGGGGAAAGGGGGGGGGGGGCTGGGCCGCACCGCCCTCCTCCCTCCCGCTCCTCCTTTCTCTCGCGTTCCCCACCGGCCTCCCTCTCAGGCTCTTTGTCTGTCGGTCGGTCTGTCTGTCAGCTTTCACTAGCGCTGGCTCTCCGGAGCGCTCTCTCTCGCTCTCGCTCTCTCGCTCTCGCTCTCTCGCTCTCTCTCCTTGGTTCACGTGACCGCCTGTTCTCAACGGCTCCGATCACCTCTTCCTGAGGCTGCACCTTTCGGTTGGTAACAGGAGACACTCGGGTGTTGGGGGCAGGATGGGTTTCCTTCCTCCGCTTTTTCCTCCTCGCCTTCTCCGGCAGCTCCGGCCGCTCCTCTTGGCTCGGCCTCTGGCCCTCCACCCCTCCACCCCTCCAGCCTCTCCCAGCCCCCACAGTGCTCGCTCCCTGTCCCCTCCCCCCCCCCCCCGCGCGCGGGGCCTCCCTCCTCCCCCACTGCCAGCCCTCTTTGGGGAGGGGGCTTCGGCGCGGGGGACAGACAAAAGGGCCCAGACGGACTTGGGGGCACCCTACTGCAGCTCCCCACCACGTGGCCCCCTCCCTCCGGGGACGGGTGCATCTCCCCCTTCCCCTCTCCAACCAGAGGTCGGGGAGTTCGCAAACCCCCCCCCCCACGCCCGCCCCGCACCATCCTTTCCAGGCCTGGTTCGCGCCAATCTCTCTGCCGCGGGTGCTGAGCCTCCGGGCGCCTCGGATACCAAGGAATGCGCCGGTCGCGGATTGGGGAGACGCTCAAAAGACGGAGGCAGCTCTCTCGGTTCCCAGGCTGGGGAACGGGCAGCCTGAGCGGGGAGACTCGGGCCCCGCCGTTGGCAGGTTCCTGGCCTGTGAGGATGCTGAGGTCTCCCAACCTAAGGGAGCTTGAGTTTCACGGGAGAGACAAACTCTTCGCAGTATAAACTCAATAAAAAAAGGACGAATCTACAAGTGTGACAAAAATGCCATGCAAGAGCAGGGCTGGACCGTCATCTCCGTGAACTTCTGGCGAACTACATCGTGTTTCCCTGCCCATCTTGTTCAGCATTTAGCACTTAGCACTTAGCCCAGCACTGTTGCTCCCCATCCTACCAACCCCCACTGCCAAAATTTGTATTTAAAAGCGAACTCTCTCTCATCCCACACCAGGATAAAAATTTAAACAAAGGCCATTTAACATGGAAGTTATCTAGTAAATCAGACAAAACATTTTCAAAGCTGTCTCACTGTAAATGCACACTTAGCGGCTTGAGCCATGGTACTAGCCTGGCCCTAAATACCATGAGTGTGCATTTTAGACCCTCTGGAGGGATAGTTGTCCTGAGCTCCCCAGTTGACCACTTAAAACCAGTTTAGACAATAAAACTAAATCCCCTTGGGGATATTGCCTGTGGGCAAAGCCCCACTTGCTGCACTTTAGGCATATCCTAACTCAATCCCAATAACAAATTACCAAATGCTGGGAGAGGATGGGTGCCAGAAGGAATTCTATCTTTCCAGGATTTTAGGGACAGACTTGAGCTGAGAAATGCCCCAGGCTTGATTGGTACCAAGCAGAATGGTACTTGCTTGCAATAAAACCTACTAAGAACGGTCACCACAGCTACAATTTATTGAGCACTTACAAAGTGCCAAGTACATGGTAGGCATCATATTTAATCCCAATAACAGTCTCATGTGGTAGACAGTATAATTATCCCAGTTTAACAGATAAGGAAACTATGGCTCAGAGAAGGTAACTCGAAGAGATCACGCACTTGGTTAGTGGCAGAGTTGGGTTTGGAATCCAGGTCTGGCCGATGCTCAAGTCGAGGCCCTTAACCACTAGACTGTCCCACCTCTTTCCCAGAAGGAGTGATTCTCAAACTCTCCCAAAAGGGACAAGGACAATTAGTGGCCAGGGCACAATCTCACTGAAATTCACTATTTGCCAAAATGCAGGTCAACAGGGGCCCAAAGTCATCCTGCTGGAATTGTAAATGCCACAGCCTCCCAAATACAAGTCTATATCCTAGATTTCTATCAGAGAATCCCAAGGACCTGTCCTATCTGCCCATCCCCACAGAAATCCTCCCACTTCCGGTTTCTGTCTTTCCTGGGTAGTGGTGAGATTTGCAGGATGCCAGGCTAAGAGTGATCTTCTTGGAGGCAGTGTTATGCGGGGTGGGGGTGGGCTTGATAATGGACTCCCATTGCCCTACCCCCAGTCCTCCCTGGAGGGAGGACAAATAGGCCCATTGATTCGAAACTCTCCCAGAGGGCATTAGAGTAATGACTCTGGACTGTGTGATGCCTACACCCCCGTTGACCTCCTGACTGACCCCTGCCCTGGGAGGTTCCAAAGGCCACAAATCTCTGTTGCTTGTGGGCCATGTGGTTTGTGGCTGTTTGTAGTTTGGGAAGGGAGGGGGAAATGACAGGGGTAGGGGACACTGCTTCTCACTGTGCTAGGCTTCCCAAGAGAACTAGCAAGGGGCGGGCAGGGCCCCTTCCAAACCCTGCCAAGACACACTGCAACTACTGATACGGCTCCATCATTTATTTTTGAAAGCAGCAGGGCTCTTGGCTCATTTGCATAAATGTTTGCACTGCCTGCTATATTTTGGTTCAGGAGAAGGGCACCAGGGCACAGAACATCACATACATAACAGCTTTGTAACTGAGCCGCTTGAGCCTGCCCTGGCTAGGTGAGCTAACAAGCCAGCCCAGGATGGCCCTTCACCTTCTGTGCCCACTTTTGAAAGCCCCTCTAACTGCAGAATCCAGCACCAGTGGTATGTAGCAATAGAAAGATCTTGCCCCAAAGGGGTATTTCTAAGCCAGGTGTCTAAGTGGATGGGTGGATAAGGAAAATTTTGACTTGAAAAGGGCTAGAGTCTGGACTCCTGATTTTTATTTTTCAGTAAACACACACACACACACACACACACACACACACACACAAACCTTATTGAGTGTCTCCTATGTGCCAGGCACTTTACTAGGCACTGAGATAACATGTATTAAGACCCTGTCTCCGTCATTGACGTACTCATAGTCTAGCATGGGTGACAGAAATATAAACAGCCTGGTTTGGTGTGCCATCAGAGGGAGGATAAGAGAAGACTGCTAAGGTAGCACTCAGCTAGCAGTGGGAAGGGAGTCTGCAGGGACTTGGTGGGGGGTGTGAGTGCTTAATCAGAGTTTTAAGCATCAATCCTACCACCAACCACCACCACCATCTCCAAGCTGTGTTTTAACCTCTATTACTAACTCCATGTGTGAGCTCAGCAAATGTTTAAGCTCTCTGGGCTGCCTCGGTTTCTTCATCTTCAAAATGGGAGCCATAATGTGAAGCCAGCCCGTGTGTCCTGTGTGCCCTACTATCCACCTTGCTTGGTCCTATATCAAACATCGACCCCAGAGTGAGGACATAACTGTCTCCTCAAGACGCATGCAAACTTGTGGCAGAGCCGGGAAGAGTGGGGAATATTGAGAGGTGGTGGGAATGGGAGATGCGGTTGCGTAAAGGGGATGAGGCCCCAATGGAAGATGCGGGTAGAGGTGGGGGTTGACCTTCTATTCTGAGGTAAGCATCTTTATTTATCCAACCATCTTTCCACACCCGCTCCTCTCCCCTGCCGTCTTGAAGTGGGAACAGCACTGGCGGAGGAAAGCGGGCTGTTGGGGAGAAGGCACCTCAGGAATCGGAGTCAGGTGTCACCTGCTCGGCCCCCCCCCCCCGCCCCATGTAGTCCATCTTGAGGACGGAGGCACTGAGGGACCCGTTGTCCGTCCCGATCTCCACCCCTCAGGGATTGGGATCGCCTTAGTTTCTCTCTGGAGTCGAGCATTTGCCCGCACTTTTTTTTTTTTTTTTTTTAATCCTCAACGTGGCCCACCTTTGCGGTGGAGGTCAACAGTTCCGTTAAGTTTTCTCCTCGCTGAGTGAAGAAGGGCTTCCTTCTAACTCATCCTAAAAGACTCCCTTAGAGCTTCAGGAGGGCGCGAGAGCTCGGGGCCGGCCGGGGCCGCGCCGGCCGCGCTGCCCCTCCAGGACTTCCTGCACTCCGCGCCGCGAGGTCGGCTAGAACTTCGGCCTCCGACGAAGGCAACTCCGCTTCCCTTGAAAATGCAGAAACTCCCGGCCCACACCCCCGCCCCTCGGGCCGCCTCCTCCCTCTTCCCCCGCCGCCCCCGCCCCGGCGAAGGCTCCGCCCCGAGCCCTCGGCGTGGGGGCCTCCCTGCCACCTGCCCGCTGCCCATCCCACATGCAAAGCGTGACCGCCGGGGAAGGAAGCCGAGCGCGCGCCCACACTGGCCCTGCGCCGCCGCGGCGACAGCGAACAGCTCTCGCCTACTCCGTCCGTCTGCGCTTACCCAGCATGCACTTCCAGGCCCCGAGCTATCTCGGAGCTGCAGCCCCGGGGTCAGAGCGGCCGGAAGAAACAGGAAGTTTGGGACGGTCCTAGTCGTGGGGCCGGGAGTCCTAAACGGCAGGCCCTTAACTCCGCGCAGCCTCTCCCTTCCCCCGCCCCTCCCTCTGGCGCACTTCCCTGGGGTCCGTTTCGGGGGCTGGCCTGAACTCCAAAAATCCAGATGTGTTTGGGGGTCATTCAAGGCACACTCCCAGGGTTCCCTTCGCTGTAGCATCTCCGGGCTTTATGGATCCAGGGGTGGGACGGAGGGAGTGCTCCCACCCTGGTGGGGTGGTAGGCCCCGAGGGTGGTTCGCCTTCTGCCCGTGGAGAGGGAGAAAGACGCTAGATTGGGTAGAGGTGGAGGTCTGGAGGTTAGACACCCCCGGCCATCTCTTGGGCAGGTAGGGCAGAGGGAGAACCTGGTGCCCAGCCCGGGGTTATTGTCTCCCCTGCCTCTGCTAGAACTGCCCTCCGCTCTAATCTGCTCTCCACACTGACTAAGGCTACCCCATTATCCTCAGCAACCCTCTCATTACCGGGCACTGCTGTTCACCAGGGGCGCCCGGCAAGGGAGAGCGAGTGTGTAATGCAGCCCCTGCCTGGGGCAGAAAACGCAAAGGGCATGCCCTGCAGAAGGTGATCTCCTTCCTTTCTCCCCTTTGGCCAGGTAGGAAGGACTGAATTCTCAGTTCTCTTGGCCTCCCTCTTGCTGTCCATCCCCACCCCAACAGGAGCTAAACCCGTGCCACAGGCAACCTCAGCTAGCCCAATCAAGCCTCTCTTGGCCTATAGCTGATAAGGGTATAGGTCAGGGTGGATTCCAGTGGGCCATGTGGATCTTAGTATGTCAGGTTGTGCAGACATCTTCCTAGATTTCCTGAGAGAAAGGGGTAGAGGAGAACAGGCTGAATATTTTGGAACTAGGAAGGTGAAGGGGAAAGCTCACAAGCTGTGGAGCGTGCAACTGTCCCAGACAGTTTTACCCCCAGGCAGAATTAATTGGCCTTTCTTCTACTCTCCCACAGCACAGTACGATTCATACCTCTATTATCACATTGCATTGTAATTACTTGTTTACATGTTTCTCCCCCTTGCTAGATGGTGAGCTCCTGGAGGGCAGAAACTATGCCTTATTTATCTCTGCAGCTCCCTGCACAGATCCTAGCTCACAAAAGGGCTGTTGAATAAATGAACTAGAAATGGAAGAGATTCAATTAGATGACCTCCAGGATCTCATTCAGCTCTAATATTCTGTGATGCAATTTAAACATGCACCCATAGATGCACTTGCACATGTGTAAACACACACACAGAGCAAGCAGACAAACACCATCATACCACAGTCCCAGTGTCAGTGTAAGACCACTCCTTGGAAAGCGAACAGATGTTACATGATGCCAAGTAACTGGCCTTTTGAAAATTGAATCTCCAAACCTAAACATCTGAAGTGTCGACAGCCAACGTCACAACTGGTTTGGCTGATTTTTTTTCACTGCCCTGACTTTTTAGGCGGCCACAACCCTGCGTGTAGAAACAGTGAACACTCGGGCTGAGAGGGCCCTCCAAGATGCTCTGGTACAACGCTCTTCATTTTACAGATGAGAAGGTCCAATGTCACACAGGAGCAAAAATGTCAGTCCCGCATTCTCGCCACTTGGAGCATGCACATGTATGACACATGTTTGTATGCAGACAACTGCCTGGATCTGCACAAGTGGCTGCTGACATGCATAGACGTGGGTGCATGTGCCACGAAACTATACCCGGGCACACCCTCCCCCAACATTCACCTAGCAAATGCGGATGGCCCCACCCCCATGAGGCTGCCGGTCTGGGAAGGGAGGGCAGGGGTCACCCTGGGCCTGGGCAGCCCTTGCCAGAGCAGGAAAGGGATGGAGAAGCCTACAGGTTTGCAGCTGTCATTTAACGTGCTCAACTCGCCCAGCTCCCCTCGGCTCTCCTCCGTCTGCAGAGGGCGAGAAGAGGAGACATTCCGGGCTCATTCCAGCGAGCCGTGTGCACGCTGCAGGCGTGGTATGTGAGTAAGCGGCTCGCTTCCAGCTGCTGCCTTACACTTCGAGGGCTGACAGGCAACCCCCTCCCCCCAAACAAAACTCGTTACCCACCGCTGGCCTCTCTTCACATGGGCATGATTAAGGCAACCGGGACCGTTCAAGCTCTTCTCAAAAGGAGAGAAATTATGGCTTTTTCTCCACCTCGCCTGGCCGCCTTTCCCCAGGGACTCTCCTCTCAGACCCACCTCTAACTAGAAGCCGAGGCAGACTTAACCCCCCACCTGCCTCTGATAGCCTCATTACAGCATGCTACTTTACCACTCTCCTGGAGAGTTTGCACCCTAATCATTGGTGCCTACTCGTTTTTCACCCATCAGGGTCCTCCCTCCCACCTCCACCCCAGTTAACAAGAGCATCATCCCTCCCTTGCCTTCATAGAGTGTTTCATAGCTTTCAAAGCGCTCTCCCATATGTGTCTTACTTTACCTTTACCACAACCTTGTAAGTCAAGTATTAGTAGCTTCATTTTACACACCAGGAGACTGAAGCTCAGAGAAGATAAACAAGCTGCCCAAGGTCACACAGCTAATACCACAATCTCCATCTTTGACTACTGAGTGCACACTTTGACTCGCCCAGTTGATGTCTGACTCGCCAAAGGGAGGGAGCCACCTGTCTGCTTCTTTTGTACCTCCATTCTACCTGCTGGAGGACTGGCTCTGTACACAATGGGCACTCCAAGACCTGGGTAGACAGACCAATGATACAAACAGCAAATCTTGGGATCTCCAGGAAGGGAGAGGCATTTACAAATTCTGGTGTTGTGTACCACCAGAGTCTTTTCAGCAGCTCCCACCCCTAATGTCTTCTCTCCGTTCTAACTTGCTCAGAGAGAGCAGTGCCAAGCCAAAAGAGGAGATCGTCCCTATGGGTGTAGACCCCAACTCTCCCCTCCCCCTCTCCTTTGGGGCTTGGGAGTGTTCAGATCTCATGAATAAAGCTAATATTGGAACTAGTCATATAACAGTCAGAGAGGGACTGTTCTCTGGATCCTCCTTTGCAGGGACGCACTGTGCCAATAGAATGCCCTGAGGCCCCAGCCCTTTCGGGCTGGCTGGCTCGAACTGAAGGCACCCCCCTTCCTTTATGAGTCTCAGCTGATTTCCCTTGAGAGCCGCCCTGCTCCGCAACCCCCCCCCCCACCACCAATCGGACTCCCTCACTGTACCTGGGCCCCGCCCCTACTGTCCTCAAGGGGCGTGGCCGGCCCTAGGGCAAGCTGGGGCAGGAAGTGGTTGCAATTACATACTCCCGACCCCGCACTGGCTGCCACTGCCTGAGCGACAGTGCTAATTCGACTTGCCCCAAATGTCAGTGTAAGGGCTGGAAGAGGGCTCAGCCAGGGGCTCCTGGGCTGCAATGAAGCTCCTTTCCTGATGCAAAGAGGTTTCCAAGGCTGGACAAAGCTGGAAGATTCAACTGTCTGCGGTCACAACCAGGGATACAGGGAGGAGGGGGTCGTGGGTCTTCATCCCCAGCCCAGCATGGCAGCCACTCAGCACCACCATCCCCTTTTAACCTGGCCACTAGCTAAAAGCAGCTTTTACCTGCTGTTTGCCTCCCCTCAGCCCCTGCTCAAGATTGCCAGGACAGACAGCCCTGACCCCTCCTACCAAAGAGGACAGGCTTTGATCTGCTGCTGCAAACCACCAGAACACAGTGGCTTTATACCCACTATTACTCCTGAGTTTCTCAGGCGCTCTCATCTTGGGCCAGCACTGGGCCAGGCGGAGGGTGTGACTGGTGTGGCCATCGCTATGGACGAAGTACCTAGTAGAAAAAGGGATAGGGGAGTTTGAGAATGTTAGGCTGGGGTGGCTTGAGAATCTCTGGAGTGGCCTTTCACGGAAAGCATCTTCAGCTCAGAAAATTGGGGCTACACTAGAGGAATGGGGTAGATGGGGGTTCAGCGAATAGGCTGGAGGAATGAAGAATATATGGAGGTACAGAGGGTAATGGGTATGAGTGAAGTAGTTAGGTTAAAAAAAAAAAAGGCCTACAGACCCAGTGGATACGACCCAGTGGGCTCCTCTTGCCCTTCACTAGGATCTTCTCCCACAAGCACCAGGTTCCTTTGGTATGTCTGCACTCTGCAAAGCCCGTACTTAGCAGTTGCCTCCCCTGCTTCAAAGCCCCATTTCACATCGTACTAAAAGCTCCACTCCTTTCCTTATACTATTAAAAGTCCCCCCTTCTGCAGGGCCTGCCCAATCTGCTGAGGTGGGTTGGTGCTCACTTTGGGGTTGCCCAAAGAGGAAAGTCTTCTCTCCTCAGGGCACCAATTCTGGCAGAAGTCAAAGGCTTGGGAGACTACTAATCGGTAGCCCTTTTCCCTGGGTTTCCAGGTTCTCAGGAGTCTGGGAAGCTGAGTCATAGGCAATTTCAGGCTCCACAGACAGCACAGCAAGAGAAAGAGGGAAGAGAAAAAGAAAAAAGGTGCAAAAAACAAACCAGGGGGCAGGACTCTTAGCCCTTCCTTTGTCTTGTTTCACTCACGGCTGGTGATCACAATCAGAAGATGGTCTTTGGATATGAGATGATGACAGGACATAGGATCAAATCAAGGAATAGGGATGGAAGTGTTTTGTAAACTATTAAGTTTTATACAGATGTGATTACCATTATTATTACTATGGGATATACCATTATTATTACTATGTATTACAAATTTTTATTTTGCTCTCGTGGATCTGGATTATTCAATACTCTCCTTAATAGAGGTATGTGACACAGACCGGTTAACCTTGGAGCTTTTGAGGCCCTGAGTAAAGCATCGTGTGTGTGTATGTGTGTGTGTGTGTGTGTGTGAGAGAGAGAGAGAGAGAGAGAGAGAGAGAGAGAGAGAGGGAGAAAGGGAAATGGACAGGAGTGATTAGGTGGAACCCCTTCCCTCAACATTTGTCCCCTGGCTATAATGAACAAGAAGAGACTGGAAGGGGAGTCCTCATGAATCATATGGCCAGAGAGGTCTAGGAGACAAGTCTTGTTTGTTTCTGT
This sequence comes from Felis catus, assembly GCF_018350175.1. Lineage (NCBI taxonomy): Eukaryota > Metazoa > Chordata > Mammalia > Carnivora > Felidae > Felis > Felis catus. Next base: position 106,758,463 of record NC_058386.1, read on the forward strand.
ACCCTCAATACTCAGAACAAGGGGGGGGGGGAGGAGCTCAAGCATCCAACATCTGCTCATCTAATGACTGATGGAAGGAAATGAGGGAGGGGTGATCCAAACCTTCTGCCTCCTTTGCTGCCATGACAGTGACAACCACGTGCAAATGCATCTCAGCTTCTTTCAGCCGCAGGAGTCCCATCCCACCAGCCGTGTCCCCTAAGTGCTGGTAAATCCTTGCAAGTCTGTAGCAGCAAGTCAATGTACCCCTGATGTCTCTGCCACAACAACAGAGTGTTGTGGGCTGGTGTTCAGAGACCCAGCACACAGCCAAGGCCACTCGCACCACATGTGTCATTGCTATTTGCTTCTTCACAAGGCCTCCCAGACTCTTGCAAAGCCTCAGGGCTATTCTGAACATCAATCAACAAACAAATGGGGTCGTGGATGGGGAGGCACTTTGTGACCTGCAAAGCCCCACATGAATGTAAGGGATTATTGCACTGTATTGCAAAAAGAACATTCTGATTCTCTGATGGTTGTGGTTATTTGGATTCTGACAAACAGAGTTTGCTGCATTATAAAAAGTGTGTATTGGGGGTGGGGTATCTGCACACGTTCGTGTTCAGTGATAAGACTCATAGGTAGAAAGCTACCTGGCCAAATGGCACAAAGGGTCATTTAGATCATGTGAAGCCAGTATGGCTAAGTTAATAAGAATTTTCTGGCTCTCCATCTTTTTCAATATGCTTTTATATAGGTGTTCTCATCAGATTCTCCCTACAACACTATGCCACTGTTAAGTTCCTCTGACTTGAGTTCAGTAGAATAAAGCACACAGTGAGCTCAGAGGAATCTACTTTTGAGACTTGCAGGCTCTGAGAACTTTGCCTGAGAGAAATTTTCAGGCAGAGAAAAACATGGTCTGTGTAGGTTCTGGCAGGCCGCTCCAGACACATGCCAACCTCGCTCCATTCTCTGTCCCCACACACAGCAGCTCTACAATGCCTCCATAATGACCTCCAGACCAACAAGAAGGTTCTCTTTCAGTCATTCACTCAACAAACATGTTTTGAGTGCTTTCACATCTGTGCCAGGCCTTCTGCTAGGCCCTGGGGCTACAAAAATGAAGAAGCCTTCATCTCTCACCATTCCTCTCTCACCTCTCTAGCAACATGTTTTGTGGAATCTTTTTCCCTTCAAGGTTCTCCTTGATGTTCATTTTACTCTGCCGAGAGAAATCAGGGCTAATGGTTTTGAATCTAGTCTGGTTGTTTAATCTCTGATGGGTTAATGAAGGACCCCTTTAGAGGGGGAGGTGCTCAGGACATCAAATGAGGCTCTCAGACATGGAGCAAAGGTGTCACAAACTCCAGAAAAGACACGAACCTAATCGCACCCCCCCCCCCACACACACACACTCAAAAAGTAAGGAGAAAAATCCTGCAATCAGTCTTGTGTGGGAATAGCATTCTTACCTCAGGTTCTGTCAGAACAGATGCTTTGGATCTAGAAGGCCTCCCTGGCAAGTCCAACTTATGCTGTCACTTTGCAGGGGGAAGCTAAAGGGTCGTCTGTATTTTTAATGTTTGTTTTTGAGAGAGAGACAGAGAGACAGAGTGGGGGAGGGGCAGAGAGGAGAGGGAGACACAGAATCCGAAGCAGGCTCCAGGATCTGAGCTGTCAGCACAGAGCACTACGCGGAGCTCAAACCCTCAAACCGTGAGATCATGACCTGAGCCGAAGTCGGATGCTCAACCGGCTGAGCCACCCAGGCGCTCTGCTATAGGGCTGTCTTACTTGTCCTCGGTATATGGCCTGGCCCTGTGTATCCTTGCTGGGAAAACCCTGGTTAGTTAACTAGTACATTCAAGTAGAATGACTTCCTGGATTTTGGAATTTTCTAGTTTACTGAAAGGTTAAGCTCCAGCTCCTTTCTTATTTAGCTTGTTGGTGTGGAAAAACTTTCTAACATGCATGAGCCCGCTTTCTAGATTGTCAGTAGAGTCCTCTGAGCAACTTGATGGAATCTCTCTGTTGACTGGGGCACCTTGCAAGGATTTATCATCAATGGATCCCAAACCAGGGTCTCCAAACCCATAAAAGCCTGGGAGAGAGTCTATGAATTGTGTCTGTATTTCATAAAGTTAAGTGAAACATACATCACAAAGCTGCAGAGGTTAACTACAACATGAAGTGTTTTTGGCTTTAGCTGGAATTGAATGACTTCAGTATGACTATCTCGGGCTGATCAGAAGTTCTGGCAAAGTTTTATTTGTCTCTGATACATTTTTAATTTTTAAAGTTTATTAATTTAAGTAATCTCTACACCTAACATGGGGCTAGAACTCATGATCCTGAGATCAAGAGTTGCATGCCCTTCCGACTGAGCCAGCCAGGCACCCCATATCTGATATATCTTCAAATGACAAATTATTACTTGAAAATACATCTTGTTTAAGCAGATAAGTGTTTTGAACACAGAGGGTTAAGAGCACCAACTCTGGAACCAGACTGCCTGGATTCAGATACTAACTTCAAAAATTATTAGCTAAGAATGTATAAACAAATTGTGGTATATCCATATGATGGAATATTATTCAGCCATAAAAAGGAATGAACTACTGATACATGTTATAATGTGGATGAACCTCAAAAACATTATGTCGGGGTGCCTGGCTGACTCAAGGAAGTACAGCATGCGACTCTTGTTCTCAGGGTTATGCATTGAAGCTCTGTGTTGGGTGTGGAGCCTACTTAAAAACAAACAAACAAACAAACAAAAACATTGTGCTAAGTGAAAGAAGCCAGAAACAAAAAGCTACAGATCATATGATTTCACTTAAATGAAATATCTGGAATAGGTGAATCCATAGAAACAGAAAGCAGATAGGAATTTTCTCTGGCAAGAGGCTGGGTAGGGAGGAAAGAGGAGCAGCTGCTTAACAGGTATGGAGTTTCATTTTGGGGTGATGAAAATGTTTTAGAACCAGGTAGAGGTGGTGTTTGCACCCAGCTTTGAATGTACTAAATGAGAGTGAAGTTTAGGCTTTAAAATGCTTAATTTATATTACCTGAACCTGACCTCAATTAAAGAAACTTAGTTGCTGGGCAACTTTGGGCAAATCACTGAACCTCTCTGTACCTCAATTTCTTCATCTGTGAAAGGGGAAAATAATAGTAATTACCTTATGATATTGTTATGAGTATTACATGAGTTACTATTTGTAAAATCCTCAGAACAATGTCTGGTACATTCTAAGCAATGTATAACTATGTTTAATGGGGTCCATGAGGGGAAAGAAATAATAAAACCCTTGGTAGCAAAAAGTTTGGGGATCTCTGGTGAAGATGAAAATGGAAAAGTGCTCAATGTATTTCAAGGTGTAGCCCAAGAGCCCTCTAGTTTCTAATTCTCAGTAGACATTGTTAGAAATTCAGAGTATGAGGCACCACCCCAGACCTATTCAGTAAGACCCTGGGTGGGAGGGTGCTTTGAAATTTGAATTTTAAACAAGCTCCCCCCAGTGATTCTTATGTATATTAAACTTTGAGAAAATTTGGTGTGAGAGGTTAGGCTGAATGGGTATGGAAGGTGGAACACTGTTCCCTGGATTTTTTAAAAATCTAAATCCCATGTCTCTACTTATTTTTAAATTATCTTGTGACTTTCTTCCCAAGATGGACAATTCTTCCCCTAGAGCCCCTTGCACTTTAATGAGCAAGAACAGACACACAAGGATACATATAAACACACAATAACAATGTATCTTTACCAAGTTATCTATAGCAGCAAAACTATGTTGGAAGTGCTATGCTGGGCTGTGTGGAGGACACAGTAAAATGTGGCCCTTGCCTTCCAGATGCTGACGAATTCTAAGAGACAAGATGGTTCCTCAAAAGGCTGGGGCATCATGTGAATGATGGGTCTGAGAAGTGGTGAGTATGTGGGGACTGGGGGATTGGGAAACTGAATGCTGGGCAGTACTTGAGGGGATTCATGCCCCCATTGAACGCCTACTGTCAATCAATCCCAAAGTCTTCATGGAGTGCTGTCTGCTTTAACACTGCCAGGCATTGTGGGAGATGCTGCTTTCTATGGCAAAGTGCCTGCCCTCAGATGGGGAGGTACTAAGTCACAGAGCACAGAAAATCACTAAGTGCTAAGCAGTACTTACCTGCGGGGCCAAGAATTCACAGGCAAAGTATTCAGAGAAAGTTTTGTGGAGCAGGGCTTGAAGGCTTTAGCAGGTGGAACAGGACTCAGGTGTAAGCTCATGGAGAAGAGGGAGCATAGTGATGTGTAAATTAGGTAGGGCATCTCAGTCCCATGCCAACATCTTTAAGCCTACAAAGAGGTACCCCCACAGCCAGAGGATGCGAAATTGGGTGAGCACCCACTGAATGTGGGCCACTGAACTGGGCACCATTCTCAATACTCTTTAGCCTCTTTGGGGGAAGAGATAACAGTTTTGCTTAAAGGTCTTGCTAAATTTTATTCTTTTCCCCTTGCCAAAAATACACCTTTCTTTTCATTATGTTTGAGTTGTGCTTTTATTCCCATGCTTGAATTAAGCAGGTGTTCCCAAGTTATGAACTCTAAAAACTCCTCACGCTAAAAAAAAAACAAAAACAAAAACAAAAACAAAAACAACAAAAAAACCAGCAATGGGGCACCTCGGTGGTTCAGTGGGTTAGGGTCATGATATCACAGTTTATGGGTTCTAGCCCCGCGTTGGGCTCTGTGCTGACAGCTCAGAACCTGGAGCCTGCTTCGGATTCTGTGTCTCCCTCTGTCTCTCTCTGCCCCTCCCCTGCTTGTGCTCTGTCTCTCTCTCTCAAAAATAAATAAACATTAAAAAAAAAAAAACCCAGCAACTACTATGGGGCATCTACTAGGTGCCAGACACTGTTCTAAGTGCTTAACATACAAGAACTCCATTGATGTTTGTAACATTTTCAGGAAGTATTTATTAGTCTCCATTTTACAAATGAGAAAAGTGAGGCTCAGACAAAAATCAAGGATCTAAGTTGATATCGCTAGTAAGTGAAGGAGCCAGGATTGAAACCATGTCTGTATAACTTTAGAGACAGTGTATATCCATCCACTAAGCGGGAAGACAAAGACTAAAGGAGGCTAAAATTTAAAACCAAGTCTTCAATTGGCAGGAAGGGAAGCCAGGTATGGGCTTCAATTTCCCCACTATGAGATAAAGGGATTAGATTATTAGATCATCCATTCATTCATTTACTTAACAAATACTTGTAGAGGGGAATATGGGTGGTTCAGTTGGTTAAGCATCTGACTTGATTTTGGCTCAGGTCATGATCTCAGGGTTCATGGGATTGTGGGATCGAGCTCCATATGGGGCTCTGTGCTGACAGTGTGGAGCCTACTTGGAATTCTCTCTCTCCTTCTCCCTCTACCCCTCCCCTGCTTGGTCGATCTCTCTCTCTCTCTCAAAAATAAATAAACATAAAAAAAACCCAAATACTTGTAGAAAGCCTACTCCATGCCATGGTAGGGGATATTGCCGGTGGGCGGGGGGGCACAGAGAGAAAGGAGGCTGTAATACACAGTTGATAAATACTGGGTTCCTTCATCCAAGGAAGTGGACATCCAGTTGGAGAGACAGGCAGGGTGTGGAAGTGCTAAACAAAGGGCCAAGCTCAGTGTGGTGGGGGAAACCTCTGAGGAGCTGTTAACTTCAATGGGGAGGGAGTGGGGGTTCAGGGAAAGTGGCATGAAAGAGCCAGCTTGAGTAATTGTTCAGTGGGATTTCAACAAGCCCAGAAGGGCCTAGAAAATGCTGAAGGAGCAGTGGAGGAAGCGCTTGTCTTGTCCCAAGAATGGTAGAGGTCTGGTTTGGTGAGAACAGAGGCTTTGTGAGGGGCCTGGAAGGGAAGGAGGCTGGAACCAGTTCATGGAGGACCCTGGAAGCTAGGTGAAGGCTTATACACTTGATTTTGTTGGCAGTGTACCGCGACAGCCAGTTTTTCAGGAGGGCAGATGATTTCTTAGAGTTTCTTCCACCTCTAACACTGTCTGTATGATTAAGAACCCTGTTAAGTGCCTGGGGGTCTTAGGGAAGCAAGGAGGCTTGACCTCGAAAGGCCTCTGGGGTGATTTTAGCCCCCTTCCTCATTTTGCCCCTTTGGCTATAAAATCCAGAAAGGCTGTTAGTTGTTTACAGAGTTAAGTTTAACCAGACACACTGTCTCCCCAAGTAGACCCAGGGCTCTTAGAGGGCAGAGAACAGGCCTTCCTCAGCATGCAGTGGGCTGTGGGAATGCATCTCCAGCAGTAACCTGCTGTAATAGGTTTTGTGTGCTTGAGATATATGAAGAGCAAACAGGAGCAATGAATTCTCCCCCACGGCCCCTCCCAGAACGTAAAGGGAAACATCGTAGAGCACATAGTGTATGTAACTCATGGTCAGCCCTGTCAGCCTTAGTACCAGCCTCACTCTTTCCCAAATTTGCAAGGCTCTTTCGGTACCCTTCTCTCTCCTAGTCTGCTTTCAACTGAGGTGGCTTAAAATGAACGCTTTGGCAGTCCTGAGATTCTGACTTCCAAACCTGGCTTCACCTTCAACTGACTGGGGGTCAGGGGACGGAGGGAGGACCGGAAGCCTCAAATTTGCTTCACTCTGACACTGAAGATCTAAAGCACTGAAATGGTTGTCCTTGTTGTTGTCATTGCTGTCGTAGTCTTTGTTGTCACAAGAGTGGGCTGTTTTACCAGAGAGATAAGGAAGGCCTCTGATTTTGGAACAAAGAAGAAAATTGAAGCAATTATCCTCTGAATTAAGTCAGAGGTTGGTTTAAGGCTTCAATTAGCTGGGGAGCCCCAAATGCCCTATTTTGTCCGGTCAGCTTCAGGAGGGCAGAGCCCAGGCAGATGTCACCCCTAGGTCTCTGTGCTTGGGAGGCTGGTGATGCTGACACTGATGATAGTAACACTTGCCTGAGTCCAGTAGTTTATGGTGCACAAAATTCTTTCCCATCCATCATCTAATTTGATACTCTGGGGTGTGCTTGTGAGAGAGTAAGACAGGTGCACTGATTTCTATAGTTTGGAGTTGGAAGGAAGACCCAAAACACAGTACCTGGAATTGGGCTGGCACTACTTGAATGTTAGGGCTCTCCTGAGGTCCCCCTGCTAGCCATCGACAAGACAGAACTAGGATCTGGTTCTTAGAAGTCTCCAAACAATCCTCTTTCCAATACACCAAGCTGGCTCTCTGAGAGTCCAGGCCTAGGCCAGGAGCTGTTATTGATGGAAGAAACAATTATTTAAAACTCTGCCTGAAAAGGAACATTTTGGCATTAAAGGGAGGTGCTATATACTATATTGAAAAGAACTCTGGATGTGGAGTCAGGATTACTGGAGTTGAGTCCTGGTTCAGGAATTCACTAGCCACGTGACCTTGAGCAAGTCACTCATAGATGCCCATAGACTCAGTTTCCTCAATTACAAAATCGAGGGTTGTAGTGAGAAACAAATGAAATAACACAAGTGAAAGGCCTTGGTAGACACTCTGACATTGTACAAAGGTATTATTATTATTATGATTATGTTGTGGTTCTAGCCTCATATAAAATAATCATTAATCTCTACATTCTTTACAAGGTTTCCCACAGCTCTCTCTACCCTGCTCCTTGATTTCCCATCACCTCCTGTAGGGCAGGAAGCGTGGCCCCCAACAGGAAAGGGCTCAGAGAAGCTAGAGCTGCAGCCAGGAAATAACCATCTTGCCCCAACCTTCATTTCACCAGATAAATGATGCAGCCAAATGGTGAGATACAGATGAGTGGGAACAGAGGTGTCCAGAATCCATTTCAGCCTCTGACCAAAGAGCAAAGTAGCCCCAAGGCCCTAAGGCCCTTAATAGAAGTGGAAATTTAGTAATTACCAGATAAATTAAAATCAGTGAAGACAGCCAATTTAAATCAAAGCGGAATTGGTGGAGCCTGCTTTATCAGGCCCAATAGAGGTGATCCCCCACAACTTAATAAAGCCTTTTGAATTCATAGGTTGATTAGTTTAAAGAAATCATTTCCAAATTTTCACTTTCCCTTGGTGCAACTTAGGCCAAACACTTTTTAAAATGTGTGTGTGGGGGGGGGGGGATGCACAGGAGGATGGGAATGGCCAAATAAAACAGCTAGTGAAGAAGTTCCCAAAGCAAAGTAAAATGGCAAGTGTTATGTCCACACTGCTGGCAGTAGATTTTGAGGTCGGTGAGGACAAGCAGGAGGGGTCATAGAACACCAGGCCTCAGACAACAGCAAAGCCACTGCTACCTTAGTTGCTTGTCCTCCTCCGCAATAGTCCTCCTTTAAGCCAGGTGAGGGAGACATACCAGGCAAGTCTCACCTGCCATCTCTAAAGTCTTTCCACTGGAGAGAAGACACCCCATAGCTTAGAGATGGAACCTCTGGGCCTGGGACAAAGAAGGGGGGCAGGGAGGAGGAAGACATTAATCCCTCAGGGCTTCCTTCTAGTTCAAATGACTCTCTGGCTTCCTTAGTATGGATAAATATATAATAAATAATATCAATACATCTGAACATAAAGATTTTTTTTTTCAAATTCCTGCTATTCATTTCACATTCCGTGTTTACAAAGTCCTGAACCCTCCAGGAACTGCTGGGCACCTCCCCTAATACCCTTTAGGCTGAGGCGATGCCTTTGAAGTCCCAACCGCGGGCTCAGGGTTGGAGCTGCTAAGAAACACCCTAAGACTGAAAGCAAGTCTGCCGGCAGCTTCAGCTTCTTCGCAAGCTGCTCTCCTCGGAGTTAATGTAAAGTCATCAGAGTTCCAATGTGGACCGCAGGCTTCTCAGCCCTTCAGTTCTGGGGATGGCCTGGGATGTAAACACATACGAGGACTTATTCCTTTGGCCAGGCGGGGAGTCGTTAGGGTAAAGGGTAAGGGTCAAGGGGATTCGGTTTGGTGACTGAGGGGCCCGGGAAGTGGGGGGGGGGGGGCGGGGGCGGGCAGAAACGGAGTTTTCCTCGAGCCAGGTTTTCAGCCCCAAGTTGTGCAGGCTTCCCTCTTTACAGATCTTTCGTCCCCCTCCTCCTTCCTCCCTAGGGCCTGTCGCTCCTTGTACCCCCCCACCCCCGCCCCAGGATGCCTCCACTCCCGGGCTAGGGGCTGCCTTTTGAGGGTGGTCTCGGGGATGTGCGGCACGGGCGGTTGCCACGAAGGGTGGGCCGCCCAGGAGACGCGAGGCGAGGCTGCGAGCCCCGGCATTTTCCCTTCCCAGCACCTGTCCCATTTGGGCGCCCGGGCTAGGGCTGGGGCTGGGGCTGCGCCCGCGGGCGGCCTCGGTGCCCGAGCGTCAGAGCCTTGCACCGAGGTCGCCTGGGTTAGGGAAGTGGGGGGCCGGGGAAGGGGCGGGGCGTTTGGCGAGGGCGTCCCCCCCCCCGCATGTAAGACCCCACGCCCCCCTCCCAACACGGAGGCTAAACGGAGAGAGAGAGTCATACATAAAGCACGAGTGAAAACGCTCACTCTCCGACCCCGAGCGGCGTTGCTCGCCCCCCCTTCCTGGAGCCGGGGGCTGGCCCGGGAAGGTGGCTCCGTTCTTCCCCCGTGGCCAGTGCGGGGTCTGCGGCTGCCGGGAGAGGTTCCGGCTTCCCCAGGGCTGGCAGGGGGAGCCCCGAGAACTGCAGGCCCGCCCCCCCTTCCTCCTCCTCCTTCCCCTCCTCCCCCACGTGTCCTCCCGGAGCCCAGCGGCCTGATCCCAGCACCCCCCCCCCCCCCCCGCCACCTCCCTCCTCCTCTTGCTTCGCCCGCTTCCCCGGCGGCGTGGAGAAGAGCAAAGTTGCGACAGCGGCCGAGGGGCTCTGCCCAGGTGAAGGGGGCGCCGCGGGGGGTGGGGGATGGCGCGGCCCTGCGGCGGGGGCGGAGGGAAGATAAAGAAACTTGCTTTCCGCGGCCCCCACCCCGCGCGGGTTCGGATCTTGCGTGGACCGAGCCCTCGTGGCGAGACGCGGCAACACCGCTGGGACCGAGGCCGGCACCGGGACCCAGACCCGGACCTCGCGCCTGGGCCGGCTCGGCGGGCGCAGGCAGCGGGCCAGGCCGGCACCCAGGCAAGGGCGGGGTGGGTGGCTGTACACCGGACCGAACCGGAGACTCTGGTGGCCTGGGCGCGGGCCGAACCCGGACCGGGCCGAGTTGGGTGGCGAAGTAGGACGTGGATTCGGGGGCGGGGCGCGGCAGGAGGGGGAAACCAGGCCCCGCCGGACTGGCCTGGGCGTGGGGGCGGGGGGCGAGTTCGGGGCACTTGCTGGGCTCGGGACCGAGCGGTAGGGCGGGGCGGCGCTAGGGGCTGGGCCGGACCCGCGGGGAGAGGGTGAGGGGGGGAACCGGGGGTGGAGTAGGGGCGTGGAGTTGCGAGCGGGGTCTGGCCTCGGCCGGGGGCGAAGGTAGATCGGCGGGGCCGCCAGCGGAGGGAGGGAGGCCGCGGCAGCGCGGCGGCGGCGAAGGCCAGCTTCCGCGGAGTTTGTGCCCCGGCTTCCCGGGCTCCGGCCGCCTCACGCGCACAAATGGGGCTAGGGGACGGACTGGTAAGCAACTGCGAGTGTTAGACGGTGTTCGGCGGCGATTCCGGGAAAAGCTAGGAAAGGCACCGTCTGCAATTATGCCGCACCCCCCACCCACCTCTTAGCATCTGGATTTTGCTCTCAGGGGGCCGCGGACCCTCCCCGCCACAACCCTTTCACTCTCAGGCACTCCCACCGCCTCCCCCCCTTCCTAGGCCATCTGACTCTCCTAGGGGTATGTGTTTGGGGGCTGGAGGACGGTGAGGGGGGCGGCGGTATACTCTCCCTCCCACGGCAGAAGCCTAGTTCGTATCTTATTCTTACATGTAGCGTTGCTTCGAGTCATGTGGACATTGGGGTTTAGATAATCTAACTCCATTCTTCCACCCCAAGCGATTTGATGGCTTTTAAGGAAAGGGAGGAATCCCTGGATTTCCACGCCTAGGACGAGGTTTGAGGATTGAGATTCACCCCCAGCTCACTTCCACTCCCAACCCCTCTTTCCTTGTAAGCCATTTCCACGGGGATCCGAACTTTGGGGGGCGGTATTAACGTGCTTCTCTATCTCTACACAGGGTCGGCGTGGCCAAGGACGGCTAGTCTCTGAGGGAAAGTAGCCACCAGTCCAACTCGGGTCGCCCCCACTATTACTTCGGTGAAGGGGGCAACGCTAAGGAGATACTGGTGGGCAGGGACCCAGTATAAGGGAGGGGGCTGGGTAGTCGCCCCCGGAGGGACTCCATTTCTAGTAAGGTAGGGAGAAGCGAGCTCGGGCTTCAGGGGAGGGGCTCTGGGGAGGGAGATGGGGGGGGTGGCGACGACGGGGGGGGGGCGGGAAGAAGGGGGGAGTCACGCCCTGCTAGCAAGGGGAGCCTCCCTCAGGCCCCTGGGAGAAGGGGACTGAATGTATCCGTTCTGTGATGCCCAGCAGGGGAGGTCTGGGGTCTCTGGATTTGCACACTGGATCGGGCACCAGTGGCCTGAGAAAGTCAGGTCGGGGCATATGGTGGAGAGCGTTGGGGGAAAGAGACAGAAACCCCTGGCTTTGGCGCCCTGATCTTTTCCCTTCCTCAACCTTCCCATTTGAGGGGCGTTGAGGGCGGGGGGGGGGCGTGGGGCTCTTGCAGCCCCTAGGATTGAGCGCCTCCGCCTCTCCTGGGAGTCTAGCTTTTTGCCCGGCTTGCTGCAGCCACTGCTGCTGCCTCCCTCTCCGGAATCCGCTTGGTCCTCGGAGCGATCCCCTCCTCCTCCCCTCCCCTCCCAGTGTCACCGGGGCTGCTTGGCTCTGCCCCCTTCGCCGCCGCTTGCTCCCTGCTTTCGTCCCTCCCTCTCTTGCTCGCTCCCTCCCTTCGCCTCCACCTCCCCATTCCTCCCCCCCCGGCGGGTGGCATTCTGGGAGTTGTAGTCCGGTGGAGCGGCGGCTGGCGCCGCCCGCGAACCCCGCCGGACTCCACTTCCCGTCGAGCCCTGCGACCGGCACCCACTCCACCAGGCTTCGCTCGCACACACAGACACACACACACACCGCTCTCCCCCTCACTCTTTCGCTCGCCGCGGCTGCTGCCAGTGTGTGGCTCTGTCTCTCCTCCGCTTTGCCGAGCCCTCCCTTCTTCCTCTCAGTTCCTAGAGTCCGACCGCCGCCGCCGCGGAGAGAGAGGAGAAGGAGGTCGGTGGCAATAAGGGGCGGAGGGGGGGCACCAGATCGGGGCAGTATTAGGCGGGTGGCGGCTCAGAGTGGGTAAGAGGGAGCCCGGGTGGCGGCCTGAGCCTCCCCGCGGAGCCGACCCGGGAACAGGTGCGTCTTTTTTTTCTCTCCCCCAACCCCTCCACCCCTTTTGACTCCCCGGCTTTCTCGTATCCCCCACCCGCTTCTTTCTATCCTAAGCGTTTTCCCAACCCTGTCCCTTCATCGCCCCGCGGCCGCTCTGCTTGCCCCCCGGGGGCGCCGTCCTCTTCGTGTCCCCGGACGTAGCGCTCCCTGGAGCTCGCTCTGTCCTCGCCCCTCCCTTCGGGACAGCTCCCCTCCACTTCCCACCTTCGTACCCCATCGCTGCCCTAACCTACCCCCTCCTCACCCCCTTCTCCCTTAGCCAGGTGAGACTTGTTCGCCACGATCTGAGAGTCTTCTTCCTGGCTGGGCGGGGGTCTCCATGGAAACGGGGGTCGGGTTGATCCTGGGGGGGGACCATTGGAATTACCCCACTCCTCGGAAAGGGAGGTGGAGGCTACCGTCTTGTTAACTACCTGGCCCTAACCACCCCCCCTCCAATTCAAGGATCCAATGATTCCAAGGGAGGCTGGCCAGGAGGGCAGGGCGAGAAAGGGCTTGTTTTGGGGGGGGGGGTGGCTGTCCGTGATGAAGTCTTGAAGAGACCTGGAGAAAATACCCTCCAACCTCAGAGGGGAGGTGCGACGGTTGCTCTTCAAGGCTGCTTTCTCCCCGGTGTTGGGGTGCGGGAACCATAGGGTAAGGGGTACCCCCTAGGTGGCGGCGGGGCCTGGGTTCGGGAGTGGGAGTGCTGTGATGGGGGCAGGGGCAATTATCCGAGTCCCTGGAAAAAAGGCGGGGGATGACTTCGGAGCGCCCTGGCTCCGCTGCCCTCGCTCTAGGGGCGGGGGCCGCCGGGCCGGGCGCGGCGGGGAGGGGGCTTAAATTGAAGGTGGATGAGATGGGGGCAATTCATACTAGCCCCGGCAAGCCATGGGGAGATCCGGCGTGCAAGCTCTACACCCGCTTCGCGCCAGGCCTGGAGGCAAGGGGTCTGAGAGCGAAGCCGAGGGGTGGAAGGAGGGAGGCTCCGGTTACGGGGCCGGGTTTCGGGATCAGGGGCAATCCCCCAGCCCTTGAAGGAGGGAGAGGGATGGCTGCGAACCTCAGGGCTCCCCCACCCCGAGTCCTAAGGGGCGTGAGGAACAGACAGCAGGCCCAGCGGAGCTGGATTCGAGCGGATCGCGGCTGGGGAGTGGGGGGGGCTTAGTGGTGGGCTTCGGGGGGAGCAGTCCGGCGGCGGGGCGGGCGGGCGGGGCGTGGGGCTCCGGCGGGCGGCGGGGCGGGGCCGGGGCGGCGCTGCTGCCGCCGCCGCCGCTGCCGCCGCCGCTGCTGCTTCTGCTGGGGCCGCCGCAGCCGTTGCTGCCGCCGCCGCCGCCGCTTCTGGGCGGGGAACAGAGGCCAAAGGGAGTCCCGTGCAGGGGCAGAGGGCGCAGGCGGTGCGTGGTGGGGAGGGGGCCGTCCTGGGGGCGGGGGGCAGGCGGGGGGTGGAGCCCCCGACGGGGGGCGGTACGAGCCCGGACGACGACGACGAAGAGCCCCGGGGGCCGGTGCATGGAGGACGAGGTGCTGGGAGAAGGAAGGGGGGGGGGGGTGGGTCCCGCGACGGGCCTCGTGGGCTTGGCTCCTCGAGGTTCTGCTTCGGGACAGAGTCCTGCAGGGGCGCCCAGAGGCCCGGGTAGGGACAGGGAGGTGAATTGGACGGTGGAGGGGGCCCTCCTCGCCGGGGTCCCGCCGAGGGGAAGGCTGGGCCAGAGGGACGTCCGGGGTAAGTCTGGGAGGAGCCGACCGCACCTCGGCTGGGGATTTCGTGTTATGGAGGGGCGGGAGATTGTTGTAGGGAAAGATGTGGTAGAGGGGAAAGGAAGAGGGAAGCACACTGCAAACCCGGGAGGCCAACAGTCCAGGCCATGGAGGTGCCCTTCTATTCCGCCTGCACCTCCCCCCTCCCCCAGTGGAAGCACTGTTTTTGTTTTATTGTTTTGAAATTTTCAGTGTTGGCTGTAGGAAGCTGTCGATGTGGTGGTGATACTTATTCATTCTTGGTGTCTTCTAGAGTAGATAGTAAGGACAGGCGTCACTTGGCGAGGACACGTCTTAGCCCAGGGTTTAGGGGCTGTTTACGCAAGAGTGGGAAGAGGGCCTGACAACTTCGTGCGACAGCTGAATACTCAGGGCAGTTTGGAGGTCGTTCTCATAGCGTAGCAGTGGAATGTAATTGCAAAAATCTTTGGTGAGACTTCTGGGGGTGCAGTTGTAGGTTAGCGTTACCCTGGTTGGCCGCATGGTCCGTTCAACTTAGAAGGCTATTTCTCAAAGTCACACTGCCCAACGTTGGGGAGATGAACAGGGGACGCATTTGGTGTCGGAAGTGGATTAGGTTGATAATAAAATCCCAAGGTTGGAAGGGACTTTAAAGGTCATCTCATTCTCTGTTTACCTGACCTGTCCTTGAATGTTAGGATAGGGGGAACTTTGTTTTGGGGGAGATGGAGCAGAGTTTAGGGGTACTCAAATTGAATGGTGATGTCACCAGGTGGTACTGAAGAGGACAGTACACAGGAAAGAAATTTGGAGGACTCCACTGGGGATTAAATGGGATAACTCAATCCCCCAAATCACCCAGAAGCTTCAAATAGAAGCAAAAGGTTGGGAGAGCAACATGTAAAATTTTGATGGAGTAGCAAAGTTAGTAGGAAGGACTGGGGGAGCTAGGAGGAGCAAGGGGCTTGATGACTCAAGTTCAGAGAATCTGAAGGTTGATAGAGTTTAGGAGGGACATGGTTGTTTTGACTAAGCCACGTGCTGTTGATAGGCAGGCTCATCTTTTGATAAGGCAACTGGAGCGGCTGCCTTTGGGATAGATGGGGAGGACAAGAGGCACAGGCCATGGGACACAGAGCCTTACTCAAATTGACTTGGAGACGGCTGGCCCTGTTACTAGCTATGCAGCGAGGGTAGGATTCTTTATGTTCTGGCTCTGAGAATCATTGATGGAGGAAGGGGTTAAGGAGGACTGTTTCTTTAGAATAGACCATAAGGAAAAGACAGCAAATTATTGGGATAGGGCAGAGGAAAGCTAAGTCCCTGGAAAGTTCTGTGGTTGGAGTCTGGATTGGGCAGGGTGGAGGGGAGTTCCAGAGGAAATGGTGGCTGCACCAAGGGCACTTGGAGATCTGGCTGTTTTGATTACTGAGAGCTGGTAGGACATCCGACTCTCAGTGGCCTAGACTTTTTTGGGAAGCAAAGGGTTTCCTCCAGGGGTCTGTTTGCCTTATTCCTGCTGCAGTTCACTACA
Source organism: Felis catus (assembly GCF_018350175.1). Lineage (NCBI taxonomy): Eukaryota > Metazoa > Chordata > Mammalia > Carnivora > Felidae > Felis > Felis catus. Next base: position 106,774,069 of record NC_058386.1, read on the forward strand.
TAGGAAAAAAATGTTTAGCACAGGTGGCAGAGAATCTCACATGATGAGTCTGGATTATGGGTTTCAGAGAGGGGCTTCTTTTAGGGGAGCAGAATTATGGGAGAAAAAGACTTGAATACCAGAAAGAAGGAAGGCAAAAACAAAAGTCAGGAAGAGGGTTGTTTAGGCAGTGGAGGGGGGAAAAAATGATCATTGCTGGTTTCAGGTCAGGGTCAACTAAGGAAAAAGTGGAACCTTGAAATCTCCAGGCTAATGTTTTCCAAAGTAAAGTTTGAAGAACCCTTAAGACTCTTTACACTTCCATACTAGAATCACTAGGTTTGGTGCAAGAGATAGGACCATCTTGAGTAAAAATAGGGTTAGAGAGAAACTGGCATGTAGGAAGAAAATACACATATTTACCCATAGGGAAATAGAGAATTTAGAGATAGTATATAGGGTAAAAAAATGCAGGATGTGAAAGAGGGTGGAATAACGAGGCAAAGGAGGAAGGTGTTTACTCAGATGTCATCTGGAACTAGGGTCAGAGAAGGTAAAAAATTGCCTTGGATAGCCATTGCCCTGGGAGGGCCCAGGAAGCAGAGGTTAGCTGAGATCCAGGGCTTACAAGTCTAAGCATTAGTTGTAAAATTAAGGCTAAAATAAAGATACTGAATGGGGGAAGGAATTCACAGACCTAAGTAGAATGGCCTTGAAAGAAGGAGAAAGTGGGAATACACCAGTTTTTCCAGTCTGCAAGTGGGAGGAATCCTAGATATAGGGAGGTGAATTATGGAAATTCCAGAGTGAAACAGGATAAAGAACAGTGGCCTTAGAGCCTTGGGCCAGAATTGGAGGGTGGGGTGGGGGCATGGAGGAGAGACACTAATCATGGGTTGGACATCTGGACTGGTTCATTGATTCTAGGCTGAGAGCTCCATTTGAGATGGAATAGAATGGCCACAGTGGGGTAGAGAGCTGTTTTCCAGCGTTAGCCAGCATCTGGGATTGAGAGAGGAGGAGTTCATGGTTAAGTTGGGTGGGAAAGTGAACACTAACAGAGAGAGGGCTGGGGAAAGTGGAAATTGTTGGGGTAAAACAGACGGGAAAGGGGAGAAGCCACTGAGAATTACATAAGGGGGGAAGGAAGACCCTAGACCTTTGAGTTTTCAAAAGGAAAGGAAATTTCTTAATGCCGGAGCTCCAGTTAGGTGTGAGTCTATGCTTGGCAGAGGGTTTAGCATCAGGATGGCCAAAGAGGGGGGTAATAAGAAGTAATCTACCTCTTGGCCACTAGGATGCTAGTACAGTATTTTATGTAGTCTCACATACTAACTAGGCTTTATTAATGTCAGTTTGGAATGGTTATCTTTAAAGTAATGTAGAAACTGTTCTTTTTCTAAATTGTACCCTTTCCACTGTTCATAACTTGAAAGCAGTATTTTATGATGAAAACTTTCTTTGGTGAACTGAAGTTGAAATCTGGTCAAGAGTAAAATTTAACTCTGTTTCTATTCCCATAATTCAAATGTGCTGTTCTGTTTCCCTTTTTTTCTTTTTTAAGCAGAAGCCACCCTTTCCCCATAAAACATTAAAACATGGATAATTGTTTGTAAAGTGGCTGCAGGCTGCACGTCAAGGTCATAGTTTCCCTGGTCAGTGAATTGTGATGAATTTGAAGAGTGATGATTTATTATTTGTAAAATGTGATAATTTTCAGATTTACTCGTGGAGAGTATGTGAGGCAGGATACGTCTTCATTTGGATTTTAAGAAGATCTTAAGTTTAGCGTCTGTGAAGAATTGAGAGTACTGAGGGGCAGCAAAGCTTTGTGTTTCAGGCTTCTTTACCGACTGTCAGCTAAGAAACAAAATTTGGTTACCTCATTGCTAAGGTATGTCTAGAAATCTTAGTGTTAGTGCCATTTAAGGGTATAGTCAAGTTTTGTTATAATGTTGGTGTCTGGGGACAAGGAAAAACAAGCAGACTTTCATTTTTCCAAGTTCTATGGAAAAGTGCACTGTACGTGACTCTGATCCCCAGGATGAGTCAATGCACTCTATACCTGATCCATGAGATGATTAGGTGTCTCATGATGACAGGTCTTTACTCAGTTTAACTTGGTCGCACCTTGTGTAGGTTAGTATCTTGCAGTGGTTCTCAAACTTTGGTGTGTCTCAGAATTAGCTGGAGGGCTTTGGAGACATACTGCCTTAAGTTAGAGTCCTTGCTCTTCTACTTCCTGGCTGTGTGGTAGAAGCAAATTACTGAACTTTCTTGAGCCTCAGTGTTTTCATCTATAAAATGGAGATGATAATCCCAGTCTCACAGGGCTATGAGGATTGCACAAGATGATATATACATGGCAGACCAGCTCCATAGCAGGAGTCCAGTAAATGGCATCCATTATTACATTATGATCTAGTTTTGCTTGTTCAATGGAGTCCTATGACCTTTTATATTTCTCTATGCCACATGGTGGCAAAATAAAAACTATCCACAGCTCCTGAGCACTCCCACGTATCTTGATTCTCTGTGCTCTTTCTCCATATTCCTGTTGTATTAGTACATGTTTAGCATTTACAATGTGGTAGGAAGGAATAACTTGGCTCACCACTGCATTATTGCATCCACCTTTGAGGTGGAAGGTGGCAGTTTCTCCAACAGCTGTGCTGTAACACTGCTCACTCAGGATTTTAGGGCAGAAACTGAAGAGTCTATATCTAGTTGAAACTTCAGGGGACATTTTGGGCCACGACCCAAACCTAGTTTACTAGGGTGACATTTTAAAAAACGATTGCTTTCTGAAAAGGGCTGCTGTGTTTAATTACAACTGGTTGGGCTTTCCAGATGTCTCTAACATCTGGAAGTTCTATAAAGGCTGGTAGATAGAGCCTGGGTCTTGCATGGCTCTATGACAAGGATGTTCATCAGCAATTGGATGGGAGAAAGCATGTCTCGAATACCTCAGGTATCACCAGACCAAACTTCTGAACACCAAAAAAAAGGGGGGGGGGGCTGTAAAATAGAGATCCTCTCTGCAGCCAGAGTGGACTTTGATGCCAACAGTCAGCTATGCCAATATAAGGAGAGAGTAATAGCTGGCCAATTTAAAACAGTAGATCAGTTAACAAATTAATAATTTCTTTTTTGGCTTGGAAATGTATTATTAATCTCTACCTGCCCCCGCCCCCCAGCAGATTTACCGTCCTATTTATATTTTGCTTCAGCAGATATTAAAAGGAGTTGTTCCCTGAGTACCCACATACTGTAAGTAGCAGTAGGCAGTCCATAAGTTGGCTGTGTTTAAAAATTAGCTGTGGCTAGGGGCGCCTGGGTGGCGCAGTCGGTTGAGCGTTCGACTTCAGCCAGGTCACGATCTCGCGGTCCGTGAGTTCGAGCCCCGCATCAGGCTCTGGGCTGATGGCTCAGAGCCTGGAGCCTGTTTCCGATTCTGTGTCTCCCTCTCTCTCTGCCCCTTCCCCGTTCATGCTCTGTCTCTCTCTGTCCCAAAAATAAATAAAAATGTTGAAAAAAAATAAATAAAAAAAATAATAAATAAAAATTAGCTGTGGCTAAACTACACTCAAATAATTGGAAGTTGACTTTGTTGTTTTGCCCTGGCCTCATTTTATTTCTGATTGTCTTTATTGTGGAAGTAAAGAAAAGACAGAAGAGAAAGGCTGGTAGATAGAGCCTGGGTAGATAGAGTCTTCCTTTGTAAGAGACCAAAGGAAGTAAAAGGCATCCACAGACCCAGTGCTTTTTATGCGGGATTCTTGGTTTCCATGTGACCTAGAGAGGATTTTAGTTTTTCCCAGTAGTTTATTTACTGAGCACATATTGTATGCCTTGTATCATGCTCGACACTATTGGGAGTGGATGTTAAAAGAAGTAGAAAATATCCTTTCTAGCCTTGGGGAGCTGATAGCATATATACACTCTATATGTGTACCTTTGAATGAGTAATGTATATATATGTGTATATAGATATACACGTGTACACTCTATATGTATACCTTTGAACGACTAATTTATTTTATTATTTTTTAAAGTTTATTTAAGAGAGAGAGAGCACAAGCAGGGAGGGGCAGAGAGAGAGGGAGAGAGAGAGAATCCTAAGCAGGCTCCGCACTGTCATTATGTAGCCCAATGCCAGGCTCAAACTCATGAACTGTGAGATCATGATCTGAGCTGAAGCGCAAGAGTAAGGCGTTCAACTGACTGAGCCACCCAGGGGCCCCTGAATGAGTAATTTATGTAAAATGAGTTGAGCCCCTAGTCTGGAATGAGAGAATAGAAAAAATAGTGTGGTAATGGCCTTTCCAAATATTTGTGTGAGAGGTCCAAGACACTTAAAAAAAAAAAAAGGCACAAGTTTAGTGAGGAGGAAACCTCTTTAGATGAAAAATTCCGTATCATGAATGCAGTATACCGAAATGGAGACACCCAAGGGCCACTCTCACAGTCCATAGCATGGAAGACACAGAAGCATCATGAAAGGGATTCAGATCTCAGATTACAATGATTCAACTTTGGAGTGTGAAAGACACACCAAATATTCACATGGTTCTGCTGAAGACCAAGACGGAGGAAAGTCAACTCTTATTTTTTTTTTTTTGATCTAGAGGAAATAAGTGCTTTTAAAAAAAAAAGACCCTAGTTACTTACCATGCCATTTTGAGGTGGCTCTGCATTTTGAAAAAGACTGATTAATTTCATGATGATCGCTTAGGCTTTCTAGATATTGGTGACATTTAGAAGTTGTATAAAATCTTGTGACTAGATCCTAGGTTTAGTATAAAGCTATGATGAGGTGTTTTCCTTAAATGGAGTAAAATTATTTTCCTGCAGCAGGAGATGCAAGTACTATTTGAATAACAGGAAAAAAGTATGGTAGTGGATAGAAAAGCTAAATGGACTGGTGGTATGAAAATGTGAGAGATTAAAACTTTTGCTTTTGCCTCCTTCATTGTTGGAATTGATTACCTTTGGTCCTGTTAAGTGCTTTTGTGCTATTCTCAATTTTATTTTATTGTTATTTTTTTTTAAGTAAGCTCCACACCCAACATGGGGCTTGAACTCATGACCCTGAGATCCAGAGTCGTACGCTGTACCAACTGAGCCAGCCAGGTACCTCCTGTTCTCAGTTTTAAGTAGGGACTCCTTTATTTCTATTTTGCAGATGGCATAATAAGTGTACCTAATGAGGTACCTGAGATGGCTAACAAATAGGGGCTGAAAATGCTCTCCCAAATACACCCCCGCCAATTTCGGCTGTAGATACTAGACTATATCACTCTTCAAGGGTGTTGCTGCTGTGTGAATAGATGACTCTGAATGGATTTTGGCAGTTTTTAAACATCAAGTTTCTGACTGAGTGTAGATCCAGCACTAGTGGGGAGATTAAGAATGGTATGGTTTGGATTGGAAAGGGTTTGGGTGGTAATATTCACTGAAGAGCCCCAGGGAGATTGCAAGCCCTGGTCACTCCATCCAAAGGTCTAGCCTACCAAGGTGATTGCTTTGTAGGTAACTACATTCATTTGAATGAGTAAGCTCTCATGTGTTTAACAGGTAGTTAAAATTCTTTTGTATCCAGTCTCATAAATGTTTATAGGCCAGGGTTTTAAATGTGGAGGTACCAAGGTGTCTATGAAGGTGTCCATGCTATAGCCATGTGCAGGCAACTACTTAGTCTTCTCGCTAAATACAGGAATTAATGTATCTGAGAACACGATGCAATGTCTCCTATAAGACTTATCCCTTGGGGTACAACCAGTAGAAATATTTGGGTAGAAAAAACCCTCAGGGTAACTAGAGAGTGCTACAATGGATTAGTCAGGCAGAAGGCTGGGATGAACAATACAAAGGGCCCCTTCCTCCTTTCAGTTGCCCAGCAGATTATTTCCAGTTGATTTTGCGTGTGTGTGTGGGGGGGTGTGGGTGTGTGGTAGCATGTAGTGATAGAGGAGCCTGTTTGCATGAAGGGAAGCAAAGTAAAGTGATTGGGGCTTGTATAAGGGAGTCTTGAGTTTCAGGGAAGGGGATATTTGGTTAATGGTACAGAAGGTGAGGGGATATGGATATTAGAGGGAAAGCCTGTGGAGAATATTAGAACACCTTTATATGGGAAATCCTTAGATTAGGACAATTTGCACTGGGAGAACTTCCTCATTAAGGGGTGAGGTTTGGGATATATGATTAGATGGGGATATATGAGTTGAGGGTGCATGGTCAGGTGCGGCTCAGGCCTAGGGTTTGGATTCTGGAGCCAGAAGGTTGTGTGGGCCAGGGTTAGGTAAGATCTCATGATCCCTTTTGCAGCTCCATCCTGGCCCTGGAAATGTCATGGCAAAATTCTGGCTTCCACGCTGAAATATTCCACGCTGGTCACTGGCCCCAAATCTATCTTTTTCTAGACCTCAATGGTGGGGCCCCTTAGGGCCAGGGCCCTGGCTAGGGTTAAGGTTAGGTCCCTGGAGGCAACAGGGGCTGAACCTCCAGCAGCTCAGTGGTCTCCCCAGAGGGCTGAGTGGAGGGGAGGACTGAGTGGAAGGCATGTGGAAGAAGGCAGAGAGCAACAAGGAAGGTAAGATCTGTGGTAGGGGCTCCATATCTAAAAACCAGGTAAAGTTATCTTTGTTGAGTATGTGTACACTTTCCTACTGAAAATTGATTTTGTGGGGTGCCTGGGTGGCTCAGTCGGTTAAGTGTCTGACTTTGGCTTAGGTCATGATCTCATGGTCTGTGAGTTCAAGCCCCGCTTATCCAGTCTGCTTATCCAGTGCAGAGCCTGCTTTGGATCTTCTGTCTCTCTGTTTCTCTGCCCCCTCCCCTGCTCACATGCTCTCTAGCTCTCTCAAAAATAAATAAACATTAAAAAAAAACCCACTGATTTTGAGACCTTTTGACCTCTTTCTGAAGGCATTTCAGTGGTTAGGTGGGAGTCCTGGCCTCTTCCCCTTGCCCCATTGGATGTCTCTTGGAAATCCTTGGGGTTGTTTTAGGTGCTGCTTTTCCCAAAGTGGGGTAATGGGCTGGCCTCTCCTTTGATTCCATGAAGTTTAAATGTGAATATCTCTGACTTATGGGAGCTTTACCCAGAACTCTAGATTTCTGTTGGAGCAATAGGTCCCAAAGTTGGTTTTCTTTACACATTAGTCATCACTGGCCCAACCCTCCTTCTTAAACTGTCTACTGGCCACGCCTATCCTCTTGAGGACAGATTCAGGGCCAGGCTTCAAGAAGAATATTTTCCGGCTCTTTCATTTCTTAAAATCATAATTGCTTCCAGGTCACCAGACAATGTGAACCAAAAGAAGCCTGGGAGAGTACTACCAGATTTAGTTTAAGTGAGACCTTCTTAATCTTGAACTTCTAATTTATTGGCTAGATAGTAAGAGTCCAACCATGAACAAATGGGAAAGGTTTCATGCTATGTGTAAAGGGCCTGGTTGTATCCTGTATGTTGTTCTGCACATAAGGGGTCTTTGGCCACAAAGGAAGCTACATGATTCTGAGGAACTTGTTCACTGGACAAACACACTGTCTGGCCATTTTCAAGGTTAATGTTTTACCAAGGTAAAAGACATTTTGTCAGATAGATGCTGTATTACCTCCTTTTGTGTCCTTCTCTTCCTCATATGCACAATGACCATACTTTTGCTTGTAGTTGTTGTGAAATCTGCTTGTTTTGGCATCTTCATTTCAAAACAGAACAGAAAATGTCTACCCAATCTGTAAAATCTTCTTTGAGATTTTAGTGCTGCCTATCCCCCGTTACCAGCTCCCACTAACCCTGACTTGGATTATAATTTGATGTTCTTCCCCTTTTGATAACATATTCTCTCTAAACTTTTTAAAATGTCTGTGTTAAGTGCTTCCCCACAGTGTTTCAGTTTGGCCCATGATGGTGAAATATTTCAGGTTCCCCTATTTCATTTTTTCTTTTGGTTGTTTTATTCTTTGGGCCTCTCTGTTATGCCTTTCACACCTGCCCTTGTCTTCTGGCGGTTATTTTTTTCTTTTGAATTTTTGGTGGGGGGGAAAGCTCTCTGCCTACCTGCTTGCCCTCAGCTTAGCTGCTATTTTCACCATTTTAAAGTTATTGTTCTCCTATTAGTCCATTTTCTCTTTGGTTTCCCCTGTTTTGTAACGTAGTGATTATGTCTGACTGCCTCCTCTCTGCTGTCCACTTGCTGGATTCATGCCCTTGGATCTTGGTCAGCCCTCCTTAAGTGTGCATCGGTATGCCTGCTTAATCAAAACATTGTATTTATTTATTTTTTCAGCCCCACTATCACTTTGGGTTGGCAGAGCATGTGCTCTTCTTTGTTCTCACTCTGAATTGGATGTGTCTTCTGAGTTTTCCCCCCCAAAGTAGGGATTGCTCACTGTGGTCCCACTGCCTTGCAGGCAGTGACCGGCATTTGATTCTGGGGCCATGCAGCTGTTCATTTCTTAACAATTACATGGTTGCGGTATCTGGGAAAATCCTTTGAGGTATTTCATATCCTTGTGCCTGTGCTTCCCGGGTCACATCGGGATTACCAGGTTTCTTCCAAGTTCCTTTTAGGAACTTTGCCTTTAGCCTTTGATGTGATGGTTCCCATCACAGAGAGCAAGACACACAGATTGAGAATGCACACCACACACGAATGCAGGCTTTGTAAGCAAAAACAAGTCAGTACACAAGTGTGTATGCCAGCGGAACCTACCAAGGGTGGTGTGTGTAAGGTTTTTCTGTTTTGCTCACCTCTCTTGAAAAGCAGTGTACGGTGGAGTGGTTACTAATTTGATTGGACATGGTAATGATGAAACGACACCCTGGGCCTACCAGATCAGAATCTCCAGGGCTGAGACTAATGAATCTGTATTTTGAACAAGCTCTTTGGTGATTCTGACTTGGGAAACATTGGTGTACGTTGGCCATCTGGACTCCTCCGGTCCTGTGGACATTGACGCCATCAGTGCCTCTTTGGAAGTTCCCTTTGCTTACTCTCTGGCTCCGGAGGACCAATTTTGCCTTCTTGTGTAGACCACTTAGCTCACTGCCCTCTTGCCCTTGCTTTCTGCCTCTCCCCTCCCCTCCTCCGCAAAGGCTACAGTTAATAGCAGCGGTAGGCCTTACATAGGAAGAGGGGCTGAGGAATTCATAACAGAAGAGTGGGAAGCCAAGAGTTAAGCAAATATTCTATCTTCTGGATCTCATGAAAATAGGGGTGCCTTTAGGTAGTCCTAAAATGTGTGATATTATCTGGTAATTATTTTGGTTTTTTCTTGGTTTTCTTGTTGTTGTTATTTTTGCTTTGAGGGGTCTAAAAACTCCTTTATCTAGGTGATGATATTTTATGTGTTGTGTTTTCAAATGCCAGGCCTCATTCTCCCCTCTGATTTCTGTTCCAGGCACTACAAACTACTAATCCCCTCTAAATAGAACAAAAATAAACCCAAGAGTGAAAAAGCAGTGGTGACTTGACTTATATCTGCTGCCTACAGATATTCAGATAGGCACTAAACTCAAACTTTGTGTTAAAATTCATCTTGTGGCAAGTGTAACCCCTTTCATTGCCTGATTTATTCTAATGCTTCATAGGGAGAAAAGATTTTTAAAAAGTACCTGTTGTGTCAGTCAACGGGCTGAGCTGTTGTTTCTTAAACTGGGATATTCCAAGTTAGTCTAAGAAAAAGTCACAACTTGATTGACCAGGATGTTCAGGGATGGGATGGGATCCTGGTGAACTGATATGAAGCAGACAGTCCATCCATTTGTCTTACCCCTTGTTGAAGTCTTTCTAAAATCATGCGTTAACCCACATAGTTGTCTTAGGAATGTTAAGGATAGTTTTTAGAAAAAGGTAAAATCATGAGTCTTATATAGATGTAAAAATGAACATGTGTTAAAGATTTTATTTTACTCATTAATCAGCCAGGGAACCAGACAGATGTTCTAGCTGGTTCAGAGAAAAAGTCCAAAAGCACAAATTTATATGGAGTAAAGGAATTGAATTGCAAATGGAGGCAAAACTGGTTTTTCCACAATGGGGAGGGAAGTCACTCCAAACTCTATGGGACAATACAGAGTTTGCATATCCATCAGTTACCTGCAATTTACAGAGGGGCAAAACAACTCAAAGACAATGGACTATGCTGGAATCATGCTGCTGCAAACGACGTGCTATAGGTAACGCATAGTGTTTTCACTGAAGTCCAGCCTTCTTTCCTATAGTAACTAAGCACAAGGGACACTTTTGGGGGGGTTGATTTTCCTTGTAATTTCTCAAGGTCATCACCTCAATTCTCCTCCAGGATTCACTTCCATATAACACTCATTTACTGAAGTACTTACCATATGTAAGACATTGCAGAGGAACCAGAGACAGAAAAGAGGATATTTCTTACCTTAAGTAGCTTGATTGGTGGGGGAGACAGACATGCCATACCCCCAAATAACCACACTGTAGAGAAGAGTAAGAATCAGTGCTGTGGGAGAGGTAGGAATACAATGTTTCAGGAGAACCAGAGAGGGAAGGGTTAACTGACCAGGGGCTGGGGCTTGGGAGATGACATGATGACATTTAAGCCAGGCTTTGAGGGGTGACACAGAGAGGAGGAGGGGCACAGGAGAGGCCATTGCAGGGTGAGGAAGCAGCAAAGTCCGAAACTGGATGGTCTGTTCAGGGAAGGGTCAGGAGCTGGGACAGCGAGGCGGCAGGGAAACAGCAGGATGTGGCCAAAGAGGAGACCAGAGGAGGTTTGAGGCCAGGTCTTGGAGGGCCCGGAATGCTGTGCTAAGAAATTTGGGCTTGATTCTGAAGACAGGAAAGCTATTGAAAGCTTTTGAGGAGGGCGGGGCAACATGATCGAACTGGTGCTTCAGAAGATGAATTGATTGTAGAATCAAGAAATTGGAGGCAGAGGGACCAGTTAAGGGGCTATTGTAATATTCTGGGTGAGAGATGATAGAGGGCCTGCATCAGGGTGGTGGCAAGAGGGGCAGGAGAGGATGGAGATGGCATTATTAAGGCTTGACTCCTGATTGGCTGTGGGCAGCCGGTGGTGGGGGGGGAGAGGAGTTGAAGACGACACTGCTGAAATTTCCAGGCTGGGGGATAGTGGTGCCATTAACTAAGATAGGAAACACGCTGGGCGTGGGGGGTGGGGAGCAGGTTTATGGGAACAGATAATGAGTTCGGTTTGAGACACATTGAGTTTGAGGGGCTCGGTGGACATCCAATTAACAGCAAGTTGCTGGCAGCTGGAAATTCTGGTCTGGGTCTAAGGAGAGAGGTCAGGGATAGAGATACAGATTTGGGAGTCTTTGGTGCAGGAAGGGGAGAATTGCAACTGGCGGAGCTCAGGAGCTAGAGAGGAGAAGGAGCAGGGTACACACACACACACACACACACACACACACACACGTGGAGTGGGGGAGAACCAAGGAGAGCCAGACTGAGCTAGAGAGACAGAAAGAGACATAAGAGAGATAGAGGGAGACAGATGGGGGGGGGGACTGAAGGCTGAGGTGAAGACAAAGAGCAGAAGGGAGGGGGATGCAGGGGGAGGGAGGAAGGGAAGGAGGAGGAGAGGGAGAAGAGAGGGGATCCCAAGGGAGAAATGAGGATGAGGGGAGCAAGGAGGAAGGTGGAGGAGTGCAGATTGTGCCAAGAGAGATTGGAAAGGGGAAAGAGAAGCAGGGAAGAGGTAAAGAGAGAGACAGATGGGAGAATAACAGGGGAAAGAGGGAGGTGAGGATGAGTAATAGAGGGGAATAGGAAAGAGAAATTGAGAGGGAATGGAGAAGAGAGAGAGAGAAAGGGGTAGGGAGAGAGAGAGGGAAGGAAGGGGAAGAGATGGGGGCTCACAGGGGTGAGGAGAGACCAGGCAAGATGAGGGCTGGGTTTCTGGGGTGGGTAGAGAGAGAGAAGAGCCTGGAGAACCCATCAGGCACTGGGTCAGGAAAGCCAAGAGTGGGGCAAGTACAAAGAAAGCAAGGGCAGAAGTATCCTGCGCCACAGACATGGGGAGGGTGAGGACCAGGATGAGAATGGGAGGCTGTGGCTCTGCTGTCCTTGTACTGCCTGTCTCCCTTGCTTGGAGACTCTGCTGTACCAGCCACCTGGCCTCCTGGCTCTTTCTTGATCTTATCATGTAGCCTCCTGCCCTAGGACCTTTGCATAGATTGTTCCCTCTACCTGGAATGCTCTTCCCCCAGATATCCACATGGCTCACCCCTTTGCTTCCTTCAGGATGTTTAAATGTCTCCTCAGCAAGACATATGCTGATTACCCACTTACAGAGTGTAGCCCATTCTGCGCCCCCCCCCGCCCCACTTCTGTCACCATGGCCCTTAGCTTGTGTTATATACCACCTTATACTATAACAGGAATCATTTCACATGTGTATTGTCCATTTCATCCCACTAGAATACACGTTTCATGAAGGCAGTGATTTCGGTGTTGTTAGGTAATTGTTGAATCCCCAGTACCGAGGACAGTGCTGGCATACAGTAGGAGCTCAGTAAATATTTGTTGAATGGATAAGTGCTATTGTGTTGAATGTGGACAGTCTCTGAAAATTATATAAAGAATTAATGAAACAAACCCCTGATGAGACTGTATTTTAGTGATTTACTTCTTGGCAAAGTGGAGAACAGAAAATTTTGATCACTGGAGGGTTCTGTTCAGTTGAGCTTTGATGAAGAAGACTTTAGCTAATAAGTTAATTCAAGAGTTTAAGGGTCTTAAGACAAGCTCATTGGGTAAACATAAACCTCTTTTTCTTGATGCCTCATTTTCTCTAGAAGGGTGAATTGGCTGTGCAGTGGTTGTCAACAGCCACAGCTGGACGTTAGCTGCTGAAGGGGGTGGTAGGTCATGGGGATGACAAGACCTATAGAAAGGGACAAGGACAGAAATGTGTGGTTTTTTCACGGACCGTTGTTTTTTGTTTGTTTACTTGTTTGTGGCCAGAGTACAAGGGGTATTACATCTGATTTTTAGGGAACTTTAAACCAGCTTAGATATACGTGTTATATCTGTATAACTCCCAAGTCGAAATCAGAATAGAGTATTTTTGAAGGGCTTATAAAGAAAGCGTGTGCTTCCTCTGGAGAACTTAAATTGGTACATCACTCAAATACTTCAGTACCCGTGGATTTAGAGAGGTTTGAGAAAAAGATCCCCAGTAGTCTTTCAACGCATTGTTCATATATGGGAACAACCCTCTAATTGCAGTTGGTTGGGCTAAATGTGTGTGAAAAAATATACTGTCATCTCGTTTGTCTGGAATAGATTGAATTTCCTTGAACACTCAGGCATATCTGTCTTTAAGATAATTTAAAAATCACTCTAGGTGATTAACAGCATCCTCGTCTCCATCCTGAAACCTATGGATTCCTGGAAAGCTGGTGCACCCTCATCCCCATTTGGACCTTAATTTTCCTTAGCAGGCTGCCTTGTGGGAAAGACTGCTTTAATGTTTTGGTACCATAATTGCCTTTATTTAAATGTTTCCTTGTTAAAGGTGGTTAAAGCAGCTGTCCCTGTTACGAGTTTTGATTTTTCGGAGTTCTTTTTTCCCAGGGGGAGCGGCCACAGCAGGTCCTATCTGGTGGTGAGTGGCTGTCATGATCTCGACAGCACCACTCTACAGCGGCGTGCACAACTGGACCAGTTCTGACCGGATTCGCATGTGTGGCATCAACGAGGAGAGGTGAGGAGGCTGGGAAGGTAGCTGTTGCTGGCTTCCAGTGAGCGGTACCTACTCACCAGAGGGACAGCTGCAGCACTCCCTGGGAGGGACCCTGGGGAAGAGGCTTTGGTTGCTAATTTTCCTGAGATGGGTTGGGGCTGGGACTGTGTCAGTGGCCTGCCTTGCCATGACGTTCCTGTTCAGATGAAGGTGAGGAGGCCAGCAGATGACCTTTGTCCAACTAACATTTGTCTACTCATTAAGAACTGTCAGATTGTGGAGTGAGGGGAAGCTCAGACGATTGCAATTTTTATTTGCTGCATCCATGTTCGGTGCTCAAGGATACGCATAAGATATTTTTGGTCCTTGATCTAAGCCTGGAAGAAAGACAGTTTTATTATTCAGCTGTATACTGGGAACTGTTAGTGGGTATTCTGGTGATCAGCGCTTTCCTGCCTCATGAGGCTAATGATGATTCTCAGTGAGATCCTTATGAAGTATCTCAGGAAGATCAAACGGCTTAATGTAGTTGTCATACGAAATTGAGAATTGGTGATACGTGTTTGTCTTAAATTTTCTGTTCACCAAAATGTTTGGTTGACCAAACTATGCCCTTTACTGATCACTCTCCATAGGAAGGACACTCAAAATGGCCTTCAGATTTTATATTTGACTTTCGTGACCCTGGGACAAAGACAGAGATGTGTGATAGTTGCAGTGCCTCTCTCATTTTTAGAAAAGCCAGGCTTGCTGGTGTTTAGCTGTTGTTTCAATCCATCAACTGTTTAAATCCAAATACATCAGGGGCTCCTGGGTGGCTCAGTCGGTTAAGCGACCGACTTCGGCTCAGGTCACGATCTCACAGTCTGTGAGTTCGAGCCCCACGTCGGTCTCTGTGCTGACAGCTCAGAGCCTGGAGCCTGCTTCAGATTCTGTGTCTCCCTCTCTCTCTGACCCTCCCTCGTTCATGCTCTGTCTCTCTCTGTCTCAAAAATAAATAAACATTAAAAAAATAAATAAATCCAAATACATCAGATCAATCCCCTAGAATAAAGAACAATATGGCTTTTCCTAGGATTCAAATCTGGTGTCTCCTTGGGTAAATCTTGGGAGTGTGTGCAATGGGTGTGTGTGCATGTGGGGGAATGTTGGTAATTTCGAAGGGTAAAGGAATGGACGTCTTTGTGTGTATCTTCTTTTTTCTTCTGCTCTTAACAGAACTATATACTTGTCTTAGGTTCAGGTTAGGAGAATAGACCTTTTTATTTTTTTTTAAAGCCATTAGTGCCTAATAGTTTAATGTTCTCTATGCTGAGGAACAAGTTAGAGATGGACTTAAAAGGAATTTAATTTTAGAATATAAGTCAGGACTAAGGAAAATAAGACAAAATCCCTCTCAGATCTGCATTAGAAAGATATTTTCCTTTGGGTGTGAAGTATGTCCTTAGATACTTACTAAGAGATGAACTGGGGGAAGGAGAGTGGTGGTATCGATTTGTATAAGCATTCACTGGCAACTCGTTATAAGTAGTTGAGCCTTGGAGGCAGAGATTTGGACTAGAGCCTTTAAAAAAATCAGTGGACAAGTTACCTTGCTTCACTGTCCATGATAAATCCCTGCTGAGAAAGGAACAGGAAGTGAGTCCCAAACCTGACTTTCCCTCTTTATGGACCTTTCTTGGGATGTTACATTACCAAATATGCCTAGTGGTTAAGATGACCTTTTAAGCATTGTCACTTCTGATCTCATCTACCCTTTACTGTCACCTTCCTCTACAGTCTAGGCCATGCTACAGCTGATTTCCAAAATGGTATCCCACCTTATTTAAAAATCATCTTCCTCAGCCCTTTACAAATGGTAGAACTTAGAAATTTTGGGTGTAAAGCTGCACGTGGGGGCTAACTCTTAAAATTGTTTGAGAAACCTGACCAGCTTCATCAGATGCAGTTGAGGACTGTGAGAACAGGGGCAGGGCCCTTCTGGGAGCCCCAGACAGCTGACTCTAGTCAAACCTCTGGCTGACTCTCTGTTTTCTTGCTCGCTTGCTTTCTGTCTTGTATCCATTCATTCCTTCATTCAACAAACATTTATTAAATCCAGCAAGAGCAAACCAATAGTCATGGGACACTGATGGTGAGTGCTATAGAGAGGCATGTACAGGTCCTGTGGGAGTCTAGATTCAAGAATGGCAGACTTCCTGGGGGAATAAGGGAGGGCTTCCCAGAGGCAGTGACATCTGGGCAGGGGCTTGAGGGTTGAGTAGGAGTTTGAGGTGAGGGTTGATATTTCCCACATGGTGTGTTTCAGGAAGACCCTGGCTGGAATGCAGGTAGTCTTGGGGTGTGCTGGGACTCAGGCAGGGAAAGTCTGCAGGGGATAGAATCTAAGGGGCCTGATGTGTATGGTGTGGTCAGGGCCCAGTGGGAACTGAAAAAGATCTGGTTGGACAGTGGTGCTAGCCCTTAATAGTTAGGAAAACAGCCCTGAAAGGTTATGGCCATTTCTGGTTTAAGTTCAACAGAGCCTTAAGCACAATCGCCCAGGGACATCTCTGTTGGGAAGAAATGGTGGGATTGATTTTCAGTCCTGATTGAAGCCTGCTTTGACCCCTGCCCCCTCCTCCCTGCTGCCTGTACTCTCCTAACCTTGCCTGGTTGACCCACTTCTCTTTGTGCACCCCTCCCCTGCAAGCTATTCCTGTCCCAGGCTCTTCTCTCCATGGAGCGATTTAATGTTTGCTTAGCTTTGCACACCCCTCTCCTCTGAGGATTTGAAACGTGGCCACACAACATTTTCCCAGAGCCTCAGGGACTGGTACTCAGGCATGGGTACGGCTGGAGTGGCCAGGACTGCTGCTTCCACTGCCGCTGCCACCCCCAGAGTCTCTGGGCTTGCAGGCTGGCTCTGCTGGCGTCTGGTGGCTGTCTTTGAGGGCGGGGTTCCTGCATTCAAGGTGATTTTATTCGGGGGTGGGAGTCCAGCAAGGGCAGGGGGTTGATATGCAGCTAGATCCCCTTTGTTTGGTTGGGAGCCCCTGCAGGTGGGGTCCCCAGCCCCTCAGGTGGGGTTGGCAAGGGGGAGGGCAATGCTGCTTGTTTCCCTTTGCCACCGTCCTCCTTCCAAAACCATCACCGGCCAGTCCAGTTGGAATATGCTTCTCCCTGGCCCAAGGCTGGGAGTATAGGCCTTGCTTTTCTGGTCTCCCAGGAGCTGATGTCAAAGTATGTTTTCCCTTTCCCCCAGGGCCCCCTTCCTCCCCTTCCTCGAGACCCCTGACTGCATCTCCAGCCCTTGCCTGTCCTTACACTCATTTCTCTTTGTCACCAGCAGTCATTGCCAGCAGTGGAACCCTCCCACTTCTGCCAGCCTAGTTACGTTTTAATGGGACCAGACAGACATTTCCCCCTGGTTAGCCCCTTCTGGAGCCCTGAAACAATGGGAAGAGGACTGTGGTGATCTCCCTTGCCTTTTTAGCTTCTCTTGTCCCAGGTACAATTTTGGAGTCCATCACCAGTGCCCTGTTCCAGTGAGAGGGAGGGAGTTAGCAGGACCCTCCCCATTTTTGTGGGGGTTGGCTACAGGCTCCCTGACTGTCCTAGGCTAGGGTGGCTGGTGAGGCAGATGCTGGCTTCTTCCTAGGCTGTTGGAGAGCTGAGGGCAAAGACGCAAGGTGGCCCACCTCCCCAGAGGCACGCAGAGCGTTCCTGTGCTTTTCCCCATTGGAGCTGTGCCATAGCACTTCTGTTGGAGCTTTATTCTTGCACCCAGACCTTCCACTCAGCCACTCACCTGGGCTCTTGCCCCATTAGTGTCTTCCCTAGGGCAGAGAGTGACTCTCCTCAAAAAACTAAATTTCTAGTGGGTATTTGTCCTGTCTTGAACTTCACCTTGTAGTCTTAAGTTTATTTTAAGAGAGAAAGAGAAGCCCAATCAGGCTTCTTGCTGTCAGCTCAGAGCCCACTGTGGGGCTTGATCTCATGAACCATGACATCATGATCCGAGCCAAAACCAAGAGTCAGATGCTTAACTGACTGAGCCACCCACGTGCCCCTATTTTCTAAGATTCTTACTCAAAATCTACAGAAGACTTTTTGAGTAGATTGGAGTTCAGTTAGGTTTTTCTCCTTTGGGACTGAGCTCTCTGGTGTTCAGCCCTTTCCTTTGCAATATACCAACTTGAATTTGGAGTCTGTGGCCTTGCAGGCCACCCTTTGGGATGAGAGTGGATGAAGGAGGAGTGGGGAGCTGGCAGGCATGGCGTGCAGGCAAGGATAGAAATGTAGGAGGGCAGGTGCTGGCTGGAGTTTGGTGGTGCTTTAGAAAAGGGGAAGAGGTGCCCCAGAGGGAAAGAAGTCATGCCCTTGAAATGCCCCTCAGCACCCAGTGACCTGGTGGCCTCGAATCAGTATCATTATGCACCCTAATAAATGTGTATCTGCTCTAGGCAACCCCATCGGGTGAATAGGTGATGATTCAAATTTAGAACATGACACACAATGGAGGTGGTTATTTGTTTTAGAAAAGGATTACCCTTATGATACCAGCAGCCAACTTCCCTTATAGACTTAAAATAAGAGTGTACTTAAGAGAAAACTGGTTTGCATGCCTTTTGAGATCTTCTGTGATTCATCTCTCCCCTTTTGGCAATGCCCAATACGTGCCGGACGATCACCTTGATGGGTAAGCTCTGGGGACAAAGCAAAGGTGCTGGGCTGTCCTCCACACTCCTGGTGAGAGCCCCAGAAAAAAAGGATACATAGCCCAAAGAGGGGAGTCTAGTCAGATTGGGCTCCTTTACAAGAATTTGCAAAGCTGGGCATGCAGGCTCCGGCTTGTGACTTCAACCCCTCCAGTTGCTTGTAATGTCCTCCCAGCCACCAAGAGAAGTAGGACAGGATGGTTTTATGGGAACCCAGGCAGGCAGGAGGTGTTCTGCCGAAGGTGGTGTTGGCCCAAAGGCTAGGCCTCATGGCTCTTCTCTGGTTGTGTCTCCCATGCTAGAAGAGCACCTCTTTCTGATGAGGAGTCCACGACAGGTGACTGCCAGCGGTTTGGATCTCAGGAGTTTTGTGTCAGCAGCAGTTTTTCCAAGGTAAGGGGCCATGTGAAGCCACATGTCGCCCGCCAAAGGGCGGAGCCAAACTGCCCCGGGCAACGTGCCCAGTCTGCCATCCCAAGAAGGGGGGCAGGAAGGAACAGGGTATTTCCCAGGACTTGCCGTATGTGAGACAGAAATTGGCCAGCTGCTCTTTGCCTCTGCCGAGACCCGGTTGGTCGAGTTGCAAAGAGGACCAGCAGTCGCTTCTCCCGGGCCTCGGGACACTTGCGCCATCCGCAGAGAGCTAGCTAAGACGGGCACGCTGCTCTGTCGTTGCAGGTGGAGCTCACAGCAGTTGGAAGTGGCAGCAATGCCCGGGGGGCAGACCCAGATGGCAATGCAGCAGAAAAACTTGGGCACAAGTCAGAAGACAAGCCTGACGACCCCCAGCCAAAAATGGACTATGCTGGGAGCGTGGCGGAGGCTGAGGGCCTATTGGTGCCACTGAGCAGCCCCAGAGACGGGCTCAAGCTTACCACTCCTGACAGTGCCGACGCTGCCAACAGCAGGGCTGACTGCTCCTGGGCTCCCCTCGGCACCCAAATGAGCAAACAAACAGACTGCTCAGCAGCTGGGGTGAAGGCTTTGGACTCTCGGCACGGTGTTGGGGAGAAGAATACTTTCATTCTGGCAACTCTGGGGACTGGAGTCCCTGTGGAGGGAACCCTGCCTCTGGTCCCCACTAACTTTAGTCCGCTGCCAGCCCCCATCTGCCCCCCCGCTCCCAGTTCAGCTTCCGTCCCCCCGTCTGTTCCAGATCCATTCCAGGTTCCTCTCTCCGTCCCCACCCCGGTGCCCCACTCTGGGCTTGTTCCCGTCCAGGTCGCCACCTCAGTTCCAGCCCCATCCCCTCCCTTAGCACCAGTCCCAGCTCTGGCTCCAGCACCGCCGTCGGTGCCCACACTCATCTCTGATTCAAACCCCCTTTCGGTTTCAGCCTCTGTCTTGGTGCCTGTGCCAGCTTCTGCTCCCCCCTCAGGTCCGGTCCCCCTGTCGGCTCCAGCCCCTACCCCCCTCTCGGTCCCAGTTTCGGCTCCTCCCTTGGCTCTGATCCAGGCCCCTGTGCCCCCATCAGCTCCAACCCTGGTCCTCACGCCTGTCCCCACTCCAGTTCTGGCCCCCATGCCGGCGTCCACACCTCCGGCAGCTCCCGCCCCTCCGTCGGTGCCGATGCCCACCCCAACCCCATCTTCTGGCCCACCCTCCACCCCCACCCTCATTCCTGCCTTTGCTCCCACGCCAGTGCCTGCGCCCACCCCAGCCCCAATATTCACTCCAGCGCCCACACCCATGCCGGCCGCCACACCGGCTGCCATTCCCACCTCTGCACCAATCCCAGCCTCCTTTAGTTTGAGCCGAGTATGTTTTCCTGCAGCTCAGGCACCAGCTATGCAAAAAGTACCCCTGTCCTTTCAGCCAGGGACAGTACTGACCCCGAGCCAGCCGCTGGTATATATCCCACCTCCGAGCTGTGGGCAGCCGCTCAGTATGGCCACGCTGCCAACCACTCTGGGAGTCTCCTCCACTCTCACACTCCCTGTCCTGCCTTCATACCTTCAGGACAGGTGTCTCCCTGGTGTGCTGGCCTCCCCAGAGCTACGGTCTTACCCATATGCATTTTCTGTTGCCCGGCCTCTGACTTCAGATTCCAAGCTGGTCTCTCTGGAGGTGAACAGGCTTCCCTGTGCTTCCCCATCCAGCAGCACCAGCACCCAGTCTGCACCCGATGGGGTCCCCGGGCCTTTGGCAGATACTTCCCTCTCTACTGCTTCTGCCAAGGTGCTACCAACCCCACAGCCTTTGCTGCCAGCCCCCAGCGTGAGCTCAGCCCCGCCACACCCTGCCAAGATGACAGGTGGTGCCGAGCAGCAAACAGAAGGGACTTCCGTCACCTTCTCTCCCCTCAAGTCACCTCCACAGCTGGAGCGAGAGATGGCATCTCCACCTGAGTGCAGTGAGATGCCTCTCGACCTCTCCTCCAAGTCCAACCGCCAGAAGCTTCCATTGCCCAACCAACGCAAGACACCTCCCATGCCCGTATTGACCCCTGTGCACACCAGCAGCAAGGCCCTCCTCTCCACAGTTTTGTCTAGGTCTCAGCGCACAACCCAGGCTGCCGGTAGCAATGTCACCTCCTGCCTGGGCTCTACTTCCTCGCCCTTTGTCATCTTTCCCGACATCGTGAGGAATGGGGACCCAAGCACCTGGGTGAAGAACTCGACTGCGCTGATCAGCACCATTCCTGGCACCTATGTGGGAGTGGCCAACCCAGTGCCTGCATCCCTGCTGCTGAACAAAGACCCTAACTTGGGCCTCAACCGAGACCCCCGCCATCTCCCCAAGCAGGAGCCCATCTCCATCATTGATCAAGGAGAACCCAAGAGCACTGGTGCCCCCTGTGGCAAGAAGGGCAGCCAGGCTGGGACTGAGGGACAGTCAAGCACAGTCAAACGTTACACGCCAGCCCGCATTGCCCCCGGGCTGCCGGGGTGCCAAACCAAGGAGCTCTCTCTGTGGAAGCCCACGGGGCCAGCAAATATTTACCCACGGTGTTCAGTTAATGGGAAACCCACCAGCACCCAGGTCCTGCCTGTTGGCTGGTCACCATACCACCAAACGTCTCTGCTTTCCATTGGCATTTCCAGTGCCGGGCAGCTGACGCCCAGTCAGGGGGTGCCCATCAGGCCCACCAGCGTTGTTTCTGAGTTTTCTGGTGTGTCACCTCTCAGCCCCAGTGAAGCTGTGCATGGACTTCCAGAGGGGCAGCCACGGCCTGGAGGCCCCTTTGCTCCAGAGCAGGACACTGGCACAAAGAACAAAACTTGCCGGATTGCTGCCAAGCCTTACGAAGAACAAGTCAACCCTGTCCTCCTGACTCTCAGCCCTCAGACAGGGACCTTGGCACTGTCTGTCCAGCCTAGCAGTGGGGACATAAAAGTGAATCAGGGGCCTGAGGAATCTGAGAGCCACCTCTGTCCTGACAGCACTCCTAAGATGGAAGGTCCCCAGGGGGCTTGTGGCCTGAAGCTGGCAGGAGATACGAAGCCTAAAAACCAAGTGCTGGCCACCTACATGTCCCACGAGCTGGTCCTGGCCACCCCCCAGAACCTGCACAAGATGCCCGAACTGCCTTTGCTACCTCATGACAGCCGCCCCAAGGAGCTCATCATGGATGTGGTCCCGAGCAGCAAGAGGGGCTCCGGCACAGAGCTTTCACAGCTTGGAAGTCAGGTGGACCTGGGGCGGGTGAAAATGGAGAAGGTGGATGGTGACGTTGTCTTCAATTTAGCCACCTGCTTCCGCACCGATGGCCTCCCAGCAGCTCCCCAGAGGGGCCAAGCTGAAGTTCGGAATAAGGCTGGGCAGGCTCGAGTGAAACAGGAAAGCGTGGGTGTCTTTGCCTGCAAGAACAAGTGGCAGCCAGACTCAGTGGTGACCGATGGGGTGACCGAATCTCTGCCGCCCAAGAAGATGAAGTTTGGCAAAGAGAAGGATGCTGAGGAGCAGCAGCCACAAACCAAGGTCATAGTCCGGAGTTCCCATGGACCCAAGGTGAGTTCTGGGCTGAGGTCGAGGGCAGGGCCGGGACACCAGAGGTCTGCTTTGTCCTGCAGATGTCAGCCTCCCATGGCAGTGTTCTTGAGAAGCTCTGTGAACTGAAGGCTTGTGTAAAGGCTTGGAAGGCTTGTGTAAAGTGAATAATGACCTGCTGTCCCCTTTCTAAGTCACACTTTCCATATATGGTGTTTTAGTGTCAGGAGGGGCTGGCTTGTATTTTATAGGATGTGGGAAATGATTTGGTCCCCGAGGCCAGGGAAGTCATTGTCCCACATGAGGTTGGAGAGCAGGAGAAGGGATTGATGAGGGAAATCAATTGATAACAGGCTCTTCCACACATAACCATTCTTCCTTTTCCTTTTCTGAGATGACTGCTGGCCTTGAGAACTAGAGATTCTCAAGGGGAGGGAAGGGGCCTTGGACAGAGTTGTTCTCTGCACCGCTGGGGGTGCCTGCTTAGGATTAGGATGGGAGTTTTGTGGCACCGGAGCCAATTCCAATTCAGCTTCTGGGCTCATCTGCCAGTTTCCTACCTGCCCAGTGCTTGGTAGGAGGGGCAGCTTCAGGTTTCAACCCATCGGGAATGTGGTTTGCAAGGCAGGTGGGTGTCTGCTTCTGGGTTCTTCATGGTGGCAGGGTTCTAGGCAAAAAGATGGGTCAAGACGATTCCATTTCAATCCAGTGGTACTCCAGAGGGGATCCAAAGGCTGCTGGTGATCCAGGGAAATTCTTGAAGCACTTGAAGATAAGGCTTCTCAAAAATATGGAGCAATTTAAGGGTGCCTGGCTGGCTCAGTCAGAAGACCATGTGACTCTCGATTTCAGGATCAGGAGTTCAAGCTCCATGTTGGATGTACAGATTATTTAAATAAATAAATAAACTTTTAAAAAAATATGGAGTGATTTCAAGTTATGTTAAGAAGCCTTCAAACTGAATGTTGATACACACTAATGAACAGATTTCTAGCCAGAGTGCCATTAATTTGGGTTTGTGGCAGAAGCTCTTAGTCTTTTTTGGACCATAAAGCATTTTGAGAAGCTGCTAAGACCCTGTTCACAGAAAATGACCTCGGAATTTTGCCAGTAATTTCAAGTTCTTGGACCTATCCCCTCCACACAGCCAGCCCATGGGCTCTAAATTAAGAACCCCAGGGATAGAGCTTAGGTGGGTTTTCTCAGTGACTTCACAACCACTTCTGTGTGGCAAACATGCCAAGTAGGAGCACAGGTCATGACATAGTAGAGCATATGTATAGCATTTACTCAGGTAGCTGTGATTTCCCCTTGGTAGTAATAAGAAGAAGAATTTAGGGACACCTGGGTAGCTTAGTCAGTTAAGTGTCCAACTCTTGATTTTGGCTCAGGTCATGATCTCACAGTTGGTGAGATCGAGACCTATGTCAGACTCCACACTGAGAGCGCAGATCCCGCTTGGGATTCTTCCTCTCCCTTTCTCTGTGCCCCTCCCCTGCTCATGTGTGTGTGCTCGCTCGCTCTCTTTCTTTCTCTCTCTCTCTCTCTCTCTCTCTCTCTCTCTCTCTCAAAGTAAATAAATAAAAGTTTAAAAAAGAACATTAGGGGTACCTGGGTGGCTTAGTTGGTTAAATGTCTGGACTTCAGCTCAGGTCATGATCTCACAGCTTGTGAGTTCCAGCCCCACGTCTGGCTCTGTGCTGACAGCTCAAGAACCTGGAGTCTGCTTCAGGTTCTGTGTCTCTCTTTCTCTCTCTGCCCCTTTCTCTCTCTCTCTCTCTCTCTCTCTCTCTCTCTCTCTCTCAAAAATAAATAAACATTAAACTATTTTAAAATGTTATTAAAAAAAGAACAGTAATTCTTGTCATTATATGTACTATACACAACATACCAAATGCTTTCTACAGATGTCATCTAACTTAGTCCTTACAATAACCCTATGAGGTGAATGCTATACCCAATTTACAGATAGGAACATGAAGGAAACAGACTGAGTGGGTAAGTTACCCAAAGTGACACAGCTACTAATTGGTAGAGCTAGAACTCAAACTCCAGTCATTGGCTCCAAAGTTCATGTTCATCTTCAGCTCTGCCACACTATCTTCTCTCCTTATGTGTAACTGTTTCACTAACCATTGGCAAGTGTTTGTTGAGTGATTGCTACATGCCAGTCCCTCCCAGGCACTGAGCTACATCTTCAGGAGGGTAGTGCAGCCTTTTGGTGAGGAGTATCGTTTCTGGAACCAGGCACAGTGCCCGAGTTTAAGTCTTGGTCCTACTTTTCCCTAACTATGTGGTTTCAGTCAAATGACTTAATTTCTCTGGCCCTCAGTTTCTTCATCTGTACAATGAGACAATAATAGTATGTCCTCATAGGGCTGTGTAAAGATTAAATGAGGTGATGTTCTGAAATATCCAGAATAGGCAAATTTATAGGGACAGAAAGTAGAATAGTGGTTGTCTAAGGTTGGAGGAGATGGGGAAATGGGTATGGGGTTTCCATTTGGGGTAATGAAAAAGTTCTGGAACTAGGTGATGGTTACATGACTCTGTGACTACTAAAAACCATTGAATTGTAAACTTAATCAAATGAATTGTATGATATATCTGAATAAATTACCTGTCAATAATGTTGTTGTTAAAAAAAAAAAGAGTAAATGAGGTGACATATTTGAATGCTTAGAACAGTGCCTAGCACATAGTAAGTAAGTGTTCAGTAAGTGTTTGTGGATGCTATTGTTATTGTTAGTGTTACCAACAAAATAGATACGGCTCCTGCTCTCATGGAGCTTATGTCTTGCAAGAGACCTGATGACAGGCTGGCACTGCCCCTGACTATATTAGATGAATACTTCATTGGGCCCACTGACAGATACCCAGGACAGAGAATAAAGTTACAAGATCCGGGGCCTTGTAGCAGCCCTTAGCAGCTTCCTATAATGATTTATGAAACTTCCACTTTGAGGGGAGAGTAAATAACTCAGATCTTTATTTTCTTGTCTTCCATTTTCCTGAAAAAGAAACTGTTGATAAGCAAAGTAAGATCAGGGCTTAATTCAAAACAGCCCCTGTCAGGGTATGGCTGAGAATTAGAATAGTGTCCTGTCTTCTATACCACCTGCCCTAGGGCCTCATGGAATTCTGAAGGGCTGGCTGAATCATCAGCAAAGGAAGAGTTCTGCTTCATCTGGTGCTGGGTGTATTTTATTGTTTTCTCATCCTTTGGAAAATTCTTTGGAAAACCTTTCAAAACTCTGTTAACCAGAACATTCATTTTACACGGTCTCCCCATCCACCCAATTTTTTGCCTAAGTTGGAGCATGCAGTGTGTTTTTACTCTCAGTGCTGCCCTTGCAGAACTTACAGACAGAAATCCTTTCTAGATGTTCTGTTTTACTTGTTTTTGTCTGTCTTAGGAAATAAAAGTTAATGGTCTGCACTTGAAAGAGCCAGCTAAAAATGATATTCAGAAATAAATAGGACATGTTCAGATTTATGTGCATTTAACTTTATTCCCCCTGACTTAAAGTGATCTTTCTCTGGCCATTCCTAAAGGTGAGATTTTAAGCCAACAGTTCCCCATCTTTCTCTTTCCTCCCCAGTTCTTTTTTTGTCCTAGCACATTGGTTTGTAGGAACTAGCAGCAAGCAAAAGGGGGAAACTGAGACTTGACTTTTTAGCTCAGCCGTCTGCTGAGTAAGAAGCAGGAGTAGTTCGCTGGGTAGTAGGAGTCCCTGGAATTTGATGGGGAATGGTGACTCCCTGATGCTGGAGAATTGAGACACCCCCCAACACCGCAGAAAATGTTCTATTGATAAGACATTTGCCATCCCCGTAGCTGGAGCTATACAGTAATAATCTTCTAGAAGGTGGCATGTGAGTCGGCTAGGGGGAAAACAACCCTTCCTTTCTTCCTAGGGCCTGCTTTCGTTGTTAAAACGTTTTGCTTATTCCGCACTCCCTGGATGCTAGAATACTGGAAATCCCTACCTTGCCCTATTTCTTGTTTGGTGGCATGGAGAGACCTCAAAGCTTATGAGGATATGTGGCTCTGTTAGGCTGAGAGAGTCCTTGCGCTGTGTAAGCACGGCCATTGTGCCTATCGGAGAGAGCGAGAGCGGGCTGAGCAGAAAGAGTGGAGGACATGAGCAGGGAGGGAGAAGAGCAAGAGCTGCTGTGGAGAGGCCCAGGTGGGAGCCAAGAGCCCTAGGCCCCAGTCCCAGTTCCACCACTTTCTCACTGCAGGCACAAATGAGCTAATTTGTAGATTTGCCTGCTAAGTGGCAGTCACACCTGGGTCTGTGTGTTGCCCTGGACAAATTCGTGTAACGTCTTGTCTTGGAGCCTCAGTTTCCTTGTCTGTTCAATGGGGATGATATTAGCTTCTCAGTTTGGGGTTGTCAGGAAAATCAGATCAAATAACAGAGAAGAGAACATTTTGAGATTTTGAAAGTGCTGCAGAGTGTAAAATGGCATTATTAATACTGCCTTGGCCATTTCATTGTCTTCCATAAGTATGGGGAGATTTGAATTGCTCCTGTGTCATGCCTTTCTTCTTGTCTTCATTGAGTCTATTTTCTGGTATTAATTTACACATGGAAATAGACCATTTTTCTTGAGTCGGCCTGGGCTAAGAAACTGTTTTCAGTTGTTGGTAATAGTACCATTCGCATTGAAGTTATTTGACCAATGTAGTCAGTCACCCATCTTGCCGAAGAGGCATTTTTGTTTTCTGCCCGTCTCTATTGCGGTTTGGATGGAGCTCACTTTTTTGCACCTTTCAAACTGACTTCAGGTGTTAATCCTGCTTATGAATGCAGACTCTGTAGACCTGTAAATACGATTGGGTGTGGATATCTATGGGGATTAGCTAGGGCACTGGATCCAGTCCAGAAAAGCCTCTGTAGCCCACTGTGGAAGGCAGCAGGCGGCCCCTTCCCCTGGCCCCCACCTGGGCAGCTCATGTCCATGTGTCCAACGGGGCACAGGACTTCCCATTGGGAAAGCTTTCTTAAGAAGCGAAACTGACCTCAGACCTGACTCTCTCTGCCTTTCCACAGTGCCGGAAGCCACCTAGTGACCCCCAGGAACCCACCAAGAAGAGCCCCAGGGGGGCTTCAGATTCAGGAAAAGAGCACAATAGAGTCAGGGTAAAGCACAAGCACCGGAAGCCAACAAAGCCGGATTCCCAGTCTCCAGGAAAACGAGCCGATGGCCATGAGGAAGGTAGGCTCCACAGGTCCTGGCCCCCTGGGCTGAGCTGCAGAGGGCTCCCTGGGGCAGGTCGGTGGGGGGGGGGGGGTGGCGGATGGCTCTGGACTGCCCGGGAAAGTCCAGGGAAAGACTCCCTTGCTATGGAAGGGTGATGTAATTTACGCCTCTGAAATCAGAGGCAAGGGCGAAGGGAAAAGGGGCTTATTCTATTCCCCCTGGTGACTAGAATAAGGTACACTCTGAGGACCAAAGAAGTTGGTTTTCAGACAGACAAATGTCAGTCATACAATAGAGTAGCCAACCCATTACTCTGCAACAGGTCTAGGCTTAGAGAAGAAATGGGGTTCATGAAGATTGAGACCGAAACAGCTGGAGGGAGGTTCATTACACCTTTTTCTCTACCTTTGGCATATTTGAAAACTCCCATTATACAAATTTTAAAATTAATACCTAGCTAGCTAGCCAGAAGGGTTTATGGAAATCCTAAACCCTTTACTTAGGGACACACAGGATGTTTGGAGTATGGAAGCAGGTACTTGACTTGTACGCTCTGCCATTTCTAGTTTCTTGGTGCCCTCATGAGAGAGAGCTGCCCAAGTAGTGCCACGGGCAGTAGCATGTTTCCATGGCCTTGCCTGTCTGACATGACCGCCTCTTCCTAGTCTGTTCTTCTATAGGAGTGTTCCTTTGTCCACTGTTCCCTGCTCCCATCTTCCTGCCTCGCTCAGTCCTCTAAGATCCATTGAGGTTGCCCTTCTCTGGCACCTGTTCCAGCTCACTATAACTTCATGGAGGTATAGCAGCCCCGTAGTCATGCAGGCAGGCAGACCTTCAACTTGCTGGCATGCTGGCAAATCGATTCTGTACACAGCCTTTTTTGGTGTCAGCAAAAATGACCCAACTCCCAGTTTTCAGACACCACTGGGAAGTGCTCCTTCTCTAAGAGATGTACATAGGTGATAGCATAAGGGGAGCTAACAAATGTGACCAGGAAAAACACACGACCACCCCACCTTGATTTTTCATCTGAGCCCCTCTGGGGTGCTTTCAGTACTTTGACTCTGATTGTGATATTTCTGCCTTCTCCCCTGAAACCACACATCACTCCAGGTTCCTTGGAGAAGAAAGCAAAGAGCAGTTTCCGTGACTTCATCCCCGTTGTTCTGAGCACACGGACGCGCAGTCAGTCTGGTGAGTGAGTCTGAAGCCATGGCCCATATTGGCATTTCTCTGAAAAAAGAGGTAGAAATCTGGTGGAGTGATTTCACCACTGGCCCAGGTGGAGAGTTGGGAATTTGGTTCACTGTGCTAAGATGCCCTGCTCCTTGCAGGGACAAGAAAGCCCAGGGTGGGGAGGGGGAGCATTGCCCACGATTTTAGGACCGTTTGCTTAGCTTTTCCAAATGGGATTTGACATCTCTGTTGGCAGCCGATGATGGAAAGAGGAAAGGCCTGTGTTGCTCAGGAAGACTGACCCACTCCACGCTTGGGCCTCTCATGATTAGTGGAGCCAGTCTCAGGCACGGACATAGAACCTTTGGGCTTATTGCCCTATGCGACAGGCGTCAACAAAATTGGAAATGGTCATTGAGTTATCAGGGCTGGTAGAATCACATTTGGTCCCTGAATTTGTATTCAGCGTCTAAAAGAAGATAGCTGTTTCTAACTACCACTGTTGTCTGCTAGCCTCCATGTTGGTTTGTAGCCCTGGAAGTGGTTGCCCCGGTTCACCCATATTTCCATGCAAAGTGGATAGAATGGGAAAGCAGGGCACAGTGTAAACTCATCTATCTGACATTCTATTAACTGGCACTCAGCACATGGAGAACGCAGTGATAATTGGGGCTCATAATGACGGCCTGGAGGCCTCGCAAAATCCTGAAGTGTCTTCTGAATCATCAAAGAGTGATTACATTATGCCCAGTCCCGTTTTACTGTTAAACACATTGTACTGTATTTGATTCTTTGGAAATTGGTGATCTCTGTGTGATCTCTATGGTGATTCTGTATTAACCAGAATATTAGATTAACCAGAACACTTCGTTCCCTGCCTGGTCTGTATATAGAAAGTTTGCTGGATATTTGCTGTCTTTGAGCGGTCTGCCTGACTTGAAGCTTTGGTTAAGGGCTGCTTTCTTTGCCTCAAACCATTTCTTTCTTCTGCTCACCTCGCTTGTGTTTGGGGATTGTCGAGTTAATAGCGAGTCTTTGGGAGAAAGATGATGGTGTCTCAGCTGTTTCTGAAGAAGATCGTCAGATCTGCTGTTGTGCTAAAACCAGGCCAATTTAGGGTTATACTTTTGTTGTTAGTAAAGTTGAAGGAAGGAGTGGGGATGAAAATGGTCTCTCACCAAGGGGGTGGGGTGGGGGAGGGCAGGAAAGGTACCCTCATGCTGGGGTGGTCAGGGATGAACCTGCTCAGTGGTGAGGAACAGCTGCAGTGGGGAGGGGGGTGGGCAGGGAGAGAGCTCCACCCCTGGACTCTTGGCCACTCAATAGGAGGTGGGGTCAATGTAAGGGAAGAGGGCCTGGCTGAGGAGTATCTGGGCGGGACTAACCCAGGCTGTGTCACAGGAAAGGGACTCCTTGCTTTGCTTTTCCTGAGACTCTTCTTTTGTGATGATTCTGCTTATCCAAGGTGGCTCTGTCAGAGAGATTGGTGGTCACATAGTGGGCAGGGGCGGGGGTGCCATGCCGATCTGCCCTCCCTTACCCGTCACTGAACCCTAATTTCCCAAAGGGCAGGGACCTGTGGCCCCCTCCTGCTCCTCACCTAATGCTTGGTGCCTTGTAAGCACGAAGTAAGAGTTTGTGCAATGAATTAAAGTCACAGCAACATGGATGAGGAAGGGCGTGTGTTTTGGATACTCGATATTTGTGTGGTATGTTGGACTCTGTAAAGTGCTTATGGGTGAATTATCTCATTTGAGCCTCAAAACAGTCCTTTGAGGCCAGTAAGGCAAAGAACAGTGTCCCCGTTTTATAGAGAAGGAAACAGAAGTGAATGAACTTTCCCAGAGCACACAGCTAATAACTGGCAGAGACTGAACTTGAACCCAGACCTTCAAGCTTCTAATCCAGGGCACTTGCTTCGACACCATACTCTTTGTCCTTTGAAGAGGTACCTGACCGTCCTCTGTACATCCCGTCCACAGGAAGCATCTGTAGCTCCTTTGCTGGTATGGCAGACAGTGACATGGGAAGCCAGGAGGTCTTCCCCACAGAGGAGGAAGAAGATGTGACCCCCACCCCAGCTAAGCGTCGAAAGGTGAGAAAGACCCAACGGGACACCCAGTATCGCAGCCACCATGCCCAGGACAAGACTCTCCTGAGCCAGGGCCGCCGGCACCTGTGGCGAGCCCGAGAAATGCCCTGGAGGACAGAGGCTGCCCGGCAAATGTGGGACACCAATGAGGAGGAGGAGGAAGATGAGGAGGAAGGCCTGGTGAAGAGGAAGAAGCGGAGACGACAGAAGAGCCGAAAATATCAGACTGGGGAGTACCTGACGGAGCAAGAAGAAGAGCAGCGGCGAAAAGGGAGAGCAGGTAAGGCTGGCTGGGGGCTGCTGCCCCAGTGAGCTGCTGTCACTCGTCCCCAAACCACAGTGACTTTGGCTTCTGGGGACCCTCGGGCATCCTGGGTGTTCCCACATCTGCATTCTCTTCGCCAGCCAAAAGCCTCTGCACCCCTAGAAACCTGGTGCTATGAGCTCCAGCTGCCAGAGGGGGTCACTCAACTCCAGTCCCCAGGTTTTGGCTTGGAGTTAAGATTGAATGAGTTTGGACTGACCTGCAGGTGAGCAGAGGGCATGAAGGCCTGGGCCCTCCAATTTCGTGTAAAAGTCTGAACCTGTGGGCAAGGCCACAGTGGCATCCTTGGCATGGGACAAGTTGAACCAGGGAGTTCCCGATTGGCTTGAGGGAGCTGGGTCTTGGGAGGCTGGGTTCTCCCTCCTAGAATCCTGGGTTCAAGAAGAAAGAGGCATTCATTGGCTGCCTTTCCTGGGATACCTTCAGCCCCTTCACTAAAAAGAAGTACAAAGTTTCCTCAACTTAACAGAAGAACTTCAAGTAGAAGCGGGCACGACATTGCTTTCTCAATTAAAGCTACAAAGGTTATTAAGAGGCAGAGTGAAGCTTTGAGGTGACCTGAGGTGGCATCATTTTTGTTGGACCTGAGTTGGAAAAGCAGGCAGCCCAAGGAGAAAACCAGGCTCTCGTTGGCTACGTCACATGCTATAATATGTAATCATGGACTGTCACCAAGGCTAATATCAGTATGTTCTGCTAAGTACTGTTCCGGCCTATTTCTTTTTTCTTTTTTTTTTTTTTTTTGCAGGGGTTATGGGTGGGGGTGGGGGGTGGGCCCATTTCTGTAGTGGATTTCCAGATGAGCAAGAAGCATATCTCTGGGTTCCATAAGAACATGTCTGTCTCTCACTGTCTTTCTCTGACTTCTGCCCTTGAAGCAACAACTGATTGTCTCTGATAAGGTATTTATCCTGAGCCGCTGGGAAACATCTACAGTCTCCCTGTTAGTGAACACTGAATACCTGCATTGTGACGGGCAGTAGATTCTGGGTTTACTGTAATGCAAAGGAGGCCAGCAGTCATTTCCGGCTCTGTTTAAGGAGAGATATATATGGTACCATCCCTACACTTCAGAGAGCAATTGAGCTAATTTTCCTCAACTATGTGAGAGAGTGGTGATAATTTTCCCCTTTTCTTGCTGGAGCCGTAAGGAATTGGTCAAGAAAGAGGTGTCAAACCGTTGGTCTCAGCCACTTGTGTTAGGATGAAGAAGAGCTTTTGTATCACCCAGTCTTCTCAGAGCTGGTTTCCTAGAAGATTGGGTGCTTCTTATGGAACCTACTGGCTTTGGAATCAGAAGGACCTTTGAGGTGATCTGGTCCCATTTTCCACTCAAAGCAGAGATCTCTCTAGCACTGTTGACAATAGCCCTTACTTAAACACCTCTGGGAGTATGAAGAACACCATTTAGCAATGCATCTTATTTGATTTGGGGGCAGATTTAGTTGTTGGAAAGTAGGTCATTCTCCCTCCATGCATGTGTCTAAGGGTGTTGAATTGAGACTCTTGGCTTTGGCATATGGTTTGGTTACCTTCCTCCAGATCCAATGGTGACCTCTTCAGGAAGGGATTGTCTGGCAAATGTCTCTCTTCTCTGGAAAGCTCTGATTCCTCCTATTACTACCTTTTAGGTTGACATCAGAGAGTCAGGCAGAGGCCAAACTAGACAGGTCCCCTTACTTTTGTCTGAGTCTCATGACCTTCCCTTTTGTTCTGGACTTGGGTATCTCCCATCTTGACCTTCAGAGGGGATAGGAAGAGCCACTTCCACTCACACACCTGCTACTTCCATTCTCCGTTTCTTTCCTGCTACTGTGAGTTTCTTGCCCCACTACAACTGAATAAACTCCAGAGCCCTCCCTGCCCTGGGTAAATGGGTTAAGGGGCTGCTGCTTTTCCTGTGGCAGTAAATGCTATAATATGGCTTCCTCTTTTGCCTCAGCCCGGGCTTGTGGCATCAAAAGCCCTGGTTTAGAATGTTCTGGTTGGAATTGCCATTAGAAGCCATCTAACACCACAGTTCTTGGACAGGTGTGGGGACCCACTGGTGGCTCGGGGCTAGTTGGGAGAAAGGGGTAGTATGATAGCTGGCCTTCTAAGAACCGTGCATCATCTATATGAGCAATTCCTCATGCTCTAGTGATGGCTCCCACATCTGGATTTGCCCTTGGTAATGTCACATGTGAGAGCACATGCCAGGGTCAAGGGAGACGAGTTAAGAACTCTTGGATCTTGCTCAACCCCCTTGTTTCACAAATTGGAGAAACTGAGGCTGCAGCTATTCATTTCCCAGACGTACTGATCTTTTGTCATGTACTGGGCATGGCAGTCAGTCCTGTGGGGGAAATAAAGAACACATGGGCATGGCCCTCCCTAAAGAGCTTGCACTGAAATAATATGATAAGGACGCCTCACTCTTTATAATGCCTTTTAAAGGGGTTTTGCCTATGTTACTTCATTTAATTCTCCCACCAGCCCTCTGATGTGGAATATATTTTCTCTATTTTATGGACATAGAAACTGAGGCTCTGGGAGGTTGTGACTTGCCTCCAGCCAATTACACAGCTAGTGGTCAAGCCACATAACACTAATATTAGTTAAGAGGTAAGGGTAGACCCAATCTATACCCCCTATACATGGGCATTAGGACAGACCTATAGATTGAGGCTGTTGTCAATGAAGTTCCCAGTGCCTCTCAGGGATCGGTGCTCTGAATCTGGAAAGAGCTGTCAAAATCACAACCACACTTTAAAAAATTTTTTTAACATTTATTCATTTTTTTTGAGAGGCAGAGTGAGATACAGAGTATGAGCAGGGATGGGGCAGAGAGAGAGGGAGACACAGAATCTGAAGCAGGCTCCAAGCTCTGAGCTGTCAGCACAGAACCCGATGTAGGGCTTGAACTCACAAACTGTGAGATCATGACCTGAGCTTAAGTCGAATGCCCAACTGACTGAGCCACCCAGGTGCCCCACCCTTTTTTTTTAAATGTTTATTCATCTTTGAAAGAGAGGGAAAAAGGCTGAGTGGGGGAGGGTCAGAGAGAGAGAGAGACAGAGGATCTGAAGCGGGCTCTGCGCTGAGACCAGAAAGCTCGATGTGGGGCTCGAACTCATGAACCGCAAGATTATGGCCTGAGGAGAAGTCAGATGCTTGACTGACTGAGGCACCCAGGTGCCCCACAACACTTTTTGAAGCTAGAAAGTACTTTATTTAGTGAGCTGTGGCTAGAATTAGAGATGCCGCCCAGGGTATTCCAGTGACTTGATTTCCAGCCAGGGAAGACAGCAGGTTTCTGCGACTGCCCACCAACTAAGTAGGCCTATGGCACCTTCTGGTTTCAGGGAGTTTCTGTGGCTTTGATCTTTGTGTCCTCAGAGGGTGACCAATCAGGCCATCAGGTGGATGAGCTGAAGCTATGAAGGGAGACGGCTCCATTTACTCCCTACCTGGGTGTGCTTCATAGTAGCTTAAGCAGAGCTGCTAAATTTGCTTTCATACTGGAATGGAGAAGGAGACAAAGAGGATGGGGGAGAAGCTGAAAAGAAAGTTGTAATTTGCTCTGGGCTATGGGGGAAATCCTTTTAAAATTACCCTCATAGTGAGTACAGCCAGATGGGCCGCCCCCTACTGGCAGGGCTAGGAGTCGTCACCTGCTTGGAGAGGGGAGACTCAGATGTTGAAGTATCGTGTCCATTTGAGAAGCATTTAGTGGAATCATCAGCACCACACTATCAAATACTGGTAGCTGATAGTTATACAACTTTGCACTGAGATTCTAACCCCCAAAGCCTCTGATTCATCTTAGAGGAAGGCATTGCTTTTATGTGTTCCATTTCCCTGACATCCATTCTTTCCTGTTTCTTGCCTTTAGATTTAAAGGCCCGTAAGCAGAAGACTTCCTCCCAAAGTTCGGAGCACCGCCTCAGAAACAGGAACCTTCTCTTGCCCAGCAAAGCCCAGGGGATCTCGGATTCACCAAATGGTTTCCTCCCGAATAACCTGGAGGAGCCAGCCTGCCTTGAGAATTCAGAAAAGCCATCAGGAAAACGAAAGTGCAAAACCAAGCACATGGCGAATGTCTCAGAAGAGGCAAAGGTGCGTTGGCAGTGAGGGGAGTTGGGGTGAGGGGAGCAGGCTAAGGCGGCAGACTTTCCACAGGCTCCTTGATGAATGGTCCTCTGAGTGAGTGAGTGGATGGAAAGGACCAAATTAACCCATATTTATTCCAGTATTTTGAACTAGTCCTAGAAGAATTGGGGGTTGCATTTGAAAAATGGGAACTAGGGGCTCAGTTGGTTAAGTGTCCAACTTCAGGTCATGATCTCACTGTTGGTGGGTTTGAGCCCCGCGTCGGGCTCCATGCTGTCGGCTCAGAGCCTGGAGCCTGCTTCGGATTCTGTGTCTCCCCCTCTCTCTGTCTCTCTCTCTCTGTCTCTCTCTCTCTCTCTCAAAAATAAATAAACATTAGAAAAAAGAAAAATGGGAACTAAAGTTATAGCTAACAATAAGAGACTGCAAACTCTCAGGTTTGGCTCATGATGGCTTTTCTTCAACAATCCTTGGATCTCCTTTGAGTTAAGGAAGAGTTGAAGAATATGGCAGGATGTTAGCCTGAATAGCTTGTTAATATCCAATCAAGAAGCTTTTGTCTGGGCTTAACTCACTTGAAACCAATCAGAGAGCTTTCTGAATCAATCAAGGTAGAAAACTACTTGTAGAAGCAAGGATGTTGATATCTAGACAAAGGTTGCTTGAGGGTCGGGCTGAAGGAACTCTAGCTGCCCTTCCCCACACCCAACTCCCCATTTTGTTTGCTTCTTGGGCACTCACCAATCAGTAGCCGGGCCAGCATTCTAGAACCCCTGTTCATAGTTGACATTTTTTTTGGTCTGATGTTCACAGCATTGGTTTTGAGTTCCACACTGTACCATTCGAAAAAAAATCACGTGGTCCTCGGTCCTCGGTGAGCTTTACATTTGAGAGAAGTGAAGGTCCAGGTTCAAATGTATACCCATAATATGTATTTGTCATTGGCAACCAAAAAAAGGGTTATATTGGGCTTGTTTGGTGGTTGTGACTTTAACAGCTCTTTCCAGCTTCATTCAGAGATCCCTGAGTGTCACTGACAGAAGGCGGGAGACCCAGGGGCTCATCTTCCCCTCCTTTCCCCTTCCCTCTCCCTCTCCTGGAATCTGGTTCCAGCTCAGACAAGGTACTCAAGCCTATTTCCTCATCTTTAAATTGGAGATGATACTCCATGTCCTTTCCATCTCACAAGGGTGCTTCGGGGAACAAAGGAGGCAACTGATGTAAAAGGCTTTGATAACCGTAAAGTGCTCTTTGAGGTTGGTATACATCCTCAAGCTTCAGGTCGAGGCAGGGATAAGAGGACAGAGGCACAGATTGGCAAGGTAGCAGTGACCATTCCCTCAGACCCCCAGAGGGGGCGGGGCAGGGGAAGGAATAAAGAAGTCTGGTCTGTGCTGAGTGCTATTCACGTGGTCGTCCTTAATTCCCACAGCGGCTATTAGAGGTAGGCACTGTTGTCTTCATCTTATGGTGAGGACACTAAGGCTCAGGAAGGTTAAAGGCCTTCCAGGAGGTTACTCAGTGGTCATGAGTGACAAAGTTGGGATGTGAAGCAGGCCTGACTGCCGCGGCTCTTACCATATGCCTCCACCCTGTGAATGGGTGGCTTCAGTCTGTACCCAGGAGACACCGGGGGAGGGGGTGGCCAGGCAGGGACACACTGCAACCCTGAGCAGCTCTGGTGAAAAGTGGGCATCCCCCTCCTCTTCCCTGCTCCTCCCCAGACACTCAGATGGCCCTGTCCCACACAAAGGTGACCAGCCGCCTGCCAGTCAGCAGCACATGCTGATACTTGTGCCTGGTTATTCTGCCTGGCAGTGTCTGCAGCAGTGTCCCTCCCAGAGAGGTTTTGCCCCTTCACAGGGCCTCCCTTTCTCCCTCCCGCCTTTCTTTCTCTCCCAGTCACCACCACCTGCTCTGATTACCCCCATGGCATGGTGCTTTGTAGTGAGAAGCAAGGCAGGGGGAGGGCGGAGGATGCGCCTGCAACACTAAAGCTGGGGTATTGGCCAAAGGCTTCTTCACACAGGAGTTCCAAGCCAGGGAGGGGAAGGGGGCCCCCATTTGTTCTTGCTCCCCCCCCCCCCCCGCTCAGGCAGCCTCCCTGGTCTCTGGCAGCTCTTGCCCCCAGAAGGAGAGTCACCCTTTGGCTCCTGGCTTGGCTTAGCAAAAACCTAGGCACTTTACCCAGAATCCTCCAGTATTGCTATTACATACCTCTACCCTCGTGGCTGTAGAGCAACACTCTCCACTCATAGCCAGTGCCTTCCTGCTAGTGACTGTACCTCTCTGCCCTTTTAGGATAGGGATGGATAGCAGCTCTGGTTGTCTCAGGATTTATCGGAGGAAACAAATGCCCTGGGCTCTGGTCTTTTCCCTGCTGCCATTCCTTTCCTGGCTTCAGGATTTTCTAGGCAACTTTTCTGTGTGCCCAGGGCCCTGCACATAGCTGGTTTGAATCTAGTCAACAAATGTCTGTTGTGATGATGTGTCCAGCCCTGACTTAAGTGCTGTAAGGAACAAAAGAGAAGATGGCAATATGAACCCTGCCACCAAGCAACTTAAAACCTAGCAAGGGAGGCCAGACTTGTCCATGAAACAGTGGAAGGAGGTTAAAAGTCAAGCATTAGGCACCAGATTATTTGTTTCAGGCTAGGTGTTCTGGGTGTGCAGAGAAAGAAAGCTAGAGTAATGTAGAATGTTTTAGAAGACATAGGATTTCAGTGAGACCTTGATAATGCTCTGAAGGATTTGGCTAAGTGGTATGTATTAGTTATCTCTGGTGGTGTAACAGATTACCCTAAAACTTTGCAGCTCAACACAACAATAAATGTCCCACAGCTTCTGGGGGTCAGGAATTCATGAGCAGCTTAGCTGGGCCTGGCTTGGGGTCTCCCACAAGGTTGTAGTCAAGGTGTCAGCCAGGGGTCCATTACCCTGAAGGCTTGACTGGGGCTGGAGGGTCTACTTCCAGGGTCACCCCCTCACACAGCTGGCAAATTGATGCTGGTTGTTGGCAGAAGGCCTCCTTTCCTTGCCCCATGGGCTTATCCAAAGGACTGCTTGAGTGTCCTCATGACACGGTGGCTGCTTTCCCCCAGAACAAGTGATCCAAAAGAGAGCAAGGCTGAAGCCACATTGTCTTTTAGGAAGTAGCCTTGGAAGTTACACACTATCATCTGCAATCTCCTAGTGGCTACGTAGAACAGCCCTGTCCGATGCAGGAGGGGGCTACATATGAGCACAAACATCAGGAGGGATCATCAGGGGCCATCTTAGAATCTGATGAGGGCAAAGTCTGCCCTTTGGTCGCCCAGTGAGTCATATCCCTCCCACATGCAAGGTGTACCCATGTCTCCCAAGGCCCCCCAAAGTCTTGTCCAAATATGACATCAGTTCCCAGTTAAAGTGTTTTTAAAATTTATTTATTTTGAGAGATAGAGAGCAGGGGAGGGGCAGGGAGACAGAGAGAGACAATTCTGAGCAGGTTCCACGTGGTCAGCAAAGAGCCCAATGTGGGGCTCAATCTCATGAACTGTGAGATCATGACCTGAGCTGAGATCAAGAGCCAGACGCTGAACCAACTAGCCACCCAGACATCCCAGCATCAGCTCCCAGTTTAGAATCTCATCATCCAACTTAGGTTCAGGTGCAAATGAGGCTCCATGGGTCTGGTTCCTGAGTACAGTTCCTTGAACACATTTCCTCCCCATGTGAAGACCCCACAAGGGAGAAAGGGAGGCTCAGAGAGGTTGGGCCTTCACGCAGGTCTTGGCACTAGTAGGTGGCAGAGCCAAAACCCAGGTCTGTTTCACTCTTACGCCCGAGTGCTTTCCACCACCCAGGCTGAGCATGAATGTGATCTTGGGACTTGGTATGGAGGAAGGTGGAAAGAGGCTGGGAAAGGTTTGAAGGCAGGTTTTTGCAATAAGAGTGAAGGCCTTGGCCATTGTGCTTCCTCAGTCAAAGAAGTCTCCACTTCTCTTTACTCTCAGTTTGCTTATGCTTATTTAGAAGTAGGACTTGTAAAAACCTCAACAAAGGGGGCTTGAGGCAGGTGAAGAGGGCATGCAGAGTGCTTGATGGAAGCTGGGATATATCCCCTCAATCTCTGATTTCTGAGCCCTTGGTCAATCATTGGTTTATGTGGTTGAGTATTTGAGCCCCTCAGCATCTGCACACTGGGTAGGAACTGGTGGGAGCCTGTGCTGATCCGGAACCGCATCTCTGGTTTCCAGGGCAAAGGTCGTTGGAGCCAGCAGAAGACGCGATCTCCCAAATCTCCCACCCCAGTGAAACCCACCGAACCATGCACACCCTCTAAGTCCCGAAGTGCCGGCCCAGAGGAGGCCTCCGAGTCACCTACAGCCCGGCAGATCCCCCCAGAGGCACGTCGGCTCATAGTGAACAAGAATGCAGGCGAGACCCTCCTGCAGCGGGCAGCACGTCTTGGCTATAAGGTAGGGAGCTCCCTGGCAGCAGGATGCCACTGCCCGAGCATCTGTGAAGAAACTTCTCCCCATTGGCTCTTCTGTGGCCTGGGCAGGGCTTTGTTTGGGGTTTCAACTTTGACTGGACTCCTTCTACTGCCCAGATGGCCTCTGGGGCCAGCTAGCAAGGTGTGTGGGAATGAAAGCTCATTTGAATATCAATTGGGAATGAAAATAATTGAAATGGTAACACAATATTGATAATCCAACACATTCCTAGGCCGGAAACGGGATTTTGATGTCTTGAATTTCCCTTTGTGCTGGCTCCCCAACTCAGAGAGAAACAGGGGTGATCATTGCTCACTCTTCATAT
Organism: Felis catus; assembly: GCF_018350175.1. Lineage (NCBI taxonomy): Eukaryota > Metazoa > Chordata > Mammalia > Carnivora > Felidae > Felis > Felis catus. The sequence continues at coordinate 106,814,072 of NC_058386.1, forward strand.
TCTCCCTCGGCCCCCACTTTGGCTCCCAGTAGTGGAGAAGGCAGTAGTGTATGGGGGGGTGGGCAGGGCTGGGTTTCCCTACCATACACTACTTCCCTATGGGTTGGAAAGGAAGCTGGCATTTATTGAGCACCACTTTTGTCCTATTAACAGCTCTGATTTCTTCATATCATTTCATCTCACTGTTAACCTATGGAGGTAGGTTTTATTAGCCCCATTCTACATGTGAGAACATCAAGGCTTAGCAATGCGAAATGATGTGTCCCTTACTACTTCATGTGTATGAGCCTGAATTCTCACCAAGGTCTTTTTGATGCCCAAGTACCAGGGTAGGGTGGAAGCCTGACTCAGTGACCATAATTAAATTTTGTTGGACGTTTTTGTTGATACGAACTTCTTGACCATGTATCTTTGCCCACCACACCAATTGTTTCCTCAGGATTTGCTCTTAAGGGTGGAGCTGCTGGGTTATAGAGTAGACCCTGATTTTTTTTAAGGCTTCCAATACCTACAACTGACACATTTAAAGACAGCTGCACTCCCCGCCAGGCTGGTCAGCACAGGGGAGCTGCCTTGAGAGTGCCCATCTTTCTTGAGTACCTAGTGTGGGGGCTGGGATAGGTGCTAAGGGAGATCTAAGGAAAAAAAGATGACCAACTCCTGTCCTCAAGTTTAACCTTGTACCTGGGGCCAAACTAGCAAATAGGAAACCATGGGAGAACTGACCAGGGCAGGAGCAGGCTGGGCAGCCTGTTGTGGGAGGGAGGGAGGAGGAGTCTGAGGCCTGGGAGAAGAGGTGAACGTCTGCGCTGGTGAGGAGGGTATGGGGCCTTGTGCTCTTCTGGGTACGGCCAGCCTGATAGTTCCTATATCCAAGGGACAGCACCTCCAACACAGGCACACAGTCACTCACGTTCGCTCGCTTACTCACTCACTTCTAGTCAGCCAGCCTGCAAGCTAGCTGTCAGTCGGGATGCCTGGGTGGACCATGTTGCCAGGACCTGCCAGAGGGCTGATGATAGGCCACTGGTAGCCACTCTTCCCCTCAGAAGAAGGGTTGCCTCTCCCCTCCCCCTCAGCGTATTCACCAGATTCATCCCAGACTAGCTGGGATGCTTCCAGTCCTGGAGTCCCGCCTCTGGTCCTGTCGTGTAGCCCAGGGACGCTGCTCATTACTACGTGAATAAACGACTACGCAGGATTATACTCGGAGCAATCCTGATTTGAGGGGAGGGTAGAACTGAGTGCCCCAGCATAAACATCCAGGGCTAGTACTTAAAACAATTAAAGCCAGCATCCAGAGATAGTATTTAAACCAATTCTTCTTCCTTGTTCTCGAATCACTACCAGAGACTGTGCTTGCCACCACATGTCTCATTTCTGTGGTCTGGTGCTGTCGTGCAAAGCCCCAAACTAGGGAACCAGTGCTCAGGGACTTGAGGCCTGAGAGTTCGACCTCATGGTGGGCAGTGAGCCTCTCTCAGGACCTCACCCCAACAACCCACACCCAGATGAGTGAGTATCATTGGTCATAAGAAATGTCTCCCCGCCTCTAAGAAAATAGCCCAGAACCGAGGCCATGGAAATGGACCTCAGGACTGACTTGGGTGACAAACGATTTTGAGACTTGTCTGTTAGTCCCCGGAATAAGACTTACTCTCCGGATATTTGGAGAGCTTTGAAGCTAACTGGAGTGATGTCAAGAATTAGGCCTTTCTTTGCTCATGGAGCTCTCCCTGTCCCCACAGGACGTTGTTCTCTACTGCCTCCAGAAAGACAGTGAGGACGTGAATCACCGCGACAACGCTGGCTACACGGCGCTGCATGAGGCCTGCTCCAGGGGCTGGACGGACATCCTGAACATCCTATTGGAGCACGGGGCTAATGTAAACTGCAGCGCGCAGGATGGCACGAGGCAAGAAGGCCGTTCCCCGCCCCCCACCTCCACCCCCAGCTCAGCCCCTCACTCAGAAGAGCTTGCTACAGCCTGGACTTTCACAGCAGGCTACACCAGGCTATATGTAGCAGAGAGGCCTTGTTAGGAGGTGTTTTGGGAAGAAGGCTGCAGACTGCAGGGGGGCAGGAGTGCCCACTAGGGCAGGAGTGGATGAGTTCCTGGCTGGCCCATCCACGTCGGTGACTAAGGGCAGGTTGGGGTCATCTAGGGATCATCCCATCAAGTGCAGCTTTACCAGGAACACCACTCGGGCATCCCTCAAATCCTCCTCGTGGTGCATCTATCTCAGGCAGCATCTTGGGCTCTAGGAACTGGGAGGCTGACCTTAGGGTGACATCCCAGATTTGATTCTTGACTCTTGACTTGATGTCTGTACACTTGAAAAAAAAAGATACCTGCTGGGTCTTAAAGAAATTGCACCCATTCCCCTCTATCAGAGGGCCTACTTCCTAGGCAACATCGAGACATGAGCTGCATATCAAGTAGGGAGACTTGGGTCAGAGGATGCAGGCTCTGATTGGCCACTACCTAGTGCGTGGAGCCACTCTACTCATTCCTGCTCCAGGGTGGTCATCCAGATCTTTCTGTTCATACCCTCAGCATCTGCTTTAAGATTATCCTTGGTCGGTTTCCTGTTCTCTCCCAAACTCAAGAGCTACCAGTGAAGCTACTTGGTACCCTAGGGACTGTCCCAAAATGTAGGGGGAACCTTGGAGAGAAAAATGGGGGGTGGGGAGAAAGAGGCACAGAGAGAGGAGAAGGACATAGGGAGATATGATGAGGGGTGCAGGCTAGAGGTGGTTCCTCTGCCCTAAGTCTTGCCCACATTATCCTAGGGTCATCTTACTTTATTTTCCCCTGATGAAGTAGTCTGAGGCCTAGACACCCAGGCTCCCACTTGGGCCCTGTTGTCCTCACCCTGTGTCATCTCTGCAGGCCAGTTCATGATGCGGTGGTCAATGACAACCTGGAGACCATCTGGCTCTTGCTGTCTTATGGGGCCGACCCCACACTGGCCACCTACTCGGGACAGACAGCCATGAAGCTGGCCAGCAGCGACACCATGAAGCGTTTTCTCAGCGGTAAGCACAGCCCAGGCTTGAAGCCATCATCCTTGGGGCTAGCCTCCAATTCCTAAACTCCTGAGGAGGTATTCTTCATCTCTCTCCATCTCAACTCCCATGAGAGGTGTCAGCCCTCTGCAGGCTTTCCTTGAAGTGTCTCTGAAATCTCTATGCACTTGAAAAAGCCTAAAGGTCCACTTCCTCTTGTTCCAGTACTATGAGTGTCCATATCGCATGCATCCTCTTCAGGGCTGTGGTAGTCCACAGGGACCTGCTTCCTATCTAGGCATGTGAGGTAGGCCTCCTTGTGAGGCAGCAGCTCCACTGGGGGCAAAGTGTGTTGACCCATGTTTTGAACAGGATATTAGTTACTAAGAAATGACACTTAGCATTTGCTTTTGTTCTTGCACTTTCTCCTTGTTGGTGATCACAGTGGAACCTTCAGGACCCCTCCTAATGCTGTATTTCTCACAGCCCCTGCCTGTGGTAACTGATGTTCCCTCTGTACCCCCCTGCACCTTTTTCTTCCTCTGTCACCTGACCCCTCTGGAAGAGTGTCTGGTATTCAGGCCCCTGACAAGGGCCACAAGCCAACATGCATTTATGTTCTCATTAGTGGACAGCCATGGTTTGTCTGCAATTAGATAGCTCTACCAAGTTGGGCAGTGGGGAGGACAGAAGTGGGTACGTCTAGTGTGGGCATGCTCACTGGGAATCTCCTCAGACTTGACCTCTGGATGAAGGAACTCCGCCTCCTTGGTGACATCACAGCTCGGCCCTTGCTCTAGCAGTTTCTTCTTCACACTGCCAGAGTGCCCAACAGAAGGAGCCACTGGCAGTGTCTCACTGACCCTCTGTGGAGGCTTCATTGTTTGTGCTTGAACCTCTTTCAGACTGGGATCCTATGGGACAAAGGGTTTGCTCAAGGCCACTGACTCTCACCCGGGCTGTGGCCCTAGATAGTCCTGAATCCCCACCTCCCCAAATACAGTTCTGGGCTCCCAACCAGGAGATCATTTATTTATTGAACAAAGGTTAACTAGGTAGCTGATGATGGAGGAAGAAACAAAGGAATGTGAACTAAAGGTCCCAATGGAAGGAGGACTAGGTGGGAAGCACCACCTTGATACAGATAAAAGCTGAGGGAGAAGTGATGGAAAGCCGTGGAGGGAGGCCTTGACTCCTTCCTGCTCAGCCATCCTTCATTGGGCCCCCAGTAAAGCCACCAAACCCTGCAGTCATTGGTCACTGTGTACAGGCTTCAGGCCCCCCAGCGGGACCCAGCCCCCTCTAGCCAGGTGGCAGGACTGCCTTTTCCCTCCCCCCAACTCTGGGGCTGTCCCAGGCCACTGTCTGTAAAGGGCAGAGCAGTTTGGGGTTGCTCATTCAGTCATTTGTCCCGGGCCAGTGATGACTCTTGTTCACTTTGGCTGCACCATCTTGGGGGCTCAGGGCCCCTTCTCACATATCATGTACCACATGCACTGTCTTAGATACACACACACATGCTGTCTGCACTCCAGCTGATTCCCAGGGGAAGCTGGCACAGATGAACATCCAGAACTTCTCAACATGATAAAAGCACTGCATAAAGCTCTGTCTCTGACCAACAGGTTTAATCCAGGGCCTCTCTGTGCTAGAGACTGCCCTCCGGCAGGTCTTGGGACCCTCTGGATCCAAATAAAGCCATCTCTGACCACCTCAATAAGCGGACAAACTCCTTTCTTCCCCGACCCTTTCTCCAAAATCCCAAAGGAATTCGAATGTTGAGACCATTTTCAGTAACTAAAAATTTAGAAACAAACCCATTTTTATCTCTTCCCATTTCTGTTAGCTAATCCCAGCTACTAGCCAGCCTCTTTTTAAATTTTTTTAACGTTTATTCATTATTTGAGAGACAGAGCATGAGTGGGGGAGGGACAGAGAGCAAGAGGGAGACACAGAATCTGAAGCAAGCTCTAGGCTCTGAACTGACAGCGCAGAGCCTGACGTGGGGCTCGAACTCATAAACTGTGAGATTATGACCTGAGCCTAAGTCGGACGCTTAACCAACTGAGCCACTCAGGGGCCCCTACTAGCCAGCCTTTTGATGCCTCCTTAAACTAACCTGAATGCCAGCTCATGTTGCAGAGTCAAGAGAAGACTTTACTTTTTTTTATAAAGATTTTATTTTTAAGTAATTGCTACAACCAACATGGGGCTCAAACTCACAAACCTGAGATCAATAGTCGCATGCTCCACCAACTGGGACAGCCAGGCGCCCCAAGAGAAGACTTCTCTTAATTCTGACACTTGATAGCATGTCCAAGCCAAACACCTTCATGCAGATCTTGACATTGTTTCTCAACCCCTTAGGCACAGAGCTACAGTTTCATCATGGGGGCCAGAACTGAACTGAATGGAGTGTTAGAACAGGGCCACCTCTTTTCCATGCAAATACCAAGTGATGCTCAGACGCAGATCTCTTTCTGGCTGTTTGAGAAAGTGCTAGCAGCACCTGGCCCTAGCCCCAGGGAGGCAGACACTGGCAGGAGTCAGCAGGCTCCTGAGAGAGGGAACTTGGGCCCAGAGGTTGTTTTGGGGAGATGAGAAGACAATACTCAGTTTTTTTTTTTTAATTGAGGTGAAAATCACCTAATATAACCATTTGGAAGTGAATGATTCAGTGGCACTTAGCATATTGACAATATTATGTAACTATCATCAGGGGCTTAATTCCTTGAACTGAGTATTTCTCTTTTGTATTAATCCCAGCCATCCCCCCCACCCACACCAGATGTCACAGAAGCACTGGACAGGGTGGTCTAGTGGCTGGAGGAAGCACCATGGGCTGAGAAGTGTGGGAAGCATTTCCCTCACTGCCCACCGCCCCAGCCCCTAAATCTGGATGCGTTTGGGTGGACTTCTAGATGTATTTTTTTTTTAACTTTGCCTGTCGGGCAGAAGTATTTAAAAAGCTTTTTGCTTTTCATCCCCAAACATTTGCCTGACCAGACTCTCTGTAGATTAATTGTCTTCTCCCTCCCCTGGTGGATATCCCACTGGGCAGAAAATGAAGGCGAATCCCTGTAGGGTGCAAAGGGCTCCATTTTCTGCAGGTGGAAACGATGAGCGAGAGCCTCACTGTTGCTCCTGGTGTGGAGCTTCCTTCTCCTGTTCTGGAAAAGTCTGGGAACCAAACCCTCTTTTAAATATACAAAGGAATGTCACTATTTACAAATATCCTGTAGTGAATCCTTTTGCAATGCAGAAGATGCTGGTAATTCATCTGGGTTGTAAATGTGGATTTTTCTATATTGAGTTGGCTTAAAGTGAGGCCCGTTTCTCCAGAGATCATGAAGGATACAGCGGCACCCCTTCTTCCATTCATCCATCCATGCATTTATTGAGCCCTGTTAGGTTTCAGGTACAGTGCTGGGTACTGGAGGTCAAAACGCAAACCTTTTCTCCCTTGTCCTTGGGCTTGGGGCACCAAGCCATGCAACTGTCCAAGAAGCCTTTGGAAGACCTCCTCCTTGGACCAAATTACAGGCAGGCATGTGACTGATTTGCCTTTGACCCTTTGAAGAAAAGAATAATACCCAGGCTAGTCAAGGGAAAACAGATTCGTTTTCATCTGTCAGAAAGTATGTGGGGGCCGAGGGGAGTTGCTGCAGTTTGGTTTTGGGGCATCCGAGGAAGGATCAGGACTGCTTTTTCTTCCACTGATGAAAGGGTTAGCAGTTTACCACCCGAGAGGTCACTGAATCACAGGTTTTTGTTTTTCCTGCCTGAGACCTCTGCCATATGACCCCATGTCGAAGACCACTTGTTGTTTTTTTTCCTCTCCTTTCATGTCCCTCGGCTAGTGACTTGGTTGGAGGACATGGGGAGTGGTATGACAGGACCCTGAGAAAGAGAGAAACTCTGATTGCCAGGGTGACCGCTCACCTTGGGTACTTAAAAATTTTCTTTTATTGAGGTAAAATTCACATAACATAAAACCAGCCATTTAGAAGGGAACAATTCAGTGGCGTTTAGTGTAGTCACAATGTTGTACAACCACTGCCTCTGTCTAGTTCCAAAACCTTTTCATCACCCCCAAAATGAAACCCCAAATCCATTAAGCATTTGCTCTCTATTTCCCCCCTTCCCCCAGCCCCTGGCAAACACCCATGTACTTTCTGTCTCCATGGCCCTGCCCATTCTGGATATTACATATAAATGGAATGATACAGCATGGGGCCTCTTGTGTCTGACTTTTCTCACATGGCATTGTGTTTTTCAAGGTCCATCCATGTGGTACTATGTTTCAGTACTTTCTTCCTTTTTCTTAAAGTTAATTTATTTAACTTGAGAGAGAGAGAGAGAGAGTGTGTGTGTGTGTGTGTACCCGCGCAGGGCAGGCAGAGAGGGAGGGAAGGAGAGAGGGAGAATCCCAAACAGGCTCCACGTTGTCAGCACGAAGCCCGATGCAGGGCTTGAACCCATGAACCATGAGATCATGACCTGAGCTTAAATCAAGAGTCAGAAGCTTAACCAGCTGAGCCACCCCGGCACCCTGTACTTCCTTCCTTTTTGAGGCTAAAGGGTATGCCATTGTATGGATCTACCCCATTTTCCTTATGCCTTCATTGGTTCATAGGCCATTTGGGTTGTGTCCACCTTTTGGCCGTTGTGACCAGTGCTGCTATGAACACGTGTGTACAGGCATCTGCTTGAGTACCAGTCTTCAGTTCTTGTGGATATATACCCAGGGGCAGGATTGTGGGGCTGAGGGCACTTTTCGGTGGAAAGGAGAAGAGTAAAGGACTGAAAGTTATAGGAGGGGCGGGGGACAGTCAAGGGAGAGAAATGTCCCTCTCTGTCCCAATTGTACGTTAAGGCCTATGAGGAAACATGACCAGAAGGCACACCATCAAGCAACCGTGGGAGCTTCTTCTGGCGTGCAGCTCATGGGCCTGCCCAGACGATTGTACCTTTGCTTGTGCCAGTGCACACTGGGCTGCCTCAGAAGGGCATATTCACCTGAGAATGCCAAAGATTTGCTGTCAGTGAGGAGAATTAGTGGAATGTTCTGGGGGCTCTGAAGGCAGTCCCTAGAGAGGAGCCCCAAGAATGTGGTGAACTAGGGCTTTGATGGAATCCTCATGTGATCTCCTGGGGAGACGACAGTCCTTGGAGCACGGGTGTTTCAGCATGCCAGTTAAGCAGGCTTTAGGTCTTGCCTTGTAGTAATTCCTCCTTCCCTCCCTGTCTTCTCCATATATTTATTTGCTCTTACTATGTGCCAGGCACCTGGTCTCAGGCCATGGGGAGACAATGATGAACAAGACAGACATATATATTCCCTGCCTCTTGGAGACTTATGATCTCATGCCTCCATCTCCCAGGACACCTAGCACAAGGCCAGGAGCAGAATAGGCACCTACCTAACTGACAGATGCTTTCTGAAGAAACTCCTTCCAACTCTCAGGGGGCAGGGGCCCAGAAGAGCACAGAAACTGGCAGTCATGACCTCAAGAGTTTTTTGTGGAGTACATAAAGAAGATCTAATGTGCGTGACTAAAGGTTTTCCACTGTAGCTGCTCAGCCATTATTTTGAAAGCTCTCTCTGGCTGCCTTTTCCTACCAGAAGAAACCCTTCATCTCGTAGAAGGTTGCTAAAAAGTTACTTCTTTCAGTAGCTCACAACAGCTAATAGGCATTTTTGCTGATAGACTGTACGACCCAAAAGGAAAGTATATTGGAGTGCAGTGGTGCATTTCATCAGGGGGGATTGGCTTCGTGCCTTTAGGAGTGGCCGCCAGCTTCCTCCTGGGATTTGGTTTCCAGAGGGCTCCCTCACATCACCTGTGCCCTTTGGACTCTCTCCTGTACTTTTGCCTGGGTGTCACCTAAGCGCTGGTAGCAACCATTATAGAGCTAAATCAGTTTGCCAACTGTGCTGGGCCATGTGCCCACAGATGCCACAGTTGAATTTGTCATAAAAATCTCCTTTTGTACATGTACGGCTGAGAGGTGAAGCAGTTCTACTAGGTGATGCTTAGCTAGGAGACAAGGAGGCAGAGGGGTGACCTGATGTCTAGCCTCCTATCAAATAAGCAAAAGGCGGTTTAAATTTTTTTTAAATTTTTTTAACGTTTATTTATTTTTGAAACAGAGACAGAGCATGAACGGGGGAGGGTCAGAGAGAGAGGGAGACACAGAATCTGAAACAGGCTCCAGGCTCTGAGCGGTCAGCACAGAGCCTGATGCGGGGCTCGAACTCACGGACCGCGAGATCATGACCTGAGCCTAAGTCGGCTGCTTAACCGACTGAGCCACCCAGGCGCCCCTAAATTTTTTTTTATTGTGGCAAAATACTTACAGCATAAAATTTACTATTTTAACCTTTTAATTGTCTTGTTTTTATTTTATTTTATTTTATAATATTTATCTTTGAGAGAGAGAGACAGACAGCGAGTGAGGGAGGGGCAGAGAGAGAAGGAGACACAGAATCTGGAAGCGGGATCCAGGCTCCACACTGTCAGCACAGAGCTGGACACAGAGCTCGAACTCACAAACTGTGAGATCATACCTGAGTTGAAGTCAAACATTTAACCAACTGAGCCACCCAGGTGCCCCTTAACCCATTTAAAATTTTTTTATTTTGAGAACGAGAGAGCAAGTGGGGGAGGGGCAGAGAGAGAGGGAGAGAGAGAATACAAGCAGGCTCCACACTGTTGGGACAGAGCCTGACCTGGGGCTCTATCTCACAAACTGTGAGATCATGACCTGAGCTGAAATCAAGAGTCAGATGCTTAACGGACTGAGCCACCCAGGTGCCCCCTACTCTTTCAACCATTTAAAAAGTGTACAGTGAAGTGACATTGAGTGCATTCAGAATGTTGTGCAACCATCACCACTATTGAGTTTCGGAACTTCTTCATCACACCGAAAGGAAACGCTATGCCCATTAGGCAGTCACTTCCTGTTCCCTCCCAACTACCCATGTGCTTTTTGTCTCTGTAGATTTGCCTGTTCTGGATATCTTATATACATGGAATTATACAGTATATGGCCTTCTGCGTCTGGCTTCTTTCATTTAGTATAATGTCTTTAGGGTTCATTCATGTTGTAGCATACGTGAGTACTTTGTTTCTTTTTATAACTGAATAATGTTCCATTATATGGATGGACCACGTTTTGTTTATCCCTTCATCAGCTTAACAGCATTTGGATTGTTTCCACTTTTTTGGCTATTGTGAGTAGACCTGCTATGCACATTCCTTTGTGTGTAAGTTTCTGTTTGAACACCTGTTTTCAATTCTTTGGGGGTATACACCTACGAGTGGAAGCAAAAGGTTTTTATGAGGGTACACGTGGCCCTCTCCCCCATGTTTTTCAAAGATGAAGGAATTCTGCTTCCTTATCTTACTTTGAATTGGAGAGATCCTGATTGGCTGTATGAACATCGTGACCTGCAAGGAATTGAAATCTTGGGACAGGTCTGAGATTGTTCTGGGAGAGTCCATTCCCTATACCATTAAAAGCAGGGATCCCAGACCTAAATGCCTTCAGGCTGATCATGTAAGAGAGCAGAGCAGGCTGGGTGGGGGCTGTTGAACAGGAGAACGCACATGTCGCCTCTCCCTCCAGCCAACTGTTGACATGCAGGAATGTGGGATGCCGTGTTGCCAGATTTTCTGATATTTTTTTTTCAAGAAAAGTTGGAAATCCAGATTTTTAGGTGAAATCTAAATTTTAAAATGTTCAACATTTTTTTTTTTTTTTTTTTTTTTTTTTTTTTTTTTTTTTTTGGTTTAAAACACTGGGCCAAACCCCAAGTCGTCAGTGGGCTAGATTTGGGTCCTGGCTGTTGGTTGGTAACCTCTGACTGACATCAGGAAACATATCTCTCCCTGTTAGCTCCCAGACCCTCTTGTGTTCCTTCCTTCCCTTCTCCCATTCTCCTGGCCCCATATAGATGTACTTTGTTTCTAGGCCCTCCTCCAGCCCACCCTCCTTGTCTCACTGCCTTCTCTTCTTTCATCAGATCACCTCTCAGATCTTCAGGGCCGGGCAGAGGGTGACCCTGGTGTGTCCTGGGACTTCTACAGCAGTTCTGTGTTGGGTAAGCTTTGAGTCGGGTTCCTCCCATGCTTGTCTGTGGCCCAGAGATGGGGGATTGCTTTGGGTTTCACGGATTCTTCTCAAAGACGGGGGTGAGAAGGGAGGCTGCCTTTCTGCACCTGTTAGTAACTTACAGAACCTTACACACCCTTTCAACCCGAACACTAGCCCATGCTCCCCCTAGACTCAGAATACATTGGCCTAAACCAGGGATGCCACAAAGCCACCCCTCATTTGCCCTCCACCACTTATGCCCTGGCTATTGTTTTTATTCTCTCTCTTCCAAGTGCCTTTCTCCTCCCTTGCTTCGTCCTAACCCTGCCACAAGCCCCTGTGTTGCACTGTCATCTCTTCCGGCATTGTTCACACTCAAGAGAGACCCAGCCCCTCGCCTGGCCATGATCATTCTCTCCCTGCCCTACTCCCACCACGCACAGTTTCAGAGACAGCTGCTGCCTCCCAGGGCCTTAGCCTCTAACCCAAGCTTTTCTCTCTAGGAAGCGTCTCTCTCTGTGGCAGTCAGCTAGCACTCATTCCTGGGGCCGAGGCTGCAGGTTGGGGGAGGTGTCCACCTCTAAGCTTTGGGGAAGCTGGAGCTGGGGAAGGTTGGGATGGAATGAAATATGCCACACCCAGACACGTAGCCAGGGATGGGAACTGACTGAGTGGCCCCTCCGGGCTCCTGAGAGCCCCACAGGCATGGCAGGTGTTTCTACCTTGCCTTTGACTGCTGGTAGTGTCATCGGGCTCCATTTCCAAAGGCCGAGCGGCTGGTCCTTTACAGCATCCAGCTGTTTTCCAGCTGAAAGGTGGAGTATAATGAATTTCTGGCCAGAAACTACTGTCTTCCAGGGACAGAACTTTCACATGCCCTCCCAAGGATGGGAGCCATGGGATCAGCAAAACTTGGCCCCAACTGGGGGTCTGTGAACTTGTTGCTTATGTCCTAATCACCCACCTCTGTGCCTCTTTATCTTGTTGAAACATTTTTTTTCTTCAGTTTTGTGCACGTAGCTAAGTCCTCATATCCCATGTGCTATCCTTACAGAAGAAAAAGATGGCTTTGCCTGTGACCTCCTCCATAATCCTCCTGGGAACTCTGATCAAGAAGGAGATGATGTGGAAGAGGATGACTTTATGTTTGAGCTCTCAGACAAGCCTCTTCTCCCTTGCTACAACCTCCAAGTGTCAGTGTCCCGCGGGTAAGTGTCTAAGAGCTACAGGGACTGAGTGCCAGGATCCTGGCAACCCCTAGCCTGCCTCCCTGGGAATGGGGGAGTTCTCCAGAAGGAAGCAGAGACCTGAAGAGCACATGCTGGAGCTTAGGAAACCTGACATATGACCAAGGCCAGCCTGACTTTCCAGCCCTGATTAGTTACATTCAGAACAGAGGCTGTAAGCTCTAGGTATATTGACTATATGTATTTCCCAAACCCAAAATCTAGATTCAAAGAATCTAGATTCACTCTCTAAAGAATTGCTCTGCTGTTCCTGGGTGTGAGAGATGATCTGGGAGATGTTTGAGCTGATGAACTATTAGAATTTCTGGAACATTTCTGTGGTTTCTGGGAACAGCCAGACAGAATATTTGAAATTGAGATTCTTGGAAAAGCCGGGACATATGTTTGCCATAGCTAAGGGGCTGCTGGGGTCCTTAAGTAATCCGCAGGCTGCTTTCTTGTAGCCTTAATGTTGGCGAGATGATGGCCTCAGTGCTGTCATCTCAGATCACTGTGTGTATTGTTAGCAGGCATCACCTGTTTTTGGAGACTAGAATATACTTGATGCTTACCATTAGACCGAACCCAGTTAAATCTTGATTTGAGGGTTCAGAAGGGACAGCCTGGAGGCCATGGTCCTTTTCGGCTCTTACGGATGGCAGTGTGTGGCAGTGCTGCTCAGGAGGATGCAGAATGAATTGTCTTTTTATTATCAGCCTCCACCATTAGGTGTTTTCTTTCTCTTTTCCAATATGTTTGCAGATACTTTTAAGGGTACTTGTTCTTTGATACCTATTTTGGAAACATTAGACCCTGTCTTTCTAAAAAAGTGAAGGCACATGAAGTGCACATGGTCGAGAGAGGGGTGCACAATGGATTAGGAGCCCTTCAAGTGAGTCCCTCAAGTTGACTACTCTAACCATTCACCATCCGGCCATGGTTTCTTTGCATCCCTTCCCCCAGGGGCTGATAAGAATAAAAATAGCCTATATGATGACACTGGTTGGGATCAAGTTTCAGGGGCTTTTGGTCCTTATTCTTCTGGGCATCAGCTGATCCCAGAGGGTGGGGCCAGGCCTCTGAGATATAGTATTGCACAGTTAATTAATTCCTCCAGAGTATTCAGCACCTCCTTCTCTGAAACAGGATCTTGGGCTCCAGGCAGTAGAAGGACCAGGGTAGTGTGCATCAGGTGTAGACAGAACACAGGGCAACTGAGAGCCATGTGCCACTCAGCCACCCGAGCAGCAGGCAGGTTTTCAGTTGAGAACTTGGTATGGGCAAAGCTGGTTTTCCTGACATTACATCCTTCTGTGCCTCTTCTGAATCTGTCCTTGCCCACCACTGCAGCACACTGTGAAATGAATGTTCTTCAAGAAGTAGGAAGGGTGTAGAATGATGACCCACCGAAGTGCCTTCGAGTCATCAAAGCAAAGCTGAATTCTGACCACCAAGTGTTAATGTTCTGAGGGGTCTTTTCCATTCTTTGAAAGTGATAGTTCAAGGGAATGGTGTCTGTAGTCCCTTCCTCTGAACCTAGAGCATTCCATTTCCTGATGGTGTGAGAAAAGGGGTTAGTGTCACAGGGAAGAGTGTTGCATTTTAGGGAGAAGGACTGTGGGTCTGGGTAGAAGTGGTAGGTGTTGTACAGAACACTCAGTTCTTTTTATTAAAGTTTATTTTTATTTATTTTTTTTTATTAAAGTTTATTTTGAGAGAGAAAGTGTGAGCGAGCAGGCGAGGGGCAGAGAGAGAGAATCCCACGCAGGCTCCGTACCCTCAGCACAGAGCCAGATGCAGTGCTTGAACCCACGAACCACAAGACCATGACCCAAGCCAAAACCAAGTGCCAGTCACCCAACCAACCGAGCCACCCAGGTGCCCCAAAAGAAAACACTCAATTCTATAAACGTGTCTTCAGCAGGCACACCAGTCAAACCCTGAGGGCCAGAATACAGCCTTCAAAGAATCTCCAGTCTAGAGGAGGAGGCAGACAAGTATACAATTAGTTCTAACAAAAGACAATATGTCCAAAGTGGATTTATTATTATAAAAATTTAATGCAGTTCAGAAAGGTGTCAAGTGAATAATAGAAGTTCTAGTCCACCCTGAGCTCCCATTCCTGTGTCACAGAGAAAACCACAGTTTACATTTCTTTTGTATCCTTTCTGAAATGGGTCATGTTCTAAGTATTATAAAAGGGGTATGAACCAAGCGCCATGCCACTGTGGAAGATGGGATGAACAGGCAGTTTTGTGAAATGGGAACAACCCATTTCACAGGTGAGATGGCACCTGAGCTGGGCCTGAGAGGAGGGGAAGATGGAGGGCGAGGCACAAGCAGAGGCACTAGACAGACAAGTTCAGAAAGTGGGGCTTGTCCTTCATCAAATGTCTGGCACTTGGTGGGGTGGGAGGTACACTGTGTGTGTGAGTGTGTGTGTGTTATTAGGAGAGGTTGGGCTGAAGAGTTGAATGGGGTCATGTTTGAAAGGTCTTGCCATAATATCATGGTAATGAATGTGGAGGTTTCTTTGCTGGAGGTACTGGGGATCCATGGAAAGCAGTTTAGGGAGTGAGAAGGCCAGATTTTCCTTTTTTAGAAAAGGGGTAGTAACGGATGCAGTGAGGGTAGGTGGGGGTGCAGCAGGGAGACTCTTAGCCGGGGGGAGACCAGTTAGGAGGCTGACACAAATGCTGCCGGTAGGACAGGGCAGTGGCCAGGATGGACAGCCTTGGAGACGGGACCATCATCAGGGGAATGCAGTGTCTCTTCCTGGTTTAGTCGAAGCAAGCGCATGGCCCGTGATCGGCCTCCCCGGCACCCCTCCCAGCTGTCCCCAGGCTGCCGCCCAGGCCAGTCGGGTGTGCTCAGCAGAGTCAGACTGGCTGTAACGTGAGCTCTGGCCCTGCAGAAACGATGGTGCTGCCGCTGGAGAAAAAACTTGTCTAATGCATTCCAGAGCCAAAGAGAAATGCCTTTTAGATTACCCACAGTTTAGGCCTTTCTCCACGGCTCCCCGTCTGTTGGGGAAGGTCTTGGAGAACGAAGAGGCACGGGAAACAGGAGTGAGAACAGGAAAGGGAAACCAGACGGGGTAGCAGGGCTCAGTAGAGGGAAGAACTGGTCCCAGCAGATGGTAAATTCCAGGTCACGGGGTGTGGGGAAGGCCTGGGGATGCCTGGTAAGAGTTTTGGGTTCTGGAAGGTCCCTTTCCTTCCTGCTCCCACTATTTTAAAAGGAAGAGGTAGTCACGGGTTGAATGCTCACAACTGAGCTGAAAGCTGGTTCAGCCAGTGTAGGCTAGCACAGGAGATTTTTGCCTCAGTGACACCCAGGGAGCCCATGGTTTAGTTTGGGGGTGGGGGACAGGTAGCCAAACTGGCAGCCTTCCTGGGCCTTCCAGAGTGTTCCTGGCACCCCACTGGTTCCCCCCAGGCCTCTTCCATAACTCCTACTCTTGCCTCTTCCAGGCCCTGCAACTGGTTCCTCTTTACCGATGTCCTGAAGAGGCTGAAGCTTTCCTCCAGGATCTTTCAGGCTCGGTTCCCGCACTTTGAAATTGCCACCTTGCCCAAGGCCGAGTTCTACCGGCAGGTGGCCTCCAGTCAGCTTCTGACCCCAGCCGAGAGGCCCGGAGGCATGGACGACAGATCTGCCCCAGGCTCCTCTGAGACTGTGGAGCTGGTGCGGTATGAGCCAGAGCTACTTCGGCTCCTGGGGTCTGAGGTGGAGTTCCAGCCGTGGAACAGTTGACCGGGAAAACAGCCCCTCCCTTTTCTTCTTTCTCCTCCCAAGTTCACCCTTCCCCACTTCCCATGTCTTTCCCCCACCGAGCACCAGACTGCAGAATGAGGCAATAATACGGACCAACAAGAAGCCGCCTTATCAATGCCAGCATTAGTGACTGGATTTTTTTTTTCTGGTTATAATTAGTTCTCATCTCCCTGTCATCGTCATTGTTGTTGTGGTTGGTGATGGGGGTGGAAAGTTGAATTCCACGTCTGAGGGCAAGAGGTCCTGGGGATGGTGGGAGGTGGTGCCAGGGTCCCTTGGGGTGGCCTCAGCCTGTCCGGAGGAGAAATGAGAAAAGGCCAAATCTCTGAGCGCCCCCTCCGTTCCCCTGTGTTCTTCTGTCTTCCATAGTATTTATTTTATTAGTATTTAATTTGTATTGTTTCATTGGTTTCTGATAAGTCTGTATCACTGTGACGATTTGAGACAACTTGTTGTATTGAGGGACTTTCTTCACCTCCTTTCTTTGTCTTTCTTGATAAGCTCTGGAGCTGCCCCCTCCCTCTGACAGTTACTCCCAGGTTTGTTTTCACCCCACTGGGGAGGGGGCAGGTGGGGCAGGGGGCCGAGGACCCGTGACTGATGAAGGTGGCTGGTGCTGGCCTGGGGCTGGGGGGATTGAGGATAATCCTGAGGCTTTGGTGCTCCCTCCCCCCCATTTTTTAATTGTTTTACCACCTGCCCTTCACAGCAGCCCTGTCTCGAGATTAGGGAGGTTTCTGGGGAGGGGTGGATTGTGAGGGCGAGGGGCTAGTGAGTCACTCTACTTGGGGAGAGTCAAGAATGGGAGTGAAAGCTAAGGTCACCCCTCCTCACACTTCCTTCACTGCTCCCCTCAGAGTGCACAACATGGGCTTGTTCCCACGTCTCCTCCGCCCACCCCCGCACCTCCATCCACCCCACCCCTTTCTGCCTTTGCCCCTTCTGGATGCTGAGTCTCTCAGCTCCCAGCCCTTGCCTATCACCTCTCCCCTTCCCAGATTCAGCACCCACTTTCTCTCTCCTCCCTGCTTCTCCCTCTGCCCCCCATTCTTCTTTGGAATCTGCAGAGGGCTCTGGGATTGATGGCCAGATGTGAGATCCAGGCCTCAGCTGTTTCCTAGGTGAGGGCAGGAGGCTGGGCTCCAGCCGGGCTCCACTCCCACCTCGCCTCAGGACCTGGGGCTGAGTGTGGGGCCCCTGCCAGGCCTCCCTCCTGGCCTCCAGCACTGGGTTTGTTGAAGGAGAGAGAGGGAGAGAGGGGAGGAGCTTGGGCTGTTTCCCTGTCCCTTCCCCCCTCTGTGGCATTGTCTTTCCTACTCTTGTTCTTATTTTTCTACCAATTGCTATTTTTTCCAAACAATCCTTGTAGAGAGTATGTACCATCTAAAGGCAGGAGGGCCTGGCTATGGCCAGCTGATTGGAGATGGTACAGTTTTATTGTACAGGTGCTAAAACAACAACAACAAAAGAAGAAAATGGAAAAAAAAAAAAGACAAAAAAAAACGGCAAAAAAAAAAAAAAAAGCCAGTTTGAGGATGGGACAATCTGTTCTCTGGAGACTCCTGACCCATGTGGGAGATTGGTGGTTATTTTCTTTGTATTGTGTTTGTTCTTTGTTCCCAGGGGGAAGTTCAAGGCCCCCTTCTGTAGGACTGCTCCCCACCCCCACCATACTGCCCAGTTGGTTTTGAACAGTTGTTCTCCCTTTAAAAAAAAAAAAAAAATATATATATATATATATATATATATATACATATATATATATATAAAGTTGAGGGGTTTGGGGTTTTAATTTTTTGGTTTTGTGGGGGTTCATGGTATTGTGTGGTTTATTTTATGTTTGCCTTTACCTTTTTGCATTTGGGTGTGTATTCTGGCTGCCCTTTATGTTTCATTTTAAGCAACTGGCTGTGGAGTCAAAAACACTTGCATACTGAAAACCTGCGTCAGGGCTTCTGTCTCCTGTCTTTACTCTTCTCCCCATATTGGTTTTTCTGTGGTTAAAGCAGATGGGTGTCCTGATGAAGTCAATGGGAAACCCCTGATCCTGCCTTGCAGTTTGGGTACAAGTGAGGACAAGGTGGAGGGGCTAGAGAACATTTGGGTCACTGGGGCAAGATCTGGAAAGAAAAGGCAAGGCAGGGGCACATCCTGGGCTGCAGGAGCTGTGGGGAGAATGGAATATCTGCATCAGTTTAGGTGTGTGTGGGTGTGGGTGTGGGCACGCGCGTGTGCGTGCACCTTGTTTGCTATAGGAGTAGCAGAGCTGGAAGGAGAGCCCTCTCTTAGGTGGCTCAAGGAAATCACCTGCCTGCTGGCTCTCTTGCCCTGGGCCACCCACATCCACATCTGACTGCACAGTCTTATCACTGCCCTCACTGTTGTGCCCCTGGCCTCCCACCCCTGGGCCGCCCACATGGTGCAGGCAGTCCACACTTCCGGTTTCCTAAGACCCAGCTACTATGGAGGCAAGATGCCCGTCCTGTATTTTACACCTTTTCTTCCCACTTCTGAAAAACAGTGGTAGAAGCTCCTAGTTCCTTTTGCCTGCTGGCTTCAGAATGTACCTGTTACTGTTTGAGGGGAAGTGGATGTTTGACAGGCCTGGGAGGTATCCCTGTGTAAGTCTCTGGAGAACCCTGTCAGTGTACAAGTGAGGGTATCTGTGGGTCTGGCCAACTGGAGTCTAGCCACCTCCAGGAGCGAACTATGAGCTGCTCTTTGCTCCAGCCCCAGGAGCGTGCTTCAACTCGGGTCTTTCTGCCCAGGTGGAGGAACATCCATCCCTTGGAGCCACAGCATTAATCTTCCTCATTGGCCTTTGCTTACCCACTTTCTGATCTCGAGGCCTGTAGACTACTTGCTTTCTCAGGTTCCTAAACAACCCCATAGCAGTACTGAATTTAGGTCAATCCTCTGTTTGGAACTTGGAGTGAAGAAATCAGACAAGTCAATAGGTCACAAAAGCTATGTGGTGAGTGCAAGGATTCAGCTCAAAGGGCAAGGGCACTGGGGTGGTTGGAAGGACTTACTGGGAGAGAAGGTGCCCAATTGACACTTAAGTAGAAAAATAGGAGTTAGGGGTGTCAGGGAAGCATCTCTGAACTGAGGGGACAATCCGAGCAAAGGCTTGGAGACAAATGAGAGTAGTATGTGCAGGAAACTATAAGCCACTTCAGTGTCACTGCAGCTGGAAGGGACAGATGGGGAAGGAGGGGGCAGGAGCCCTGCCAGGCATGCCAACGGGCACGGCTTGGACTTTCGCCCTAGATGATGGGAACCACGGGAAAACTTTAAACTGGGTAGTGATAGAGGGTTTGTTTTTTTTTTTCGTATTAATGGTAAAAATGTGTTGGAGGTGGGCCACAGAGAAAGAAAGGTAATCGCTTGAGATTCAGGTGAAAGCAGGAAGGGAGAGTGGTGAGGGTACTATAAGAATTTATTGAAGGCAGGAGGGAGATGCCATGGGTAGAGTCAGAATGACTCCAAAGAGAGGGCGCCTGGGTGGCTCTGATGGCGTCTGACTTCAGCTCAGGTCATGATCTCATGGTTGGTGAGTTGGAGCCTCACATGGGGCTCTGCACTCACAGTGCAGAACCTGCTTGGGATTCTGTCTCTCTCCCTCTTTCTCTGTCCCTGCCACACACACTCTCTCTCAAAATAAATAAGTAAACTTTATTAAAAAAAAAAAGAATGACCCCAAATAAATAGGTGAGGGTCCTTTGGGGAGCCATGGACATCCCTGCGCTTCTGGGTTTGGGTGTGTGGGTGCACACACCCCTTTATTTCCCTGCAGAAAGGAGGCAAGTTAAAAGTAAAACCAAAAAGTTCCTTGTTCTCTTGCCTTTGGGCTCCTTTCCACACACCTTTCCCAGATAGGGCTCACTGCCCTTCAGCCAGAGTGGGAAGACCAAGGCAGGAGGTATGGGTTGTGATATGAAGCCTGCATCCCTGCTCCAGATTGGGGTGATCTAATCCTTCCAGTGCGGCCTAGGGGAAGGAGCCAGCTCCACCACTTGCCACCTAGGCTGACCTTGGGTGAGAACCTAATCGTTCTGACTCTTCATTGCTCCGTCTGCCAAATAGGGCTCAATTTACCCACGAAGGAAGAGAATCATACTGAGTAAACACGGCTGTTTAGCTGAAGTTAGTTCCTCCTATGTGTCGTGGGCCAACAGTTAATGATGGTTTTACCAGAATGTTCCTCTTTGGGGTGCAGGGTTAAAGGGAGGCCCTGTTCAAGTCTCCGTATTTCCGGAGAAAGGGCCATCCGCTATCCGCGCATCCCTATTTGGGTCGGAGGGGGGCCACTTGGGCAGTAAACTGCCCCTTCCACATTCTAACCTTTAACAGGGAAGCTTGTTGAGTGTTTTATTGTGTCCAGCCTGCCAAGACGTGTGTGTGTGTGTGTGTGTGTGTGTGTGTGTGTGTTTTAGGGAGAATGGGGTCTGCCCCAAGGGCAGCCTGCTTAGCTACCATGGGGAGGTGCCGAGCTCGGGCCTCCTGGACCCCGCAATGGGCAGCCCAGGACTCCATGTGTTCCCCTAGACTCCAGGTTTACACCGCGAGGGGAGCGAGCGCACCGCAGCGTCGGGCAGCTGGGTGCGGACGCCTCCCCGGCCCCGCACCGGCCTGAGGGAGCCCAGGCTCACACCACAGCGGGCGGTCGGGGGCCCTCCACAGGCAAACGGATGCCGCAGGCGCCTCGATCGCTCTCCCATTTCAAGGTGGAAAGCGGCGCCTCGTGGACGTGCAGCTATAGGCAGGCCGCGGTGGGGAGGCGGGCCAGGCCGGACGCCCCCGCGGCGAAGAGCGGAGGCGGAGGCTCCCTCCCTAAGCCGGGGAAGAGCGGCAGCCCGCGCGCCGGGCCGGGTCCGCCGCATGCTCACCTGCTGGTCCGGGAGGCTGGGTGAGGGGGGCCGGGGGGGGCGGGGCCAGGGCGCGACAGGCCAATGGGGAGAGGGCATTCAGGCCACCGCTAAATTCTCCCCGGAAAGTAGAGGGGTGGAGTGCAGGGGGGAATTCTAAGTTCCCGAGCAATGGAAGGCCTTGGTGGGGCCCGGAGCCGCTCAGGGACAGTTGGGGGCTCAGAGGACAGAGGGACGGGAGGGCGCCGGCCCCACCCTGGCCGCCTCCCCCTTCCCGGGCTCTCCCGGGTCCTCAGCCCGCCATCGCCAGCTCGAGAGCTCCACCTACTGGACGTTGGTCCCC
This sequence comes from Felis catus, assembly GCF_018350175.1. NCBI lineage: Eukaryota > Metazoa > Chordata > Mammalia > Carnivora > Felidae > Felis > Felis catus. The sequence continues at coordinate 106,835,395 of NC_058386.1, forward strand.
ACATCCGGCACGCCAGGGGCTGAGACTCTCGAAGGCTGAGATCGTCTTGGCTTCTCAGCCCTCGGAGCGAGCGGTGGGAGGGAGATGAGCTCACTCACCTCGGGTCCAGCAGCTTTGGAAGCAGAGACCTCTTTAAAAATACGTTATGGGGGGAACGCCTGGGTGGCTCAGGTCATGCTCTCGTGGTGCGTGGGTTCGAGCCCCGCCTCAGGCTCCGTACTGACAGTGCAGAGCCTGCTTGTGATTATCTCTCCCCTTGCCCCTCCCGCACTTTTTTCTCTTTTTCTCTCTCTCTCTCAAAATAAACTTTAAAAATAAAAACAGGGGCGCCTGGATGGCTCAGTCAGTTAAGCGGCCGACTTCGGCTCAGGTCATGATCTCCCGGTTCTGAGTTCGAGCCCCGCCCCGTGGAGCTCTGTGCTGACTGTCCAGAGCCTGGAGCCTGCTTCGGTTTCTGTGTTTCCGTCTCTATCTGCCCCTCCCCTGCTCATGCTCTCTGTCTCTGTCCCTCTCTCTCTGTCAAAAATAAATTAAAAAACATTTTTAAACCTTTAAAAATAAAATAAAATAATAAAAATACATTACTGAGGACGCCTGGGGGCTCAGTCCGTTGAGCATCTGAGTCTTGATTTTGGGGCAGGTCGTGATCCCAGGGTGTGGGATCTAGCCCGGCTCCAGGCTTCATGCTCAGCATGGATTCTTCAGATTCTCTCTCTCTCTCTCTCTGTCTCTCCACCCCCCCCCGCCCCTCCCCTGCTCTCTGTATCTCTTTCTCTCTCAAATAAAAACAAATATGGAGTCAGAAAAACCTATGATGGTAAGAATAACTTCTTGCCTCGCCTTTTCCATGGGTCCTGACCTTTCTGCCACTCCTTTCCAGCCAGAGGTGAGGAACCAGTGCTGAAGCTGAAAAGGGCAGGGCAAAGGGGTGGGGAGTTCAGGAGTCCCCAGTGGCTCCTGGTGACAGTAAGGCACAGCTAGAAGCAGCCTCAGGCTCCTCTGGACCCTGTTAGGAGGGAGGCAGGTAGACCTGGGCAAGGAAGCAGCTGCCTGCAGTCATATGAGGGGCCAAAAAGCTGTGAGAGCCCCCAAGTATGGGTTGTCCTTCCCCTCCCCCTTTTGCCTGCTACAGTATATGGCTGAAATCCCCATGATTAGAAACATGACTCATTGTTTCTTTCAATAAACATTTATTGAGCACCTACTGTGTGCCAGGCACTGTGCTAGGCGCTGGGGATACATCAGTGACTAACACACAGTCCCTGTCCTTGAGGAGCTCACAGTCTATTAGAGGGGCAACATACATAAACACATAGCTAAGGAGCTACCATGTGCTAAGTGCTACAGTAAGAGGTATACACAAAGTGCTGCGGGAGCCTAGAGGAAGGAGGGATACATCAGCTGCTAGGGGGTGAGGAGCGGGTCTCCTGACCCCATTACACCGTCTTCGCAAAGGCAAGGATGTTGTTGCCACATGACCCTGGCAAAAATGAACCAGTCTCCTGAGGGTCTCCTCCGGCCCTCTCCCATAACTAGATCAGCACAGGTTAGTTGACCAGATTAGCTACTTTAACACTTTGAATTAGGAAAGAAACTGGACAGGGAAGTTTCTTTAGGGGCAAGGGTGTTCAAAGTAGTAACAACTCTTGGGTGATAAGGCTGGGGGGTGGGAGTGGGGGCACCATGAGGGCACTGAGCCAGAGAGGTCCGGCCCTGGGCAGTGGAGCACCTAGGGTGAGTGCCTGTGCAGAGGGGAGGTCAGAGGTCACCAGCCTCAGACTTTCATCCCCATCTCTCAGCAGCTCAATGGGTTCACTGATGCTCACTAGATGGTTCATAGCTTGCCCCGCTCTGTGGGTGGTACAGCCCCCCGCCCCTCGAAAGGTGGCACACTAAGTGGGGAGACTAAATAGGCCCAGGTCATTGAAGATTTAAGTAACAGTTTGTGATTATAACAGAAGAGATGTCACTATTCATGAGCAGTTGCCAAAAGAGTGGCAATTGGTGCGAATTTCAAATGAAGAACTCAGGGGTAGTCTGGTCTGGGGAGGCAGCTTCCGTGAACAGAGTCTTAAAGGATGGATACGATTTAATTGGTACTAACAGGGTGGGAGGAGCATCCTGGTTGAGCAGAACCAAGTAAAGCAAAATCGCAGAGGTGGGAGACTTCAAACAGAGGCAAACTCAAAGGCCAGGGGATCCCTGTTTGGAGCAAGACCCCGGGGGTCAGGGAAGCAATGTGAGAGATGACTAGGGAAGTCGGTTGGGGCTTGATGGTGAAGGGCCTTTGCCAGAAGGTCCAAGGACTTGGTACCTTCCTTTTGGAATTACTGCCCTGAGTCTTCAAGTATTCCCTCCCCTCTCCTCCAGGACCCCTGGACTGCTTTGTGGTTCAGCAAATTAAGAGTTAATGCCCGGCTGCCAGAACAGATGGGAGGCTAAAGTATTTTGAGTATCACCCCTACCTATAGGCAATGAAGAGCCATTGAAGGCTTTTTAGCAGAGAAAGAACAGGACTGGTGCCCCAGCAGGCAGATCAGAGAGGGGGACAGGTCACACTGCGGTGTGTTGGTGTGTCGGGAAAGGGATATAGTCGAGTAAGTCTGAGCTAGGCTGGAGGCTCTGAGAATGTGGAAGAAAGGCTAGATTTCGGAGACATGGCAAACGGCCTGGACTTCAAGAGATGGGGGAGGGTTAGGGTCAAATGAAGGCAGCCGTCAGATGGCTCTGAAATGTCAAGCTTAGAAGGTCAGGAAAATGGTGGCACCTTTCACAGAAATAGGCAAGTCATGACAGCTTTTTGTTTTGGGGGAGGGAAAGGTTTGTGTGTGTGTGTGTGTGTGTGTGTGTGTGTGAAGACTTTCAAATCCATTTTTGATAGAAGGGCTGTGTTTGAGGCATGACAGGCATCTGGATGGAAATGTCCAGCAGGCTGCTGGAAATGCAAGCAGGAGCTGAGGAGAAAAGTGGGGGCTGACTCTCTCAATTTCAGCCCCATCCCCAAAGAGCCAAGGCAGAGCCAGGAGAGCGGCTGAGACCCTTGGTGGGCACCCACATTTAAAGTGGCAGATGTGGGGCCAGCACAGGTACAGAGGGTAGCCCAAGAACCTGGCTACTGCAGGAGGGGGAAGAAAGTAGTGTCACGAGCCATGAGGGCTCACAGGGACTGAGAACTGTGAAGAAGACACTTCATGTCACCATGAGGGTATCAGTGACCTTCGGATGATGAGTTCTATGGATTTGGGGCGGGGGGCAGGGCCACCCCTAATCCATGCAGCGACTTTGTGCAAATTTTGTTTGAAAGGTGACTCTTTCTTGGGATGTTTCACTTTCCATCATTGGGAATTTGTCATAATAAACTGATCATATTAGAAAAAGGCATTTTAATGCCGAGTGTTGGAGATATGTAATAAATACATCTGCACATCCATATATGTTTCCTTTCCAGGGAGAGAAGGGGGAAGCACAAGAAGAGAGTGGGAGAGAATGATAGGAGGCTTGGCAGTGACCAGAAGGAAAGAGAGAACAACCTGGGGAGGTAGTTAGGTCTAATGGATGGTTTTATACTGCGGACACAGAAAAGGTCCTGAGGCACTGATTCACATTAACCAAATTCACCAGATCATATCATTGTTTCTGAGGCTGTCAACGTGTTTTAACTCTTAGCCTTGCCCCCCAATTTTCGCAGGAGAGAGGCAAGCTAATTCAAAGGGGAAGGAGGAGTTAGGCCAAGGGTTTGACCTAATAGAGGATCAGTTGAAACTTCCTCAGAAAGAAAGAGGGAAGCAAGGAACCATGTAGAGATGGGAGAAGTGCCATGGGGGCTCACATCTGCTGGCTCCTGTCTTCTTGCTGCAGGAGGAATCAGGGCCAGGTGCAACTGAAAGTTGGCGATGAGTGTCAACAGTCCACTCGAGGACTGTGATAGCCATTGTGGGGGTGAGTGGGTTGGCAAGCCTACAAGGTGAGTAGAAGGCACGCTGAGCAGCAGGCACACACGGGTGAGGATGGAGGCAGAGCCAGCATGCACGGCGACACAGCTGTCCCAGCAATGCCTGACAGCAGGGAGGTATCGGGATGACACTCATCAAGAGGGAGTCCACACCCTCGGCACAAACATTCAATTAATTTCAGCCCCTGCCTGGGGACTTTCTATCTGGGTCTGACCTTGGCCCTTCTAACCGCATCTTCCCCAGCACACGTGCCCACTGAAATCCTCGTACCCTGGACCTGCTCCAGCTCTGTGACATCTCTCTCAATTTGGGGGATCCAGCATGTACCCCACAGCCTCAGAGCAACTGAATCTCGGTTTGTACAGAGGGCACTAGAGAATGCTTTCTTTTAAAAAACACTCCCCATCTCTGCAGCTGACCCGCAAAGACACACACACCCTTGAAGACCTCACAGCTACACGCCCATCCTCCCCAAAGAAACAGAGATACAGACCCACGAGTACACACAAATACATACAGAGATATTCACATACGGGATAGGAAATTCCCTGTGGAGGGAACGTAGACGGTGAAATATAGCCCCACGACAGGACTCTTCCCCCAGAGCCCCTGCCTCAGCCCTGGCCACAAACTTCTCAGGAGGTTTTCGCTCCATCACCAAGTCAGCCCATTACCCTGACAAGAGCATATCCCCTAGTGCTCTTGAAGGCCACGGTCTGACGCCACGGATGCTCAAACTGGGCATGGCTTGGCCGTGGTGACACCGGGCAGGGGTCGGGGACAGGGGATCTGGTGTATTGACATCCCACTGAAAAGGGCAGGTGTGCTGTTTCAGTCAGTCTCTGCTACAGGAAGTCCATATAAAAATGCTGTTCAACTTTGCCTGTTGGGACACACCTCCCCCGACCCCCTTCATTTACATGTCATGGGGCTCCATCTTTATAAGCGAAGTGGGATTGAATGGGGAGAAGGGGGCTGGGGTTGGGGATCTGGCAAGCAGGCTCCCAGATGTGGTCACATTAGGCTCAGCCATAAACAGGGACCCTGAGCCTGAGGAGAGCTCAAGTTCAGCCACTGGGGTCAGCCCAACAGTGGGGCAGCTGGGAGAAGAGAAAGTCTGGTTCCCCGGAAGGGAACCCCTTGAAACCACCTGGGTTGGAAGTGGCTGAAGGTGAGCCCGATCCCTCAGGAGCTCCCTCAGGGTCTCTTCAGGAACCAGCAGCCCCTCCATGGGGGCCCCAGTCACCATGCCCTGCACATATGAGGAGGGCCTCAGTGGCCCCTCCTTGACCCCAGGGGCTGCTGTGGCACCCGAAGTCCTGATGAAGGCAGCGATGACAGTCCCAGGGGCCTGAGAGCTGGGCCCTGCTGCTCCAGCCCCTGTGACGGAGGATGGCGCTGGATTGGTCGGACGGTTGGCCCCAGCCAGAAGTTGTGGGAGACCACTAAGAATAAGCGGAGCCCCTGGTGCTGCCACCTGACTTTCTTGGAAACTGGTGTTCAGGGGGAAGGAGGCCTGCAAAGTGAAGGTGTCCTTGAAGGTCGAAGCAGGCGGAACACTCTGGAGAACAAGCTGGGTTGAAGCAGTAGTACTGGCAGGAGGCCCGTTGGTCAGCACTGTGGTCAGTGGGATTGTCTGCAGGGTCAGGGCCGAGCCTGACCCCACAGGGGTCACTCCTAGGTGGATGTTGCTGGGCACTGAAGAAGTACTGAGAAGAAACAGAAAACAGATTTGGTTAAGGCAGAAGGCATCTCCCAACTGGCTAGGGAGCAGGGCACAGGAGGAACAGAGCTGAAGGTGTGGTTTCTTTGCTGTTGTACCAGCCAACACCTACTGAGTACTTAGTATAGGTCAGGAACCGTTCTACATGCCTGGCGTGTGGTATTTCACTCAATCTCCCAAACAACCCACAAATTGAATAAGATTAATAATGTGATTTTACAGCTTGAGGAAACGGAAGCACGGAGAGGTTATGTAACTTGCCTTAGACCACACAGCGAGTCACAGGGACCCACATCTAGGCTTTCTGACCCCCAAGCTCATGTTGCTCACCACTCCGCTCTATTGCCTTCCCTCCTCAGGAGAGTACCTTATCCACGCCAGTGTAGTGAGAGTAACATACACATAACTCAAAGCCCAACCTTCTCAGGGAAAATTTGGAGGCACTGAGCATGGACAAGAAGTAGCGAGAGCTTTCCAGGTGGCCCTGGAGGGCCTGAGGGAAGCAGAATGGGTGTCTCTGTACCATCCTCCATTGTCTCTTTTCTGGAATGGAGGAGGCTTGGGGAGATGGGCCCAGATGTGGAGGTACCTGGTGGCTACTTGGGGAGCACTCTGAAATAACCAGAACAGCCCCAGCTGGTGACAGAAGCTGCCCAGGTCAAGTGCTGGCATTGCCATTATTTTAGCGTGCGACCTTGGGCAAATCACTTTTCCCCTCTTGACCAACAGGTGCCCTACGGGCTTCCCAGGGATTCTGGGAGTATCCCGTGAGACTGGAGACACAGCAGAACTCCACAAGAAGTTGAACACTCTCTCCAAACACGGTCCTAGTAGAAGACCTGTAATGACTCCGGGGCCCTTACCTCATGGCTTTGGGGAATTTGGCCTGGCTCTCCGGGGGAGGGATGAGCACGGCGGAGGTAGTGGGGATCTCCTCATCTGCACACAGTCCCACTTCCAGATTTGCAGACGGCTGTAAGCCAACGCTCTGAACCTTTGGCTTTTCCCAGGAAGGGCCTGCCTTGCCCTGGGGAGCAGCTCTGGCCGAGACCCTGGAGCTGGCTCGCCTGGTGGTGCTGGCAGAGGAGGTGCAGGGAGTGGAGGCCCGAGGGGAGGCCGCCGTGACTTCACTTCTCTCATCCTCGTCTTCGATCACCACCAGGTCCTTGGGCATCTCCTTAAACTGGTACACCAGCCTCTGCCCTTCCACTTTGGCAAGGATGCCTCTTTGGTAGTAGTATCTGGGGGACGAGGGCCGGGGATGTGGGGAGTTAGGCCGGGACACGCCACCCTCCAGGGCAGGTCCGGCAGGAGGAGGGTGGCAGCCAGGCAGCCAGATGGGAGCCCAGGGCAAGGGAGCCCAGCCAAGGCCAACTCTTGGACTTGGAAGGCTTTTATGAAATTCCTGAGATCTCCCCCTGAGGACACAAAGGGCCACGAAAAGGGGTTCTAAATGTTAGCCCTGCCCTGCTTTGAGGCTAAGGACAAGGGGTGAGTAAAGGATGGGAGGGGATGGACATTGGGAAGCTCAGCTGTCCCCCGGCCTGAAAGGTCAACGGTGGGTAACTTGGGCCTGTCTCCCTGGGTCTCTGGCTGGCAGAAGGCCCTTCCTGGGGATGCGGGGTCCTTAAGGGCTCTTCTGTTATAAAAAGAGAAAAAGCCAGGACAGAGATACACGAGGGAGGGGGCTGTTCCTCCCAGGGGTCCGGGAACAGGCTTAGGGCAAGCACGTGGGAGAGCTGGGAGATCCTAAGGCAGGAGGGACGTCTTGGACAAGGAGAAGAGTTCGGTAACCCCCCACCCCCACCCCCGGGCAGGGACTCGGTGCCCCAGCAGCTCCTACCTTAGCGCCCGCCCCATTGTCTCATAGTTCATGTCGGGCTTATTTTTCTGCTTCCCCCACAGCTTGGACACGGCTTTGGAGTCCACCAGCTTGAAGATGCCTTTCTCTCTCTGGGTCCACTTGATGTACTTGGGGCAGGTGTTCCTGTCTTGCAGCAGTGCGAGGAGGAACTCCCACAGATAGATGGTGCTGCCTGCAGAAGGGCACGTGATGAGGGGCTGCCTAGGCCCTCCAGTCCCCCTCCCACCTCACCTGACTCCCAGCCGCACCTTTGCCATCCTTAGATTTCTTCCGAATGGGGATGCTGGGGTCAGTGACTGGTGAGGTACTGCGGTTGCCCTTGGTCTTCCGGACTGTGAGGGGAAGCAGGGAGGAGGATGAGGCGGAGACGAGACGGCAGTGAGTGCTCCAGGGTGGACTCCCGAGAGGGAGGACCCGGAGCTCCTCGAGTAGGGTGCCAAGGCAGACAAGGAAGAGCCGGGTCAACAAGACCAGAGGCCCACGATCACCCTCCACAACCACAGCCCTCAGGTTCCTGCACTTGCCCAATGGCCCGCCCTCATTTTCAGGCCCCAAGGTACACCAGAACACGACTGCAATGCAGTAGTGGTTACAAATGAGTCCCCTTTAGAAGAACACAATCCACCTAGCCTAATGTTTGAGATGGAAAGGTAGCCTCAGGGCACCTGGGTGGCTCAGTTGGTTCAGCGTCGGGACTCTTGATTTCAGATCAGGTCATGATCTCATCTGCACTTGTAATTCTCTCTCTGCCCCTCCCCTGCTCATGCTCTCTCTCTCTCTCTCTCTCTCTCTCTCTCTGAAAATAAATAAACATTAAAAGAGAGAGAGAGAGAAGGCAGCCTAATGGGGCAGCTGTTGTGCAGGTAAGTGTGACACTGAGGCTTTGGTTCCCTCGCTGACAAGGCAGTGGCAACCAGTCATTACCTAAGGAAATCAATAACACCGGGGCTTGGGAAAGCCCAAAGTCCTCTCCCACATATGGCCCAAGCACCACAAGCTTGGAGAAGGAAGATAAGCACACAGGATGAGGCCTCTTTTTTTTTTTTAATTTATTAAAAAAAATTTTTTTTAAGTTTATTTATTTTTGACAGAGACAGAGTGCAAGCATGAGCTGGGGAGGTGCAGAGAGAGAGAGGGAGACACAGAATCCGAAGCAGGCTCCAGGCTCCAAGCTGTCAGCACAGAGCCTGACGTGGGGGCTCGAACTCACAAACTGTGTGATCATGACCTGGGCCGAAGTCGGACGCCCAACCGACGGAGCCACCCAGGCACCCCTGGATGAGGCCTCTTTTATAGGCAGAGGCCCCCAGAGGGCCAGGGACTTGCCAGGAGGCCAAGGATGGTGTCCAAACACCAAGACGAGGGTTCAACCCATCTGGGATCATTGGCATTTCTGGAAGAGTTTACATATATGCTGGGCCGACAGCAATGGCATGGGAGATGTCAGGCCAACTGATGAGGCCAGGTTTTACAGAAGGGAGGATGTTTCATCCACCCCTGTCATGAGAGCTGTCCTCTTAATTTGTCTAAGAGCCTCGACCCACTCACCCCTTATGGTGTCCCTGACCTGCCCCCTGCCTACTGCGCCCCCTTGAACACATACACACACTTCTTCTCCCCATCCCCCACCTCTGTCTCTCTTACTTCTCTTCTTTGATTTTCCAGTCTTCTTGGCACTTTCCTCTCTGGGGACCTTCTCCTCCAGACAGTGTCCCTCCTGGTCATCAGTGTCACCTGCCCCATTCAGGGCATCAGGCTCAGAGACAGGAAACAGGTAGTTGGGCAGAGTGGCAGCTGGAGCAGGGTCTGAGTCGGGAAGCATTTCGGAGGTGCTGACTGCAAGGAGAGAGGCCTGAAGTTCCAGTGGCCTGGGGCAGGGAGGGCACTGAAAAAAATGGTGGGCTCCCGGGGAGGGCGGTGGGAGCCGTTCCCCACAGCCCCAGATTCAGGATACACCTGAAAATGCCTCATGTGTCTTGCACCATGAGGAGAGGAAACACCTGCAGGGCTGTGGGCATGAGCTGGTCCCAATCACGGCTGCCACATTTGCAGCCACTGCTGGTGGTGGGGAAGTTCCAGGCAACACCCAGGGTAAAGGGCCACCATGATTTAGTCATTCACTTGTTTTACAACTGGAAAGTATCAATTAGCCCAACTCCTCTGCTTTCCTGGTAAGGAAACTGAGATCTAGAGATGGCAGGGCATGTGTCCAAGGTCACACAGCAAGCTGGTGCCTGGTACATGTGGGCATTCGGTAATTATCTGCTGAAGCCTGAGTGTATATTAGTGACAGGGTGGTCAACAGAAATACTAGTACTCTTAACTTACACCTTCAGGCTTTCTTTCCCCCACTGGATCTCAGCATCCCCTTGGGAAGGGGCAGTTAGGGCTGGGAGTCCTCCTGTCCAGGAGTCAAGCAAAGGCCTGAGGGGGAGCTGGGGGAGGAGCCTACCTTGGGGGCCTTCTGGGGAGGTAGGGGCCAGCCTCCAAGAACAGGGAAGAGAGGAGGGGATTTCAAGCCTGGCGCATTTCTAAATAAGCCACACCCTGCACAGTCTTCCTGGGAGCCGGGCAAGAGAGCAGAGGGGACCGAAGAGTCACCCTTAAAAAGGAAGGAAATTCTGACATATGCCATAACATGGACAGACCTTGAGGTCATTATGTTAAGTGAAATAAGCCAGTCCTCAAAGACCACGACTGTGTGACTACACTCATGTGAGGTCCCTAGAGTCATGCAATTCATAGTGACAGAAAGTAGAGCGCAAACTGCCAGGGGCTGAGGGGAGAGGGGCAATGAGGAGTTACTGTTTAATGGGCACAGAGTTTCAGGTTTGCAGGATGGAGGTTCTGGAGATGATGGTGGTGAGAATGCAAAATACAAATGTACTTCATACCACTGACCTGTATGCTGAGAAATGGTTAAGGTGGTCAATTTTACGTTATGAGTATTTTAGCATGATTTAAACATTGGAGAAAGGAAGTCACCTTGGCCAACTTTTCCTTGCCTACGGTGCCCTCTGGCACCCTCTGTTCCAGCCACAATTTAAGAGCACATTTACACGTGTGGCAGTGGCTGTGGGTATGTGTGCTGGCATGCACATGTGCCTGGCAATCCAGTATGTGGATGTGGTAGTTTTCGATGGCATTTTTCGTCGCCTTGGGTTAAGGCACCAGGGTTCAAACTTACAGATCTGCTTCTCATCCAGGATGTCATTGGGAGACTCGACGTTGAGTAAGACTTCAGTGGTTGACATGGTTTGTGAGGTTGCTTCATTGTCATCTGGTTCCAGGTTCCATGGTGTGGGGTTGACAGAGGGCATGGGGCAGAAAAAAAGTTCCCTCAGGGCACAGGGCAGGGATAGAGCAGTCATCAGGGCCAGCCCAGAGAATGGTGCTAAGAGGCCAAGGGATAGCGGGAAGGGGATGGTGTGCCACCTACTGTAACTCTCCACCTTTTCTCTACACTCACCTCAGCTGGTCTCCACTCTTCCTTGTCCCATTCCATCTTGAGAGATCATGGATCCATTTAGGTGGTTTCCTCCTCTATGAAGTGGTACTACCTTTTGCTTGTCCTAACCGCCCCATCTAATTTCCAACTCTTGCGGGCCTTGCCCTTGCTGCGTAAGGTCACTAGGAGCCATTGTAGGCTACGATTCCCTGAAGACAGAACCACTTTCTCTTCCACATCTTCCCTGCCCAGGAAGGAAACAAACCTGCCAGCAAAATACTGCCCTCCAGGATCTGATCCTGTGCCATGCACAACGTCCCGTCTGTTATGATACCATTGTGAACGTCGTCCAGTTCCAGTCCTGAGTACAGATGCAGTAATTCAGGGTAGGGTACCTGTTCCACGATCACAGCTGGGAACACCGAGGGGTCTTCCAGCTATGGACAAGATAGGAATCTGGTTTAAGGCTCACCTGCCTCTACCAGGAAGCCCTGCCAACAGAATCTGGCCCGTCTTGCAATTCCTAATTCTTGGACCCCTCAGGGCTGTCCTTTGTAGGATGACATTGTTCTGGGTCCAACCTCACTAGGTGATGCTTTGAGTGGATTCTTAATTAACAGAGATGGGTTAGCTCTGTACCACCTGCATTCAATCAAGGGCAAACAGGTTTTTTTTTTAAATTTTTTTAAATGTTTATTTTGAGAGAGACAGAGCTGGGGAGGAGCAGAGAGAGAGAATCTCAAGCAGGCTCTGCACTTCCAGTGCAGAGCCCAACACGGGGCTCGATCCCATGAACTGTGAGATCATGACTTAAGCTGAAATCAAGAGTTGGACACTCAACCGACTGAGCCACCCAGGAGCCCCCAAGATCACGCAATTTTAATTGGTTGTAGTTCTGGGTTAATCCTTGGCCAGGGTTATGCTTGGTCTGTGAGAAGGGTTAGGCTCATTCTCAGGCCAGTGGGAAAGCATTAGTCAATGGCAAGGGTGAAGGACTCAGCCCATAGGGTTGGGTATCCAGGATTAGTGGCTCAGACTGTGGACATCTTAGGGCTCAGTCTCTGGCAATGAAGACAGAAGAACAGAGGCATTATATAGGTAGGAGGTTAGGGCCCAGTCCCTGTTAGGGTGGGAGAGAAGGTTCTGATTTCCAGCTTGATTTGTTGGGTGCATGAGGACACTGTTCATTGAAAGGGGGACCCAGAAGGAGGAGAAACAGTTTTTTGGAGAAAGATAAGGGGAATAGTGTCTGGATATGGTACTTTGAAATATTTAACATGGAGCTACCTATCAGGGAGTGAAAAATATGTGACCAAGGGTTCAAAAGAGTGGTCGCTAAATCCCTTAGAGTGGCTATAATCATCAGGATGAGAATTTGACCACTGGAGGACATAGTTGTTCTAAAATCAAACAAAGCTAAATGAAAAAGGAGTGTGATTGCAACTGTCTTTTTAAAATTTATGTATAGGGGCGCCTGGGTGGCTCAGTCGTTAAGTGTCCAACTTCAGCTTAGGTCATGATCTCACAGTTTGTGAGTTCGAGCCCCACGTCAGGCTCTTTGCTGATAGCTCAGAACCTGGAGCCTGCTTCAGATTCTGTGTCTCCCTCTCTCTCTGCCCCTTTCCTGCTCACACTCTGTCTCTGTCTCAAAAATAAATAAACATTAAAACTTACGTATAGAAGGAATTATACCAGAATAATTATAATAATTATGTTTTTATTGTAGGACTTTGGGTGACTCTTTTCCTTTTCTTTCAAATTTTCTGTATTTTCCAAATTTTCATGGGACTTAATTCTTTCTTCATGAAAAAAGAATGAGAATGCTCAGTTATGCCTAATGTTCCTGAAGGATCCAGAAAAATAAAAATTGATAAAACGACTTTGGGTTTGGCCACTGGGCAGTCACCGTGGCTAGAGCACTCTCAGGGGGGTGCTGGGGCCCCAAGGCACATTACAACAGATCTCAGAGAGGACGGACTGAGGCAGGCAGTTGGGTGTCAGGATGAAGGCCATGAGTTGAGAGCCGTCTGTCCAATAATGGTACTCACTAGCCATGGGTGACTATTTAAATGTAAATGTGAAATGTGTTCAAAAGTAAAAGTTCAGGGGCGCCTGGGTGGCTCAGTCGGTTAAGTGTCCGACTTCAACTTTGGCTCAGGTCATGCTCTCACAGGGTTCATGAGTTTGAGCCCTGCATTGGACCCTCTGCTGTCAGCACTGAGCCTACTTTGGTTCGAATCCTCTGTCTTCCTCTGCTCCTCTCCTGTGTGCACCCTGTCTCTATCTCTGTCTCTGTCTCTCTCTCTCAAGAAATAAACATTAAAAAAAAAGAATATCACCTTGAAAAAAAGTTCAGTCCTTTAGTTGCATTAGTCATAGCTCAAGTGCTCCATAACCATATGTGATTAGTGGCCCCGTACTGGACAAGGCAAATACAGAACACTTCTAGTACCTCAAAAAATTCCATTGGAGGGGCACCTGGGTGGCTCAGTGGGTTAAGCGTCTGACTCTTGGTTTTGGCTCAGGTCATGATCTCACGGTTTGTGAGTTCGAGCCCCACATCGGGCTCTGTGCTGACAGTGCGGAGCCTGCTTGGGATTCTCTCTCTCCCTCTCTCTCTGCCCCTCCCTGACTTGCTCTCTCTGTCTCTCTCTCAAAAATAAATAAATTTTAAAAATTCCATTGGATTGTCCTGATCTAGAGCCAGACTTCCTGGGTTTGAAACCAAGCTCAGCTACTTAGTAACAGTGGGACCTCGGGCAAGGTACCTAATCTTGCTGTACATCGGCTTCCTTACTTTATAAAATTGGGGTGGTCATATTAAACAACCCCACTGGGTGGTTTAAACAGATCAATGTGCATAAAGCATGTACATCAGGGCCTGGTGTAGAGTAGGCTCTCATTAAATGTTTTAGGTATCAGGGACTTCTAGGAGACTAGTAATGCTTTATTTCTTCACATGGGTGGTGAGTTCATGAGTGTTCTTTTTATAGTTATTCCATATATATATGTGTGTGTATATATATATATATATATGATTTATGTACTCTTTTGTATTAATGATACATTTTTAATAAAAATTGTTTCCTAACAAGAAGGAAAGAAAGGAGGTGAGAACCTAAGCACAGAGGGTGGAGACTATACTAATGAGCAGAAAGGAGCTAAGAAGCGTGGCCAATGGTTTGAGGTCTTGGAGGCAGGAGAGAAGAGATGAAGGATGGGTACGAGATAGCCCTGGAAAGAAGAGGGACACTTCTTTCTCCTGGGCCAGCAGGAAGGAAACAAGAATGGTGATGTTATCAATAAAAGGGGGAAAGGAGGGAAACTGAGGGTGTCCTTGGTTTTGAGCTTCTCTGTAGATTGGAGGAGAAGCTGTCTGCTGAGGGTGGAGGAGCAGGTGTGGGATTTGGATTGAGTGACTCAGTTGGTTAAGCATCCAGCTCTTCATTTCGGCTCAGGTCATGATCTCATAGTTCGTGAGTTCGAGCCCCCCATCAGGTTCTGCACTAACAGTTCGGAGCCTGCTTGGGATTCTCTCTCTCTCTCTCTCTCTCTCTCTCTGTCCCTCCCCAGCTCATGCGCGCGCTCTCTCTCTCTCAAAATAAATAAATAAACATTTTAAAAAAGAACAATAACAGTTGCTGAGCAGATCAGAAACAAGAAAAAAATGACCAGTAGTATTGAGAACTCATGTTTGGTTAGATTTTTCTTCCCTTCTCTTCCCATGATGCCTTCCACAAGGCTAGGCACACCACAGGTGTTGCATAAAACTGAGCAACTTTAGGTTAAGACCCAGCGGGACAGAAAGGACAATGTGCTCAAAGTCCACTAGGGGGCAGCCTTTGGTAAGCCGCCAGAAGTCCGACAAAGTTTTCTGTCCTCACAAGGATTTAGCGTAGAGCATCAGTATTAGGCTGCGGTGCCCTTAGAGATAATCCAACTGGATCTCCTCTTGGTGAAGATGGGGAGAGGGCAGCCAGATAGGGTAGAGGACAGGACTTGCCCATGTGTAACTGTGGCCAAACTGGGATTGGAACCCAGGACCCCTGACTTAATCTTCTGTTCCTTCTACTGTACCTGGCTGCCTCTTCTCCAGTTTCTGGAAGGAGAGGAGTAGGTAGCAATGGGTGTGCCAGGACACCCTCCAATGAGTACAGCTAAGTGCACGGAAAAAGTGCTCCCTTGACCCCAGTACAGAGCAAGATATGGAGCAGTGGGGACCTAAGTGCCAGAATTCTGTCCTAGTTTTCAACTTTCCCCCACCAGAAAGCCCCATTTCCAGAGCTGAATCCTCAGACTAAGGCTGAAAAGATGATTATGGAAGGGCCCATCGGCTATACTAGAGACAGGTGTCTGAAGGGGGTGGGGGGCTGGTCTTTGCCCATGGGTCCAGCTGGCAGTGCTCACCCTCGCTATGTGTCTGTCCCAGCAGCTTTCTCATTGTGACACTGCGGGAGAAGGGAAGGGGACAGGAATGCACGTGAGGGCCCAGGTATACCTGTGCATTCAGGCCACATTGCTGACTGGCTGACACCATGCTGACCGCATGGCTGACTTGGTGACTGCACGTGCCCCAGAACTGCACACGGGCACCTGGCTCACGAAATGACCACCCAAAGACTACTGACGGCCATATGAGTGACAAGCTGGTGCACAGTCTGGCTGGTATGCAGGGCCAGTGGCCTGGACCTAGTAGGTGCTTGATCAACATTTGCTGACTGGCTAGCCAGATGGCTAGCTGACTTGCCGTCTGCCTGCCAGTGTGTGTCTCTCTGATCGTCCGCCTGGGTGACCAGGCTCTGTTCTCTGGGGCCATACCTGGTGAATATCATCCATCCCGTTGCTTGCAAACTCAAAGATCAGGTCACTGGGCTGCAGGGTAATAGCCATGCTGTCTTCTCAGAGAGCCGAAAGCAGGGTTCACTGGGCCCTCTGGAGCTGTGGGGGTTTCTTGACGAACAGATGCTGTTCAGGTACTTTGGAGCTTAGAGCCTACAGCCCGAACCACAGGGAGATAGGGGGTGTAGAGAGCTGGAGTAGGTGGTGGCCTAAGCCAGGTTCAAGGCTGCATGCTGGGTTGGGCCAACCGCAGGAGTGACCTGTGGAGAAGGGAATCACAGGGTCAGTGAATCGGTCACCTTCCTTGAGCTTTGTCCCCACGACAGGACAGCCGACAGCCAGTCGAACCAGAGGGACCAAGGAGGCTTGCCAAAAGGGGAGGACAATGGGAGAAGAAAGGGGAAGAAGAAAAGAGGCAAGTAAAAAATGAAGGAAAAAGATGAAGTTAACTGAGTTACCTCCAGTGGGAAGTGGCTGAGCCTCAGTGTCAGTCTAGGTCACCAGCATCTGCACCTGAGCTGGCCCTAAAGACACACAGCCTCCCTCCCTTCTCTCCTGCCTCCTCTGGAGAAGGTGACAGATAGAGGGACTTTGGGCTCTCTCCACCCCAAAGATTAATCCCCAGGGTGTGGCCACAAGGGAAATCAGGGCACCCCATCTGGCCTTATAGATGGCGCAGCAGCATGAAGAATCCTTAAAAGCCCCTTGACTTGGAAAGAATCGTGTGTTCAGGGGTGTGGGAAGCGACACATGGCTGTACCAGGTGCTCTTCCAGACTCTGCCTGGTTCGGTCTACCTCAAAAGTGGGGGCACTTAGCTCTGAAGGGCAGAGTCTAGAGAGGAAGAAATGTCTCTCGGTGGGGGTTGTGTTGTCAGAGCCAGCAGCTCTCCAGGAGGGGAGTCTTGGTCTCAGCCACGCCCCGACCGCCCGAGACAGGCGGGGCACATGCCCTGTGCACTTATCGCTGCC
Source organism: Felis catus (assembly GCF_018350175.1). Taxonomy (NCBI): domain Eukaryota; kingdom Metazoa; phylum Chordata; class Mammalia; order Carnivora; family Felidae; genus Felis; species Felis catus. The sequence goes on from NC_058386.1 coordinate 106,852,192, forward strand.
CTGACACCGCTGCCGCCCACTGGAGAGGATGGCTTCTGAGCCTCGGGGAGGGGTGGGGGGTGTCCCTGCTCTTGCTTCAGCTTTGCTTTCAGTTTCAAGACTGAACTCTCACCCTGGGAACTTGTGAGGAGAGCCCCAGCTTGCGGAGGGGCCCACAGAACCTTCCCCATCCTGCAGGGCCGGCTCAGGACCTCCCCCCCCTTTTCCAGGAAACCTGTCTGCTGCAGCCCGCATGTCTCTCCTCTCCCGGGTGCCCGGTGCCTCTGGAGCTCACAGTATGCAACCTCAGGCGCACACACGCCACCCAGGGCCATGCTTGCTGCTCTTCTACGTGTGGTCTGTGGCGGCACCCAGGCTTACCTCCCAAAGCCTAGCTCCTGCTGCCATGGCCCTCCTGCCAGCCTGCTCTGCTCCTCTGCTCTCGAGCACGTGGGCTTTTACACCTCCAGGTACCACATCTTTGACCCTTAGGGTTGATTTTAATGGTACCCTTGCGTGTGCGTGCGCGCGTTGATTTTAATGGTACCCTTGCGTGTGCGTGCGCGCGATGGGTGTACAAACAGCCCGGTTCAACCACCAGCGCCTGAAGAACTGGGTCCATGCACCATAGTCCGAGAGACACATTTGACTCCTACCTCCTTGACACACCTTTGGTAGTGTCGGGGTGGCAGAACCTTCTCCTGGCCCAGAAAGAAATGAGGAACTTCGGAGAGGGGCAAAGGGGAGGAAAGGGAGGAGGACCATGGGTGACCTCTCTGATGACCGCTCTCCCCCACAGAAGACACCCAGGCCTCTCCCACTTCCTTTCCGTTAGCCCACAGGGTTGGCTCCGCCCACTCTCCACCCCAGCCCTCACCCCACCCCCCACCCCCGCACCTTTCCACCCACCCTTAACAAAAAACTTCGAGAAGTCACTCAACTCAACCTGGCAGGTCTGAGTTTCCCTTTGGCTAAGGAGACAGCCCTGCGAGGACGAAGAGGAGGCCCTGGGGAAAACACAGTTCCACCCCTCCCGCCCTCACCCTACCCCCACCGGGCCCTGCCTGTGACCCTGTCTCCAGTGGCCTGCCCGAGAAGCCTCCCAGGGCCATTTATGCTTGGAAGGTCTGTCTCCTGTAGCCAAAGCGCCCCAAGGCTCGCATTCCGCAGCTCCCCGCCCTCCCTCAGGCCGGCTGTCTGCCCCCAGGAAGCATTCTCATACTAATCAAATGAAAGGGATCACTTTCACCTAATCCCACTTTGTCTAAACACGAAACTCTGGTGTCTGCTCCCTCTCCCCGCAACAAGGTCATTCCGCGGCAGCCCTTCCCTTCAGGTTTGCTCATTGCTTTGGCCTCTCTTGACAGATCAGCACTTCTTGTTTGCGAGTTCACTGCTGCTCGCTGCCTGCAGACCTTCCCTGTACCTTTCTCACCTCCCCCATTAGGCAGTGGCTTCCTTGAGGGCAGGGGCAACTGTGTTGGTCATCAGTGAAACGTTACCAAGCTGCACTGTGCTTGGCATGTGGCAGACACTCAATTTATGTTTGCAGAACAAACACATGAATGAATTAACGAACCAACGAACGAATGAATGATACTGGTCAGTCAGTACCAGTGAGGTGTGTTTTCTGGGCAAGAAGTATATCCGTGTGTCCATTGTTTTTGGGGTAAGAGAGAGATGTGTGCTCTGGTCTGTGTTACATCTGGGTGTTTGTGCACTGTAATTTACAATGGGAGTTCTCACTGTGGGTGTGCACGCACACCATGGACTTACTTGTGTGCAGGGTGCGCGCACATGTCCCAAGTATGGGGATGTGTGCATGAGACGCTCTGTGGACCACAAACTCAGAGCCACAAACTCAGTGGTGGGTCCCCCCTCCTCCAGTCCCTCCTTCGCAGAATGAAAATGACAGACCGAGCTATGGCCACCGCCGCTGCTCCCTCCTGCCGCTTCCCAGGAAGAGAGCTAGCAGCAGAATATGTATGTGGCTCATGGGTTCTTGGGGTGAGTCCACCAAGGTCCACTGTGCTAAGGAGGTGGTGGGAGAGGGAAGACAGCACCGCACTGTACTGGATGGGATCCTTAGCCATCTGTGCAAAGAGAGGTTTGAAAGAAGAGGCTAATGTAAGTGCACTCTTTAAGTGTCCACACGTCTAAGGATCTAAATTCAGGACTGGGTTGGTGCAGGTTCTGCTGACCCAGGACTGTGAGAATTTCAAGGCTGCAGGACCCAGCACCCAAGGCCGATCCTGGTGTCTTGTTCTGCCTAAGCTCCAGCCTAAAGCTAGTAAGGTGAAGGAGTGTGGGCGGGGTGGAGGGAGGAAGTAGCTGTCCTACTTTTTTGGTCAAGGCTAAGAAAACTCCCTTCCCAGCCCCACCATGGAACCTTCTCCACCATAAAGTTTTGCCCTTTGCCCCTCCCCCGTCAGATGTTTGAGGATTTGAAAGTGAGAGGTGGGGAGAAGCTCATTTGCATGCTCACTCACTCTCCCCAGCAGAGGAGTGACCCCCCCCCCCCCCCCCCCCGTCCCTCAAAATAACCTCCCTCTCCCAGGAACCTGAAACCAAAAAAAAAAAAAAAAAAAAAAAACCACCACCACAGAAGGCCCGCCCGGCTGGAGGCCAGGGAGGCCTGAGAGGCCCACACCAGGGGGCTCTCCTCCCTGGTGTCCTTTCAGCTCTTCCAGGGCCTAGAGCCCTGGACACTGCCTTTACGGTGAGTGGGGCGCTAGGTGGGTATGCAGCACAGACACCCAGCTTGAGTAAGAGATGGGCCTGGGAAGTTTTCCACCCACCCTGTCATCATACAGATCACAGCTGGCTCCAGTCAGAGTCTGCTCCCAGGGTGGCAAGAGCTCCACTCCCTTCACTCCCCTGGAGGCCACTGCAGGATCCCTGGCTCCCAGGACCTTGTCCTACTTGCACTGAAAGCAAAGCGTCTGGAGAGCATATGGCTCCGGACACCGTGTGTGAGGAAGCGAGTGAGCCTGTGCCACAGGAGGGAGCAAGCAAGCGAGGGCGCCTACATCTCCAGCCTGCAAATGCACACCTCTGGCTCACTGTGGTTCTGACTGCATTTCAAAACCAAAATAGCAAAATAGAAGTGGTTTGGGCTGCTCCTGCGTCATCACAGCTGGGCCCCCTTCAGAAGTACAGACCCTTTCTGGGGCTGTCACTGGAGCGCAGTCAAGCAGTGTCCAGCACCCACCCATCTGGGCCTCCTCGGCATACAGGAAGCAGCCCCTATGTAAAAGCTACATTCACAGTCTCTGTGGAGTGAGTTTAAATCTACACCGGTTCAGCCACTGGCTCTCACAAAATCGCTAGTAACACCCGTGGCATTTTCACGCAGGCCAGGAAACATGGGGGCCAGATGGTCAGCCAGGCCACAAAGCAGAGTTCTCCTTCTCCAGTTCCTCATCCTCTCGGAGCCAGCCCTCACTCCTGAAATACCCAGCCCTCCATGAAACCTTTCTGGAATTCTCTGGAAAGGAAGTGACAATTTCCTTCATGCCATTTCCCACTCCCTCAGCGCCCCTCCCCCACAACCACAAACAAAATGGAAACTACCCCAGGAACAGCTGTACCCTCTACTTAAAAACAGCCCCTCCTCTGGCTAATAGTCATCCAGAAGCAAATTTGCATGCTGCACCATGTGACCAATGGTGTGTACTTAAGAGACAAAGGGCCAGAGCCAGGGGTCCAGTCTGTAGCCTTGGACAGAGCCGAAGTAACTGGTCTGTGGGATACCCCCTACAACCTTGACCCTGATCTTCAAGCCAAACCCTCCTCCTTGAGCAAATGCGCAGTGAAGGGGCCCCAGCCACAACTATTTTGTCAGCTCCTTCTCCTCTATTCCTTTCTTTTCACCACCCTCTTATGAGATGAAATCAGGAAGAGGAGGAAAAACATAAAGGTTTTGCAAGCTCTGTTGGTTGGGGTTTCTCTTTGCTTATTTACAAGAAACCCAGTTTCCTTCCTTGGCCCACGGTCACTGCTTGCTTCCAGCATAGGGCTTGCCACAACTCCGATGGTGAGGGAGGCCCAGAGCTCATCTCCAACTGCCCTTATCCTTTATCTGCTCTACTTTTGATTCTACCTTCCCAGGCCCTGAGCTGTCCCAGTGGAGGGGCGATTAGGGCTGCAGGAGATGGTAGGTCCCCTCTTTCTCCAGAAGACCCATAAGCTCACCCATGGTGTGTGCCGCCCAGGTTTCGAGGAGGAGGAGGGAAGCCCTCATCTGGCTGTATCCCAACCCGACCTGAGACCCCGGAAAAGGCAGCCATCTTTCTGGGCTGTGGCTTCTGTCATCCTTATTGAGGGTGAGGGCTAAGGGTAATCCAGGTTTAGCAGATGCTCACTAGGGAGTCTCGGGTGAATGAAGCTGGTGGTGGGAAAGCACTTTGGAAATTAAAAAACACTCATCCAGATGATGAGTTTCAGGTGACCCCCAGAGAGCAAATGGGGCTTGGGGCCCCATTAAGGCCCCAGAAGTCCCCCATTGGCTCAAGAACATAGAAAACTGGAGACTTCCAGTTGTTGGCTTGAAGGGACAGGCCCCTCACTGGGGTTGGGGGTCCCCGCAGGCAGAGGCAGGTTGCTCTGGTTGAAGCAGTGCTCCCAGGCCCCTGTCCTAGCTGCCTTCACCCCACCCCAACACTTTCGGTTGTGGTTATGTGGCAAGAAAGGCTCTACAGAAGCCCCAGTAGGGGAGCAGGGTCAGGGGGAAGGGTTACTGACGGAACCTATTTCCCCAGCAGCGCTGACTCCCAGGGGTCTTGCCTGAGAAAGCCAAAAGAGCACCCCCTGGAGGTGCCTGCGGCCACCACACCCTCATCTCTACCACTCCAGGGGCCTCACCAAGAGAGTCACTAAGCTCTTCTGGGAAATGAGGGACAGGCCAACAACAAGGAGAACACACAAAAGGAAAGAAGGCAAAGTCGAGTCCAGAGCAGCTACTGAATGAACCCCAGTTCGGTGGGCTGCCAGCCACAGCCTAGGAGGGGACCCCAGAAGTCCCTGCAGATCATAAGGGAGAAGATCCAGCTTTGCCTTGGGGTTTAGTCAGGTGATCTTCCTCCTCTGTGAAATGGGGGCACCGTCCCTAGCTCAAAGAGTTGTCATGCAAGGCCAGTGAGTTCATGTGGGTGAAAACTTTGTTATGTCCCAAACGTGTTTTTCAATTTCCTGGTGTGATCGGTGTCTTTTTGGCTACAGTCACTCATCAAACATTTGGCATATCTTTGCCTGGATGGACAGGAAGACAGGACATGGAGGTGGTGGGATGAGATGAAGGCAAGGGAGGACATAACCACAGCCATGAAACTCATGGGAAAGGGAGGAAACTAGCTTGACTGTGCGGGAGGGGGGTTGGCTGGGGGATCAGGGATATCAGTTGGATAAGGGCATAGGCCCAAGATCCACCAGGTGGTGGGATTGGGATTTGAACTTGATATACACAGCGACTGGGAGTTCCTGGAGATTCTTGAGCAAGGCAGGGCATAAAGCAAGCAGTTCTTTAGGTAGGTCCCTTTGGTATGAGTGTAGGAGTGGAGTGGATGGAAGGAGATCTGGTGGGGCAGCTGGAACCCAGGAGGCGAAGCCCAAGGCCACTCCAAGGGAATAAAATGACAGATTGTGGGGTAAGACAGTAGTTGTGGGGACCCCAAGATGTGGAGCCTGCGGTAAAGAATGTTAAAAGATATGAAGTGATTGGGACAGGAAAGATGGCAGGAGAATGAACTCAACTTGGGCAGTTTGAAATTGGGATCATCTTGAAAAAAAACCCAGATGGAAAAAAAGAGGACGTGGACATTTTGCGCGCGCACACACACACACACACAGCATCAGCAGGAGGGACCGCTACAGGCCTTCAGTGGCCAAAGGAGCAGGCCTGGCCTGGTGAGGCTGGCAAGCCAGACACAGTCCCATGGCAGAAAGTGGCCTGCGATGAATGAAAGGCGGCTTCAAACGGCACACACCCCACCTCTGCCTAGGAAGGCCTGCTTATTTCCATAGGTGGGGTAACAGAAACACTGACCAGAAACTAATTAAATTTATTAGTGGGTTTTCTAGAAGCTGGGGCAATCTGTGGTTCGGCACCAACAGGATATTAAGTCAGATAACTTTTATTGAAGGGACAGTGTTCTTTCTCAAAGCCCCTGCCAGCACGTGCCCTAGAAACTAAAGTGGAGGCTCCTTGCTCAGATCTGGGACTACCCCAGGCAGGAGGGGCTGGGCTGGGTTCGCTGCCTGTTTGGCAGGGGGAGGGGGTCCCTTTCAAGTGCCCCATTCCCCCACAGGCCACTTCCCAGGCCAGCAAAAGCAAGGGGAAGTCCGGTGTTGCCTGCACAGAGGGGAGGGTGCAAGGCTGAGGTAGAAAGACAGCCTATTGGGGTGCAGGCAAATAGGGAGGGCAGCTTCAGTTCTGATGTCACCGTGAAACCCTGGGGTTCCTCCTTCCCCCTCACCTACACTACTCAAAACCTCTTCATGACTCAGAGTCCCACGATATCAAAGTAAAAAGGGGCCTGAAAGATCATGGCATCTATCCCTCGTGTCATCCAACTAGAGACAACAAGTTCCCGAGGGAAGAGAAATGACTTGCTCAAGGTCACACAGCCAGTCATTATGGCTCCCAGGTGACCTTTCTTCCTCTCCTCCTCATTGTCTCTCAGCATCCTCAGTAAAGCCAACCCTTTCCTCTGGTGAGACCAGACAGCGGCCAGAGCCCCAGGGCTGGCAAATAACAATGAGGCCACACGTGTGCAGAACACATTTAACTTTTGCAGCAACTTCCCCACCTTCAGGCCTTTGCTCACACTGTGCCCTGGGTTTGATAGGCCCTTCCCCAATTTCTGCAGCCCTAATTCCCACATAGTATTCAAGATCTGAAGCAAATGTCACCTCCTTTTCATAGCCTCACCTGCTTCCTCCCCACCAAGTACATTCTCTCCTCCTCCTCCTCCTCCTCCTCCTCCTCCTCCTCCTCCTCCTCTTCCTCCTCCCAACACCTGAGCTTGACTTCTTAGACCAAAGTATGGGTTGGCAAACTATGGCCCATGTGCCAAGTCCAGCCTATCATCTGTTTGGTATGGCCCATGAGCTAAGAATGGCTTTTACATGTTTTAATGATTTGGACAAAAATAAACAGAAGAATAATATTTCATGCCATGTGAGAATTACACAAAGGTCAAATTTCAGTGTCCACAAATAAAGTTTTATTGGAATGCAGCTATGCTCACTCGTTTACGTGTTGTCTGTGGCTGCTTTTGCATTGTAAGTTGAGTTGTGACAAGAGTTCATATAGGCCACAAAGCCTAAAATATTTACTATCTATCCTTTGCAGGAAAAGTTTACTGGCTCCTGGACTAAAGGCTTCACTCCCCTTCAGTGTGAAGAGGTTAAGTTCATTTCTGAGAAGAATGTCACAGAGCACTCAGAAGGCACCAGGAGGGAGGTGTGGAACACCAAATACAAACTCGGCAGGTTGTCATCAGAAAGAAAATCCTGGCCCTGTCTCTGCCCATGGTGTGACCTTGGGCAAGTCACTTCTGCTTTGTGGGCCTGTTTCCTCAGCTGCACAATGAGGGGGTTGGACTGGAAAGTCAAAGCCCTTTCTAGCCCTATGATTTAGAGTCAGCAATCTGTTGCATTTCCAACTCATGCAGTTTTGTGCAGGCAGTCTTGATCATTTTCTCTCAGAATAAGAGCTTACAGAAGGTTCCCCTGCCCAGCTGTGGTTTTCCGCTGCCACTGTGGGCCCCCCTCACCCCATATTCACCTGCCCCGCCCCACCCTTCCCTTCTAGCTGACCTGACTGCCCTTCTCCCTGAATTCCTCTCCCATCAAAATAGAAATGGCTTCCTCTGAGAGCCCCCCACCCCTCCAATCCGGTGGGCCAGGAGTATCCATTTTTTGTGGGGGGAGAGGCAGGGAAAGAAGGGCTCTCAGCTCTCCCCAGCCTCTCAGGGCCCACAGCAGACAGGCAGTGAAGCAGGGGATAGGGCCAGCTCTCACCGCACCCCTACTCTGCCAGAGGAAACAGCCCCTCTCTGCCACTTCCTGTCCCAGGGGTTTGAGCAGTTTCCCCTTCAGGGCCTGCGGGGCCCTCCCGGCCCCGCCCCTGCCCCACACAGGTCAGAAAGTGCAGAGAGGGGAGGGGCCCTGCGGGTGAGGGGGGAGGATCCCTCACAGGAAGGCTGAGGAGACAGCTGTCTACACAAGGGGACACCCCAGCAGCTCCACTGCCAGCCTGCTAGAGCTGGGGGCATGGGGACTGGGAGGGAGTAGGAGCTGTCTCTGCACACCCTCTCCGGTTAGTGGATGAGTAGAAGTGAGTTTATCACTTTACCTAGCTATCACCTTGAGGGGGCGGGTGCAGAATGAGCCAGGCCTTGGAGGATTGGATAAAAGACCTGACTGTATGCTCAGGTCAATGTCCACCTGGAGCTGATCCTCAGCCCCAGGTGGCTTGGGATGGAGCTATGGGCTGAAGCAAGAGCCTGGGGAAAACAGGCCGACAACAGGGGTTAATTGGGAGGGGCAGGTGACAGGGAAATCAATGCCACTTCACAACTTTGCATAATTTTGTCCCTAGCACCAGTGGACAGAGACAACAATGGAGAGCAAAGTACAGTAACATGTGGGCCAAGGGTAGCAGCATTTTCTGGGTGATAGAACAGGAAGCTATCACATTCCATACCTGCTACTGACTTGGTTTTTTTCTTTTTTTTAAGTTTATTTATTTTGAGAGAGAGAGAGAGGCTGAGAGAGGGAGAGAGAGAATTCCAAGCAGGCTCCGCATTGTCAGCACAGAGCCTGATGCAGGGCTTGATCTCATGATCTGTGAGATCACGACCTGAGCTGAATTAAGAGTTGGATGCTAAACCAACTGAGCCACCCAGGCGCCCCATACCTGCTACTGATTTGCTGCGGTGACTTCCACTTGTAAATACCTCCCAGTTGCCCTTGCAAGGTGGGGCTTCCAGAACTGGGGTGATGTGCCTGTGAGGTATCCTGCAGGCATGTGACCAGCTCTGCCAGGCCCTTCCAAAGCAGTGGGTCAGAGAAGCAGTGGAAGCCTGAGGCCCTGGACCTCTGCCCAGTTGCCAGTGCTCCTGGGGACAGGTTAGAAGTACGTGATGATGGTTCTAGAAGCCTTGACGCCTGGGATGGGGGGCTCATAGTGGATAGATACAATCACTTTGGTCCCCCCATGTTAATATTGTTCCATGAGGTCCGAGGTAAGAGAAGTTAAGGGGACTCCTACACCTGATGGTACTGGGTGAGCTGACAAAAAATGGATGGGAAGATGGTCTTGACACCTCTCTCAGTTCTGAGATTTTTTTCTCAGCTCTTGCGACTTTGGCCAAGATCCCTGCCCAGCCAGGCCGCCTGTCAAGAGAACAAAGTCTCTCTTTTCCTTCTCCCTCCACACACCCCAGGGCAAATAGGCCCCAGTGCCCCCAGTGATAGGGCCCCACACAAACTTGCTTCTCCACCTCCAGCTGCACAGCTGGTATGGGGGACACCAAGGAAGCCTTGGAGACAACATCTGGATGAGCACCTGGGCTTCTGCCAGCCCCTCCCTACGTCTGCAGTGCAAACCCAGGGCCAGGGCTTGGTTACAAGCCCAACTCAAAGCTGGTGGCACGTGTTTGGAAAGCACATCTAGACTGGAAGGAGGGGGTGGAAGCACTTGAGAGCAATGCCAACTCAGGGCAAATGCTTGCGGGGCTGGCACAGATCTGAACTATCGCCGGCTGGGATGGCGGGTGTGGCCACTGTGGTCTCACCATGGGCCCGTTGCGGGAGGAGCAGAGGGGTGTGGTACTTGTTTAAACGTGGGTAAGATTTTCTTTTTTGCCCTCTGATATCACTTGAAGTTGTTCCGTCTGCATCTGGGGAAAGGGGCCAAACAGTAAAACTTACAGGGTGACAGGGTGGAGCGTAGGGAAGGTGGCAGGGATTTACATTTATTGGGTACGAGCTGTAGGGTTGGTGTTGTGCCAGGCACTTTACATAGCCTATCTCCTTTCATTCTTAACAACATCCTTACAATGTAGCTAGTCAGTGGCAGAGCTGAGGTTTGAACCTAGGTTGACTTCCAACTACTACACTCTCTTAACATTGTTTTCAGTGAACTCTTTTTTGGTAATAATAGTATTTTAATAGTTTTATTTTATTTTATTTTTTAAATTTATTTTGAGAGAGAAAGCGTGAGCATGTGTGCAAGTGGGGGAGGAGCTGTGAGAGGGGTGGGGGCAGGGGAGAGAGAATCCCAAGCAGACTCCACATTGTCAGTTCTGAGCCCAGCACAGGGCTGAACTCACCAACCGCAGAACCATGACCTGAGCCGAAGTCAGACGCTTAACCCACTGAGCCACCCCAGTGTCCCTTAATAGTTCAGTTTTAAAAACAGCAAAAGTGAGGCTCAGAAAGGACTAGGTAACATGACCAAGGTCACACTTCCCATCAAAAATGGAGGCAGACCTTTTTTCAGGCAGCAGGGATGATGGCGGACATTCAGACAGAGAGTGCCTATCAAAAGCAGCTGACCATCTTTCAAAATAGGAAGAGGGTCCTGCTTGGAGACTCTGGAAAAAAGAAGCTCCCACAATATGACAAACACACTGGTCTGGGTTTCAAGACGCTCAAGGCCTTTAAGGGCACCTATACGGACAAGAAGTTACCCTTCACTGGTAATGTCTCTGAGGGCAGATTGTATCTGGTGTGGTGGCCAAGATGAAGACGCAGAAGACCACTGTCATCCACCAAGACTACTTCCACTACATCTGAAAATACAACTGCTTCGAGAAATGCCACAAGAACATGTCTGTACACCTATCCCATTTCAGGGACCTCCAGATTGGTAACAGTGTCACAGTGGGTGGCTGCCAGCCCTTGAGTAAGACTGAGCGCTTCAAATGCTTAAGGTCAGCAAGGCTGCCAGCAAAAAGCAACTCCAGAAATTCTGAGACTAGATATCTGCTCATACCTCTAAACGAAATAAAGTGATTTTCCTAAGCAGATTAAAAAAAGAAAAGAAAAGAAGGGGCGCCTGGGTGGCTCAGTCGGTTAAGCGTCTGACTTCGGCTCAGGTCATGATCTCACAGTCCGTGAGTTCAAGCCCTGCGTCGGGCTCTGTGCTGACAGCTCAGAGCCTGGAGCCTGCCTCGGATTCTGTGTCTCCCTTTCTCTCTGCCCCTCCCCCGCTCATGCTCTGTCTCTCTCTCTCTCTCTCTCTCTTAAAAATGAATAAATGTTAAAAAAAAAAATAAAAAATAAATAAAAAAGAAGAAGAGAGGCAGAACTCAAACCCAGGCCTGTGTGCCCTTGATCTCAAAGCCTGCGCCTTTCCCACTGTCCCATGCTGGTGATCATTTGCTCAGATCCTTAGCCCAAGGTTTGCTCACAACACCCAACTTTGAATGTTCAGAACCTCTGTGATGCCCCTTCAACAAAAGCTTCCCAGGTCTGTGACCCATCCCCCTCAGGGTCTCAATCTGAAGCAAAGCTCCATCTAACAAGTGAATTCTAACTTTCTGGGCCAAGTCTGCACCAAAATAGTTACAACTTGAGCTCCTGTGGCCAGATATGGAGGAAGGGTACATGGAATAGGAGGCTTCCAGCTCTGTTGATGAAGGAGGCTGTCTCTATTCCTGTACCTCAAAGGGCCTACTGTTGTCAGAGAGTTCCTGGATCCAGACCTGTAGTGATCATGTCATGGTCCCTGCCCCATAAATATACACTTGCTCTCAGCTTACACATAATGTAAGTCTGGGTTCCTATCTCAGGGTGTTGATTCATTCACATGTTTATTCAAACATTTATGGGAAGTCAATCCTGAGTACCTCATAGACGGCAGGCCCATGGCCAGGGACTTAACACCAGGCCCACCCTATTCTTTTCTATGGTAGGGTCTGTTCATTTTTTTTAATTTTATTTGAGAGAGAGAGAGAGAGAGAGACAGAGAGAAAGAGAAAAAGAGAGAGAGAGTATGTGTGTTGTGTGTGTGTGTGTGTGTGTGCGCACACACACACACACACACATGAGCAGGGGAGGGGCAGAGAAAGAGAGGGAAACAGAGACTCCCAAGCAGGCTCTGGGCCGTCAGCCCTGAGCCCGATGCAGGGCTCAATCCCATAACCCTGGGATCATACCCTGAGCCGAAATCAAGAGTCAGATGCTCCACCAACTGAGCCACCCAGGTGCACCTGGTACGGTCTCTTCATCTCTAAGTTCCCAGTAAGCTGGGTTAGCCCATATGCCTAAATAATATTGCTGGGTTTTTCTCCCCAAAATACATCTATAACAGGGCGCCTGGGTGGCTCAGTCGGTTGGGCGGCCGACTTCGGCTCAGGTCATGATCTCACGGTCAGTGGGTTCGAGCCCCGCATCGGGCTCTGTGCTGACAGCTCAGAGCCTGGAGCCTGTTTCGGATTCTGTGTCTCCCTCTCTCTGACCCTCCCCTGTTCATGCTCTGTCTCTCTCTGTCTCAAAAATAAATAAACGTTAAAAAAATTAAAAAAAATACATCTATAACAAATATCTCTCCATAACTGAGGCCCAGAGGTTGGCAGCAAATGGGAAGTGATTGCTAATGGGTATAGAGTCTCTTTATGATGAAAATCTTCTATAATGGATTGTGGTGATGGATACAACCCTGTGAGTATACCAAAAGCCACCGAACTGTATACTTTGAGTGTATAATTGAGAGAACTGTATGGCATTGAACTAAATCAAATTAAACCGTTATTTAAAACAAACAAGCAAACAAAAATGAGGCCCAGAGAGGGGCAGCAGTTCACTCAAGACCATGTGCAAGTTGCCAGAGCAGCTCAGGCCAGACTCCAGGTCTTCTGATTTCTGATTTTGAGGCTCTTGCCTTCTATCAGAGTCCTCACAACCCTAATCAAGGATAAATGCTGAGGTTCAGTGATTGTGCAAAGCTGGGCCAGCCTCATGCAGGAGGGCTGGTGGCTGGACCTTAAGCAATAAGGTAGGCAGTAGAAAATGCTGTAGGCCAGGGACTTTCATTTAGGTCTGCCATGAGCATCACCAAGTGCCTGCCGCTCTCTGGACCCCACTGTCCCCATCTGTGAAGTGAAGTGAATGAGTTTGGTGGTCCCTTGCAAAAGGTTATACCAGCTCTGACCCTCTCAGGATCTTTTTTTTTTTTTATTTAACTTTTTAATGTTTACTTATTTTTGAGAGAGAGAGAGGGAGAGAGACAGAGTGCAAGTGGGGAGGGACAGAAAGAGGGAGACACAGAATCTGAAGCAGGCTCCAGGCTCCGAGCTGTCAGCACAGAGCCCAATGCGGGGCTCGAACTCACAGACCGCGAGATCATGACCTGAGCTGAAGTCGGACGCTTAACTGACTGAGCCACCCAGGCGCCCGTTACCCTCCGAGGTTCTAATTATAAAGTACTGCAAGATGCAACAGAATGGCGTGTCAGATATGTGCTTCTTCTCCAAGAGCTGCAGGAGGTCTTGGACACAATCAGGTGTTCCAAGTGATGCCCTTCACTGATAGTGATGACCAAGACGTTCCTGTGAGAGTCAGATTGTCTCAGACAATTCCACTGCTGAGTTTCTGCATGGGAGGTGGGTAACTTGGTCCTGATTTCCCCCCACCAGCAGTGTTAGGTGGGAGAATAAGCCATCCTAGAGACCCAATGATCATGTCCTTTGGAGATATCAGGCACCAGGTTCTTGGCCTGGTGCCCAGGCAGCCCCACCTTGTGCTGAGCTTGCCTCCTTGGTGGAGGGAGTGATTGCTGATGGTCTAGCCCCTGCTGGACAGGATGTTTCCACATCAAACCCCACTTCCTGCAGCTAGGCCTGGGCTCCGGTTCCCCCCTTCTCCTGCCATCTGGTCGCCTGCCCTCTGCCCCCTCCCCTTGCTGGGTGTTTACAGGCTGTCTTATCAGCCTGGGGAATCTGTGCCTCACCCAGTCGGCTGCCCCGCCCCGCCCAGCCCAGACAGTCTGCCCAGGGCCCTACCTGCCCGTGGTTTCGCCATTGCAGGCACACGAGTCTGGAACCCCCTTACACCCCTGGCAGGCAGGGGGTGTGGATGAAGTCTTGCTGCCTGCCAGAGTGAAACCTGAATATTCATAGTGCTTTATCCACCTTGCCCAAGCTGGGGGAGGGCAAGCATTCTTTGTATATTGTCATCATCTCTATCTGCAGGCTATGGGGACAGGAATGAGGTGCTTGGGTCACTGAGAAGGACAACTTTGGCCTGGAGGCCTTGACGGCTCTTCTGTTCTCCACCAAGAAGAGATGAGCACGGGCAACACCAGGGTCTGAGAGTACCCGCATGTTTTCTTTTTTCTAACTGAGGAGAACTGTAAACACTCCAAGCTAAAGGTGGGACAGAATGAGGGGTCATAGGCTGAACCCGGTGGAGGAAGGAAGGCTGGGGAATCTGTAGGTATGGCCTTAGCCAATCCATGCTGACATCAGAGTTTCATAAGGCCCACACTGTCTCCATCCTACCCTGGGATCTGCTCACCCACTAAAGGCTAAGATAAGGCCAGGGCTAACTAAGCACTGAGTAAGCCCAACAGCTTTCCCTGGGAACATAAGGGCTTAGATCCTTCCATCAAATAAGTTTGAACCAAGGAGGGGGACAGGGATGGGGACAGCAGGCAAATGAACAAGCTGCAGGTGATGGATATGCCTTCCAGAACTTTGGGCTAAGATCCTGAAAGTTCAAGTTCTGACCTGTCCATAAGCAGGTCTCACAGGGACACAGCCTGCTTGGTAAAGCTGACCAAGCCCCACAGTAAGAATCAAAGCCACAGTCCAAACCCAGCTCATCTTTCAGGAGCTTTCATGTTGTTTGCTGATAAATCTATTAAAATATACTTAGGCAGGGGCACTTGGGTGGTTCAGTGGGTTAAGCGTCTGACTCCTGGTTTCGGCTCAGGTCATGATCTCACAGTTCATCAGTTCGAACCCCGTGTCTGGCTCTGTACTAAGCGCAGAGCCTGCTTGGGATTTTCTCTCTACCTCTCTCTCTGCCTCTCCCTCATTTGCTCTCTCTCTCTCTCTCTCAAAAGTAAATAAATAAACAGTAAAAAAATAGATTTAGGCAGTAGATTGCAACATTCTCACTTAAGATAAAATGCCATACTTCAAAGAGATTTATGCGACTGTGTCCTCCTAGGCCCCTGGGATAGAATTCAATAGTTTGGGGCGCTTGGGTGGGAAAGTTTGGAAAGACTCTGCTAAGGCAATTTTGCCATTAATGGACTATGTAACCACAGGCATGTCAAGTCATGTGGCTCTCACAGACTTGGGCCTCCTACCCTGCTCTGCACTATAGATCTCATGCTGCCCAGCACTCTTCTGACTGACCATGGTAGCAGTCAAGACTCCATAAACCACCATCCCATCTCCCCAGGAATGACTTCCCCACCACTCTGAAAAATCACAAACTATTTCGTGTCAATGTGTTAATGGGTGACATTAGGTTAATGTGTCACCTCTCTCCTTAACACATTTCCCTTTAAAAGGCCATCTGGAGTTACCCTACCCTAACCTAAAGAGTGGCTCTGGGGCAATAGTGGGGGCAGGGGAGCCAGGCAGGTATTTCTTGATGGCGCTGCCTCCTCTCACACCATTAGCCGTGGAGCAATCCGGCCTTCACCATCTACTCCCCCCACCTGTGGTCCACGTGAGGAAGCTGTATAGAGTGGATGCGAAAGCCTTAGAAAGACTAACAACCAGGCCTGGTGCAACAGAAAGCCCACTTGACTGGGACTGAGGAAGAGTAAGTCCTAGTCACGGCTCTGCCTCTGCCTAGCTCCTCCCTCAGCCTTTGAGCCAGCACCAACTCCTACTCCAGGGCACACATTTAGATCAATGGCTGTGGCCATACCAGCTGTACTCCACAAAGCTTTACAGTCCAAAATCATCTGCTTGGTTTCCAAAGGTCCTTCACAGTCTGACTCCACCCTACCTACTCAGCCTTGTTTCCCATGATTTCCCAACTCAAGCCTGGGCTTCAAGCCCAGTGGTCTCCTCATGGTCCCCTGAGGGAACATTCCAGGCTCATTCACGGAGTTTCTCAGGCTTGCTATGCCCTTGCTGCTCTGTTTTGGTTAATAATGCCCATCCAGCAAGGTCCCATCCAAGCTCCCCAAACACATGGAGCTGTTGATACCCTGATAACTAGGCTGCACACCTATGGAGCCCCCTTTTCTAGATGCTAGCCCAAATTCGACCACAGGAGCTCTTAACGCCACACAGGCTTGAACTACTCTTTAATTATTTCATGTGTGTATCTTGTTTCCCCAATAGGCAGTCAAATCCATGGAACCAAGGCCTAGCTCATCTTCTCCTGATTCTAGCACAGGCCTGGGCATTCGTGAATTAAGTTCATGTGAAGTCTCTTCAAGTGAGATCTCTAAAATAGAGATCCCGGGTCCTGACTGATCTGAGAGCCACGATCTATGGGTGGCATTAGGAATAGAGTTGGGGGACAAAGGTCTCCAGTCTCAAACATTACTTGTCCCCTCTTGCTCCATGAGTCTGTTTAGGGAAACACACGCTAGCTAGAGTCATTTATTCCAAGCTGCATCAAGAAGGCGGTTGGTGATCAATCAGATCATCACCAAAGCATTCTCTCTTTGTACAAAACCACAGTGTTTCCACCCTGGGCATATTGGGTGCTGATCTGATCACTGGACCCTCTGGAAAGATTTCATGATTCTGGATCAGGTCTAAGACCTAAAATGATTCAGAAGAACAGGGAGTGAGGATAACTATATGAAGACAAGCTTTTCTGTGTTGTTGTTGTTTTTAAACAGGGCTTTTTTTTTGTAATTTTTTTAATGCTTATTTATTTTTGAGAGAGAAAGAGAAACAGAGTGCGAGTAGGGGAGGGGCAGAGAAAGATGGAGACGCAGAATCCGAAGCAGGCTCCAGGCTCTGAGCTGTCAGCACACAGCCCGACGTGGGGCTCAACTCATGAACCCTGAGATCATGACTGGAGCCAAAGTCGGATGCTCAACTGACTGAGCCACCCAGGCGCCCCAAGACAAGCTTTTCTTAAAAAATGTTTATTTATTTTTGAGAGAGAGGGTGGTGAGGGGCAGAGAGAGAAGGGGACAGAGGATCTGAAGCAGGCTCTTGCTGACAGCAGCAAGCCCAATGTGGGGCTTGAACTCACGAACTGTGAGATCATGACCTAAGCTGAAGTTGGACGCTTAACCAACTGAGCCATCCACATGCCCTGAAGACAAGGTTTTTTTTAGAAGAGGCCTTATGTTGTCCAGACAGAAAAGGTTGAGAAGGGATATGATTGGCATCTACAAAATGATGTATGGAGCAGATAATCATGGGCCCAGTCACCAAAAATGGTTTGTAAATGAAGGGCAAATAATAAATAGTCCTATTTTGCAAATACATAAGTTTGTGAACTTTGGAACTCTTTAGTTGAAGAATATCAATGAAAAGATCAAACATCTTCTTTTTTTTTTAATTTATTTACTTATTTTGAGAGGGAGACAGGGAGAGAGAGAGGGAGGGGCAGAGAGAGACAATCCCAAGCAGGCTCTGCACTGTCAGTGCAGAGCCCAACATGGGCCTCGAACTCACAAGCCACGAGATCATGACCTGAGCCGAAATCAAGAGTTGTACACTTAACCAACTGAGCCACCCAGGCACCCCTAAGCATCTTCTAAATGACAGTTACATCAGGGTCATCCATGGTTATAAAACAAGATCACAAAAGCACAACCAAACATATCTGTTATAACAATTACTGTAAATAGGGTAAATTCAAGTGTTAAAAGAAAACGATATTGACAATCTCATTCTAAACTTCATGTGGAATTGCAAAATAATTAAAATAAGCAAACACAACTTTGAAAAAGAACAAAGTTGGAAGGCTAACACTACGTGATGTCAAAAATTATTACAAAGTTAAATTAATAAAAAAATTGGCATTGGTGTAAAGATAAATAAATAGATCAATCAGTGGAACAGAATACAGAGTCCAGAAATAAGCCTACATATATAATGACAGCTGCAGTAGCCTAACCATAGCTTTTTCAACAAATGGTACTAGAGTGATTGGATATCTATATGTAAAAAGAGAAAAAATAAATTTGGATTCAAACCTCTTGCCACAGAGAAAAATTCACTCAAAATGGATCGAAAGACCAAAATGTAAAACCTAAAACTATAAAACTTATAGAAGAAAACATAAGACAAAATATGTGACCTACAGCTAGGTGAAGAGTTCTTAGATACAACACCAATAGCATGATCCATAAAAATAAAAATTGATTAGTAGGACTTCATCGATATTAAAACCTTCTGCTCTTGGGGAGTGTGGGTGGCTCAGTCGGTTAAGCATCCGACTTCGGCTCAGGTCATGATCTTGCAGTTTGTGAGTTCAAGACCCATGTCGGGCTCTGTGCTGATAGCTTGGAGCCTGGAGCCTGCTTTGGATTCTGTGCCTCCTTCTCTCTCTCTCTCTCTGCCCCTCCCTGCTCACACTCTGTATCTCTCTCCTTCAAAAGTAAATAAACATTAAAAAGATTTTATAAAAATTAAAAAGAAAAAACTTCTGCTCTTCAAAAGACGCTGTGAAGAGAATGAAAAGGCAAGCCAGGGACTGGGGGTGGGGTGGGGTGGGGTGGGAATCTTTACTAAGCATGCATCATCTGATAAAGGTCTTGTATCTAGAATGTATAAAGAACTGTCAAAACTCTAACACGAAAAACAAATCAATTTTCAAATGGGCAAAAGATTCAAACAGAAAATACATTGGTGACGCATAAGTATATAAAAAGATGTTCAACCTCATCCATCATTAGGGAAATACAAATTAAAACCACAATGAGATACCACTGCACATCTATTAGAATGGCTAAAATTAAAAAGACTCGCCAAGTGTTGGTGAGGGTGCGGAGCAACCAGAACTCATACACTGCTGGTGGGCGTATAAAATGGTGCAACCACTTTGGAAAACAGTTAGACAGTTTCTTAAGAAGTTGAACCTACAACTATTGCATGATCTAGCCATTCCAGTCCTAGGTATTCAACCAAGAGAAAAGGACATATATATAGCTATACAAAGATTTGTACACAGATGTTCATAGCAGCTTTGTTTGTAATAGCCCAACACGAGGAGTGGGGAGGGAGGGAAGCCACCAAATGTCTGTTGACCAATGAATAGATAAACGATGTATCATATGTCCATACAATGTGACGTTATTTAGCAATAAAAAGGAATGAAATACTTATGTATATAACAACATGGACATGCTGACTGAAAGAAGCCATACAAAAGGAGAGAACATGCTACATGATTCCATTTATATAGAACTCTAGAAGATGCAAACTGTTACAATGAGTCATAAATAAGCCCTGGAGCTCTAATGCACAGTATAGTGAATATAGGTAACAATATTGTATTGTAATTATCAAACTTGCTGGGAGACTAAAGTCTCTTACTCCTACACAGTCTTGAATTGCTCTTTAATCACTAAAAAAAAAAAAAAGGGTAATGATGTAACGATAGAAGTGCTAATTATCATTACAATGGCAACCATATTACAATATGCAAATAGCCCACTATGGGGCTAAGTGCATGTGTATTACTAAAGTTCTAGAATTGGGTTTAGATCCTTCAGAGCAGGGGGCTGGGTCTGCTGTGGTTGGGTTATTTTTTTTTTTTTAACATTTATTTATTTTTGAGAGAGAAAGAGACAGAGCATGAGCAGGGATAGGGGCAGAGAGAGAGAGAGAGAGAGAGAGAGAGGAAGACACAGAATCCAAAGCAGGCTCCAGGCTCTGAGCTGTCAGCACAGAGCCCGACCGTGAGATCATGACCTGAGCTGAAGTCAGACGCTTAACCCACTGAGCCACCCAGGCGCCCCGGGTTTGTTTTTTGTTTTTTGTTTTTTGTTTTTTTGTTTTTTTTTTTTTAGGATCAGAGTGGCGCCAAGAAACTGGTCACCTAATGTAACAGACAGGTGTTTTCTGGGCATGGATTCTCACAGAATCAGCACAGCTGAACTAGCCTGTTTTATCCTCTGGGGGCAACATGGGAAAAAAGACTGATTATCTCCTAAATCTATGTCTAAGTACCTCCTTGCTATCAGGTCATCAGGAATTTGGGGAGGTTAAGACTAATTGCCCATTCTCCCATCCCCCAAGGCCTAGCAGTTCTAAACCTGAGGGGTGGAGACAAAGGCACTAAGTGGCTCAGGAGTGGTCCATGGGTGGTCTAATTTATCCTGGGCAAACACGATCCACTTAATAGCAGATGGAACCTCCAAGGTACTTTCTGGGAGGCCTCTGGAATGGAGATGGCACTCAGCACCCTGGGAATTCTTCTGGGCAAAGGCAGTGCCCCAGCTCCAACCCAAGGCCTCTGGGCATTAGCCCTGAATGGATGCATAATCTAATTCTAGTAAAAGGAGGGAGAAAGTGAGCAGCGGTTGGCCAGTTGGCTCCCAGAATTCAACACTCAGCAGGGTAATAATAACAAACTGATGGTTGCTAAATACTTGCCAGGGATGGAACATGAGGCCTTCTCTCAGAGGAACTAACTTAACTCTTATTCCCACAGCCAATGATACTCAAGATGAAAGTGGCAAAGAGATAAAGATGGCAATGTGAATAAAGACACTAAAGACTTGCTTTTTGCTCTTCACAGCACCACCGCCTGCCACATGGAAAGACTGTGTGTTGCACACACACGTCTTCTTCCGTATCCCCTCCTTCTCCAGTGTGATGGCAGAGCTAACAAAGGGTTAGCAGAAAGATACGGGAAATCTCCATCTCAGTTTTAGGAATGGGTATGGCAGGCCCTGCCAGTACTGCCAGAGAAGTGATGGATCCCTGGAGTTGGCAGAGTCAAGGGTGTGTGAAGGGGTGACAACAAGCACAGCATCAGCCACAGGAATAATAGCCGCTAACACCTATCCTATTGGGCAGGAACTATGGGCCAGGCACCATGCTGAGCGCTTCACATACCTTATCTCATTTAATCCACATTCTAACCCTGGCAGGTGGGCACCGGGACCCAGAGTGGTTAAGTGACTAGCCCAAACTCACACAGTCAGTAAGTGGCAGGTCTGGAATATGGACACAGAGAGCCTGTGCTCTTCCCCCTTCTAGACAACACGCTTCACTGGAAGCATATTGGGTTAGCCTGGAAGAAGAAAGGAAGCTTCTGGAAGGGCAGGTGAACTGAGAAGCAGGAAGTACCAGCACTGGGACAATAAAATGGTCCATCAAGAAGGTGGGAACCTAAGGCAAAGCTTGCTCAACCCAGGCAGGCTGCTTAGCCTCTTTCTTCTTGTTGGTTCAAGAAACGTTCCAGTACTTTCCCTTACAGACCCTCCTGCATGAAACACCTTTCCCTGAGCCTCCTTCTCCTCTGATATAAGGCTGGAGTCTCTGCCAAGAAACTCACCTTAGAACATGATTTCCCAGCCAAGAAGTCAGGGCACTCTGGTGTGTCCCTGTGGTGTTGCCATGTGCTGGGGAGGGGGCAGGGAAAGAGGGCAGTGAGAGAGAAAAAAATGATGCGGGGGAGGGGGGATGTGTGTGTCTGGGTGTTTTTCTCCAGTTAAACCCAACAAGAGCCAAGTTCCTCTCTACACTCAGCAATGGGAGACACAGAAGCAGCAGAACAAATAAATGGCTAGTCCTTGCCCTTGTCTGCATGGTCTGGGCAGAAACCTGTGGGACTCTCTAGACTCTTCGGTTCCCAAGCTGGCTGAGGAAATGAAAATCTCTGTCTTCCACCTGAACTTCCAGGCTTCCAGAGAAATCCCAGAACTCCTGGGAAAGGTGGGACCCAACCAGGCCAAGCCTGCTGTGAACACTACTGGTGTGTCAATCTTCCCGTGCATTTGGTGCCTTCTACCTCTCTTCCCCTCTTTTCCCCAGGGTGTGTGTATGTGAGTGAGTGTGTGTGTGTGTGTGTGTGTGTGTGTGTGTGTTGGTGGGGGTGGGGTAGCTCAAAACAAAATCCCTTCAGGTTGGGTGGCGAGGAAGCCTGCCTACCCTTTGTGTCTTATCAGTACCCGCTGGGCTCCCAGTCTGGGTCGGCCACTTTCTATCTCTCCTTGGAGGGGAGATCAGGGGTTTGCTCCGAGCCACCCACACCCCCTGACCTGGTCTTTTATGTGACATGCATTTGCCAAACAATTATCCAGACTTCGAAGGTCAGCCTGCAGCCAGGGGAGACAGAGAAAGGCATCTTTTCTCCCTTTTCTGCCCAGCCAAATCTCCCCCACGCCGACCCCTCCCACTTCAAGGTCTAAGCTGATTTTGAGCCGGGGACCTCACAAAGCCTTCCCTCCCTCCTCCAACTGCCTACCTCAGAGCTCTGGCTCTGGCCCCTGCTCTGAGGAGCACAATTAGCACCTGGCCAGTCGCGGTCCAGGCTACTTGTCCTCGCCTCTTATCATTTCAGGGTCTTAGTCATCTTTACACCACCACCTCCTCTGCTGTCTCCTCCACAGTGCCTAGCACAGGTTGGGCACACAGTATGTGTTAATAAATGGCTGTTGAATTGAAACTCGGCAGCCCCTATGAGGTCAGAACCCTCACGAGCACCCCGACCAGCAGTTCCTTGGCAACCAGCGCCGGGGCCTGAGCTATAGGGCATTACTGGTGTGGCCACTATTACAGACCATGTGAGGCTCAGCGGCCAGAGATTTGCAGGCGGGTTGGTGTTGATGAGAAAAGCCTCTGACCTCTAGGAAAGCGCCCATAGGATTCTGGGTACCTCGGATGAGTTTCCTTTCTCCCCTGCAGAACTAGTTTTCAGTCTGAGAACCACAAAGGAAATAAATTGGCAGCGAAGCCAGAAACCTCTTTGCAGCTTAGAAATCCTGGAGAGATAACCAAGCCCAGGTTGGGGTCAGGCCCAAGCTTGAGGACAGAAGGCTGCCGGAGGCCCTTCCCAGTTCAGCAGGAGATCTCTGGGGGGTGCATGGCAGGGGGCTAGAGGGGTGTTTGGGGGTGGCCCTAAGTAATGCCATCCTGCCATGGAACCCAACAAATCAGGCCACTGAATGCTCACCACCTGCAGCCCATGAAGGAAGCAGGTCTCCCTTCCCCATCATTCATCCAAATCCCAAGGCAATTCAGGTGATGCATCCAGACCAGAACCCAGCCAGGGTTCCCTGGCAAGGAGAAGCCTCCAAGTCTGGGGCGCCTGGCTCCTCACACTAGCTCAGATATTCGAGGCTGGCTTTGGATTATGCGTATTTATATAGATGAGTAGCCACTCTCCCTGGCTCCCTCTCACACCCCACACCCCACATCCCAACTCTGGCCTGCAACAGAAGGTATACACAATCCTGGAAGGCAGGTGGTGTCGTCTTCACCTCCATTATTTTCCTCACTGCCACTTCATTGATGCCTGCTACCATGACTGGCTCTCCGCAAATGTTTGCTGAGTGGAGTCTCAGTTTTAGGCACTGTATTAGAAAACACCATAATGCTTATTCATGCTCACTATGTGCCATATGCTGTTCTAATAAGCAGCTTATGTGTATTGATGTACTTGATCTTCAGAGCATCCTTATGAAGTAGGGCTCATTTGAAAGATGAGGAAACAGAGGCATACAATTGATTGGGATCGCATAGCTAGTAAATAACAAAGCTGGTTTTATTTATTTATTTATTTATTTATTTATTTATTTTAAATTTATTTACTTATTTTGAGAGAGAGAGAGAGAGAGAGAGCGCGCAAGTGTGGAAGGGACAGAGAGAAAGAGAGTCCCAAGCAGGCTCCGCACCACCAGTGCAGAATAGAGCCCAACACAAGGGCTTTAACTCATGAAAACCACGAGATCATGACCTGAGCTAAAGTCAGACACTTAACCAACAGAGCCACCCAGGCGCCCCCAAAGCTGGGTTTTAGACCCAGACAGTCTGGCTCTAGGGATGGAAGATAAAATGAGAAAGTTGGGGGCTGCGGGGTGGGGAGTGGCAAGGCCCAAGGCCAAGCTTAGGAGCAGGGATTTCCCTGGGAAAGCAATCCCATCAGCCTGTGCCTGGCTGGGCCTCTTCAGAGACAAAAGCCCTGAATTTTGCAGGCTTGGGACATATTGGATATTCTATCAATCAGGCCTATGAATGACAGACCACAGCACCCTCATGTTTAGATCCCAATTTAGAGAAGACAGAAGCCACTGAGCCACCACTTAGCACTAGGCAGGGGGAGAGTGGATTTCAGGCCCCCAGCTTGTCCAGGGGTGGGCGCCAGTTCCTGAGCAACCACCGAGCAAACAGTGTAGCAGTGGGAGGAATGCCAGACATAGTTGCAAACAAGCCACTCCTTCGGCTCACAGCTAGAGGCTGGGTGAGGGTGGCAACATGGAGCCTGCTCAACACCACCCCCCCCCCAAACATCCCAGGTTTTGAATCGAACCCAGCCCCAGAAATAACCCACATGCAAGGCAGCCTCTTCCCCATACAAGTCCTCCAAGATAGTTAAGTCCTTCACTTAACTCAAGACAGCTCCCCCACTAGGCTGTTCCTGCTCTGGGTCCACTGAATCAATGGTTGAGAAAGCACCTTATAACCATGTAACTAACTGCTATAACCATGTAACTGCGTGGAGGGATTTGCATTCTTGCCAGGCATACGTGTTCCCTAGGCATTTTTAGTGCCAAAGTGTCCTGTCTCCCCAAAGGGGAGACCTAGATCTGTTCCCTTCAACCCCGTCCAACCTGGCACTCAGGCTAGGGGTCAGCTTGCAGGGGGTGAGTGCCCGATGGGCGTGCCCACCAGCTGCTGGGGCCAAGCAGTGGTGGCTCAGGCCCTGGGGTGGTGACCTCACTTCCGCTCCTACCTCCCCACCTCCCTAGCACTCCTCCCATTTGAGGCCCCACCAGGCCAAAATCAAGAAGTCCAAGGTTAACTGTTCCTCCCCACTTTAAGAGCTAATTAAAATGATTAGCTACAATGAACTGTCAAACATTAACCAGAAGAAGCTGCAGGACCAGACAGGCCTCTATCTGGGGTACAGGGATGAGGGGCAGGACTCAAACTGCCATCAAATCCCATGGCTGGGGTGTTGGGTGGGGGGAGCCAGGGAGAACCTGGCTGAGCTGAGGTACCAAGGGGTCAGAAGGTGACTCTGGTGAGAAAGGCCATGCCCCTACACGCAGTCATGAGGAAAGGGCAGCAGAGTTATGGTGCGGTGGAGGGACCAGAAATTCATAAAGCGGCTACCGCCTCATTAGTTCCCCAAAGCAAGGCGCTTGCCGGTATGGCACCCCGCGCTGTGTATCTGCTCAATCCCCTTGCCGGCAGAAGAGGAAGGAACAGAGAGGCGGGAGAAACCGGGAGAGCGGGAACGCGGGAGCGAGAGGGCTGGCGGCTTGCTCACACGGAAACTCTGGTCTCTGCCAAGAGGTCTCTATTTTGGCGATCCAATTATCCAAGTCATAGGTGTGTGTGTGTGTGTGTGTGTGTGTGTGTGTGTGTGTGTGTGTGTGTTACTCTAAGGCGCCTGGCCCCAGAGGCCCCAGGGGCCGGCTGCCGATTAATCTGGCAGCCTAGCCACTGTGCGGTCTGACCTCCCGCCCTCGAGCCTCGAGTGTTTGGGGGGCTGCTGTCTCGATCGGCCTTGTCAGGGAACCAGGGCTGCCCGGGTCGCGGGAAAACTGGCCCCCCGCCCTGACTGGGGAATTCGATTCCGTTTCTAACCCCGGCTCAGAAGCCCGGGTTCCCCAACACACACGCGGTGGGGCGAGGCAAGGGCGGGACTCAACACGCCAGGGCTCTCCCACCATTCCCTGGGCCCCCAACTCTACACGCAGGGGCCCCAGCGCCCCCGATCCCGCCCCCTCGGGCAAACTTTTCCAGGTTCCCGATGGCTCGAAGAACTGGCGCCATCGACGTACCTGAGGCCGAGTGGGCTCGGTCGCCGGGCAGGGATCGGTCGCTATGGTCCCCTCCCCGCTCCGGGGGCCCAGAGGAGGGTCCCCACCCCCGCCAGCTCGCCTTCTCCTCTCAGAAGCCAGCCGGGCCGGTGGCGCCGGGACTTCGGCGCCGGCGAAAGGAGAAGTGGAAGTTGAGCGCGGCGCCCGGTCGGTCCCCGCGGCCGCCGGGGCCACCGTCCCCCTCCCTCCTTCCCTCCCTCTTTCCTCCCTGCCCGCCTGCCCCCGCGGCCCCGCGCCCGTGACTCACCTCGGCGCCGGGGCAGGCTGGTCCGGGCGGGCGAGGCACAGGGCTCTCCCACACGTCGCGCCGCCAATGGCAAGTTGGAGGGCGAGATGCAAATACCAGGTGAGACGCCGGCGCCCCTGATAAAACGACTCCGGGGGGCGGGGTGGAGTGCGGGGGGGGAGCTGGGTGGCCGCCGGGGAGGGCCAGGCCAAGGGAGGGGGCAGCGGGGGCGCCCGGGGAGGGGGCGCGAGCCGGCGGAGACCTGCACTGAGACACCCGAGCGAAAGGGGAAATTGCACTAGAAACACACACGTCCCCGCAGGCGGCGGCTGGGGCGGGCGCGGAGGAGGCAGGGCGGGAGGGAGGGAAGAGCCGGAGGGAGGGACCGACGGGAGGGACCGCGGGCGGGCGGGGTGGGTGAGGGAGCGAGGGAGGGACGAGGCGTCTTGGTGGAAACAGCGCCCCTCCACCCCCGGCCCGCCGCGGTCGCCAGCACGGCAGGGGGAGCCGTGCCAGGGGCCCGCGCGGCCTCTCCTTCCCCTAGCGGCTCGCTCGCCCCCGGGGACCGCGAGAGCAGGGCCCCTGCAGAGCCCGTATTGCCCGCCCCTGCCTTGGCCAGTGCCCCTAAGTCGGCTAGCGCGTGGCGGGTGCGGGGCTCTCCTATCCCTGTCGGGGCTCTTCCCGGTGAGAGGCCCCCACACAATGCCCGGGAGAGAAATCTATTCTCAGGGGACCCCGGGTGTTTATGTTCAGGCCCCTCGCGGCCTGCACACACCGCTCGCTTGACGCCTTTGGCCCATACGCTTGCACTCCAGATTATTGAGCGCCTGCTGTGTGCGGACCTGGCGGGAGGGCGGGAGGAGCGCGTGGGTGAGACAAGGAGATGCCCAGAGGATACAATTTGAGAGCTATATGCCAAACACCGCAGGATCCCGGGCCAAATGCATCATCGTGCGCTTCGGGTGACTGGAGAGTTTGGGGGACTTCTTAAGGAAGTCGAGCCTAGGGCTCCTGGTGGGGGAGACCAGGCAGACATGAATCAGGGGAAGGGCTGAGTAGGGAGAGTAGGGCTGACACAGCAGGTGCAAAGGCAGGCAGTGCTGAGGTGCTGGGGAAAAGTTCAGGCTCCCCTTCTCTCCAAAGCCAAGCTGCCCTGTTTGAGGCATCCACTTGTACCCCAGGCTCCCATTCTATATCCCCCTTACCCTCTCCTCTGACCTGCCTCAGCAACCATAAAAGCCCCCACCCCCCCATCTGGTCCCACAACTAAGAGGCTCTAGGAGGGAAATGGCTGGAAATTGTCACTTCTTATGGCTCTACATGGTCTGGAGGACGGGTGCACCCAAGCCTCAGCCTTTGAAGTTCCTTGACAGAAAGCAGGAAAGCTGAAGGGGCCCCAGAGGACGACGGCTTTCTGTGGGGCAGGGGTGGCCAAAGGGCCTGAAGTTCAGGGACCTGCTCAACCACCAGCATCTGCCTGCTTCCCCAGCCTTGGGAAAGGATGGTCCCTGGCACAGGACTTGGGGACATGAGTGGTGGTGGATGATGGTGGTGAAGGCAGCTGCAGATTACAGGTTTCCAGGGAAAAACCTAGGGACTGGACTGGGGCACTGGCCCTCGAGATCTCTTGGCTACCTATATAGCCAAGTCCCTGAAATAAACACCAAGAGCAGATTCCCACTTTTTTTCTTTTCTAAGTGGGCATGCTTTCCCCGGGGGGATTCCGGATCCTGGAGCCACATCATTGTCTGCTGGTCTCTGGTCTGTGAGGCCCCCTTCTCGAGGTCAAAGTCGTGGTAGGTCCCACCTATCCCTAAACCCCCTTTATCTTGACTTTGAAACTCACCAGTGGACACAAACACACATACCTTTCCATTTTGCTAAGAGTTCAGTGGTCTCTAACATCAGACAGGCCTGAGTTCCTATTCCAACTGCACCATTTATCAGCTATGTGTCTTTGGGCAAGTCACTTAAACTCTCTGAGCTTCACTTTCCTTATTTTTAAGTTGGGAATAATAAGAACCTACATCAAAAGGCTGTAGTGACGACTGAATAACATAACCCACGTCTATGGCAGTGCCTGGTGTCTAGTAACCCCTCAATAAATGTTAGCTACCTTCAGCATCATCCTCATCCTCACTGCACTTTTCTAACCCAGCTCTCAGGAGAGACTGATCGGTCCAGGCCAGAAGCTGCTGAGGACGAATGGTGAGATCCCTCCTATAAATGTTTGTGGTTTAAACCAAATCTGAAGCTTCAAGGCATGGCAAAGCCAGAGGAGAGGTCTTCCTCTTGGGAAGGGCTGGGAAAGAGGTCAAGCACTGTGCCAACCAACTAACAGTGACTGGTCCTAATACCTGCCAGTGACCTGGAGCCCATTTGTGGGAATCCCGTAAGTTCCCACCTTCCTCAGCCACTCGGAACTAACCACAGCACCGTAATCTGGGAGTTGCAGCCAAAGCAAACCCCACCCCCCCCCCCCTTGATGAATATCTTGTGCTGACCTCGCCTTGGGGAGCCATGGGCCACTCGAGTGACTTTCCTGGCTCCATGGCTCCAGGTCAACCAGGCTGCCCTTCCCAATGACTTTGCTGCTCCCCAGACTGCCAGCCCTTCCCCACCTGGCTCCCCACTCTTCCATTTACCCATTGGGTGAGCCCCAGCCAGGAGGGACCAGCCGACTGAGATCACTACTCCTGATGACAGCCATGCTGTCTCTGCCAGTGGCTCATTCCCTGACTTGGCAGGAATTCCCCTTCTCGAGTTGCCCATGGATGCCCAGACTGCACCATCCAGTGTGCACTCTCAGTCTTTCTCCTTCCAGCCCGTCCCCCCCCCCCACCCCTCCAACTCCGATTCAGTCCTCTCAAGCCTCAGAACATGGATCCTTCCAAGAGTGGAGGGCCTCCTGGCTGCCCACAGCCTGTGCAGGGCCAGCTCGCCATTCCAGTATTCAACTTGCCTTCCCACCTTGGCAACTTTCTCAGGTTCTCTTTCTCCCCTCTTTCAAGCAGTGCCTATGTTCTCCTGCAAATAGCCCAGGTTCTTTAGAGACAAAGTGACTGGTTGCTTCCCCCCCTCTTAACCCCTTGGCCTCAATAAATTCTATTCAAACCTGTGGCTAGAACAAAATACCACAGTGCCACACTTACTGTAGCCATCCATGGCCCTTACTTTCCACCACAGATACAAGCTAGAAAAGTCACCCATCAATCGGACTTTCAGAATAAGAAGCATACTCAAAAGCCAGGAGAGAAGTTATAGTTTAAAAGAAATCCTCCCACCTGTAAAGCTGAGAAGCCCCCTATAATCCTTTCTGAACAGCCAGCAATCATTCCTCTGTTGATATGTTCAATAACACCAGATTTGCCTCCATTGGGTTTATGTGATGAGGCCCTAGAAAGCTCCAAATGACAGACAGTAATTTCTACATCCCAGGTTGTGGCTGGCCATCATAATGAGTATTCTAAAAAGATTGTGGGAGGGGGGTCTTGGGTGGCTCCATCCATTAAGTGTCCAACTGCTGGTTTTGACTCAGGTCATGATCCCAAGGTTTGTCAGATTGAGCCCTACGTTGGGCTCTGTGCTGACCAAGTGGAGTCTGCTTGGGATTCTCTTTCTCCCTCTCTCTCTCTGCCCCTCCCCTCGCTCATGCTCATTCTCTCTCTCTCAAAATAAATAAATAAACTTAAAAAAAAAAACAGAAGGAAGCTAACATTTAAACAAAATTTTAAATAAAAAGATTATTCAGGGGACGCCTGAGAGGCTCAGTTGGTTGAGCACCTGACTCTTGGTTTCAGCTCAGGTCATGGTCTCACAGTTCAGTTTGTGCGATCCAGCCTGCGTTGACAGTGTGGAACCTGCTTGGAATTCTCTCTCCCTCTCTCTCTGTCCCTCCCTCCCTTCTCTCTGTCTGTCTGTCTCTCAAAATAAATAAATAAACTTCAAAAAAGATTGTTGGGTAGCTGCAATATAAGAATTCCTTGAGGTAGGTTATATACCAAAGTGCTCCTTACCCAGATGGTGGTCTCTTGGCCATGTCCATACTGGGGACTACGGGTGGGGGGGGGGTGTGTGTGTGCCCAGGCCAAAGAAAAGGCATGCAGATGGGAAGATTTCATTGGGAACAACTTCTCAGATCATGACTTTCATCTGGCCAGCCACCTTCCTTGGCTGGGGATCTTGGAAAGCCACTTGGTCCCCCCACCCCAAGTTGCTCTCATTAAAATGGAGAGTTACACAGTTCCACTCTAGGCCTTTGCTGTGACAGGCTCGGGCACCAGAATGTCTCCTACAAAACTTCAGAGGACCTCTGGGCTTCACCTCTTGGAGGGCTGGTGAGCAGTTCAAGGGTCCGGTGGAGTGAGATGACAGCCTCACATAGCAAGTGCTACAGCCTTGAGTCACTGCTCCTTATGTCCATACTCAGTGCAGTGGCTCCTGGGAGGCGCTGTCCCCACCATATACACTGCCGGGAGTGGGCCTAGTGTTTGGGAAACAGATTTAGTGCCCTTCAGGCCAGGCCTCTGGGTTGGTGGGAGCTTTCTGAGGTGGGAGGAGGAGGAGAGACTCAATCCTTTGGTTCATTTGCCAAAAAGAAGGAAGAAGTGGCTTCAAGCAGAGTTCAGCAAATGAGAGCAAGTCCGCTGAAGTCTAATCCTACTGGCCCTTAGCCCCTATCTTGGAGCCATGGAAAAGTCCCTGGGACCAGGGCCAAGGGCAGGCGCCTACTCTGGGGCACCTATCAGAGGCAGCGCAGCATGCAGAGTGTTGAGGCCACGATCCAGTGGAACTAGAGTTAACTCCTCAACCTCTGATGTGTCATCTTGTGTGGCTGGCAGCCTCACTGTGCCCTGAGGCCCTGCGCAGATGCCCAACAACACCCCAAAGGCACCTCCCCTCATGGCCTGCAGGAAAAAACGAGTGGGTCTAAGGGGGCCTTGGCCCAAGGGGCTGCTGTTTGGGGGCAGAGACTGGGATGGGGGGGCAGAGAGATGTCAACATATAGAGGTCTTCCTGGAGGAGGTGCCAAGTGATTTCTGGGCCCCCCCTTGAATGTGCTGGGGGACAGGGAGCATGAAGCCACCAAGCTAGGTGTTCCCTTCTCAGGTGGAGAGGTGGAGAGGAGGCTCAGGGCAGTGGAGGAGGCTCCAGTCACATTGCATGGGGCGCTACGTACCTACACGGTGAATGGCACCCCCTGGAGTTGTGTTCAGAGGTGGCAGTAAGGACAGACCCAGGAGAGGTGCGGAGGGGTGCTGGAATGAAAGGAGAGATCAGGAAGGGCTCAGGCTGGGTCACCAGCGTGGGGGTACCAGGCCTGACTCCAGATCCTCGAGTCTGGGGATGGAGTAGTGAGGAAAGACTGTGAGGGGGGCTTGTTAGCCTGACTTTCACCCACTTCACATCCTGCCAAGGCGTGGTGCTGGGCTGAGGTCTGTGTCAGGAGGTAGATGATTCTGCTCTTTCAGGATTGCCCCATCCCACAGGGAGGCAAGGACAAGCCAGAGATGTGCACTAGACAGAGACCCAAAAGGAGTGCAGCCACTCAGTTTCCCCACTCTGCCATCACAACAGGGGTCGAGGGTTGTTGTTTCATCCAGAAAAATACAACATTTAATGTCTGTAAAGGTGCAGTATGAGTCATTTCACGGAATGTCTAGGCCCCTTTGCTGGCAGCAAACAAACTTTCCAGCCCTCTTTTGAGGAAGGCATCCAGCTCGGCTGCTGCTGCTGGTTTGTGTGTGAGAGTGTGTGTGTGGGTCTGTGTGTGGGATGGGCCTCTGTGTAGGGCCTTGTGTGTGTCCGTGAGGGTGTCTCAGATGTGAGTGAGGGTGTAACCCTGGCGGGAAGGAGGATTGTGTGTGTGTATGTGTGTTTGTGTGTGCATGCGTGTGAGCTTGACTCCCAGATGTGAGTAGCGAGTCCCCTCATGCGTGCGAGTGTGTTTGTGGAGGGCATGCGCATGTGTGTGTGTCTGCAAGGCAGCATGGTATGCGAGCCTGTGCGTCTGAGGGTGTCTACGTGTACATTTTTTTCTTCGTCACTGCCAAATTATCTTCCCATCTCTCCCCTCACGAAGTGAAGGGCTGGCCGAGGGAAGCTAGCAATCCAAAAGGGGGGTAGCCAGGGAGGGGAGAGGGGCTGGAGGAAAACCAAAGCAATTCCACTCGTCGGAGGAAAGTGTTAGCCAAGGATGAAACTGAAACCGAGGCACCAGCACTCTGGGATCGTCCTGGGGCTTCGGTTCCTCCCATTCCCCCGCCCCCTCCAGCGGGCTGTGGAGATTAGTCAGCCTGAAATTCCCATCCCCACTGCCTCGACTTGGGGTTGAGGCAGTGAGGCCGGGCTAGAAATTGGCCTGTGGTTACCACGTGACCCCATTAACTCCCATTATCACATTAACACTAATTAGTATATCAGATCCTCTCCCAGTCACCTAGTGGGGCGCAGAGCCAGGCTTGAGGGAGAGGTCACAGCTCGGGCCCTGTTCTGGGAGGAGAAGCCAGCACGAGGGCATCAAGGGAAAAAGGGGAGGCTGAGGACTGTGGCAGGTCAGGTTAGGGACAGAAAGAGGACGGAGACATCAGGTTTGACAGTAGGATACTTTTCCTAGGTCGTGCTCTGGGAGGAGACACCTTGGGGAAGGGGTTAGTAGAAAGGAGGGGGTTTCCAGGAATAGCTGGGCACCGCCCTGTAGGAAGGAGGCCCGGGCTCTGAGGTCTGGGCGGGAGACAGACGGTATTTCTCCTGGCACACAGTGAAACACAGTGAAACGTTTAGGATCCTTCGTTTTTTTTGTTTTTTTTTTTTCTTTTAAACCCCTTTCCTCTTCTTTATGGAAAATCCTAAGGATAACTTTCTCAGATGGCTTTGGACATCCTGAAAGCAGGGGAGCTGGACTGACTGATAGAGGAGAAGAGGCCCCCCCAAAACACTAGCCCCCCAGAGCATAGCTTTTATGCTCAAGCACGGGAGACACAATGTAGCCATATAGTTATATGTAAAGTTGTATTATGGGAATAGCCACTGGAGCCTCTGGAAAGGATCAGGCTGGAGCCCCCAACAGCTTTTTTTTTTTTTTTTTTTTTTTTTTGTCAGCCTAAAGGTGTCTGGCCACAGGTTATTTTTGTGCTTTGATACTCTCAATATGTTAACTAAAGAGCCACCACATAACCATGAACCAACATGGGAAGGTTAGCAGCATCATGACTTCTAGAGCTCAGGGCCTTGCAAGAAAGTAGAATACAGGGCTTTATCTCCTGAAAATAAGGTTGCAAGTTTGAGCCCCAGATGGGCCTCTTAGTTTTTTGTTTGTTTGTTTCTTATACAGCTGCCAAAAACCGGATTGTGGAGCGCAGAATCCCTAACCGTCGCCCTACATCCAGCCCAAAGCTCAGCTCCTGCCCCTCACCTAGGCTGAGCCCAGGTCCCAGATTGCGCCCCAACCCTAGCCCGGGTCTATCCCTGTGCAGTCGAAGCATTCTGGGTCTCAGGGGAGCCAAGCTAGAGAGTGGCTGTTCAGGGAAACCCACCCCCAGCGCGCGAGACGCGACTCAAAGTTTCCATTCTACTGCCCGCGGGTCAAGAGCGCCATCCCCGGAGAGGAAAGCCGGCCCGTAAACCACAATCCCTTTGCTGAAGGTGAGCCGCCCGAAGCTCTGCGGGGCCCGGGAAGTGGCCCAAGGGATTAAGAAGCACGCAGGAGCCAGCCCCACGCTGTGGCGCTACCGCAGCAGGTCAAATCTGCCTCTCCCGCCACTCGGGTGGGAGAGCGGGGCGGGAAGCGGCGTGGAGGTTCTGGCGGCCCCTCCCGCCTTTCCCTTGCTCCCCCCCACCCCGCCCCCGCCCCTTCTGGGCACGCGCGCCTTCCAAACCCCAGATTCTCCACTGGGGCAGAGCTCCACCCCCAACCCCCAGCAGTGCGCCCAGGGCGCCTCTGCAGCGCCACCTGCAGGCGGAACGCGCGCCGCGCGGCGTCTCGGGCGGCGGGAACTGGCGTCCCAGCGGGAGGAAGAAGAGAAGAGGAGAGGTCGGCTCCTCTGCCCTGAGCTTTCCTGGCCCGCGCGCGGCCTCCCTCGCCGCCCCAGCCCCAAGCAACCTGGCCAGCCCCGAGCTCTGTCCCGTGTCCTGCCCCGCGCAGGGGGCCAGGGACTCCGACCTTCTACTCCTGCTGTTGCACTCTGAGCGGCCTCCTGCCCCGGGCGCCTCTTCTCGGGAAGCAATGAAGTCACACTCGAGCAGCTCGGCTGACTCACGAGAATCCTCCCCGCTCCCGGGCACACCCCTTGAAACTTCCCCCTCAATCTCTTCTTTCCTGTTCCCTCCCCGCCTCCCCCCCTTCCTCCTGTCCCGTCAGGCGAGCGAGGGCGGCTCCGGGAGGACTCCCGGGGAGCACTCAGTGGGTCAGCTGTGAAAGGGTGGCGGGCGAGAGTCCCCGGGAGGCCTCTGCGCTGCTATCCCAGACCGGCCACTCGGCGCTTTTCTGGGGCGCACATGGAATGCCCTCGGGGAGTTGCGTGCTTGTTACCCTGGGCAAAACTCCCACTGAAGTATTCTTTTGCAATTATCCACCTCATACAGTGCGTGCCTGCGGAGAGGAGGGCGTCTGGGGACCTCCTCGCCTCCTCGGGTCGGGGGTCGGGCCGGGAGTTCACCTAGTAGCTGAGGTCTCTTTGGGACATCCTGTTCGGACGAATAGACTGGCACCAGGGCTTGCGCCACCAAAGGTGACAGATGTAGAGTGCTCTGAACCTTGAGCTGCCCTCCACCCCTGCATGAAGTCGAGCTGATCACCTGAAAGGTTGCTGTGGCCCTTCTTCCTAGGACTTGGTATTGGCCCAAGTCCAGGTTGAGGGGGTGACTTGAGGCCAAGGATTCCCTGTTTGCAGCACTCCCCTCCTCTCCCTACCCCCACTGTACTGCTAGTTTGAGGTCTCCCACTGGAGTAGAAGACCAGAATTCTACACCTGTTGCTTGGGATATTAGTCTCAACAAGGTGGCTGAGGGCCTCAGGGCCTGGTGGGAGTAGGCTTCAAGCTGGAGGGGCTCTGCTGGCCTCCTGTGAAACACCTGAAGCTCCACTTCCCCTCTGGAGGAGCAGTGATCCTTAAGCATTCTTGTTCACCCAGCAAATCATGGTACTGGATTTTCTTTCTTTCCCTGTGTAGTTTCCAGCTGTCTCTATGGTAAAAGCTGGGTGGTAAAGCTTGCAAGCTTCCTGGCTCACTTGATACTGCACTTCAGGACAGGGCTTTGCCAAGGCCATAACCAATGTGAAGATGGCCATGGACCAAGAACAAAGTGGGTGTACAGGCTGATCTTGAGGCTCAGTGCTTATATTGCATGGGGCGGGGGGAGTGTTGTGAGCTCTCATGTCAGCATCAAGTTGACCGCCCTGGGTTATGGTGGCTATCCACCTGCTAGCTCTGCAGGGTGTGTTTGTTGGGGACTGGGAGCCATGAAATGGTTGGGTAGGGATGTACCTGCTAGGAGCATAGCTAAGAATAGTCTCACCATAAAGCCTTCCTGGGGAAATTCTGGGCTTGAAGTCAACATTTTTTAGGGGCTGAAGGATGCCACCTTTCATGGATCCCAGTTTTGAGGCTGTCAACCTCTCCATGGAGAGTAAATAAGGCAAGTTGCAATTTTTAGGGGTCCTAGGGGGTTCTGGCTGTAACTTGCTAGGTCAAAGAAGAATCACAAGCCATTAACTATAAAGCAAAACAAACAAAAAAAACCACCAGAAAAAACCCCACCCCCAAACCTGTAAATCTAGTTGAGTCAAAGGGACAGCAGAGGCAATGTGGAGAGACATTTACCAAGAGATTTGAGTCCCATTAGCATCTGCTCTAGATCTTAGAGACGAAAGGCAACTGAGTCCATGGCAAGGTGAACAAAGTCCTGTGTAAGCACCTGAGAGACTTTTCCATACACAGGAGGTTAGAACTGAGGGTGGAGGTATAATCTAGTCTGTTCTCCCCATTTTACAGATGAACCTACTGAGACCTAGGTAAGTAGCTGCTCTGGGTCATCCAGGAGTGAATAGCAGAGCTGAGACTCAAATCCAGGAGTGCTCTTTACACTGTGCTCCACTGCTTTGGGAGAAAAACACATGGGCAGGGAGCACTTACTGGAAGCTGAGGAAGAAACGGAGAAGGAAAACAAGCAGGGGAGACTGCAGAGATTCTGAGAGGAAGGAAGGAAAATGATGGGGCCGAGGGAAAGTGGAGACAAAGAGGTGTCATTTCTTTGGGCAAGAAGAACATCAGCTCTGTCCTCTGCATGAAGTATATTACACATATTCATTTAAGCACAGTAAATATATTCATCCTTTTAAAAATGTTTTATTATTTATTTTTGAGAGAGGGAGAGAGAGAGAGCGTGCGAGGGGGGTAGGTGCAGAGAGACAGAGGGGGACAGAGGATCCAAAGCAGGCTCCATCCTGACAGCACAGAGCCCAATGTGGGGCTCGAACCCATGAACCGTGAGATCATGACCTGAGCCGAAGTCAGATGCTCAACCGACTGAACCAACCAGGTGCCCCCATATTCATGTTTCGTGACAGAGAAGATACAACCATAGGATGGAGGCAGAACCATAATTTGGTCAGTGAAAGAAAGGCTTAACCAAGATAGAAGCAGAGCAATAAAGCGACGTGAGGAATCATGAAGTTCTGATCTGAACTCCCACATGGTACTCCCAGCACTTGTGTTGCACAGATCGTTCCTGTTGACCTGTGTCCACCACTAGGTTATATGGCCATTGAGGGCAGGGACTATTACTCATCGTCTTATCTCCAGGGCCTATTGTACCCGTACCATGGCCTGCAGTAACTGTGCAGCACAAGTTTGCTAGCCAACCAGTAAATACATTTATGAGTCTATGTATTTATAAATTCAATGCCCATGTTCGGTGCTCCTCCAGAAGCATCTCTGTGCTGCACGGCAAATGCCAAGGCATTGCAGTATGTGGGAACCAGGCACCTCTGTCCACAGACATCAGGTACAACTTGTGGGCTTTTCCCCTGTGAGACAGAGACCTTGGGAGGCTTCACTGAGACATCTTGGGGAAGGTACAATATGAGGCAGAATCCATGAGGGTCTCTGCCTGGTAGTGGGCTTCTGGCACGTATTTTGGCTTTTTGTCTCCAAATTGCTAACGCCCACCAGCCAGAGACCACCAAGACATTCCTGTGGTTGGGCAAGTTGGGTTTATACTGCTCACTGTAGTGACAGGGAATGCATACCATGGGGAACCATGGGGTATCTCAGGAAAAATGTACTAGAAAGGATTTATTAGAGGACGTGGGCCAGGCTGGGTGATTTGGGGGAGGGTTGAAAGAAGCAGGGCTTTACTCTGGATTGGATGCTGTCAAGAAGCATGGCTAACCCGAGGATCAGGTACCTTACTAAATAAATTTTATCCTAAACAAATACTTAAAAATGTTTTTAATGTTTATTTTTATTTTTGAGAGGAAGTACAAGTGGGGGGGGCAGAGAGAGAGGGGGACAGGATCTGAAGCAGGCCTTGCGCTGACAGCAGTGAGCCCGATGCAGGGCTCGAACTCACAAACCGTGAGATCATGACCTCAGCCAAAGTTAAACACTCAACTGAGCCACTCATGCGCCCCAACAAATACTTTTTTTTAAAGTTTATTTATTTTGAGAGAGAGAGAGAGAGAGAGAAAGAGCACAAGTGGTGAAGGGGCAGAGAGGAGGACAGACAATCCCAAGCAGGCTTCGCACCATCAGCACAGAGCCTGATGTGAGACTCAAACTCATGAACTGTGAGATTGTGACCTGAGTCGAGATCGAGAGTTGGACACTTAACCGACTGAGCCACCCAGGCGCCTCCTAAATAAATTTTATCCTATAGGAGGGCAGACTAGAGTGAGGCTAAAGCTGTAATTGGCAAGGAAGCAGCAATCACTTGCATTAGCCAGTGTGGGGGTGGGTGGGTGTTGGTCATTTCTGTGGTTTGGGCAACGTTCATGTTTTTGTCTGAATTCACACATGATTATGAAGTGCTCTTGTTTTTGTCTCCATCCACCATGCTCAGAGTGGCCTTGTATGATGCTAACGTCTTGTGAATCTATTTACATTTAACAGAATACAGAGGCCTAATGGTGAGAGCCAGGCCAGTTTTAACAGGTTGTAACACCACCGCCCAGCGCACAGTCCCAGGCTGGCCCCGGATTGTCAGGGGCTGCATTTCTTTCTCAAAATGTCCATTTTGAGATGATCCCTGTTTTCCAACAAGAGCTTGGCAGTCCGGTATCTAAATATTTAGACCCTCCCTGTACTCTGACCCAGTCACACCCATCTGTAGAACCAGCCAGGCAAGAGAACGTCATCACTGGCTTGGGCTGTGTGTCGATGTGTGTGGTTTTGTGTACATGTGTCTGTGCCCGCCAGAAATTCCCTGATAAGTTGGAAAAGAGGCCAGAGGCGGTTCTACTTCACCTCTGGGACCAGCAGGACTTCCCCTCTGCCCAGGGAGCGAGTTGCTGGGATTGAGTCTCAACAATCTCCAGGGAAGTGAGGGTGCCCAGCTTTAGGTAGGGTCAGGGAGGGACAGAGGGGATAATGCAGCAGCCAAACTTTAGAGGAGCGGGGGTAGTGGTGGAAGGGAGGGGAGAGTTCTTTTGTATAAATGGGTCTCTAGAGAAGCTGCTGATTTTCCTTCGAGGAAGCAGCCTGCAGTAGGTCACTGTGGATCCCCACACCCATCCCTTTCTGCTTTAAGCCTCTTGTCTCCAAAACGGGCCCTGCTGATTAGAACGACAAAAAAGTCACATATGCTGACCTCATCCTCCACCAAGAGGCCTACTCTGACCCCTTTCCAGTTAGACGCTCTTCCTTCACTCAGGTCCATCTCTCCACCTGAAGTATGAGGACACCTCCTGAGGGCCTTACAGGTGGCCAGGCAAAGGCCAGTGCCACCACTATGTGATGCCGAGGCGCCATCGGATAGCATTGCAAAATGGCAAAGTGAAACTGAAGCCAAGAGGATGGGCTCCAAATGTCCAGGGTTGTGCAGAGCCCCAACCCTTCTTTGTGGGGCATGACTAGCCCTGTACCAAATGGTGTTGTGGCCCAGCGACTCACAGGCCAGCTGTCCAGGGCCAGAACTCCACTGGTACTGCTCATCTATATGGTTAGAAATAGATCTCTTCAATCCTTGGGGGCCTGAACAGATCAAATGCATCCCAGGTTATGTGGCAAGTCTCGGCAGCAGGTGAAGTGATGGGTGTCTGATAACCTGGATCACAGAGAACAGGGGTTACAAGGCAGAGGGTCATTTTTGCAGGAAGCCCTGTTATCTAGTGTCATCCAACCAAGCAACCAAAAACTTGTTCAAGACTCTGCCAGGGTTTTGGGGGATGGGGCACGCTGTCCTCATTTTGAGAAAAAAAAAGTCTCTGTTCTGGGACAGCTTACTATCAATTCAGGGAATGAACTAATAATGCAGAGAATGACTTAACAATCAAGTTCAAAGGTAGAAGGTGCAATTGGAGTTCAGAGATGAAATCATGCATGGGCACTAATCCAACTTATACCACGTTACCAAGGTGCGATTTCATTTGGGCCTTGAGAGGTGAGCAGGATTGGATAAGTAAAAGGGAATGGGGATGACATTCCAGATGTGAAAAGCATGAAAAAAAGTTTAAAGGTCGCAAGAAACCAGACGTGTACGTGTGCCCGCATACATGTGTATGCCGCAGAAGAGGAGGCTGGATGGGGCACTGTGGGCTGAGCTTCAGGAACACTATGGAAGACTTTGGACTTGATCCGATTAGTGACAAGGAGTCATTTTATTCTTCAACTGGGGGGTGGAGGTGGGGCTAGGAGGACCAAGTTACGCTTTAGGAAGTGATCTAGCAGCAGTAGTTGACTAAGGATGGTTGCTCTGAGTGACCTCCCTTCTTGGTGTGTCCATATACTTTTGTGTCTTTCTATGGACACATCTCCCCGTATTATACTTCTGTGCTCATGTGCCTGCCTTCCTCACTGACACCAGGAGTTCCTGAAGTAGCCAGGTTTTTTCCATCTTCCTATTCTGACATGTACCTGACTCACAGTAGGCACTCAACTACTGCCTGGCTAGATGAATAAATCATTTCATTTTACTTAACTGAATTACAATGACATTCCATATAAGGATAACAACTGTCAAAAAAAATTAAGACTAAACCGCACAGAACACTAAAAAAAGATACATCACAATTTGATCTTAAAAAAATATTTTTTAATGTTTTTATTTATTTTTGAGACAGAGAGAGACAGAGCATGAGCAGGGGAGGAGCAAAGAGACAGGGAGATACAGAATCTGAAGCAGGCTCTAGGCTCTGAGCTGTCAGCACAGAGCCCGACGCGGGGCTCGAACTCACAGACTGTGAGATCATGACCTGAGCTGAAGTCGGACGCCCAACCGACTGAGCCACCCAGGAGCCCCACAATTTGATCCTTTTAAAAATGATTTGTGTTGGGGCGCCTGGGTGGCGCAGTCGGTTAAGCGTCCGACTTCAGCCAGGTCACGATCTCGCGGTCCGTGAGTTCGAGCCCCGCGTCAGGCTCTGGGCTGATGGCTCAGAGCCTGGAGCCTGTTTCCGATTCTGTGTCTCCCTCTCTCTCTCCCCCTCCCCCATTCATGCTCTGTCTCTCTCTGTCCCCAAAATAAACATTGAAAAAAAAAATTTTTTAAAAATGATTTGTGAAATGCTTTAGGATCTTAGAACTACCACCATCTTTGTAGTAGCAATTATTACTGTATAATAAGTCCTATTTCATAGGATGCTAGATAAGTTTTCTACATATAGATTTGGATATGCTGTGCATCAATCACATAGTATTTCACTAAACCTGTATACATATGGTAAGAACCTGTCTTAGTGCAGCTAATTCTTTTTTTTTAAAGATTTTAAGTCATCTCTACACCCAACGTGGGGCTCGAACTCACAGCCCTGAGATCAAGAGTTGCACACTCCACCAAATGAGCCAGCCAGGTGCCCCAGTAGTGCAGCTAATTCTTAAAGTGGACATTCATCCTGTTCTAGTGTTTGGAAAGGAATTTGTTGTAGCTGCAAATCTCTTTAAGCAAACCCAATATTGAAAAAAATCCAGGTTGGTAATAATTTTCTCTTTACAAAAATATTCATAACAGGACTCTTATAAGTAGTAAAAATTTCTTCTTAATTAAAATAATATTTGGGGCACCTGGGTGGCTCAGCTGTCCGAGTTCGGCTCAGGTCATGATCTCATGGCTCGTGAGTTTAAGCCCCGCATCAGGCTCTGTGCTGACAGCTCAGAGCCTTGAGCCTGCTTCGGATTCTGTGTCTCCCTTTCTCTCTGCTCCTCCCTTGCTCACGCTCTGTCTCCCTCTCCTACAAAAATAAATAAACATTAAAAAAAATAAGATTTGATTAAAAAAATTTTTTTTAACGTTTATTTATTATTGAGAGAAAGACACAGAGCATGAGCAGGGGAGGGGCAGAGAGAGGGGGAGACACAGAATCTGAAGCAGGCTCCAGGCTCTGAGCTGTCAGCACAGAACCCAACGTGGGGCTTGAACTCACAAACTGCGAGATCATGACCTGAGCTGAAGTCGGTTGCTCAACCGACTGAGCCACCCAGGCGCCCCAAGATTTGTTTTTTTTTTTTTTATTTTTATAAGTAACCTCTATGCCCAACATAGGGCTTGAACTCATGATCCCGAGGTCAGGAGTCACATGCTTCACCCACTGAGCCAGCCAGGCACCCCAAGATTTGATTTTTAAAAGTTAACTAATTTGAAATGTAAAAAAATGAGTTGATTTATGAAACTCTGACTTATGTCCCCAGGAAAGTGAGGTGTTGTCTATAAGCCTGTTTTAGGTAAAAAGGGTTAGGAGAGAGCAGAGTTCTAGTTTGGGGGACAGTGCACGGAGGAGTTGAGAGATGGAGTTCAGAGATCACGATCCCTCAAGGAGTCAGTCTCCAGGTTTAGCCATGAAGCGCCAGGTCTCTGAACCCGTTTCTTTTGCAGTAAGTGACCTTGCTGGCCCCTCGCAGGACCAATCCAATTCTGAGCAGGACAACAGGAATCATTCTGGGTAAATCAGAGTCTATTCCACATGTTTATGTGTTCGCTCACGCAACAATGGATGGGGCAAGAGAGACATTCAGGGAACTGAAAAAAGCTGAGAGCGTGGAGCAGGGAACAGGAGGCTGAGGAAAATCGCGCACTTGGTCATAGCTCCAGTGCGCTTGCTCGCTAACATGCACAGCTTTCCTCCCCTCACCCACCTGCCTCCTTTCAAAGAGAAAAGAATTGAATTTAGAAGAATCAGGTTTTATTTAGCGATGTGAACATTAAGAATTTGTCTACATGGCTGAAATATTCACAAAAGATTTTACCATTCACACTCATACACACAGAGGAAGTCTGCTGAATAAAAAATGCTCATCCAAACTGCTGTCAGGGACAGCAAACTGCTTGCCTATTCCACTGTGGGGGGCTTCAGTCTTCATGAATGTTGAACAGTTTGGCTACTTCATTGAGATCTTCGTGTTGCTCACCGTCCTTAATGATCTGAGGGAGAGAGTAACAATGGGTCACTAACTCACTTCATGTGCACTCAGGTGGGCCCGCACAATGGGGGCAGCCCAGGCCAGCCCCCACATCACACTGAGAGAGGGCTGTGGGAACAGCTTTCTGTTAACCCCAAATGAGCGGGTAACAGCTCCCAGGCCACCCAGCCAAGTCCTGAGTGAAAAAGAAACGCTCCTGAGGAAAGGCTACACCTTTGTTCTGCTCAGGCTCAGTCTGACCCAGGTGGACAATGCACAGCAAGGCACCTTGATGAAGTCCCAAGTGCGTTTTCTGGTCCACACTGCCCATCTTCCTCTAGGAGCTCTGACAGGTACCTACCTTCCTTGCTATTGGCATTCGGTTGAAGATGTTCCACAGCACGATCCCCACCACTACTTTGTCCCTGAGGTAGAAGATGACACCTTTGCCGTAGTCCTCCCCTTCAGCTGGGGCCTGGGGGACTGTGGGACTGCTGGCAGGAACAGCGATTTCTGAGGCCTCAGACTCTGTCTCACTCTCCGATCGGATACCAGTCCCTGTGGCCAACCCACACGACAGACAAAATCAAAATAAAACAAAGTCAGTTATGAACTTAGGAAATTCTAGAAGGCAAGCATCTTTTGACACCTGCTTCATTCAAGCTGCTTCTAGATGATTTGTTTTTCTATGCCCCCTTAGTGAACACTGACTTCTCCAGATCCTCTCCATTGACAAAGCTAACAAAAGGTCTTCCTTGCCAGCTCCAGGGCACTGGGTCAGTCTAACCCCAAACTTCCCTCCCTTACTATCTCATTTTAAATTTATGCTATGGATATTTCCTGGTATCTAGATTTCTTCACACTGCAGAAGACTTGCCCTTGTCCTCTGAGAAACATTCTAGAGCTGCACGGTCCAGTATTGTAGCCACTAGCCACAAACAGCTATTCTAATTAAAATTAATTAGATAAAATTAATTAAATAAATAAAAGTTAATTAAAGCTTAATTTATTTTAACCAAAATTAATTTTATTTTTTTGATGTTTATTTACTTTTGAGAGAGAGAGAGCGAGCGAGGGGGGGGGGGGAGACACAGAATCTGAAGCAGGCTCCAGGCTCTGAGCTGTCAGCATAGAGCCCAACGTGGGGCTCAAACTCACGAACTGGGAGATCATGACCTGAGCCAAAGTCACACACTGAACCAACTGAGTCACCCAGGTGCCCCTAACCAAAATGAAATAAAATGTGAAATTGAGTTCCTCATTTGCACTAGTCAAATTTCAAGTGCTAAATAGCCAAATGCAGCTAGTGCCTAATGTACTGGACACAGCAGAAATAGAACACTGCCATTATAGCAGAAAGGTCTATTGGGCAGTACTGCTAGAGGCACTCTGGCCAAAGCAGGAAAGGACAC
Organism: Felis catus; assembly: GCF_018350175.1. Taxonomy (NCBI): domain Eukaryota; kingdom Metazoa; phylum Chordata; class Mammalia; order Carnivora; family Felidae; genus Felis; species Felis catus. The sequence goes on from NC_058386.1 coordinate 106,896,307, forward strand.
TTTAATATGGAAAAACCACAGTGGAGGTGCTTCCTTCTGGGGAGGAGGTGTGTTGTCCTCTGAGAACAACCAGTTTCCAAATAATACTGCCCAGTGCACAGAGTGGTGATCTGAAGTTTATAAGTCCCTGAGTCCCTCTCCTGGATCCACTTCCCTGGAGGGCTGAATGAAGGAGTGGGTGGATATTATCACTTGGATTGTACAGAAAAAGGACCTACGTGTCCCTATGATGTCTTGCTCTCTCCTTAAAGAGCAACCTGTTTTTGAAATGCCTCTAACAAGAGGACACAAAGGTTAAATAACTTAAGCCAGGGTCATGGAAGGCAGAGAGAATAGGTCTAAGAGTTAATGAGAGTTGTGTGTGGGAGAGAAGTTCATTCCACGAGAGATGCCTCCCATCTAAAGAAAACCTGGCAGTAAGACCTGACGGATGGAATTACAGGCAGCTCAAGAATTACTCAGCCCAGTTCTTCACCACCCAGGGTCTGTGGAGGATAGTAGGTCCTAAACTACGGTTCTCAGGCCTAAATTAAGGTTCTCTGGATTAGTAGGAAGCTAATAATAATAATAATAATAATAATAATAATAATAATAATAATATCTTTAAAAAGTTCAGGTTTTCTTCATCACACAGGGCTTCCTATCCCCTAGAGGCAAACTAAACAAGAGTTGCTGAGCCAGCCACTGTCCAGAGTCCAGGACAGACACCCACAACATCTGAGTCTACGCTTTGACCAGGAGACCTGATTTTGCCAGCTCTCAGACCACAAAAGTGTGAGAACTTCGGGTATGGTTTATTTTAAAGCACAACATGAAGAAAGGCTTTCACTGACAGTTCCCTCTGGTCAATACAGAAACTCCTTATTCAGGAGAATTTGGACCACTGCTGCTCAACACTCTTGCAAGAGAAGTAGTTGGGCTTCCTTACCTGACTGCTCTGTGGCAGATTTTGGGTTGTCTTGTGCAGTTGCTTTTGCAAACACACCAACTGTGGGCAAACTACTGTCCACAAGACCAATAGCTTCGTAGCCAACATCGGGGCCCAAATCACTCCTAAGGAAAGAGAGACAAGAGGGTATTTTGTCAAGGGGCTGCAAAGAATGACACAACGGCGTATTTTTTCTAAGACACCGCACTTTGGTTCATGCCAACCAGAGAACTTGGTAGGTGCAACAAGAGAAACGCCAAACTGATCTGTCCACTTGCTAGAGCATCTGGGGTTATCCCAAAGCAGTTTTTATTTCCCTTAGGAAGCCATTATACATATCACATACCCATACAATGATCTACACTTTGCTAAATTTATCTATGCTTTTACCCCTTACCATACTTGACGAGTGATGGGTTCTTTGAGTTTGAGTTTACTCATCCTAAAACTGCCTTTTTGAAGGTTTAAGGAGTACTCCGTATTTCTAGAATTCAGAATCTGAGATATTTTACAGCTTCATCAACTCACAGTATTTCCTCTGAGCCTTCATTTTATCAAGGCTGCAATGCCTCCCTCCACTTGGGTCATTTTAATTGTTCCTCTTGGAAACTTTTTCTATCATTATCATACCCTGCTCTTAGTATGTCAGGAACTTCAGAGAGTGTTTGAGGCACAGACACACCATGGTTTTGTAAATCATGGAGGCTACTCATGGTTTTGTTTCTGGTGCTCTACAGTTTGCCATCATTTAATTAATTAATGTTTGAGTATAGCTGACACCCATGTTATGTTAGTTTCAGGTGTACAACTTAGTGATTATGCCACGCTCACCACAAGCAGAGCTATACCTGTCCCCACACAACACTATTAGAATATCATTGACTATATTCCCTTTGTTCTGCTTTTTATTCCCATGTTGTCATCTTCCTGACCATAGAGGCTCAATGAACTGGTGTCTTCGGGGATTGGTCCACAATGACCTCCTGGATTCTGTTCCTGAGACCTAATTGATACTTGTATAGCTATGGACTATTTTTTTTCTTAACCGCATTATCTTATATGTGTTGACCCTGAAATCCATCTGTTATGTTTTCACTGCCCACTCACAAAACTGTGTGTGATTGTCCTAAAATGTACTCTCAGCTGAGAATTTCCCCAACAGAAATTGTTTAGAGGTTCTGGAAACCTTGAAGTTTTTTATGTATTCCATCTTTCAAAGGAACAAGATGAGACTGTGCCAAGTAAGGCCAGTCCCAGTACTCAGGAATGTCCACTGCTAACTTTTTGCTATCCAGAGAACTGCCTACCTATGTCTGACTTTGAATTGCTGATCTTAAGGGTTACATATGAGTGGGCTGCCTTTTTTTTTTTTTTTCTTAAAGTAATCTCTACACCCAGTGTAGGGCTCCAACTCACAGCCCTGAGATCAAGAGTCGCATGTTCCACTGACTGAGCCAGCCAGGTGCCCCTGGGCTGCCTTTTTTGTCAGTACACTGGGCTCAGCAAAGAACAAATAAAAATATACTGCCATCTATAGCTAAGAGCTCAAACTCTGACCTATTTTACCGGAAGTGCTGATGCCATCTCCACTCATTCTCCTAGTCTAACTTATGCCAGGTGGGGCCTTTTACTGGAACACTGCTTGGGTGTAAAATACACGGAAATGAGATGGAAAATTTTCCCCCTCTGTATTAAGCTAACTGGCCCACATGGAAACCAAACTGTAACTGTGGTTTCAGTAATTCTGTGTTCTAATAAGTTGAATCCACAAGGTACAAAAAACTATTACCAGAACATTGACTGATGCCAGTATGGCTTAGCAGCTCCAGTCATATTTTCTCCGGCCAATCTTCCACTCACAACAGCATGATCATGGTGCTCTACCCGCCTCCTACCCAACTTTATATCGTAGAAGCATGCGGCATCTCCTGCCTTTGGAGACAAATACATTACATGAGGACACGATAAAAAAGCAAATTGAAGACAGAACATACTTTTGGGGGCTCAATAAAACCTTGTGCTGTTACCTAATGTTTTCCATTTATAGGCCAGAATCACACCTACACTATTAAAAAAAAAACAGTTGAGATTCCATTTTTAAAAAAGTATTCTAGGCTAAAAAAAAAAAAAAAAAAAAACAAAAAAACGAATCAAAAAACGAATCTGTGCTTCCACAAAGCTAACCTAAATCTTCTATGCTCCAGCTCACACTGATTTCTTTTCTTATTCTGCCCTTAGCAGAGACCAAATATTTAATAGCCATGGTTTGCAGACTATGCTTTCCTATGCCTGGAAACCAGTTTTTAGGTGTGACTGCCTCTTACCTAGAAATCTTTTCCAAGGTAAGATTTTATTTTGGTCATGCGGCCTCAGTTCCTTCATTCACCAAATGTTTCCGGAGAACTTATTCCTGTACAAAGCATTATCCTGTCTGGGTGGCTGAGACAGACCCGAGCCACACTTTGCTCACAAGGAGGGTGTCACCTAGTTGAGGAAGATGCAGCATCGCCCCTCACCACAGCACGGTGCAAATGAGTGTGGTGCCAGGTGAGAGGTACAGACTGAGTGAGCTCAGTGTTCCAAGCAGAGAGAGGGCCTCCGGCTGGAAGTGAACAAGGCCACCTTCACTCAACATGTGGCACGTGAGTGCTCTAACCCTTTGTTCATCTTTGTGGCTATTCAGACTCCCCCAAAGCAACCTAAAAATCCAACATGTGAGCAATGGTGAAGTGGATGATGAAATCCACTTGGTGGACTATTATATAGTCATTAGACTTCAGATTCTGAAGCAACGTGGAAAATACGTTAGAAGGGAAAGTGAAAAAGAGGAGAATACAAGTGTTCATATAAAGCACACTCACCATGACCATCTACAACAAAGGAAAAAAATCTGATGCACAAGAAAACGAAGGGAAGGAAATACACCAAAATACTGGTGCTTGCTATAGGTGATTTTCCCACCTTCCCCCTTCTTGTCTGTGTCTTCCATATTGAGTGCAGATTGCTTTTATAACAAGTTTTTAAAAATCCAGTACACTTTATCTTTAAGAAAAAAAAGCTTTAAGGGAAAAACACCCTTCAAAGTTCCTATGGCCTTAGTTGCAGAGTCCATAATCAAACACAATACACTCGTAATGATCTAACAATGGGGAAATTACCTCATGGTTCCTACACACTATAGTCTTGTTTGTGTCATAACAGATTTTTTTAAGACAGCTAAAAATAGTGCTCAAGGATAATGAAAATGGAGTAATTTTCCTTTCCAGAATGTTTTAAAGCTGCCTCATCCTCCATTCTCTGGACTCACGTTGGGGCAAAGGGAACAGAAGATCAATGTGAAAGCTGGGCATGAGCACATCCGGGTAATGCCGGAGGCTGCAGCCAACTGGAGAATGGGAAGAACTGTCTTTCTGCAGGCATGTACACTGTTCATTTCTTTTTCTACCGGCTTGTGGCGTGAGGCCATACCTGATCTCCTAAGTCAAGTAGTTACATTCCTGTTCTTTACCCTGGGCTTTACACCCCGGCTCTGTTCAGGTAAGAAAGTTCGGTGAGCTTCTGCACACTGCCAGGCAGACCTGCTCACAGGCTGGGGACAAGGAACCATGCCTGCTCGTGCTGTAGCACACTTACCACCCAGATGTTAGAGCGTGCTTGGAGCTCTGCATTTACCCGGAAGCCACCAAAATCAGAGTCTATCTCTAGTCCACCAGTCTTGGCCAACTCAACATTGGGCTCCAGGCCCACAGCTGCCACTATGTGGTCAGTTTCTACCTGAGGGAAAAAAAGAAATACTTCAGCCAATTACCACGGTTTCCATGTATGCCTATGGACATAGCAACTGCACATTGTTCTACTCAGAACTGGAGACTTAAAAAAAAAAATCACTGGTTAACTTAGGTAACTCTGGTAAATAGATTTAAACTTCTACTTCATAAAGTTCCCTCAAACACAAATAAACCCCACATTATCAGAACAGAAATCTGCCACCCTTGTGAGGTCTCAAAAATCTGTTACAGACAGGAGGGGGCTATGGGAAAATGGCTCACAGGTGTCTACTCTGGCTCTCATCATTCTTATTTATTTTTTATTTTTTTTATTAAAAAAAAATTTTTTTAACATTTATTTATTTTTGAGACAGAGAGAGACAGAGCATGAACTGGGGAGGGTCAGAGAGAGAGGGAGACACAGAATCTGAAACAGGCTCCAGGCTCTGAGCAGTCAGCACAGAGCCCGACGCGGGGCTCCAACTCACGGACCGCGAGATCGTGACCTGAGCCGAAGTCGGACGCTTAACCGACTGAGCCACCCAGGCGCCCTATTTCTTTTTTTATTTTTAAAAAGGCCTCTTTTTTAAAGTTTATTTATTTATTTTGAGAGAGATTGTGTGTGCATGCAAGCAGGGGAGGGGCAGAGAGAGGGAGAGACAGAATCCCAAGCAGGCTCCACATTGTCAGCACAGAGCTCAACATGGGATTTGAACTCACAAAGTATGTTATCATGAGCAGAGCCATGATCAAGAGTTGGGAGGCTTAACGAACTGAGCCACCCAGGCATCCCTCATCATTCTTATGTTAATGGATGGAAAGTTCATTCAGAAAACTATGACAGGTGAATGGTGGCTGCCCCGAAAACTACTGCTATCAAATGAAGGAGTAAGAATAAGGTAAGGCAGGGGGCAGAGCTGGAAGATCTGGCAGCCCATCTTCCCCTCCTTACCTTCCTGCCGTCTTTCAACTTGATGAGTAACTTGCCACCGCTGACTCCAACTGACTGCACAATAGCATTGGGAAGCACCTTAACCCCCTCTGTGAAGGCAAATGAGACCTGAGGCTGAGTCTGTGAGCGTACCACCTTCACGACAAGTAGAGAAGATGACTAAAGCATCTGCTATCATAAAACCGGTAATCATCAGTATGCAGGCAGCCTTGGAGACCCCACACCCACAGTTCACTTTCAGTACTTCCAGAAATTTGGTGCATCAGATTCAGAACACCTACGTGAACTTGGATGACTGGAGAATGGTGGAAATACTTCATCTGTCAGGTGATATGGCGTATGTCAAGGGGGTTCCCAAAGAAGCTAACTTTGCTTTAGGCCTAACTCAAAGGAAAGAGTAGCAGCATATGGAAGGAGTCTCCCTACCTCGTCTGACTTTTTCCATGGTCCAGTTGCTGAGGTATTCAGGGAGGATCTTTCCCATGTTTCCTTTCTCGGGGAAGAGTTGAATTACTTCTGTACCCAAAGCTCGAGCTGGGAAGAAGAAACAGAGTGTACAGTGGGAGGTGAAAGCCAATCCTGGAAAGACTGGAAGAGAAGTAAAGGAGCAGCAGGTAGCCATTCACTATATGCCGGGCGATGCTGCGACCCAGGCCAGAGCTCCTATCTGTGGGTCACTGGGGCACGAGGGCACTGACAAGGCAAATATAACAGGCGCCAGAACTGCCATCCCTGGATTCATCTATAAGCGAATTAAGTGCACTTACACCCAGGCATCACCTCAGACTTACACAGGTGCCTTACGACCTCTCAACAGTAAGCACCCTCCTGAGAAGATGCCCTGATTTCACAGAGCTGAAAACTAACATTAAGAAAAACGGCTGCAATGAAACATTCAAACTGGAACACACAGATCTATCCAACTGGGAACCATTGTGTGTCTGAAGACTGACTTTTACAGGGAATAGCAGTTCAAATATACATACGATTCTGTAGTCTACATTGCACTTACCATCTTAATAACTCACTTTCCTTAATATTTTGTTTCAAAAGAGTCCTGGCTTAGAGTCTAGAGGAAGGGAAGGAAAGCAGTTCTGCTCAGTTGCTCAAATGACAGCTTTTTGTTCACTAAGGGATTCCTCATGAGAACTAAGCTCAGTGCTTAGCTTAACACCATATAAATCATTTTTTTAAGTAAACCTTACCCCCAACATGGGGCTTGAACTCATACCCCAAGATCAAGAGGTGCATGCTCTACTGACTAAGGCAGCCAGGTGCCCCTTACCATATAAATCTTAATCAAACTCTTTCTACTGATCCTGGCAAATGCATCCCTGGAATTTGTGAGAGCCCCAAAAAGCATAGGATATAAGACCAGAGAGAGAAAATCGAGGTCACTGCCTAGTACTCACCCTTTCTGCCAAGAGCGCAGGCTAGTTCGCTACCAAGGAAGCCTCCACCGATTATTGTTATTGAGTTGACTTCCCGGGAAATCTTCTCTAAAGTTCTAAAGTCTCCAATCTGCAGGATCATACCAGTTTAGTCCACTGATTTTCCAAAGATGTATAGGATGATAATACTGATAAGAATTTTCTGCTAAATCTTTGACAATAGTAATTTGCATATAAAATCTTCTTGTATAAAGTGGCTCAATTATAGCCTCTGTTATTTTTATTTTTTTACTGTTTTATTTTATTTTTGAGAGACAGAGAGAGACAGAACACGAGCAGGGGAGGGGCAGAGAGAGAGGGAGACACAGAAACCAAAGCAGGCTCCAGGTTCTGAGCTGTCAGTACAGAGCCTGACGCAAGGCTCGAACCCACAAACCATTAGATCATGATCTGAGCCAAAGTTGGATGGTTAACTGACTAAGCCACCCAGGCACCCCACCTCTGTTATTTTTTTGTTTGTTTTGTTTGTTTGTTTATTTAGAGAACGCACGCACGCTAGTGGGGGAGGAGCAGAGAGAGAGGAGAGAGAAAATCCCAAGCAGGCTTTTGCCTATCTATCTATTTCTTTCTTTCTCTATCTATCTATCTATCTATCTATCTACCTATCTATTTAGAGAATGCACGCACATTAGCAGGGGAGGAGCAGAGACAGAGGAGAGAGAAAATCCCAAGCAGGCTCTTTGCCATCAGAACTGAGCCCCACATAGGGTGTGAACACACGAACTGTGAGATTATTACCTGAGCCGAAACCCAAGAGTTAGTCTCTTAACCAACTGAGCCACTCAGGTGGCCCAAGCCTCTGATATTGATGTAAATTTCTTTCTCCATTGTAACATTCCTTCTAGTGTCAGTGGTTTTCAGCTGGGGGCAGTCTTGCCCTCTCCCCCTCTGTGGACATTTGGAAATTTCTGGAGACATTTTTGGGTGTCAAAACTTGGTGTGAAGAGGTGCTACTTGCAGCTAGTGGGGAGAGGCCAGGGATGCTGCTACATATCCTACATGCACAGGCCAGCCCCTCACAACAAACAATTATCCAGCCCCAAATGTCCATAGTGCCAAAGACTGATTAACCTTATTCTATCAAGAATTTAAAGGATGATACAAATCTTTTCAAATACCCGTAAGAGTGGCTGGAAAATTTCAGCTGTTTTCATGAGTAAAGCAGTGTTAAGAAGAAAAGCCCCCACTTCCTTTTTCACTTAGGTATTCTTTTTTTTTAAACGTTTTGTTTATTTTTGAGAGAGACAGAGACAGAGTGTGAGTGGGGGAGGGGCAGAGAGAGAGAGAGAGAGAGAGAGAGAGAGAGAGAGAGAGAGTTAGTAAGTCACAGAATCTGAGGTAGGCTCCAGGCTCCAAGCTATCAGCACAGAGCCCGATGCGGGGCTCGAACTCTCAAACAATGAGATCATGACCTGAGCCGAAGTCGGACGCCTAACTGACAGAGCCACCCAGGCGCCCCTTCACTTAGGTATTCTTAAGTTTTCTCCTCAAAGTCTCCACGATAGCATTTATAATGCAAAATGCCAAGAGGCTATAAGGAGTTCCAGTGCATCAGGAAAAAAAAAAAAACTATGGAAGGGCAATCAGAAGGAACCATAGCAAGTAATCAAAAACAGTAAATGTATTCTTCACCTAGGAGTAGAAAACCCTTGAGTGAGGTATTTGAGGTGCAGAGAGAGGAAGTGACTTGTCCAAGGCCAGATAACAAGTCTGTAGAAGAGCGATAAATAGAACTCACGTCCCCTGATTCCTGGATGGTTGCTTGGGGACCACAAGCTCTTCAAAAACCAACACAACCAAAGCACTACAGCAATTACCTTTCTGAAAAGTGTTGTTCTACTCTTCACCTCTGCTCCAGCCCTATCAATAGCAGACAGACTTCTTGGAGTGCCTCCTAGAAATAGAAGGAAAACCCTTTAGCCCAACAAGCTGGAGCTAGCCCAGAAAATCCCCTCACAAAGGTGGCGCTGTGGTGTTCTCTGCCAGGGCCACCTCAGCATTCACAGGGCATGAAGGCTGTTTCCCTTCACCTCACCTCTCTCCTGGCAGGCTTCTGTCAATTTTCTTCGACAAGCCATTTGAATTTGAGAGTCTCTCTACAAAGGGCCTGCCCTCTCCAGTGATGGCCACAAGGCCTCAGTTTTTGCTTCTCCAATCCCTTCTAGGGGGTTCACCAGAAAGCATGCTTTGTTTAAGGGACAGCTTTGATCTCCCCTTTTGATTTCTGATTGGTAGTGGCCATGAGGCTGTATCATTTTCAGGGCACAGGGCAGAGAGCAGAGGGCAAGGGTTAACAGGGAGAATGGGGAAAAAAAAGGCCACTCTCTTCAATACCCATCCGTGCCCTTACTGGAAGTGACAGCAAGGATAATTTGGAAGGGCTATTGATCAGATGCCTGTAGTTAGCTGTGCTTTGCACCAAGAGAAGAGGACCACTTCAGAGATACTGGGTTTGGTTTTCTTAGGATTAAGTCATGTCTTCTAGACTAAAACTCGAATGAGCTGTACCAGGGACAAACTCCCTGTCCAGAAACACTCACCTGTTGCAAGCAAGCACTTTTCATAGGTTATTTGAGAGCCATCATTAAGTTTCACCATGTTGCCTCTCACATCCAGCTGCACTACCTGGTACATACACAGAAAGAGGGAGAAATGCATTAGCTTAAAACAGTTTTTTATTGAGACATAATTCACACAACATAAAATTTACCACTTTAAAGTGTACAATTCGGTGCTTTTTAGTATATTCACAAGGTTGTGCAGCCATCACCACTATAATTATAGCTCATTTCCATTACCCCAAAAAGGAACCCTGTACCTTTTAGCCATCAGTCTAGTGAGAAGAATTAGTTCTTGACCTAAGGTGATGCTTAAGAAACCATTTATTTATATATTTTTATAATTTTTTTAATGTTTATTTATTTTTGGGAGATAGAGCGGGAGAGGGGCATAGAGAGAGGCAGACACAGAATCTGAAGCAGGCTCCAGGCTCTGAGCTGTCAGCACAGAGCCCGACACAGGACTCGAACCCACAAAGCGCAGGATCATGACCTGGGCCGAAGTCAGACACTCAACCGACTGAGCCATCCAGGTGCCCCAAGAAACCATTTCTAAGTAATCACTGGCACCACGGTTTCTGGTACCCAGCCTCTTCAAGTGGTCACAGTTGCTTTTTTTTTTTTTTTTTAAGATTTTTTAATTTACTGTTTATTTTTAATAGAGAGAAAGTGTGTGTCTGTGTGTGTGTGTGCACGCGGGGGTTGGGGGAGAGAGAAAGAGGGAAAAGGGTGAGAGAATCCAAAGTGGGCTACACACTGATAACAGAGGGCCCAATGCGGGGGCTTGAACCCACGGACCATGAGATCATGACTTGCATCGAAGTCAGATGCTTAACTGACTGAACCACCCAGGCGCCCCGAGTGGTCATAGTCTTAAGCAACTAACATTAAAACAAATCCTTACAGTCCCCACAGTCCCTGCACAATTTGTGGAAATGGAGAACAGAGACAGACTTTTCTATTTGGCTTTTTGGAAACCTTCTTCGTTAACAATGCTCCTACATTCTCAACATTTTTACAAGATTCTCTGTCTAACTTCTATCCTTCACTAAAACTCAGCTCTCCCGCCAAGGACACCTCACACGTAGAGACTGCTTATTCACCCACACTCCTCATCACACCCAGGGCAGGTATTGGCTGCTGCTGCTGCTGCTGCAGCTGCTTCCAGATTCTTGTACCCTCATGCTGCTCTGAGAAGCACCAGCCTGTATCCTACCAATCACTGCTATCCAGCCACCTCCCGGTCACTCCTCATTCACTGAAGTTGTTGGAATCTGGCTCATACTTTTCCTGTGAGCCACATCCAGAATCGTATATCTTAAAGCTCTACTTCTACCTCGAATATCCTACTTTTTGGTCACAAATTTCCATTCTTCCAGCTTTTTCTCAGGCCCACTGTCATCTATATATGCTTTTAATTTTCTCTGCTTACCCAGTGGGCTAATCCATTCCAACTAATCTGGGCTCATGGTAGATCACCCAAACTGTTCTCTTGCTACCACGTCTAATTTCCTTGCACCCTAATCCTTATGGTGAAGAGCTTGAGATCTGTAGTCAGAGAGACTAGAGACCCAGTCTCTGCTCCCCTCCTTACTAGCTGTGAGGCCATTCATTCAAGACACATTTACTAAGCACCTACTATGTCAGGGACCATGCTAAGTGTTCAGGACACAATGGTGAGAAAAAGTTACCTCCCTGCCTCCAGAGTCCAGTAGCCAAGGCACACAATTTAACAAACACTACATTCAAGAGTGAGAAATGCTCTGATAAAGGTTGTACAGGTAGCTCTAGAGACATGTGACACATGCCCTCAGTCGAGCTTTCTGGAGGCAATGATGTAAACTGTGACTGGTTGGGTGAGTAGCTGCTTTAGACACTTCCAGTTTGTCCTTGGGTAAGCTCTCTCTTCAATACAGCCCCAGTAAGTCAGTGACTCAACTGGCACACTGCTCAGTCTCAGATAACCAACCACCTGGTATCCTAGTTTACTGCAAAAACAAGTGAAGCTATAGGATATGATCTTGCTCAGGTTCCCATAAGGCTTCTCACCTCCCAACCCCCAAATAAAAACTTTACTTCCTTCCTTCTAGCTTCTGGGATGAGGTGTCCTTTCTGAGATGTTTCTGTGCCTGACCCCCATCCCCTGTTAGTTACCACGTACTCCTGTCCTTCTCTGCTGACATCTTAGGCCTTTGGCCCATTCACACGCTTAGGTCTGTCCCATCCTCAGAGCCCCACCTCTGACTCTATGTCCTTCTCCAGGGCCTGTCCAATTGCAGTCTCCATTTTCTCATTTACATTTTGAAGGAGTACTGTATCCTCTTTTCGAACTTCACGATGACATCTGAACCACTGAGTCTGTGGCTCATCTTACAGTTCTTTTCCTACCAGATCCCTCTGCTGTAAGGAGGAAGGTCAATAACATCCTCCTCCTTTTTTTTTTAAAGTTTATTTATTTGAGAGCTAGAGAGCACCTGCTGGGGAGGGGCGGAGAGAGAGGATCCCAAGCAGGCTCCATGCTGTCAGTGAAGAGCCTGATATTGGGCTTGAACCCACAAAATGTGAGATTACAACCTGAGCCAAAATCCAAAGAGTTGGATGCTTAACTGAATGACCCACCCAGGCACCCCCACATCCTCCTTCTTGAAACTCTCTCCAGTCTCACTTAGCACCTGTCCTGGGCTCTCCTCCTTTAACTTCTTTCCTACTTTCCTTTGGGGGCTCTTCTTCAGTCTGCCTCCTCAAAGCTGGATTCCCCAGGGTTCCATCCCTGCCGCATTCCCCTTCTGACTGCAAAGTTCTCCACAGGAGGCCTCACCCACTCTCATGGTTTCAACCCCTACACATAAGTGGATGATACCCGAATCCCTATCCAAGCCCAGACCCCTCTTCTGAGTGTCACAGTCACATATCCAACTGCCCATGGACATCTCTACACTTATACGCCATTTCATCCGTAACAGTCCAAAACTAAATTTTCCTTCCCCCTTAAACTAGGTCTTCCTTTTGTAACATCTCTCTCAGCTGGGGGTAACCATCACCTACCACACAAGCTGGAAATCAGAAAGTCATCTCTGCCTCTTCCCTCTCCCTCACGGCCCACCTTCAGTCTATCGCCACGCCCTATCAAGGCTGCCTTCTAAGCAGGTCTCAGTCTGCCTCCCACTCCCTATCACCTCTCTATCAGGAAGCTATAGCAAAAAAAAAAAAAAAAGGCAAGCTCTAAAATGGTATTATTAAGAGCATGGGCTCTGTAGTCAGACTGATCTGGGTTCAAATTCTGTAATCCACTACTTATTAGCTGTATGATCTTGGGCAAGTTGGTTGACCTCTTTTTAATCTCAATTTCTTTCTCTATAAAATGGCCAACAATACTACCTACCTGAGAAGATTATTATGACAAAATGAGACAATACCTGTAAAGCATTTTAAAATTGTGCTTACTGCTGCTGCTGCTGCTTCTTCATCATCACCACTACACCATCACTACCATTACTGCCTTAATTTGGGTTCCTATCATCTCTTGCCTGGATTATTGCAATAGTCTTCAAAATGCTCTACTTCTAGTCTTGTCCCTCTGAAATCCATCCTTCTCATAGCCAATACAGTGATTACTTAAAATTCAATCTGTTTTATGCCCTTGTCTAAAACTTAACAGCCCCCCAATGCCCACGGGAAAAAGCTCAAGTTTTTATACAACAGAGCCGTCCATGATTGGGCCCCTGTGTGACTTCTCAGTGTCATCTCCTGCTGTTCTTTAACTTATACTTTCTGCTCTATCAGTAGCTGGCTGCTTGTTTCACTGCACCAAACGTGCTGTTTCATACCCTTGTGTCTTTGCTTATGCTGTGTTTTACTTGAATTCTCTTCACTTACCACTAATCTAGTGTATCCCTCTTCATTCCATAAATTCTCCCATTCTATAAGAGCTCCTCCTCCAGGAAGCCTTCCCTGAAACCATCACTATACAGGGCATGCTTCCTAGTAATTCCCAAAACACATTATGCCTATCTTTCTTAGTCCACATCTATGTGTTACAATCATCTGTTCATGTTTCTGCCTAAATACTGTTAGCCCCTGGAGGTCAGGGCCTGTGTGTTATTTACACACAGAGGGTACTTAATACATACATCTCGTTAATAGCTTATCCATAAACCTATTTCCACCTCCGCTGCCTATGGCTCCTTATAGAAAAGTGGGCTTATCCCTATCAAAGGTCAATGCCACCACCTGTGCTCTGGATCCCATCTACTCTGGGCTTTGCTCCTTCTGATAACCGTTTCCTCTCTACTGTAACACTGTCATTAGTTTACAAACATACCCTAGTACCCCCACATTAACAAAAATGCAACATAGCACAAAAAACCCCCCAAACCCTCCCTGGACCCCACAAATGCCCTCCAATAACTGCTCCCATTACTTAGGCACTCACCTTTGTAAAGTCTAACAATATTTCCCATGTGGATGTAATCTCTAAATTATCTTACTATCTTGAATAATATACATTTGTCAGTCTCTTGTCATCAGTAATCCCAAGGAAATGTTAGTGTGGAAAAACTATGTTTAGTTTCTATGTTTAGTTGGGATGCTACTCTAGGCTTTGAGATAAGTGTTTTCCCCAGGAAGAAACACTAAGCAGTGAAGACTGGCAATATTAAACCTAAAATGACTTGATCATTTTTTGATGAACTACAATGGCAGGAGAGACGTAAATGGTCGTGGGAATACAGGTCACCATACTTGCCGCCCACATAGAACTTGACAAGGGAAGCAGCGTGTTAGCTCACCTTCTTCCCAGTGAGGACAGCCACGCCACCATTCTCAATGTGAGGCAGGTCCTGAGCAGAGACATAGAAAGAAGGTGGCTGGAAATAAATGCTGTACAAAGAGGAAGGGAGAAAATGTTATAAGCATCCGGAACCGCTATCAACTTCCCCCATAGCCTTAGTAAAATTGTTCTCATCATGAAAAACTTTCAGGAACATTTTCCAGAGTAAGTTTCCAAGACCACTAAATCTTAGTTGTGTCTTATACAGAGATATTTTATTTTTTAAGTTTGTTTGTGTGTTTATTTATTTAGAGAGCACGAGCGGGGAAGGAGCAGAGAGAGAGGGAGAGAGAATCCCAAACAGGCTCTGCGCTGTCAGCACAGAGCTGGACACAGGACTCGAACTCACAAACCATGAGATTACGACCTGAGCCAAAATCAAGAGTCAGACGCTTAACCAACTGAGCCACCCAAGCGCCCAGTACACAGATGTATTTTAGGACAGCAGTTCTCAACTGGGTGCAATTCTGCCCCCTCAAGGACACTTGGCAATGTCTAGAGGCATTTTTGGCTGTAACAGCTTAGGGGGAGGGATGCTTTTGGTATCTAGTGGGAGATGCCAGGGATACTATTAAACATCTTATAATGCACCAGCCCCCACAGCAAAGAATTATCCAGACCTAAATGCCAATTATCCAGACCTTAGCCAATAGGCTGAGAAACCCTGCTCTGGATTTAGGCTCATTTCAAAATTAGAACAGGAAGACCACCCAAGGAGCTGGTATTCACACATCCACGCAAATAAGTTGTCTAGAACGGCTGGTCAATGGACAGCTACATCTAGCTCCTGAGAGGATTTTGCCTCAAATAGCAGACATTAGCTATGAGATATTAATTAACGGGTGGCTAACATAACTGACAGCATGCATACTGCGTGAGAACAGAACATGATAATGGGGGTGAGGGAGGTAGGTAGATTTGTAAAATTTAGTCTAGTATCAACACAAACACTAATGAGAAAAACATTGGAACCCCAAAGCAGTACTGGAATCAAGAAGTCCATGGAGTCCCTTAGAAGGAAAAGGCTTCAGGACCTGTATTTCCAAGTCTTTCATGCAAACATTTTAATAAAGAGGTTCTTCCTTACGGCATTCCCACAATTCTGAAACCCTGCTAGGGCATCAAAGAAAATGCCAGAGAACAGTGGCTTTCTTTTACTTTTCTGGGAGACACCTAGGGAAGTGTCATGTAAGGAGGGACAACAGTGGCCAGGCCGATCTTCACTGTAGAAGTCTAACAGAAAGGTCCCGGAGATAGGAGCAGTAGTACTTCAGAGGCCAACACTACAGCTTTACTTGTTGGCAGATCTCATGACAGAATCCAGGCCTCCTGCCACTGTATCCTGTTGCCTCTGAGCTGTGCCAAGGGTGTACCACATCAGACTCCGCTGTGCAGCCACGTCGTCTCTCCTATGTGCTGCACAAGGCTCTGTGCAAAATCCTGACCCATTCCTTATGCTTAGCTGAAGTTGCTAGTCAGGCCCATTTTACATAAGTGAACACACCTTCTCTCTTTTCCATTCCACTGTCTGAATCGCAGCGTCTTTGTGACATTTGGATCATCTGAAAACCACAGCTCTTTTGAAAGAGGAGGTCGCATGTATGGCAGCTCTGGATCTTCAGACACAATCAGTACCTTTAGGTATAAAATAATAATACTTATCAGAGCCAGGTCATTTAAGAGGCAGATGTCAACGTGTTCACACGGGCTAAGGGCCTGCAGACCACACCCTCCATGCCAAGCAAGACTGTGCACCTCACCCTGGCCCCTGGATCCCGAGCCCGGATGGATCTGGCCGCAGCAAAGGCAGCAGTGCCTCCTCCGATGAGAAGGAACGGAACATGACTTGGTACCCTGACTTGAGGAACTGGTTCTCCTTCTGGAGCTGCAGGCAACAGACCAGACAGGGTTAATTTTCTGGAAATCTCAGATGAGTCCTTGCCACTATTAAAAAAGAAAATCAGCTTGCACTTGTCTCAACCCTTTACGTGAGGCTAGCAAAATGCTGTACCTACGTTAATCTTGACAAACATCACAGCCACCTGATGGGACAGGAAAAACAAGTATCTCTTTCATTTCATAAGTGAAAAATAGCCCCTGAAGAGGTGACTGATTTGGCCAATGTTGTTCATTCATTAAGTCTGTCGGAACTAGAACCTAGCTTAATGTCTAGCTATTGGAAACATGTTAGAAAGCTTCTGGGGCACCTGGATGGCTCCGTTGGTTGGGCGTCTGACTTTGGCTCAGGTCATGATCTCATGGCTCGTGAGTTCAAGCTCCGCACTGTCAGCTGTGCTGACAGCTCAGTGCCTGCAGCCTGCTTCGGATTCTGTCTCCCTTTCTCTCTGCTCCGCCCCTGCTCGTGTTCTGTCTCCCAAAAATCAATACATTTAAAACATTTTTAAAAAAAGAAAGCTTCTGCTCTTTCCATTCACTTCCTACTGACCAACAAGAAATATCAAGTTCAGGGGCGCCTGGGTGGCTCAGTCAGTTGAGCATCTGACTTCGGCTCAGGTCATGATCTCACAGTTCGTGGGTTCGAGCCCCGCATCAGGCTCTGTGCTGACCGCTTGCTCAGAACCTGGAGCCTGCTTCAGATCCTGTGTCTCCTTCTCTCTCTGCCCCTCCCCCGCGCACGCTTTGTCTCACTCTGTTTCTCAAAAATAAATAAATGTAAAAAAAATTTTAAAAAGAAGAAATATCAAGTTCAGTTACAGCTTTTGTTAGCAATAAAGGGGGGGGGGAACTCAGCAGGCCAATTGGGAATTATTATACAGTGTTCAGAAATAAGGAGGTGTTGCTGAAGAAAGTGATGTAAATCGCCCACCCAGAGTTGTAGGACTTATTAAAGGATTAAAACATTCCTCTGTGAAAACTCAAGCCAGTCATGGGGATGGAACTGATTGCTAGGGCTATATGTTATAGGGAAACAAATGTATCTTTTAACACATAGAAAACTCCAAAGACTCTAACGGGGAACAAAACAGACCAAAAGAATTTCCTCATCAAAAAAAAGGCTTTCATGTCTTTTCCAAAAATTTTCCTCACCAAGCTTGCCTTTGTAATTTAAAGCTTGCCTTTTAAGAGTCCAATATAAAGAAAAATAACCAACCAACATAATCATCATTAATAACTATTCTCAAACCCAAATTCCAGTCAAATACTTTAATAAATTACTCCCATGTCTGGGATAATTCCATAGTTTTTAGAATCTTACCAACTCATAGCATCGTCCTGTGATAAGACATCTGCAAAGCACAACACCCAAACTGTTTTTAACTTGGCATTCACATACTGAGCCTCAAATGATACTCACCAGGTGACGTGGCCATTTTCTGTTTCTCTTCTGGTGTTAGCCCTAACCCTGACATTCTTTCATTATATCTTTTTTGGTCATCTTTTATAGTCTTGTAGGCCTGCAGATCCAAACATGGAGAAAATTTATTTTATCATAAAGTCAGCTCACACCGTAAGTAATATCAGTATTTTTCAATTAAATGAGAAGCTTTTGTCTACATGAAGTAAGTTCTTCTATGTTAAAATCATTAAGGCAAAATTACTTTCTCAATAAAAAAAAATACTGAGTATGTACACACTGGCCTAGAAAGGCTACAGGTAAGCAGATGAAAATGTTCCATTTTCAAATTTCCTTAGGCTCTGGGGTGCCTGGGTGGCTCAGTTTGTTGAGCATCTGGCTTTTGACCTCAGCTCATGTCATGATCTCACAGTTCATGGGTTCAAGCCCTACATCAGGCTCTACACTGGCAGTGTTGAGCCTGCTTGGGATATTCTCTCTCTCTCTCTCTCTCTCTCTCTCTCAAAATAAACTTTAAAAAATTTCCTTAGGCTCTATGTAAAGAATTTTCCTTATATTTAAGTCTGAAGGTACAGCTAAAGAAAAAAAGAAAATCATTTTATACTAGAAGAATAAAATGCTAAACTTTATAAAAGGGGTTTTGGACCATGCTGGATACTAGTTGTGAAACCAAGCTATACAGTTTTGGGTACGAAGTTGGGACATTAAGTTTTCCAGGTAGATGTCCCAAGTTTTTCTGGGTACTCAGATAATGCCCTGAAACAGGACTCCCTGTATCCTAGTCTTCTAGAGTAACTAATCTTTCCCTCAATGGTCTCTCCTTTTTTTGACACTCAGATATTTACCAAGGGTGAAACACCCTGCTTAATCACCTATTTCAAATATACTATCTTTTCTAGCTGTTCAACCTGAAAAAGAGTCCCTTAACATTATGACTAGATTTTTTTTTAATACAGCATCAGAGTTTGTTGGAGATGTTTTTTTAAATTGGCAAGAATGATTTATTTTAATTACAACACACTTTTGCTCTTTTGTACTCCACAGGCTCAACAAGACAGAAATTTAAGTGATTTATGTCAACTGAAATCCTAGGTTATTAATTAATTGGAGGAGAAAGTAAGGGCAATCAGAAGAAGTGTCATAAGACATGTCCTAAGAATATTTCTATGAGCCCCTTTATAGAGCAGCCCATTAGGCAATGGGCTGTAATGAGGAACCTATACTCTGAGATCTGGGCTTAACATTCATTAGCCTGGGAACATCTAACATATGATATGAATGGGTTAGAAAATTAAGTACTGTATGTTAAAAGAAAATGGCTAGTCCTTGAATTTACCACTAAATTCATCAAATTAATACACTGAATTCAACTAACATTAATTTCAGGAAGAAAGTTTTTACCTTACCCGCACCTAAAAAGTTATTTCTTTTAAGAAAGGGAATTTTACCAAAAAGATGGCTTAAGCTGGTCAACATGAGTGAATAGAAATGCGTCATGCTCAGACAGAGAGGAACATCCAAAAATAGCCTAGGCTCTCTTACACCTCCTAATGGTTTCACACATGAGGGGTAGAGCAGACCAAGAAATATCTTGAGGTTTAGTGGGGTTTGTCATATATTTATGTACACATATATTTATGGATCTAGCTTTTAAGTAAATATCCTGATATAAAAATGTGTACAGACATTCTAAATAAAAATTTACTTTTCCCCCAAGTACTGCTGTATTCCTAGTTTCCACAAATTTGCAATTATCGACATGAATACATGTCAGGTTAAGAAAAACTACAGATTTGGGGCGCCTGGGTGGCTCAGCTGGTTGAGCATCCGACTTCCACTCAGGTCATGATCTCGTGGCTCATCAGTTCGAGCCCCGCATCGGGCTCTGTGCTGAGGGCTCAGAGCCTGGAGCCTGCTTTGGATTCTGTGTCTCCCTCTCTTTGTGCCCTCCCCCACTCACTCTCTCTCTCTCTCTCTCTCTCAAAAATAAATAAACATTAAAAAAATTTTAAAAAACTACAGATTTGTGAAAAATATCACTGGAGACAACTTTTTTTTTAAGGTTTATTTACTTACTTTGAGAGAGAGCGAGCATGAGTGGAGAAGGGGCAGAGATAAAGGGAGAGAGAGAGAATCCCAAGCAGGCTCTATGGTGTTATTATGGAGCTCAACATGGGGCTTGATCCCATAAACCACGAGATCATGACCTGGGTCGAAATTAAGTCAGATGCTTAACTGACTGAAATACCCAGGCGCCTCTGGAGACAACTTTTCTAAACAGATTAATATGTTTATTTTCCTTAAAGAAATTTGAAAGGAAAAAGATCATTTTCTACGGTAATATGATTTTACCAGTTGAACAAGTTGGGCAAAGGGCCCCAATACTAAATCTCATTAAATATTCTAAAGGCCTCACTGATAAGTAACAGGACTGAGATTAGGAGATCTGCCTGTTATCCTAGACAAAGTCACTAGAGCAGGAGGAGGAATGCCCACATCCACGCCCATTAGGAGTTCCTATTTGCAATCTAAGTTGAGGAAGCACTGTTCAAATCAGTACTTTTCAAACTGAGGTTGCAGCCCATTAGTGGGCTGTATAATCAGTTCGGTAAGGTTCTAATCAGCATTACAGAAACAAATAGAAGAGAATAAAACTATCAGAGTATATCACACCTACTAGGTATTATTTTGAACTTTGTTTGAATTTTATGTACGTATAGTAACATAATGGGTTGCAAGATAAAATACATTTCTTTCTGTGGATGGTGGTAAAAAATGTAAAAACAACTGGTTTAAAGTACAGACCCCAAACAAACATTTCAGAAAAGTTTTCCTTGTTCTCACTTCTGCTCCCTTACTTTTGGAGGCTGGAGTCGGGGGAAGAGAAAGAGCTCCCAACTCAGGAGTCACTAAAGTAGTATCTGTACCTAAATCAGGAACATTTCCTCATGTGCGAGAAAAAAAAATTATGAAGGAACGCCATTGTGGACTGAATGTCTGTGTCCCTCTCAAATTCCTATGTTGAAGCCCTAACTCCCAATGTGATGGTATTTGGAGAAGACACATTTGGGAAGTGATAAAGGTGAAATAAGGGTAGGGCCTTAATCCGACAGGGCTAGTACCCTTATAAGAATAAGAGACTCCAGAGCTCATGCCCGCGCGCGCTCTCTCTCTCTCTCTCACTCTCTCTCTGTGCTATTTTGTTACAGCAGCCAGAGCAGACTCATACAAACACTAAATAACTTATAGCTATATCTCATCAAATCTAAATAACTTACAGCTATATCTCATCAAATCTGAATTCCGATTTTAAGTTAACAGTTCTTGTGAGACTAAGACCAGTTTCAGAGGATAAAAATCTAAGCTGCCTGAAATCACATTTTAAATTATTTAAAACCTAATATAAAACCTTACAGAATAGTTCAATAACAGTTGCAGGTAGACAAAAGCTTATCATTTAACCTGAAAGCACTATAATTAGCTTTACTATTACCAGTGTTGGATAAACACAGAGGGCAATGAGGCATTTGAGTGAATGGCTTGAGAGGAACTTGTGCTTCATAGATATTTCCAGGGCAAGAGAAAGCAACAGTGAATGGCCCCTGTCTTGTGGCCTGGCATCAAGAGGTTTGCCTGGCCAGCTCTGTGAAGGCCATCCAACTCTGGTACAGCAACATAAACCAGAGGCTTATAAGGTTTCAGTTGTTACAAACATATCAGATGCAAACACTTTAAATCCAGTTTTGAATGAATGAGGTAGAACTGATGGCAAATGCTGAGAGCTAGGAAATGGAAAAGGTAAGGCTCAGAGGGTAGTATCTCAATTATGAATGAGAGGCATTTATGAAAGCAGTCTACACAAATGTGTTAGCTTGTACCACTTCAGCCACTAGTTTGACCAAATTAGAGATTACAAAAGGGACACTGCCAAATGAATTTACTTTGAAATAGAGGCTGGGGGTGGGTGGGGCGAATACTGTAATTCTGTGGCTTTTCTGGACCTCCTCAGAAGCATTCAATAAAATGCCTTTTCACAATAAAATTCAGGTTGATCATTTCTGACAAAACACAAAAATTATGTTTTACCTAAAATGATCTAAAATGGATGGTATTCAAGTTCCTTTTGCTTGCTTATTCAATGTTTACTGTTTGAGACTATCTTGTTAGGTCTGCAGCACTGAAGCACAATATAATTTAGCATCTTAAAAAAGAATTATGAACTTGGCAAAAGTTTCAAAGAAAGGGTTAATGAGAAGGATCTATAATAATTAAATGTATGATAGCTTTAGATACATCTGGTAGGGCTTCAACAGTTTGAAAGATGAGATCTGAGGGCTCCCTAGTGACTGACAATGTCCCTTTGATGAATACCTAGAAAGCACATGCTGTGAATACTTCACTGTATTATTCTAATGGATCAAGTTTTCATTAGTGCCATGGTCTCACCCACCCTACCCCGAAATATATTTTAGTGTAAGCATCTTACATAATAAACTCCTGCCCCAGTGACTGTCGCTCCTACAATTAAGAAGTATACTAGGCTGCTGCCATCTTTCACGGGAGCACCTGTAGACGCTAGTGATCTAGAAGGGGATCCTAGGTGATGACACTGCACAACTGTAGGTAAAGATAGGGCCAAGAAAGAAACAAAAGGAAATAGAAAAAGCACTAAGTATTAATGAAGAAGCATTCAACACAAAGGCAGGGAAGGATTTTTGGTAACCCTGTGCTAAAAAAGAAAAAAAACATGCTGCTCCAGGACTGGAGGAGAATGTGTCCTTCCTCAAAGTCTGTTATCAGAGTTCACCTATTTCTTATTCTGAGTCGATTCACAACTGCAAAAACTGCCTATTGGTGCATTTGGGAGTCAGGTCAGTCAATCTAGGTAACTTCAAGTAATTTTCACACCCCTTTTTTATAACCTAGTGACCAAGGAACAAAGATAATTTCACTGTCTTACCAGTGTGGAAAGAACCATACACCGTATGTATGTGCCATACACCGTAATGGCATCCAAAATTTGCTCTTGGGGAGTGAAACAGCTTCCTTCAATCAAGGGTGATAGTAGGTGTTATCTAAGTTGGTTCACTCAACCTTACGTGATCCAACTTTAGACTGATCTGCTGAGTCACAGTAAACCCTGCCAAGTTAAAAAAAAGAAAAAACACCTATGGAATAATTCCTCTGTGACCAACAAAGCTGATCAGAGTTCATTTAAGGAGATAGAATTGTGTTAATACTACATAGCATTTAAAACCATATTTCTCACCTCACACAAATTCCATTCTAAAAGTGGAGATACTAGGCCTACTTCTATAATTGAGTCTTTGGGTGAGATTCAGGGATAGTTTTCCTTTTAGGAACATTTAATAGTTTGGATTGAAAGCTGTTGTTGTTTTTTAATGTCTATCCAAAGCTGAGGAAAACACTGAATATTTGACAAATGAGTCAAAATCAAATATTGTGCTAAGGAGCTGCAATGAGTTCTGACCTATTCACAGGTTAGTGTGTCATATCTAAGAGAAAAGGTACAATTTTGTGGATTAGTCAAATCTAAGAAAACGCAGTGGCTTTCAAGTAATGAGTAAAAAGACAAGTGAAAAGAGCAAAGCTAATCAACATGAGATTAAATTTCAGTCATTCCCATGTTGGCTTTCACAGGATGTTAGATAGTAGGCACTTTAAAGAAGGCTTTTTGGAAATTTTTGCAAAAGGAGAAAGGGGAGTTAGTTGCAGAAGTGTTAAAGCAGGGGAGTACTGAGTCTACTAATGGGAGCTGTCTGGCAGCTTCTTTACACACGCTGCTTTTCTACTTACATATGCACCAGCTCCTATTGTTGATAAGCCCACCATAAGGACTAACACAGAATTATCGATTTTGCCCCCTGATGCACCAGAGCTAGCCATTTGTCTTGTCATCTGGAGTTCTAGAGGAACATGCCATCGCTGGAACAAGTTGCCTGAGGAACACAATTCATTAAGACACACACACATACAAAAATAAAATAGTTAATACACGTTTATGACTACAGGTCAATGCACTGTAGAAGTCAAGACTTACTGCCCACTGGGCTGCATGATGTTACTGTTCAATGACCAAGAAAAAAATAATTAAAACTGTACGAATACTATAGATACTGAATCCTCAAACTTAAATTGTTGCAGACTTTAGGAGTATAACTGAATGCTGCCCAGGGAAGAAATTTACAGCTTACAGAAAAGATAATGAAAAACCAACAGGCAGTTCATCAAACACTACTACTACTCTCTTCACATCCTCATCACAAATGAAGTAAACACAGAGAGGTGACTGAATAGATACAAAAAGTGAACTACAGGCTACCTGGGACATTCACTGGAACCACCACTTAAGGAATAATCTAAATGGCTGGCTCGAATCCTGCACAAAATAAGAAAACCCCACAACATAATCGAACCTGGACACAGTTCAGTCTTTCATGAAAGGTAATGTGTCCTGGAAGATGGAAATGCTAAAGCACAAAATAAGAAAAAAAATTAAGTGGATTTATCTTCTCCAAAGAACTAAATAATTTCAGATTATAAAATATTTTCTAGAATGACAAAATTTTAAATATCCATCAACTACTTGGCTGTTAGTCCTCCAAAATAATATAAATATTATGTTGATGTAAAACTCTGTATATCCATGTAATTAGCTGAGGAATATAACAACTCTCATACACGGAAATGAAGGAAGGTGTCAGAACCTTCTCTGCTTCTGATACTCCTCATGTTGACTACCGACCTAGAGCAGGGGTTTGGAAACTTTTTCTGTAAAGGACCAGATAGCAAATATTTTCAGCTTTGCAGGCCATACAGTCTCTGCTGATGTTGCACAAAAGCAGCCACAGGCAAGATATAAATGAATGGGTATGGCTGTTTTGTAATAAAACTTTATGGGCACTAAAATGTGAATTTTAAATAATTTTTGTATGTCACAAAATAGTATATTTTTAATTTTTTTCAGCTATTTAAAAAATGCAAAAATCAATCTTAGCTCAAGGGGCATACCTACAAAAGCATGTGGGTTTGGCCCGTGGGCTGCCATTTGCCGATGCTGATCCCGATCTAGGGCAGTGGTTCTAAAGCTTGAATGTGCATCAGAATCCATTGGAGGGCTTGTTAAAACACAGATGGCCAGACCTACCCCCAGTTTCTGAGTCTGGAGATCTGGAATGGGGACTCAAGAATTTGCATTTCTAACAGGTTCTTAGGTGATGCTTATGCTGCTGGCCTGCACTTTGAGAACCAATGGTCTAGAGGCAGATAGATTCCTGGTCTGACCAGGCTTTGAAAGACAAACAGAATGGGCACTGGTTGTAGCACTTCATAGTAGAAATATGGAGCTTTCCTCCTTGCTTCCACAATTTCAGGGCACAGAAAAGTAAAAACAGAGTCTGTAGTCTCTTACCTGAAATCCTCGGGAAACTGTATTCCAGAGCTCAGAATTGTTTGGTTGTAAGTATATAATACAGATACCATACCGTAAATAACACTCAGCACAGTGAGGGGCAGCAACCCACAGTCACACACATTAATGTTTCCCTGACAAAGCTGACTGAGTGGGATGAACAAAAGATTTAATAAGTAGCCTTTCTCTCCAGTTCAGGTCAGGTTTCACTGGCAAATGAGTTACAAAAACCTGATTTTTTGAGTCCTATTTTGATTTCTGAATTACAGATAAGAGACTATAAATCCACACCCATAGAAGTGAAAATGTATTTTTCTTTACTGTTTTTATTTCTTACCTGCTTTAGAATCCTTCATTGCCACATGAAATAAAATGGTTTATATTTGGAAATAACAAATCATGAAAATAAAAACATGCAGGGGTGGAGAAGCTTATCTCAATCTGGGCAAGCTTTTGAATTTAAGAAACCCATAGAATGATTAAGCACCAGAAGCAGAAACTGACAACTCTCAGAGCTTAGAAAATGAAACTGGGTAGAAAGAGTTCCACGCGGTTTAGTTCAATGAATTTAGTTGTGTTCCCCACTTCCACCATAAGTTTATTTATTGAAAATAAGTGGCTTTTTAAAAAATTCCGCTGATTATCCCTCTAGAAGATCCTAAATCCAGATATAACAAGTTTGTTTTAAGGTAATGATACTAGTGTTTATTCTGTTTTTGCTAGCTTTTCACAAACTGATAAAACTAAGAGTGTAGATTTGGTAAAGTTCAGCAGTTTTTGCCTTGATTTGCCAAAAAAAAGACACTTAGAAGTAAATTGAGTTTTTAAAAAGTCAATTGGTTAACATTTAAACTACTGCCTGAAAATAAATGTAATACACTATTATTAATAAACCATTTTTACATACCTACCAACTGATTTTAATTTTGTAAGAGGTGTTAAGTATTGGATGGATGTTTATATTCTCCCACCCCCAGTCTTCTTTTACCCATAAAATCACTCCCACACCTCTCCCCCATAGCTTCAAAATTTTAGGACATTTTACATCATGACTAAACATGTCTTTTCACTTGTCCTGCCAAAGTGGGAAGCCAACTTACTCCTTGCCTTTTCATTACAACACCAGTCTGAGATTTTCTGCAATCAGACCACACAGAGAGGTAGCACTTCCTTCCTCATACTTGGGATTCAATTTTTTTACTTGATACATTTATATTATGATTGCCATTGTAGCAGTAATTAGCACCTCTATCACATAATTATCATTTCTTTTTAGTGGTTGGAATAATTAAGATCTAGTCTCTTAGCAAGTTTGATTATAATATTGTTGTCTATATTCACTATATTGTTCAAGGATTCAATTCTTGGGGGCGCCTGGGTAGTTTAGTTGGTTAAGAATCCAACTCCAGCTCAGGTCATGATCTCATGGTTCCTGAGTTCGAGTCTCACGTTGGGCTCTGTGCTGACAGGTCAGAGCCTGGAGCCTGCTTCAGATTCGATGTCTCCCTCTCTCTGCCCCTCCCCCTTTCATTCATTTTCTCTCTCTCTCTCTCTCTCTCTCTCTCAAAAATAAACATTAAAGGGGCGCCTGGGTGGCGCAGTCAGTTAGGCGTCCGACTTCAGCCAGGTCACGATCTCGCGGTCCGTGAGTTTGAGCCCCGCGTCGGGCTCTGGGCTGATGGCTCAGAGCCTGGAGCCTGTTTCCGATTCTGTGTCTCCCTCTCTCTCTGCCCCTCCCCCGTTCATGCTCTGTCTCTCTCTGTCCCAAAAATAAATAAACGTTGATTTAAAAAAATAATAATAAAAATAAACATTAAAAACAAGGACCCAATTCTTGAATTGTTGTTACAATTGTATTTAGTGCCTAACACATAGTAGGTGTTTGCTCAATAAATATTTGTTGTATTAATGAAGGAAGGAAGGAAACACAAATTCTTTCCAATTCTATGGTAATGAATGAACAATTTGAAGAAGTCTTTGCAAATAAGTTTTAGCCAGATCTGAACATAGGGAAAGGGAAGGAAAAATCAGATAAAAACAGAGAGGGAGGAAAACCATGAGAGACTTTTAATTCAGAGAACAAACTGAGGATTGCTGAAGGGGAAGTGGCTGGGGGGGGGTTGGCTAAGTGGGTGATGGGCATTAAGGAGGGCACTTGTTGAGATGAGCACTGGGTCTTTTTTTTTAAACAATTTTTATTTTTATTATTTTTAATTTTTTTAATGTTTATTTATTTGAGAGAGAGAGAGAGAGAGAGAGAGAGAGAGAGAGCGCGAACATGAGGAGAAGGGTCAGAGAGAGGGAGACACAGAATGTGAAGCAGGTTCCAGGGTCCGAGCTGTCAGCACAGAGCCAGTTGTGGGGCTCAAACTCACGAACCATGAGATCATGACCTGCACCAAAGTCATAGGCTTAACCAACTGAGCCACCCAGGTGACCCTGAGCACTGGGTCTTGTATGTAAGTGATGAATAACTGGGTTCTACTCCTGAAACCAATACTACACTGTATGTTTACTGACTTTAATTTAAATAAATAATAATAATAATAAATTAGTAAGCTCTTAGTAACTACACCTACAGGCTAGCATTAGAATAGTACCTAAATTGGCAAGTTCATTTCTGTAGATTTCATAATCTCATTTTCCATACTCCCAGAAAGTGTTTTCTAGAAACACATCCACATAATTGAGGCACCTGGAATCTCAAATAATTAAGAGGTCTATATGCTCTTGAGTCTTATTTTCTGAATGTTAAACTGATTTTTCTGACATGGATAAAACACAAGACAGGACAAGCTACGCGGTCTGTCCACTGTAGCCAGGTATCTCTTTATAAGGAATGCGACAACTATTTCCCTTTATCAACTCCCCCCCTTTCTTTAGCATAAACCCTTGCTGTTATTTTAGACGAATCATAGTAATAATAACTACAGTGCAGTGTGAACCACTCTGAAGAAAGGCAACAGAGGAAAAATGATTTAGAGGACAAAAAAAAGAAATCTAACTCTGTTCTACAAAGTTAAGTCCTTCACAGTACTAGGGCTCTGCCACTGAGAATTTACCACGTGCCAGAGACTGTACAAAGCACTGAGGACACAAAAATAAATAGGACATAATCCCTGGCCTCAGGTAGTGCAGTAGTATAGGAGGGACAATGGCTGCCACTATTCTGAGTACCAGAAAATGGGATTAACACAAATCACAAGAGACTCAAAGTTGCTCAGTCTGTTTTCTTTAAACCTTAAAACAGTATTTCCCAAATTTGCCTGATCATAAGAATTACATCAAGGGGTCTGTTAAAATATAAATCCCCAGGGGTTTCTCCAGGACATTCTCATTCAGTAGGCGTGGGGTCAGCCCTCTTTGATTTACAAGACCAGGCAGCTTTTGGAAACATGATCTAGAAAAAAGTTACAATATGCTGCAACTCCCTTAAAATGTTAGAAAATGCCTAGACAATATAACTTATTAACTGGATGCAGAAAAGGCTGACTTGCCAAAATTTTTCTTCTGGAAAGCTTTGCCTCAGCAGAAAAGAGTGGGGAACGGCTCATCTTCTGGGCTTCAAAAAAAAAAAAAAAAGTGTCATTTGGCAGTTCCCAGTAATTCTAGATCCTTGCCCACAAGGAGTCCAGTTTCCTTCTTAAGGAGGTGAGAATTCTTCTGATTAGAGAAAAATGGTTCAAACATTTGACCCTCAGGTCAAGGGTTGGTGATCAGTTTGATCACATGGGCAACACAATGTTTGGTAACCTAATAAAATACTACAGAACAGAAAATATCCATTACCTAACCTATCTGCTCCTCAGTGCTGAATGCAGACATAAAGTAGTCACCATTAACTGCCTTCAATTATTTCTGGAAAGAGGCAGAGCATCCAAATAAAGTAAATAAATAACAGCAATTATGGTTTTAAGGCAAAAGGTAACATATAATGAAAATGAATCTGACAATGGCGACAGATGTGGATGAGATCTTTCAAGGTGGGTTTAAAGTTTGGTAACATCTTGACAAAGAAATGGGGGTGGGAGGAGAAAAGGAAAAAACGAAGGGAAATTGCCATATAAATAAAGAGCGCCTCTTCTCCACCTATGCAAAGACATACGGCAGATGCTACTACTTGAAAAAGAAACCAGATTATAAACAATTAATAATAAAGCTAACGAAACAGGGTTAATTCCTAAAATTATATGATTTCTTTTTGAAATTGTAACCCCACCCCACCCATTTCTAAAGGCATATGATGTTGTACTCTGGTGCTTGGCCAAAGGACAAAGAATAAGTGTATACAAAGACGTGGATGGATATGTCAAGAAGTCAGAACATATTCTACAGCACACTGCTTTCAAACAAAATCATGCAATGGAAAAACGTCTGTATTTCTCAGTAGTTTTAACATCACCAACCACCTTCAAATATCTAATAAATCAATTTAACATTACAAATCCATATTTATTTAATGAGAACTTTTGGTCAAACTTCAGAGTACTGGTAAAAATTGTGAGTTTTAAACAAAATAAGTACACAGAGTTTGAAAGGCTAGTGTGGATGAAAATCTTCAGCTTACCTAAGTTTCTGTGTAAATTTATGTACAGCTTACATAGAGCACTATCATTTCAATGCATAAAACCCATACAGATAACACCATAGATGGCATATTAGTTTAAAACCTAAAGCAGAGGTTTTTAAGTTCCAAGAGCAATATGTTTTAGGATGTGCCCTCAGATACACCCATTAGGAAACGTTTTCTTGAGGCATAGCAACTGGAAAAACTTTTCAAATGCACATTTGCAAAGACTAACCATCTAAGGGAAATATTTTCCACATCTTATTTTTAAAGCACCCAGAAGGTGGTTCTGCACTGGAAAGGCCTCGAGGATAACTCCTTACATTGCAAATGTGAATGTCACCAGGTGATCATTCAAAAACAGATTTTAAAAAACCCAGCACCTCTTACAGGTGGATAATTCATTACCCCCACTAAGTTGTGCAGGTTGAAAATGAGCAAGCTCAAGACATGCTCAGATAAGTACATGGATATCTCATGCAAGGTGGGCTAAAGGAGAATCAGATGAATTCTTAATCTTTTGAGGTCAAATTTAGGAAGCAGTGTGGAGTTGTGGCAAGTGGATTAGGGGCCTAGAGACCAGCAAACTATCCTTTGCTCTACCTATTAATTAGGTATGTGACCTTGGAAAAATAATTTCACCTTTCTGTGTCTCGGTTTATTATCTATAAAATGAGTGGGTTGAACTTTACCACAAAATCCCTTCCAGCTCTAAAATTTGGGGAAACAACTTCACGGAGGACAAACACAATGTGCCCTGCAAACTGTTTCTTTCAAGAATTAAAGACCACCAAGAATTACACGGACCAGACATCTCAAATTAATTCTGAGAGGACTCTCCTGGTGTCTGGCGCACAACCGAACGACTCCTTACTTGAACTGCGCTGCTTCTGTTTCACAGGGCGCTCAAATCTATGGATCTCATCTGGAGTTTGGAAAGTAGAGCAGGTAATATCCTCATTTACAGAAGGAACTAAGGCATCGGGCTTAAATGTCTTGTTTCAAGTCTCACAATCAGTAAATGACAAAGTCTACTTGACCTCATTGCTCTAAAAAGGCGGACTAGGGGTGGCCGGGAGGTGGCACTGGACAATACGAGACAGCTAGCTGTTCTGTCATCCCTGAATGGCAAACCCTCCTAGGAAAAGGCCTCAACCCGACTACTTGGTTCAAAGCCCTTGAAGGTCAGGTCGGCACGGCTTGTGAAACTCAGGGTTTGGATCCCGCCATTCAGAATTCACGCGGCTGTGAGTGGGTTAAGTTTTTCCCGGGGAGAAGGCAGGGGGAGGGCTGCGAGGCACAGGGAGCTTATGGAACCCTGGCCCTTGGTCTGCGAGGTCGGGGTTGCCCGGGATGGGTCAGTCACCTGGGAGCCGGTTCCGCTGCCTCGGGCCTCGGACGCACACTGTCCGCACCAAGGGCGCCAGCTTCTGCTTGAAGGCACCCGCTGCCAGGCTTCCACACCGGAACATTTCGGCAACCGCTACTCTGCACCTCCTCCTTTCCTTTCTTCTCGCGGACCGACCGACGGGTCAAACACCGTGGGCCCCGGCCCGCTCCCCCCAGCTCCCTTCACACGCACTCCACGCTGACTCCTCCTCCCAGCTCCGGGAGAGTATTGGACGGTTACCCAGGCCAGCTAGAGCAGAAGAAGGGGGAAGAGCGACTGTCGGCCTACTGCGCAGGCGTAGTTCTCAGCGCCGCATTGCGATTGGCTCGCACGGTGAGAGATTTGCGCATGCACCTTGCTGCCCGCACTATTGCAAAGACCCCGGCCTGAGGTTTTTGCAAGTTTCAACGGGTTGGTGGTAAAGTGTTCCGCTGATCGAGTTTGGAAAACTGTCCAAGGAGGGAGCCGTGGAGCCACTTTGCCTGGCAGTTGTGGCCTGTGCTGCTGCCGTGGCCATAGCACCGCATTTTGTTCTGTTTTAGGCTGCTAACTACTAGGTACTAAGCCTTCCGGATTCTCTGGCTGTATTCCACTTCCAGTTTTTCCATAGGTCTGAGCCAGAGCACCTGGCTTCCCAGATTCGGAGTGAACTTCCGTCTTTTACAAATTGCTGGCACTTTCCCACCCAATCCCTTTTTCTGCAAGTAATCCTTCCGTGCTCTCTTTCCCCATATCGTTTTTTTTATATTGTGGAATTTTATGTCCTAGATGCTGTACCAGGTACTGCGGATAGTTTCCTGTTAGGACTTCTGTGCTTGAGAGCAAGGATGCTAGCAAAAAGAGTTCGTGTTTCACCCAGAAATCCTCAGCAGGACTTTAGAGTTGTGGGAGGAATAGTAGGGTGAGGGGTGGAGTGTAAATAGGTGTTTTGACTCTCCGAAATGTAAGCTGAATTGGAAATAATATTTGACTTTATGCAAAATATAAACGTGCCTTTTCCGAGGTTTGGGGTTACTTACTCATTTAGCAAGGATTTAATGAATACTTGCCACTTGGACTGTACTACCAAAGGGGCTCTGGGGCATGTGGAAAAGTATAAAGTGGTCACTAGTTAGGGAGATGACATATACTATCATTTAATTCTCACTTAGGTAATAAGAATGACTAATTCAGAGCCAGAGCAAGAGAAACTGTATGGGATGGAGTAGCTACGGAAGGACTTCATGCAAGTGGTTCTTGAAGTGTGTCTGGAAGGATGAGTAGTAAAATTCAAATAGTGGAGGAGGAGGAATGATATTTCAAAGGGTTAATACATTGGGACCAAAGGTAATATTTTTAGTGGTTAAGCACTCCTTGACTTTGGATCCAGTCTTCCTAAAGGTTGAATCCTGCCTCTACCACTTGGGCAAATCACTTAATTATGCCTCACTTTCCTCACCTACCAATCTCATAGGGTTGTTGTTTTGAAGATTAAATGAACTAATATTTGTAAAGTATTTTAAAGGAAGCACCATGCTGTTTAAAAGGCTTAGAGGTATAAAACAAACAAACCCCAGCATATTTTCAGGGGACAACTGCCTCAAATACCTACTAGGAAGTAGATAAGGACAGGCTAACATGGTGGGACCAGATGTGACCTGGCAAGAGTTTGGCGCTAATCTTGTAGGTGATGAAGTTATTATTATTATTTTGTATTTGAGAGAGAGAGAAAGAGAATCTTAACCAGGCTCCACGCTCAGTGTGGAGCCCGACATGGGCACTTGATTCCACAACCTTAGGATCATGACCTAAGCCGAAAGCAAGAGTCTGATGCTTCAACCAACTGAGCCACCCAGGCGCCCCTAGAGAGAGAGAGAGAGAGTATTTTTTTTTTTAAGATGTGTATTCATTTTTGAGAGACAGCGTGAGTGAGGAGTGGGAGAGAGAGGGAGACACAGAATCTGAAGCAGGCTCCAGGCTCAGAGCTGTCAGCACAGAGCCCAGTGCAGGGCTCGAACTCACAAACCATGAGATGATGACCTGAGCCAAAGTCGACACTTAACCAACTGAGCCATCCAGGCGCCCTGAGAGAATCTTAAGCAGGTTCCACACTCAGCTCAGAGCCTGATGCACGGCTCAATCCCACAACTCTGGGATCATGATCTGAACTGAAATCAAGAGTCAGATGCTCAACCAACTGAACCACCTAGATGCCCCTATTGTTTTTATTGGAATAGGGATAGAGAATGAAATTACAAAGGCCTCGTTTTTGGAAGTTTAACCAAGGAAGCAGGCTTAATTGGGGGAAAATAATCCAGGGTTCCCTTATTCATTAAAAATAATTTTCAGAAGTGCAGGCAATGGGTGACTTTTTACCTAGGACTGCTTTGGGGGATAAATATTGAAAATACCAATTACACAATAGGTCGTTAAAATTGTTTATATTTATTTAATACATTAAATGCCTAACATTGATATTTATTGCTATTTCTAAAAGCCAATAACAATAATAAATATGGAATACAAAATCATATCTGTTGGTGACAGAGGCTTTGGAAAACAGTGTCAAACTGATGATCAGGTACCTATGAAAACAGCTGGGTGTATTTGAAAGTCAATCATTTAATAATGCACAACTAACACAAAGAAAAGGTGCTGTATAGCACATTTATTTTTGCAATAGATGCAATGAGGTACTTAAAAAATCTCTTTGATGAAAAATTATATTTCATCATTTTTTTTTGCAAAAGCAAGACACACACAACAACCTTACTTCCAAAACATAAGTGGAATTTCCCCCCAAATCTCACCCCACAGAGGTAACAAACGCTCTTTATTAGGGTATGGAGCCCATTTTGAGATACCATAATGCCAGAAATCAGTGTTTCTACCTTACAAATATATAAACTCTCAGACATAGTGACAAGTTTTTGGTGGAAGCACACATGTAAATAGTCTTAGGAGGATGTAACGTTTTTATATCCCTCAGAAAGTGAGCACTGATTCTGGCTGTGAGTTGGCAGAGCTCCTTTCCACTCTACCTACTGGGGTATGACTAATTAATACTTACTCCCCTAACCCCCTGCTTTATAGCTACTCTTCTGTAGATAATGTTCACCAAGAGCATTACAAATGCAGAAGAGAATAATGCAGGAAACTATTATTTCTATATCAGCCAATCAAAAAAACAAAATACTGCACATGAAGATTGCTATTCACACTGTACAATAATAATTGGTATTCATAATGATGACCTTGGATTAGCCAACTAAGATTAAATCCTTCTCGAAATGGTTTTAATATTGAATAGTATAATCTAGGATTTTAGAGTGACTCTAGGGTTTAGTGAGTGACTCATATGTATGAGAAGAGTTAGCTATAAATATATCTGCTAACTCATCTAAGAAAGGTTATTAACTAGAAGACCCAAGTTTTCACAGCCATTTTGAGTAACTTGAATTTGGCTGAGCAGTCACATTCCAATTTGCATATAGATCTATTACTGATGCACTGAATTGTTCTTCTCATAGTGGGAATGGATTTAGTCACGTTTGTCTCTTCTGCAGCTCAGCCTCACACACAAATGAGATGGCAGCTCTTGTGTGCTGCTGGTATCCCTGACTTTGAAGGCATTAGTGAATAACTCATATGTCGGTGCAATCGACATATGTCAAAATTGCCTTAGCCTATGAAATGTGTGAGAGGAGGGAGAAAGTTTTAAAAGCAAACAAAATGGGTGCATTTTATTGTATGTAAGTTGTACCTCAGTAAAATTGGTTTCAAACAAGCAAACTCTGAACCTGCAAATCACTCTTGGGAGACGGAATATAGGTCTCCACCAAGATGTGTGATGCTTAGTAAGCTTTGGGAAGCTGCCCCCTAATACCGTAAGAAAGTTCTGTTCATTTATCATCTTCCAAGCATAATCTAGACTTCGGACAAAGTAGACCCAACCACTTTGTTCTACATTCAGTTGCAGAGGGGTGAACCCTCCTTGGGGTTTCCAATTCCTTTCGAAACTGCACCATTCTGAAAGGACTTATGATTATATGGACATTATTTCAGATGGAAGACACTGTAAGGTTTATGCTATGTCCCAAGATCCCTCCTCCTAGGTCTGTAAGGGTTAGTCCAAGAAACAAGGTTCCCTTTTGCTGGAGCTGCCACCACTAGCTTCCCCCCTTCTCCTACCCTGTATGGCCCTCTCCGGCGGCGGGCCTTCCCCATTGGCCAGCCAAACACAACCGACCGCGACAGCCAATGGAAGCCGCTCTCCTGAACATTCAGAGGATGGGTGCTCATGGTGTGATGAAGGGAGGTTGGCGCCTGGCACGCGCCACCCCCCCCCCCCTACATCTGGCAAGTCGGTGACAGAAACAGTAACTCCCCCTACACACGCACACCCCGCGCCCCCGGCTCCCTCCTGTCAGCTGCGCCGGCCCCCACAACCCAAGGCGTGTCTTGGCAGCACCCTCCCCGGCTCCTCTGGGCGCGCGAGTGCACCTGCTTACTCAAAAAGACAGAGCATCTCTTTATCCCCAGGCTTGGGAGGGAGCCGAGGAGGCGTGCTCAGGAGGTGAAAGAGGTGTCTCTGCCCCTCCCCGCCCCCCCTCCGGGTACTGTTGCTCCGAGGCCGAAGTGCTCCCGAGAAGCCTTAGGGTGCAGCTGTCTTTGTCCTCCCCAGCTGTGCCCCCTGCCCACCGACCCCGCGCGCTCTGAGAACGCGGGGGTGGGGAGCCCGCAACCTATAAAATCAATGGGGGCGAGGAGAACGGAAGACCTTCCCCGGTCGGCGTGCGCCGCTCTCCACATCCCCTCCCTTTCCTCAGGCTTCCGCCCTCCGGTGTGTCCCAGGGGTCCAGGCAGGGGAGGGCCTAGGCGGCTGCCGCCTGGAGAGCGCCGTGGGGCCGCCCGCGCGAGCGTCCGGTCCGGGGCACGGGCAGGAGGAGGAGGCTCGCGGCCGGCCCCTTCCGTCTCTCGCGCACTCGCCGGCTTTTGTGCCGGTGCCTCGGAGCTGCAAGGAGGGTGCGCTGGCGGAGGAGGGGGGCCTGGGGTGAGAGGCACCCCCTTCACGCGCGCGCGCACACGCCGCCGGCGCACGCACACACGCGCGGACATACACTTACAGACACGCACACACACGCACAAAGCTCGCTCGCCTCGAGCGCACTAACGTGCCCGCTCTCTTTGTGTGGAGCCCTCGAGCGGGGTTGGGGCCCCGGTCCGGTCCGGGGGAGATGGCGCAGCCCATCCTGGGCCATGGGAGCCTGCAGCCCGCCTCGGCCGCGGGCCTGGCGTCCCTGGAGCTCGACTCTTCGCTGGACCAGTACGTGCAGATTCGCATCTTCAAAATCATCGTGATTGGGGACTCCAACGTGGGCAAGACCTGCCTGACCTTCCGCTTCTGCGGGGGGACCTTCCCGGACAAGACTGAGGCCACCATTGGCGTGGACTTCAGGGAGAAGACCGTGGAAATCGAGGGCGAGAAGATCAAGGTGATCCAGACGGTCAGGTCCGGGAAGGGAGGGATCTGGAAGGGGGCCTCGCTTGAGGCATCGCTCTAGTGGTTGTAAACGTCCAGCGCGTGGCCGTGTCGCCGCGTGCCGAGCCGAAGACCCTCGGCATCTCCTCATTCCCTTTCGTTTCTCTCAGTGGCATGGTCCCCACCTCACCCGTTTTGTTAGGGCTGGCGGGAGTGGTTACACTCCTGCCCTTTGCCCATGCCTGCCACCTGCCATAGGAAAAGCATGTTTGATCCCATCCTTGACCCTGAGCCGTGAGCAGTGGCACCTGTGGGCAGAGGGAGGTATAAGGCTAAGGCATCTCTTGCTCCCAGTCTGTGGGATGGATCCCAAAGCACTTTGCACATCCTGAGGTCTCTTCTACTTCTTGGGTGCTGGTGGGCTGCAAAAACCCACTTTGGCTAAGCCCTGAGGCATTAGAGAAGGGGAAAACATGAAAATCCACAGTGAATGAAAACCGTTTTATTTTAAACTACAGTTTATGGTTAGGATCAGGACTGAGGTGGAACAGGGGTGAAGTGGGGTGGTTCCGGCACAAAGCCATGAGCCCTTTTAAAGCAACTGAGGCAGGGTCACCCGCCAGCCCTTCATAACAAACTTGTTCTTTTGGAACAGTCTCCTCTCAAATGGTATCTTGTTTATTTGTCTGGGATACCTAATGAATGAACTACCTCATTACTCATTCTGTTGGTATTGTCTTCAGCAGGCCCTTGTAAAAATGCAGAGCAACTTATCTGAGGGCCAAGGAAAGTGTCTTGCTCCTTCCCACCCCCACCCCCACCCCCATTAGCTTATTTATCAAATTGGCTAAGTACAGATATTCTCATCTGACCATTTGTGTTCACGCTGGTTCAGAAAAGGTAGAAACTCGACAGGACAGATACATTTCTAGGTGCAGAGGGAGGACATGGCAAGGGCAGCTTCATGTGTCAGGGGTCAGAGGGGGCAGGATTATGGGAAGGAATGCACCTCAAAAGGCCCTGTGCACTAAATACCAACTCTACTGGATCCACAGCTGGGTTTTCCTTGAGCCTATGGTCTGACGCTGGCTGTTGGGTGGAGGTCAATTTCCCTCTTGCTGGTCAGGAGCCCAAATGACCCCAAGGTGCCTCTTCTGAGTGATGTGGAGAGAAGGGCTGAGTAACGGGGGAGAATGATGAAACACTAAACTGTGCACAACTCCAGATTCCTTGATTATTAAAATGAATGTGTTTTAAAATGGCTTCGGAAACTGGGCCAAGGCACTGGATGCCAGGAAGATGGGCAGCTAGGTACTGGTAAGGGAGAGCTCTGGAGAGCAACTGAGCCCCAGGGTCAGGAAGATGGGGCACTGTTTTGAAATAGAGACCTTGTTTGTCCCTTGCATTTTGGGGGGAATTGCTACATTTCTTTTTTAAAGTCAAAGTAGCTGTCTGTATCTTTTTCTAGGGCTCGTATATTGACGTTTGCTTGGTTAGGACTTTCTCTAGTGTGTCTAACTTCTTTAATGTAAGGTTGTAAGATTCTGGAATTTCTGGGTGCCAGGGTGGCTCAATCAGTTGGGTGTCTGACTTTGGTTCAGGTCATGATCTTGCAGTTCGTGGGTTCGAGCCCCATGTCAGGCTCTGTGCTGACAGCTCAGAGCCTGGAGCCTGCTTCAGATTCTGTGTCCCTCTCTCTCTTTGCCCCTCTCCTGCTTGAGTTCTCTCTCAAAAATAAATAAACATTAAAAAAAACTAAAAAAAAAGATTCTGGAATTTCTGAAACATGGCTTTTTAATTTATTATTTTCATTTTTTTAAAAAACTGTGTATTTATTTTTGAGAGAGAGGGAGAGGGAGGGACAGAGAGAGAGCGGGACAGAGGATCCGAAGTGGGCTATGTGGTGACAACAGTGAGCCTGATGTGGGGCTCGAACCCACCCACAAACCGCAAGATCATGACTTGAGCCGAAGTTGGATGCTCAACCAACTGAGCCACACAGGCACCCCTATTTTTTTTTAAGTTTATTTATTTTGAGATACAGAGAGAGAGAGGGAGAGAGAGAGAGAGAGAGAGAGAGGGAGAGAGAGAGAGAGAGAGAGAGAGAGAGAGAGAGGCAGAGAGAGAAAATCCCAAGCAGGCTCCATACCGTCAGCAGATACCAATGTGGGGCTCAAACTCATGAACCCATGAGATCATGACCTGAGCTGAAGTCAGGCGCTTAACCGACTGAGCCACCCAGGCGCACCCTGAAACATGCCTTTTTATATCCAAAGTAGAAATATACTTATGGATGTGTTCTTAAACCCTCAAAGACCTTAAAATTTAATGTTATTGCTTGCTTAAAATCAAGTGTCACATTGAGCCAAAGAATTCTCTGGATTTAAAAGAGGGAGAATAAGTCCACCTGAAATTCAGATGGAGGAGAAAGAAAGTGTTTGGGAGTTTGGGGCAAGAGGAAGAAGAGAGAACAGGAGGAGAGGAGAGGAGAGGAGAAAGCCAGAAGTGGGAAAAGGGAGGTGAAAACAAGTAGAAGAGGGTCACTGCCCAATGGCCTTGGGGACATTTTTAAAAGACTCCTTCCTTCCTAACAACCAAGTACTTAGCTAAACTGGAGTTTACAGTCTTTGCCAAAGATTCCAGACTTTTTCCCAGAGGGCAGAGCCTGTGACAGTGTGACTCACTAGAAACAGAGCTCAGCACAACACCATGTGCCGATAAGTGCTTAATACAGGCTTTTTTGGGAAGATGATATTTTTGAGAGGGCAAAGCCTTGTGACACTGTTCATAGAGGAGCCC
The DNA here is from genome assembly GCF_018350175.1 of Felis catus. Classification (NCBI taxonomy): domain Eukaryota; kingdom Metazoa; phylum Chordata; class Mammalia; order Carnivora; family Felidae; genus Felis; species Felis catus. The sequence goes on from NC_058386.1 coordinate 106,935,756, forward strand.
TCTGCGTGCAGATTCCGAAGGAGCCCAGGGTGGGGTGTGGGAGTGGGGAGATAGTGACCCTGCCTCTTGTAGAGCTGCTGCAACTTCAGGGCCAAAGGCAGCAGGCGAGACCAGCATGTCTGTGGGAAGATGGCAGAGCAAGGCAGCTAGCACATGATCTAGATGGGAGGAGATTTTGCCCCACACTCCGGCTGGCCTGGAGTTTTTCAAGGAGCAAATGCCAAATCCATGCTAGGAGGTGACTGCCAAAGGCTTCGCCCTTTGGGGGAGGGAGAGAAGTCCAATGTGACAGGCTGAAGTGGCCCTAGGCCACAGCCAGCAATAGAAGGCCATCAGGCTACAAATGCCAGCCCTCACAGGAGGATGGCAGAGAGGTCTCTGCAAGCCCTTCTCTCAGTCCAGGGGTAGGGTGTGGCCTCTCCTGGGCAGCCTCCCTGTGTCCCAGGGTGGTACATACATCAACCCCTGCAGGGGGGTGACTGAGTTCTCAAATTTAGGGCTACTCTCTTAATTACAAGGGCCATCTCTAGGGCTTCGAAGCCCCATTTGGTGTTTCCAATCAATGTGTCCCACCCCCTCTCCATCACAACATTTATAATCCAGTGTTTCCTGGTTCACATGAACATCAAGAAAAGCTTCCAATGAGTAGGCAATAACAACAACAACAACAACAACAACAACAACAACAACATCAGCTTCTACATATTGACCAAGAGCCTGGGTTAGGTGCTTTACAGGCACTATCTTATCTGATCTTCACAGCAGCTCTATGCAATTTGGACTATTATTATCATTCCTATTCAACAGATAAGGAGACCAAAGTTAGAGAGATTAAATAACTTGCCCAGAGGCACATGGATCTGAGTTTCAGTCTTTGAGCCTTGAGCCCAAGCACTTGTCTCTCTCACTATCCTGCGTTCTCTGTGACAGGGTCAGAACTTCAATGTGGATTCAAAGCCCAAGCTGTTTAACACCACTCTCTGCTCTAGGGGGCAATTTCTAGCCTGGGGTGTGGGGAGGTGGGGAGTGTGCTCAGCGGGAGATGGCAGGCTGGACAGCTGGCCTTGTGGTCTCTTCTAGGCCAAGGGTCCAGGGTTAGAGCCCTGGAACTTAGGAGCCTGCAAGATGTCTCCTTCAACTGCACCCCAGACACTGAGCTGAGAACCTAGGTTTTACTTTTTGCATCTTGACTGTCTCCCTTTGGATGTGAGAACCCGAGAATGTTCAGAGATGGAAGAGACCTTAAAGAATCTCTAAACCAATGTGCTCATTTAACAGATAGGAAACCGAGGCTTGGAGAGGGAAAGTGACAAGATCACACAGGGACAGGCCTTCCACTCAGGTTTCCCAATTCCCTTGTGGGTGCTCTTCCCTAGCAATTTGGGCTGGTCCCATGGTGCGCCCAACCCACGCAGTTACCTGTGACAGGGATACAGAGGGGCATCATATGGGAAAGCTGACGGCCCTTCATGACATCAGCCTAGGAAGTGTGGAGGCCTTCTTGATCCTAAACGAAGGGTGGAGCTTTCCTTAATGACACGATATGTCCATCTCCTACAGGTTTAGCTAAATCATATTAAGCCTGCCTCAGTCTAAAAGCACTGGAAAGTGCCAAATAGGAGTGTGTGAGGGGTGAGATGGGGGAGGTAAGAGAGGAGAGGCTCAGAACTAATTTTTGAGCCATTCTTTGTAAATTCTCATGGAAGCACCCCTGCTCCTGTCTCGTTTAGCTCCCCCAACAGCTGGTACCCCTCTGCCCCAGCCCTCCCGACTAGGCAAACTGCAGGTCAGCTGCGGCTGTGGGCAGGTGCCACCCAGGACTGTGGACTCTCTTCCTCTGCTGAGCACTTGGACAGACACCTTCCTGTGTTATATTACTGAGGGGACAGAGGCTGAGCTCAGTGTTCCCTCAGAAGCTGCCTGCAGTCAGAATGACATCATGTCTTCCTTAGGGCTTCTGAACTTCCATCTTATGCCAGTTCACTTAATGGCTAATTATCCATCAGTGTGTGTTTCTCTGCCTGCCTTGCTGCCTCTCTTTCTGTGTGTGAGTTTCTCTTTGTCTCTGTCCTCCTTTGCCATTCTCTGTGTCAGCCTTGTGTGTGACTGTGTGTGTATCTTAGGTGCAGATGGGACAGTCCAGCTAAATGAAAAAAGATTTGTTTTCGACTTTTCCCATCATCCACTTGGGCATCCTCCAAAGGTTACAGATGTATCTGTCTCCCTTTTTCTACTTCTACCCTCCCCCGCCGGCCTCCAACAAAAGGACATTCACTCCTCATCTATAGAAAGATGCCAGATATGTTCCAGAGGGAAAAGAAATACCCGTGTGAGCTAGAAGCACGTGCAGGGGTGGGGGACTTGCTGAAGCTTGCTCAGGCAGCGGCAGCCCCAGGATAATGGTTTAAAAGCCTAGATTTCTCTTCGGCAGCTCTCCACACTGTGCCCCTGGAGCCTCCTCCAACACCCCTGTCACTCTGGGCCTGCCCCCAGCCGCCTGTGGCACGTTGCTGGCATTGCTTTCTTTCCCCCTCCCCACTGACTGCCTTGGCCTTGGCTCCATGCCATCATCAAGAAGCCAGGCTTTCTGTGCTTTCCAGGAGGAGAACCAGTGCATCCAGGGAACAGTGCTACCAGGACAGCCGATGGGCCCTCTGAAATAATGGCAACAGCCAGCACTTACAGAGTACTTCTATTTTGCAAAAGCTCTTTCTCGTGTGTTAATCTGCCTCGTCATTTACTCTGCTACTAAGTAGAGGAGCTGGAACCCAGGTCTCTCAATGCCATGCCTACTGCTGCTGCATCTCTGATAGCACCCGCTCAATTAGCTGTTGGACCAGACTTGATGGTGGAAGTTTGGGGCCAGGGAGGAAGGGAGAGTATGTATTAGGCACTGTGTCATGTACTCATGAGGAATGCTAATCCTCACAGCATCCCCACGGAGATGGCTGAGGTTATCTTTAGCTTCCAGGGGAGGACACTGAAGACAGAGTAAGTAACTCACCTAAGAACACCTGATTAGTACATGATCCTGTTGAGGTTTGCACCCAGGCTGGTTGACTCCGTGATGCCCTCACTAGCCCTGGGAGAGAAAAGAGGATCTGGGGAGCATGTATGTGGCTAGGGAGCAGCCAGCACACCTGGCTACCATGTGGATGTGGTGCCCACAGGAAGGGAAGAATGGATGAGAGGAGTGCCAGCTGGAAAGCGGGAGGAGATGCTTTCGCTGTCTGGCAGGGATCAGGGGTTTGTGAGGATGCTAAGAACAAGGACACCAAACTCCCAAACAGAATGAGGTCATTTGTGTGCAGTGAACTGACTGCTGCGCTCTCCCTTTGTGATGGCTCTGAGGCCACACCATCCATTCTGACTTTGTGCTATGAGCAGCCTGCTTCCGGACTCACCGCTTGCCATTGACGGGGGTGCAAAGAACTTAGAGTGGGGTTTATAAAAAGCTGCAATGGGAGCAGTGCTACACTTTAAATTCTGAGCCTCCAAATAAAAGCTTCAAGGCTCCCCGTGGCACTGGAAAGGCAAGGAGGTCTACAGCAGGAAGGATCCTCCCTGCAGCTCTGGCAGTTTGGATGGTGTATACAATTCTGAAGGCAAAGAAAAGCCAAACAGCCAACCCACTCAGCCCCAAACACCTCACACACTCCCACCCGTGTTCCTGCTTGTGGCAGGTATTTTTAGAGTTCTGAGCTCATGGTGTTAAAGCATCTGCCACATGCCTGAGGGCTGGTAGGGATTCAGCCTTACTCAGAGGCAAGAGTTAGGACTACTGGAGGGTGGAGGTGGGGATCAGGAGCCAAGTGGTAATGATATTCTTGTGCTATACCTGCTCTCTTCCCATTGACCTCCATACCTTTCCTGGCCTGCTCTTTCTTTCTGCTCAGAGCACTGGAGAGGTGGAAGAAGTGAAAATCTTTTCTCTCTCTGCTTTCAGAAGCAAATCAGTGTTCAAGGACTTACATTTTTCTGTGTAACCAAAGTCGAATGTTCTTTCTGAAATCGCCTTGGGAGATACGTAGGATGCCAGACTGTAGTTTTGGTGGCTCAATACTGCCTTTTGATGATGATGATGATGACGACAACGACCATGGTGACAAGTGATCTGATGCAGAAAAAGGCTGCTTACAAGTTTGGCTGGAGAAATGTCAAGAGCACTGATGAAACAAGTAGACAACAAATAATATATTCTAAATGGTGTGGTACAGACTCAAAGTACAATAGAAAGTTAGAAGAACAGAGAATTGAAGAGAAGGGGGAGAAGAATGGAGTTTTAGGAAGAATGTGGGCATGAGCCGAACCTTGAAGGATGGGTGAGATTTGGAGAGGGCAACAAGGGGGCGACCTGTTCTGCTGGGGAAGGATGGACTAGCAGGACCAAAGGTACAGAGGAGGGAATGAACCGGGTATAGCTGAGTAGTTTGAAACCAGGCTGGGCTGGGCCGAATGATGTCAGACACTTTTCCATTTGAGGCTACATGCAGAAGAGGGCTGTCATAATTTCCTAAAGAGGAGGGTGTCACGCTGATACAAGCAGGGATTTAGGAAGCCTAGTTTGAAAGCAGCATGCAGGAAGCACTGGAGTGGAGACATCAAGAATACAAAAGACTTTGCTGTAGTCCAGGAGTGAGGAAAGGAGGGTCTGGCCTAGGGACATGAAAATCAAAACAGAAGGAGTGAATCTGACAGTTGTGCCAAAGGAACGTGGCAGTCATGTCAATAGAGGAGATGAAGGAGAGCCTAGACAATGAAAATTGATGTTCAGAATGATGATGACTCTGGGGCCCTGTAAGATCTTCACTCAGCAAAGAGATTCAATTATATTTACCAGATTACACTTACTGACTGCTAACTGCAAATAAAGGCTATACTTGGTTTTAAGAGCCATAGTAGTCAATTAGTGACCATAATCAAATTTTCTTTGATAACTGAGAATTGCATAGGGCCTTGGGCCATCGTTCTGAGAATAAATTTCTCTTGTCCAAGACTTTGGATGTATAAAGGGAAATAGATGGGGTGATTGTGTGTCTTCTACTCCAGAGTATCCCTTGGGAATTGTGTCTTTGTATGTGTTACTGATAATCAGCATTTTTTCCTTCATAATTTGGCCTTTATCCCCAAAGCTGAGATGCAGAAGAAAAATCCAGTGAGCTAAATTGCCTTTTTCACATCAAAAAAGTGAACTTAGAATAAATGGAGCTAAAAGGTGAGATTTTTTTTTTTTTGAGAGAGAGAGGGAGCTAGAGAGCAGGGGGGGGGGAGCAGAGAGAGAGGGGGACAGAGGATCTGAAGTGGGCCCCTGCTGACAGCAGCAAGCTGGATGTGGGGCTCGAACTCAAGATCTATGAGATCATGACCCGAGCTGAAGTTGGACGCTCAACCGACTGAGCCACCCAGGTGCCCCTAAAAGGTGAGATTTTAACACTTTGTTTTATTTAAAAAGTCATGCAGGGGCGCCTGGGTGGCTCAGTCGGTTAAGCGTCCGACTTCGGCTCAGGTCACGATCTCGCGGTCCGTGGGTTCGAGCCCCGCGTCGGGCTCTGGGCTGATGGCTCAGAGCCTGGAGCCTGCTTCCCATTCTGTGTCTCCCTCTCTCTCTGACCCTCCCCCGTTCATGCTCTGTTTCTCTCTGTCTCAAAAATAAACTTAAATAAATAAATAAATAAATAAATAAATAAATAAATAAATAAATAAATAAAATAAAAAGTCATGCAAAGGGCACCTGGATGGCTTAGTCAGTTGAGCGTCTGACTTTGGCTCAGGTTATGATCTCACAGTTCGTGAGTTCGACCCAGGCATTGGGCTCGCTACTGTCAGTGCGGAGCCTGCTTCAGATCCCCTGTCCCCCTCTCTTTTAAAAATAATAAACAAACATTTAAAAAATGATTTGTCTAAAAAAATTAAAAAAAAAAGTCAGGTAAAAATACAAGACAAAGTGTTTAGAAAATTTGGAATATACCAAAAAAAAAAAAAAAAAAAAAAAAAAAAAGGAAATAAATAACACCTATAGTCCCACTGCAGATAAATACCATTAATGTCCTGGTGTGTACACTTCCAGTTTATCCTAGGCATATGTCTATTTTTTTAAGTTTATTTATTTTGAGAGACAGAGAGAGGGAGGGAGGACGCGTGTGTGCACATGAGTGGGGGAGGGGCAGACAGCAAGGGAGAGAGAGGGAATCCCAAACAGGCTCCACACTGTCAGCACAGAGCCCGACACAGGGCTCGAACTCATGAACCATGAGATCATGACCTGAACCGAGATCAAGAGTCGGACCCTTGACCGACTGAGCCATCCAGGCACCCTGGCATATGTCTATTTTTAATATTAAAAATATTAAGGCCATAGCATATAAAAAATTTTGTATACTGCTTTTTTCACTTCCTGATATTTTATGAGAATTTCCTCCACCATTTATTCTTTGAAAACATTATTTTTAATGGCTGCATAATAGCCCACTGTATAGATATGTACATACACCTCTGCTATTCTTAGTGATCATTTAGGTTGTTTGCTGTTTTTAAAAAAGTATAAACACTGCTATTAAGATCCTTGTACAGGGGGAGCCTGGGTGGCTCAGTCAGTTAAACATCCAACTCTTGATTTCAGCTCAGGTCATGATCTTGCAATTTGTGGGTTTGAGCCCCATATCAGTCTCCACATTGACAGTGCAGAGCCTGCTTGAGATTCTCCCTTTCTCTCTCTCTCTCTGCCCCAACTCCATTCGTGGGTGTGCACGCTCTCTCTCTCTCAAAATAAAAAAGCTTTTAAAAAATTAAAAAAAAAATCTTTGTACAGAAATTTGACCGCATCTCTGCTACTTTGTATGGATTTCTGGAAGTGATATTATAGGCTTGAAGAGTTTTGAACATTTTCAAGGTTCTTGATAATATTGCCAAATACTCCTCCAGAAAAGCTGACCAATTTACATCCCAGTTTTTCAACTAAAAGCCTTAATATTTTTCAACTCAAGATTTTCAACTCAAATTTTTGAGAAAAATGTTAAAACCTGGAGAGAAACTTCTCTGTATACTTCGAAAAGTCCATTCTTCCAGTCTTTCAAAGAACCCCTTCCTGTGTCAGGGCTTTTCACCTCATTTTTATAAGATCACAGAACCATATTTTCTCCTATCCATTCATGTTTCCTTTTCTGACTCCAGATATGGGTTTTTGTATCTTCCAGGTTCAAGTATGGGACACAGCAGGTCAGGAACGCTTCCGCAAAAGCATGGTCGAGCATTACTACCGCAATGTGCATGCAGTGGTCTTCGTCTATGACGTCACCAAGATGACATCCTTCACCAACCTCAAAATGTGGATCCAAGAATGCAACGGGCATGCTGTGCCCCCACTAGTCCCCAAAGTGCTTGTGGGCAACAAGTGTGACTTGAGGGAACAGATCCAGGTGCCCTCCAACTTAGCCCTGAAATTTGCCGATGCCCACAACATGCTCTTGTTTGAGACTTCGGCCAAGGACCCCAAAGAGAGCCAGAATGTGGAGTCAATTTTCATGTGCCTGGCTTGCCGATTAAAGGCTCAGAAATCCCTGCTCTATCGTGATGCTGAGAGGCAGCAGGGGAAGGTGCAGAAACTGGAGTCCCCACAGGAAGCTAACAGCAAAGCTTCCTGTCCTTGTTGAAACCAAATGGTGTAAATACAAGATCAATTATTACTGGAGTTTTTTCTTTCCCTTTTTTTTCCTGTGCCTGCAAAAATGCTGACATCTGCTTGTTTCCATACAAATTGATATTAAAATAAAATTTGTATAGATTATCACATGCCTTGATGTCTTGCTTTCCGCCAAGAAGACATTTCTGATTGTGAGGAGTAGAAGAGGCAGCTCGCCCTACTAGAACAATAATGCTTTGCCAAGGCACACACCCTACTAGACTTCTATGCCACCTGAATCATTTGAGTCACTTCTTCAGGACTAATTCATTCTGTCACTCAGTGTCATCAGTGGGCAGAAACACCCAGAGAGGGTGGGATATAGACCAGATATGTGGAAGGATAGAGAAGTCTTGAAAGGAGATGCTAACTTATAAATATTTCCTAGGTTCCCTGGATGTTGAGAGTAGGCTGCTCTCTCCTCATTTCCCAAAGTTTAAAAATAAAAAGTATAGGTTGCCCAAGGGGCCCAGTTGCTTCCAGAGTAGTTAAATCCTGCCTCCCATTTTTTTTTTTTTTTTTTTTTTACCAAGCAGTCTGTGACAGCCAGAGTGGTATTTTCCCCCTACCCTTTCTTGAAGAGGGCAGGGCTCAAGCTAACAAATATCTGTTATGCCCCCAGATCCTTGCTAGGTGCTATGGAGGAAACATAACAAGGGGAGGATTTGTCCCCTGTTTCCAAAGACGCTCTGATCTGGTTGTGGAAACAATGCCCATACTGAAACTACTTGAGAACAAAAATTAAACAATATCACCAAGTTTGAGGCTGTGCTATGGGAATTGAGAGCATTATGTACTCAATGATAGGGAGGAGCCACTGAAAAATAACTTATTTTGTATGTTGAATAAAGTGTTCGATCTGGTTTGGTGGCGGGGGGGAGTGGCCAAAGTAGGGAGGCAGGAATGACCTTGGGGGTTGAATGAAAAGACAAAAGCTGAGCAGCCCTAGTGGGGGAGCTGAGGATAGGGAGGCGTACAAAAAGAGGCAGGACAGTTTGTTGCTCTTTGAGGCAGTGGGAGTTTTTGTGGTTTTCTAGCAGGAATCCTGTAGGTATTTGTTAAATGTCTGGTCCTATGGATGTGAAAGTCCCTTGTCCAATTGTTAAAGTAATTAAGAGTGGCTATAAAGGCATAGCTATAACAGCCTCAGAAAGATTTATTTCAGGGGTACTCTTTTTTTTAAAATGTTTATTTCTGAGACAGAGAGAGACAGACCATGAGTGGGGGGGGGGGCGCAGAGAGAGAGGGAGACACAGAATCAGAAGGAGGCTCCAGGCTCTGAGCTGTCAGCACAGAGCCCGACGCGGGGCTTGAACTTATGGACTGTGAGATCATGACCTGAGCCAAAGTCGGTCACTCAACCGACTGAGCCACCCAGGAGCCCCAATTTTTTTTAATGTTTATTTATTTCTGGGACAGAGAGAGACAGAGCATGAGTGGGGGAGGGGCAGAGAGAGAGGGAGACACAGAATCAGAAGCAGGTGTTTCAGGGGTACTCTTTAAGGCTGCTCTCTTGTCAGAAGCCCATGGAGAGAGGGTCCCAGGCAGACAACCCCTGAGCACTTTCCTCTGGTAGGTGAACCCAGGTCTGTCCCCTATCCTCCTCCCCACCCCCACCCCAGCAAAAGATCATATATTCCAGAAGCACCTCCCACCCAAACAAATAGCCTGTCTGGTCCTGCCTAGTTGTCCTTAGAGCCCTCTTCCTCCAGAACTGGCTAACTCCCCACCCTATCCCCATCCCACCCCCACCTGGCCTCAGGCTGAGTCCCAGTCACCGGTTTGGTTTTCATTACTTGGCTTCTGCCTTGACCCGTCTTTGAAGCCTGCCTAGTACCCCAGTTAGGGCTAGGTTTTGGTTTTTTTTTTTACTAGTTGTCCCCACCCAACACCCTGCCCCTGAATCTCACCCAAGGGGCTAGGAGCCTGTTGTCTGTTGGTGAACTGCTTGCTGAACCCCCTGTTGCTATACTTCTCCCCAACTGACTTGGGCCTTGGGCCTTGTCTCAGACTTCAGATGCTGAGTCCTTACCCAGGACACGACCTGCTGTTGTGTGGTGTCTTTTGGCTCTTGACTTGGCTGCAGGGCTGGGCCATCTCTCAGTCGCTGCAGGTACACTTATCCATTCTGATGGTTACATTTCAGTCTGGGTCTTGGCTTGTCTTGTTCAGGGTCCTTCTGTGCCGTAACAGGGTCAAGATAACAACATTCTGAGTCCTCTAATCAGGATTGCCTCTTCTAGACCGGAATTGCCTCTGACACCTTTCAGTCATTCAACAAATATTTACTGACCATCTACTATGAGCCACTGTGCTAAGCCCTGGGGGTAATGCAGGCGAACAATTTAAATCCTGCTTTCACAAAGGAGATAGACACTATACAAGAAGTGAGATACATAATGAGAGAATTTGAGAGCAATAAGGACTCTCAGGGTCATAAAACAGGGTAAATGGATGGAAAGTGAGGGAGGTGGGGGAAGGGCAACATATTAGATACAGTGATCACAACAGGTATCTTTGAAGAGGTAACATTTGAGCTGAGACCTGAATGGAGAGGAGCAACCAGGTATGAGGTCAGAACAAGAACCCCAGGCTGAAGAAACAGCAAATGCCAAGGCCCTGAGGCAGAAGTGAGGTTGGTGTGCTTGAGAAACAGAAAGGAGGCTAGTGGGAGCAAGGGAGAGCATGTGGGCGATGAGGTTGAGAAGTAGGTGAGGCCCGGTCTGTTGGGTTGGAGTTTTATTTAAGTGCAGTGGGAAGTGAGTGGAAGGTTTTATCATTACCTAGACTCAATAGCCTTTGGTAAGATTCAGCAGGCTTGGTGACCAGCAAGAGCAAAAAGCCTCTACTTTCCTTAGCTCTTCTGAGAAGAATAGACACCTTTCCTGGATGACTCCTGAATGTGGGCCTTAGGACTGTCATTTCCATACTGACTGCCCCCCACCTTAAAAATCAGACTCTGAACTTCCACAAGACTATCATCTTTTGGTCCTGCCAAGGCTCTGGTAATTTTGCTCTGAATAGAAGGTGCTCACCAATCCTACCTGCCTCTGTCCTCTGAGCCTCACCTGCGTGATCCTGTCCTTTCCTGCAGTAATGACACTGTTCTCCCTCAGGTGCCTGGGAACAGCCAAGAAGTCCTGGGACTTCCCACTGTGACCCTGGGAATCCTGAGAACCTCCAGGCTCCACCCAGTCTCCTAGCCCTAGAGCTTGCTGCTGGCATCAGCAGGGCACTCAATGGCACTCAAGCCTCCATCAGAAGGAGCAAAAGGATTTGGGAATGGGCTGATCCCAGAATGCCACCAGAGGAAGGGGACTAAGGAGGCCAGAGAATCATGACATCCTTGTTGCTGTTGAGGGTGGTGAGGAGCAGGGAGAATCAAGTGAAGTGAGGTGCTTCCAGGCCTCTCATGCAGTCTCACTATGTCTCTGGAATGATCCATGATAGCCAGTATGTCTCCTCTACAGATCGTCTTCACTTTTCAGAGCTACACCCTTGAGTCTTCCCCTGTGTAACAGAGACAGGACCAAGAGAAATAACTACCAACAGTTGAATGCCTATTATATGCCAGGCTCTGTGCTAACACACCACATTCCTTCATTAGCTCATCTAGTGCTCCTTCCCCGTGAGGTGCGGATAACAATTTCCATTTTACATATATGAATATACATGTACTGATTTAGTGACTTGTCCAATATAGTAAGTGGTGAGGCAAGATCTGTCTCACTTCAAGTCTGGGCTCTTTCTATGATATTATACTGTCATTCCAGGTAGTTCCAAGCTCCAGAACCTTTGCAGGGATTTCAGGTTCACTCTAGCCGGTCCCCCTGATCCACAGGGGTTTGGCAAGCAGGCCGTTCAATAACCAGGTGGCCAGCCTGGGACATTCCTCCTTGAATGGGATGTCCCTGGCCAGATTCTTCCAAGAAGCCCAAGTGGCTGACAGAAGTGTCAGCTCTGGGACAAAGGACCCCCTAAGATGTCCTTGCCCTAGACAATAAGCTGGGAACCACACAGCCAGGTGGACTCTGCTGCTCAGCCTTTAGGGCTTACAGGATTTGTCACTGGGCCCCCCAGAACTACCCGTCCCCCAGCATCTGTGCATTTGCTCAGGCCCCCACATTCAGCCTGACGACTGGCTCTGGCCAAGTTCATGAGGCAGAGGACTCTCTCAGCAGGATCCTTCGGTCAATCAGCCCAGGACCAGATGCTGCTCTGAGCACACCACCGAGAGCAGTGCCCGGGAGGGACACCTAGCCCAGAAGAGCTGGAGAAGCCCACCCGCCACGTGAAGCTGACTTCAGACCACCCTGAGTACGGGGTGGGATGGAGGGCGTGGAGGTGTGCCGAGAGCTCCCTGGATAGCACGGCTCAGCTTCTCTAGCAACAATGGCAGATGCAGAAAGAGGTCAACGATCATTCTCTTGTAACCCCTGAGGGGACAGGGTTGCTGCCTTAACTTCTAGAGGCTCTTCTCCACTCACCATCCCTCATCCTCCCCACTAGGAGAGGCCTTGCTCTCTGGAGGGCTGGCCCAGGCTCCACTGGTTTCAAATCTTTTTTATTTTTTATTTTTAAAGTTTTATTTATTTATTTTGAGAGAGAGAGCGAGAGAGCAAGTGAACATGACCGGGGGGGGGGGGGGGGGGGAGGGGGGGCAGAGAGAGAGAATCCCAAGCAGGCTCCACACTGTCAGTGCAGAACCTGGTATGGGGCTCGAGCTCATTAACTGCAAGATCATGACCTGAACCAAAATCAGGAGTTGGATGCTTAACCGACTGAGCCACCCAGGGGGCCTTCAAATCTTGTTTTGTCCACGACCCTAACAACTGGCAGTGGGGCAGTAGTACTGAGCCAGGATCCCAGAAATTTCCCTAGATTACAGGCTTCCAAATGCTGGCTCGTAGACAACTGCATGAAAACTGTTGGCAACCTGTTAAAATACAGATTTCCTGGGACACTAACGCCACTCTGATTTACTACATCTGGGAGCAGGGCTCAGGAATTTGTTGTTTCTTTAAAGTTTTATTTAATTAATTTATTTAGAGAGAGAGCATGGGGCAGGGACCGAGAGGGAGAGAGAGAATCCCAAGTAGGCTCCTTGCTACACGGGGCTTGAACCCATGAATTGTGAGATCATGATCTGAGCCTAAATCAAGAGTTGGACGCTAAACTGACTGAGCCACCCAGGCACCCTGGAATTTGTATTTTTAAAATGTCTATAGTTGATTCTCATGTGCCTCCAGGCCTCCTCTCTCTGGCTCTCTCTCCTTCTCTGTGGCTAAGTGGGTATCCTCAGGCTTCCTGATGAACTCTAAAATCAGAAACTACTTTTCCCAAGCCAGAGCTTCATGGAACCCAGCCTGGTAAGGTGGATCCTTTCAGTGTCTTTTCTTAAGATAAATGAAAGTGTTTCAGTCATATCAAATGTCCTTGCACTGTTTGTCTGAAATTACTAGGCAAGTGCCTTTTAACCCTTAGAGACAACTGAAGAACTAATCCGGAGTATAAACACCTCTATGCTGTGAGGACCATGCTGGATGCAAGGCACAGATTAATTCAGTAGAGAAATTGCATGTCTGTTGTGTGCCCTCTGCTGGTTAAAATGAATGAAGGTTGGAAAGTGTTTACCAGTAGGAGTTTTTCTGACTGGTACTGACCATTTCCTGGGTTGGAAGCCCATCTGAAGGAGCTAATCCTGGTCCCAGTCTCGGCACTTAGACACCTGAAACTAGAAGGGTTACTAATTAAAAAAAAAAAGCTTTATGAAGGTATAATTCATATATATAAAACTGAGCTTATTTAATTTATACAACTTAATGAGTTTGGACATAGGCATATGCCCATAAAATCATTACCATAATCAAGGTAATAAACATATCCATCACCTCCAAAAGTTTCTTTGTGCTTTTTTTGTGTGTACTTTTTTTTTTGTTTAAGAACACTTAAAATTTGTTAAGAGGGGAGAGCTCATGTTAAGCTTACTCTTCTAAGTAAGCTACCTCTATCAAATCACTGGGGTTCAACTCTCCTAAGGGAAATCTGTGAACCCTGGTAGGAACTACTAGCGTGGCAGCAGGGAGGGAGAGGAGACATTGAGAAGCAGCTCATCTGCTCAGGGAGAGAAGTTTTGAAGCTGGGTAGGTAAGGAGGCCTGAGAGCCTTAAGAGACACCATTGAGGGCACAAGGATGCTCCTCTACACCATGACAGTCTTGAAATAGACTGGGAAACAGACCTCATGACCTGAGCTCTCCAGTTGGTACTTAATCCCTTCCCTAGTGACTAAGTATGTGACCCTTTGCATTTAATCTTAAAGTACTGGAGGAAGTGCCAGGTAAAAGCATAGGTAAGAAATCTGGCCTACCTGATCCTTACCCACCAATCCCAGGTGGAAATCTCAATGCTTCAGATAAAGAGGATGGACCCCAGCTATTGTGGTCTCGCCTATCCTTCCAGGGAGATCATTAGATGGGAAGAATATCAGACCTAGCCTAGTTTCCAACCTCTATACCTCCAACTGAAATAACGACAATTATTAGTGGCAGCTAACATTGTTTACGATGCACTGCTAAGTACTCTGTTATGTGCCTAACAGGAACTATCGTGTGTAATCCTCACAACCACCTCTGAGGCACAGAATGATCACAGTAGCTTGTTCAGGGTCACAATGCTGCCCGGTGTTAGAGCAGGGTATAGCCCAGGTCCGTCTAACTGCACAGCTAGAGCCACAATGCTAACTTCTCTTATTCGTCTCTATTTCTCGTAAGCCTGAGAGAAAGATGCACTCCTGGGCCTGAGACTAAGGACTCCACCCCTGCTGCACTTACACCAAGTAATAGATGAAATGGGAGTGGATGCTAGGCACTGGGTCTTGAGCTAGTGAAGTCACTATTAGCTCAGGTATAGGCCCAGAACCTGGGGGCAGGGACTGAGTAGGCAGCCAGGGATCAAACTGTCCTCCTAGGAGTGAGGGCAGGATAAGGAGATGGAAAGTCTAGGAATGGGCTGGCTTTAACAATTGGAACTGTTTTCTTTTTTTTTTTTCATTAAAAAAATTTTTTTTTAATTTTATTTATTTTTGAGAGAGAAAGACAGAGCACAAGTGAGGGAGACGCAAAGGGAGAGGGAGACACAGAATCCGAAGCAGGGTCCAGGCTCTGAGCTGTCAGTACAGAGCCTGACGTGGGGCTTGAACTCACAAACTGTGAGATCATGACCTGAGACGAAGTCGGACGCTTAACCGACTGAGCCACCCAGGCGCCCCTGGAACTATTTTCAAAAGGGGTATTTTAGAAGAGCTTCTTTGCACCATTTGAGATGGGAAGAAATGACCTCTAAGATTCTTTCCAGTTTTCCATTCCAATGTACAGTGTGATCATGCATTAGGTTTTTTTCAAGGTCCACATGTATTTTAAGCCCCCTATGAAGACAATGCAGTTTTAGGCCTCTGAATAAGGATTGCTTATTTGTCTACAGATTGTAAGTCAGTGCTGGGGTGCTTGAGTGGCTCAGTCGGTTGAGCATTCGACTTCAGCTCAGGTAATGATGGCATAGTTCGTGGCTTTGAGCCCCACGTTGGGCTTTGCACTGACAGCCCAGAGCCTGCTTCAGATTCTGTCTCCCTTTCTCTACCCCTTCCCTGTTTGTGCGCACTCTCTCTCTCTCAAAAATAAACATTAAAAAATTAAAAAATAAAAAGGAGTCAGCTTTGAAATTGTGCTTGTTTTCATTAATTAAAATGCTCAGATTTGACTAAAACCAGGGCAGGGAGGATGATGTTTCCGTAACATGAACAAGTCAGTACTTTCTGATACCATTTTATTTTCAGAATGACAAGTGAACTCAGTTTGTTTATCTGTAAAATGGGATTGAAAATCATCTTTACAAGACTTTTTTGAAAGTTTAACTAAGATAACATATGTGAAATGTAGTTTATAGAAAAAATTCATATATTATACTTATTCAATTTCTCTGATACAAAGGGCACAGGGAAGAAATGAAAATGGAAGACATTCAGGTTTTTCCTGATCCTTCAGTTTTGAAAATGAATCTGCATTGAATATATTCTGGTTTTAAATTATTCAGAACTGAGATAATTTGACCACAAAGCCACTTGAAAGTCACCAAAAGAACTAAATAAACTTTGAAAATCACTTCACACTGTGGTCTTTAGGACATTTGATCCAATCAATATCAGACAACTGATTAAATAGCCTAATTTTCTAAGCTTAAGATATTTACTGATTCACTCAAGAATTCTTATGCTCTGAGGCTCCAAAGGTTTGCGAAACAGAATTACCTCATTTTATTGTCAACATTTTATCAAGAAAAGAAACTTGTACAACTTAAAATGTTCCTTCTATAATGAATGTAGTCAGGTAGATATGTTGGAGAATTGGAGAAGGGAGAAGATGATAAGGGGCAAACAGCAATTCCAAGATTGAGTGACAATATCCTTTACCTCTGAAAACAAGGGTACTTCTTTTTTTTAATGTTTATATTTGACAGAGCACAAGTGGGGAAGGGGCAGAGAGGGGGACAGAGGACCCAAAGTGGGCTCTGTGTCGACAGCAGCGAGTCCAATGTGCCACTTTACTGCTGGTATTTACAATTACACTTTTCCACAAAATTAATAGTATTGGATAAGTAGCTGAAATTCCTGGAAATGAATTCCTGGTAACAATTACTTAAAAGTTTCCTGTAAGGAAAGGACTCTCTAAGCACAAGAGAAATGTTTTCCTCCACAGTAGACTGGATTCTATACTAGTTTTCAACAAGACAGTGTCATTTCATAGCCTTTAGACAGAACTACATTCATTTTCAATGTTAGAGAATTATACCACACGTAATTGAAGCACTGTGAGAACACATCACCCACCCAGCAGTTTGGAGGAATGTATTACAAGACCTGGGCACTATAAGACAAAGTTACAGATAACCACAGTCCTGATGGATTGCCATTAAAACTGTCAATGAGAAGATTCCACACGAGCAGCTTCCAGGGTCTTCTCTCAGCAGTGGTAATAGTAGCAACAGCAATGAAAGCAATAACAGCAGCAGCAGCAGCAGGAATAGCACTAACATTAGGGGTAGTAGTGTAAGCAGCAGCAGTTATTGAATGCCTACTTTTTGTCAAGACAGTGCCAAATCAGGGGCGCTTGGGTGGCTCAGTCGGTTAAGCATCCAACTTCAGCTCAAGTCATGATCGCACGGCTCGTGGGTTCGAGTCCCACATCGGGCTCTGTGCTGACAGCTTGGAGCCTGGAGCCTGCTTCAGATTCTGTGTCTCCCTCTCTCTCTGCACCGCCCCCCCTTGCACACTGTCCCTTTCTCTCAAATATAAATAAACATTAAAAAAATCTTTAAAAGACAGTGCCAAATCTTACACACACACAATCCTTATAGCAAATTTGTGAGGAAATTATCATTACATACCTTTCACTGATGAGAAACTGAGTCTTGAGGTAGTTTCTTTGAGGCTCCACAACTGGTTAGACACAAAACCAGGATTTACACCTAGGACTGTCTTATTTCAAGGCTTAGCTCTGTTTACACATTACAGTGTATGTACCATACGTTACAGTGGTATGGATAAACACGCATGTTTCAGCATGAGAGATTAAAAACAGAAGAGATACACACTAGCCTGAGTTTGTTAATGACAGCAAGCTTTTCAGGTGGTCGAATAACAAAGTGACAGGGGTGAGGCTGCAGAAGGATCTCAGAATCAGAGAAGTGAGGTGTGTGAGTTTGAGTGTGAGACAAACCATGGTGTGGTCAAGAGTAAGGCAGTATAATTTAGGGAAAATACCTTAATATTATTTAAAAAGGCAGTTATGACTCAGATGAACCTAGGAGCACTCATATAACTTCCATAAAAATAAAAGTCTGGTGTGCTTGCGACACCACAAATCTAATGGCATGCCCACCCAGTACTATGTGCTTCAACAATGACTCTCAAGAAAGACACAATGGGTTAGGAAAAGAAGCTTATCAGAAATGATTGTAGAAAGGTCATAATGAAAAATAGGCTGAAGATCTATCTGAATAAAATGAAAACAAAAATAAAATCAGGAAGGGTGGTAATAAACTAACAATAATAGTAACAATGGGGACTTACATTCCTGTGTGCCAACCACTGTTCTAAGTGTGTATACATAAGTGTGAAGTCATTTAATTCCTTCAGCCTTATGAATAGGTACTGGTGTCTGCATTTTAAAAATGAGGAAACTGAGGCACGGAGCTCAAAGTCACACACATTTGGACATTGGTAGGGCCACGAACTCCATCCAACCTCGGCAGTCTGCTGCAGAGCCTGGGCTCTTAGCCACTCACCCACACTGCCCCTTTATGGTACAGGGAGGGTTTACTCTCGGGTCAGGTATCAAAGCTCATATCAAGGAAGATCTCTTGAAGCTGTGTAAGCAGGAAGTAAACTTCACAAAGAAACCCCTTAATAGATAATAACAGGCTAAAAATAGTAACAGTTGCAAGAAAAGTAGGCAAGTGGGTAGACTGATAAGCTAAGCATAACAAGTTATAGAGAGAAGCTAGACATTATTACGATAAGAGCCTGAAGCTTCTTGAGTTTGAAATAATTTAAGATGACCATACCCTCCAACACAAATTACTGGTCTGTTCCAGTTATTCATTTCTTAGATTTTACATACATCATAATGAACATACAATTTTTTTTCCTGATATAATTTCTAAGACTATGAAAATGGATACTGCTAACCTGTTACATACTCCACCTGACAAATGATTCATGAACATGAATGAAATGTCTAGAAGTTCATCTTAGTCAACAACCTCATTCAACTATTTTTTATTTTCCAGTTCAGAAAATCTGACTAATAACTAATCTAGGTCAGCATTCTCCACTGTATCTTGTGGAGATTAATGTTTAGAAGTTATTAAGTATGGGGAGGTGCAGAAATTCCAGGGTCAAAATAAGTGCTGAGTTCTCTTAGAGAACCAAACGCATGTAGCATGAACAATCCAATAATAATCTATACAAGTATAACCCAGTATTTCTTAAGTTTATTTGACCATGGCACCTTTATGTTGCAGACCATTTATAAATTATGGACATTCACTCTAGATCTAGATGATTTCTTTTTTAAAAATTTTTTAATGTTTATTTATTTTTGAGAGAGAGAGAGACAGAGTGTGAGCAGCGGAGAGGCAGAGAGAGAGGGAGACACAGAATCCGAAGCAGACTCCAGGCTCTAAGTGTCAGCACAGAGCCCCCTGACACGGGGCTTGAACTCATGAACTGTGAGATCATGACCTGAACCGAAGTCGGATGCTTAACCATCTGAGCCACCCAGGCGCCCCAATATAGATACTTTCTTTTGCAGAAGTGGAAGAGTGTTATTTTTACGAAAGTCCATGGTGGGGAGTTAACCATGCCTAGGACTAACTAACTGGGGCATTTCATTCTATTAATTTTGAAAGAGTGCCTGTTTCTGCTATTTGGGGATAGTGGTATGTGGCATTCTGAATTCACTTTCTTCTAAGAACAATTTATAACTGATGTTTAGGTATAACCAAAATAGCATCATAGAATCCAAGAACTCTAGGACAATTTAGTACCCATGGTGTACAAATGGGACCTCTGAGATCAAGGACACGGTCACTACCCTGGAGTTCCTCTCACATTACCTGCAACTCCTTACTCTCTCCTCTGCTGATTCCCTCTCATCTCTCTAACTTCTTGTTGTTGGAATGCCCTGGAGCTCAATCTGTGAACCCTGTCCTTACTCTATCCCTAGTCTATCCCCTGGTGATTTCATAGCCTTGTAACTCTTTAATAAATTTAAATGTTACTGACAGCCTGGACTTCTCCTCTAAACCCCAAACTCACACATCAGGATGTCCATGACATCCACACCAGCATATCTAATAGGCATCTCAAATTCAAACATGTCCCAAATCAAAGTCCTCATCTTCCCTTCCAAATCTACTCCTCCTTTAGTCTTCTCCATCTCAGTTAAGAACATCACCTTTCCAGTTGCTTAGACTAATGGCTGTGCTGTCCTCCACAACACTTTTCCTCTCATACCTCATACCCAAACCACCAACAAATTCTGTTGGCTCAACCTTCAAGATAGTCCCCCAGTTGAGCCACTTATCACCTACACTTTCACCTATCCTAGTTAAACCTCTACTATCTTCCATCTGGATTGTTAAAACAGCTTCCTAGCTGACCTCCCTGATTCTGCCCTTGGTCCCCTACAGCTTATTTTCAAGACAGCAACTAGTGATCCTGTTAAGACTGTAATTAAGAATGTTTGTTTTTCTTTTTTCAATTTTTTTGAGGGACCTCTCCCTTTAAGTATATTTATTTATTTTGAGAGAGTGCCTGTGCGTGTGTGTGGAGGAGGGGTAGAGAGAAAGAGAGAGAGAAAGAGAGAGAGAGAGAGAGAGAGAGAGAGAGAGAGAGAGAGAATTCCAAGCAGGCTCTGCACTGTCAGCGCAGAGCCCGATGCGGGGCTCAAACTCACGAAACTTGAGATCATGACCTGAACTGAAACCAAGAGTCTGCTGCTTAACCGACAGAGCCACCTAGGCACCTCAGAATTTTTGTTTTTCATTGAGGTATAAAAGACTTCTCCATTCAAAATCCACTAATGGCTTCCTATCCCTGAGTGAAAGCCAAATCCTTACAATTGCCTAGAAGTCCCTATACTACATGGCCCACATCATCTCATAGGCCCCATCTCCTACTACAAGCTCCCCTGTCCAACACCCCCTCCACTGCAGCCCCATCGGTCTTGTTGCTGTTCCATGAGCCAAGCATGACCTTACTTCAGGACTCATTATTTCTACCTTGGATCACATTATGTTAGCTGATTTTTATTAGGTTAGGTTAAAAAGGTTTTCTTCAAATTCCTAATTTGCTAAACTTAAGTTTGTTTTTGTAGAGGTGAGATTCACATAATTTAAAATCAAAATTTAAGAACTCAACCATCTTGAACAATTCAGTGGCATTTAGTTCATTTACAATGTTGTACAACCACCTATATTTCTTTCCTAAACATTTCCATCATACCCCAAAGTAAACCGTGTACCCATTAAGTAGTCACTGCCCATTCCCACTTCCCCTCTCAGGCCCTGGCAACCATCAATCTGCTATCTCTATGGATGTATCTATTCTGGATATTGCACATAAATGAAATTATACAATATGTGATCTCTTGTGACGGGCTTCTCTCACATAGCATGTTTTTGAGGTCCATCCACATTGTAGCATGAATCAGTACTTCATTCCTTTTTTTATGGCTAAATATTATCCCATTGTATGAATATACCACAATTAATTAATTCCTTCATCTATTGATGGCACTTGAGCTGTTTCCATCTTTTAGCCATTGGGAGGAATGCTGCTATGAACATGCATGTACAAGTATCTGAGTCCCTGCTTTTTGATTCTTTTGGATATATACCTAGGAGCAGAACTGCTGGGTTATATGGTAATTCCACGTTTTAATTTCTTGAGGCACTGCTGAACTGTTTTCCACAGTTGCTGAACCATTTTACATTCCCACCAGCAATGTGTAGGGGTTCCAATTTTCTCTTCAGGGCTTTTGCATTTGCTATTCTCTCTGTGGAATGCTCTTCCAATAGATAATCAAGTGGCCTACTTCCTCACTTCCTTCAGGTCCTTACTCAAGGTCCTCTTCCCACAGAGTCCTATCCTGACCACCAGATTTAAAATGGCAACCTCCCAACCCCAGCCCATACTTACCATCCTCCTTGCCCACTTTATTTTGCTCCGTTGCATTGATCATCATCTAACATACTATATAAATTTCTTATTTTTTATTGTCTTGTCTTCCGCCACTGAAATATAAGCTCCACCAGGGAAGAGATTTCAGTCTGCTTTTCCAGAACCTGGAATAGTGTTAGGCACATAGTAAGTGCTCAATAAGTACTTGCTGAACAAGGAAGTGAAGCCCAAAGAGATGTTTTGGCAAAGTGTGACAAAAAAGGACAAGAAGCTAAGTTTCTGTAGTTCAGAGGTTATTTTTCTAATAATGGTGATGGACTGAAACTGAGCCAATCACACCTTTATTCAGCTGTAACCTTTTAAAAAGCACACATGTGAGAGATGGCTATTTCTAAATCAAGTGAAAGAACTATTTAGAATACCCTGAGGGTAATGGGATCAAAATGTAGAGCTAATACTCATTTGCACCAATTAACACTCAACTAACTGCCTGTAATAAGAAGCTTAGTAGTGACTGAAATGTTTTATTGAAACAAAGCAAAAAAAAAATGGTGCTACAGGATACAGAACTTTAAGAGTATTATACTTTGAGAAAATGAACCTAATACAAACTGTAAGAAACAGAATCTTATTGGAAGAACAAAAAGCTGTACTCTATCTAAAATATTGCTATAGCAACAATGTGTTTTGGTTTATCATATTCTTGAACTATAACAGATCCAGAGAAAATATCTGTATATAAAAAGAGAATCTATGTTGAAACCACAAAGAAGTTATTTCTGGGTAAAAGCTTAAAACTTGGTGTAATTGGTGCTTAATTTTTCACTTGAAGATGGTTAACATGGCAAAAATTATGAAAATATGTTTTCATTACAATTTTTGAAAAGTAAAAAAAAAGATGGTGAATGAAAAAACATTCTAGAGGGACAGATATGGAAATAAAGACTCGAATATTGTCACGTCTACTACTAAGAAACAAGTAGTAGTAGAAACACTACTAACAAACCACACTTTTAGAGATTTTGGAAAATCATTTACAGCAGAAATCAGTCTGGGGGTGCCTGGGTGGCTCAGTCGGTTAAACGTCTGACTCTTGATTTTGGCTCAGGTCATGATCTCATGGTTCATGAGTTTGAGCCTCCCGCTGGGCTCTGCACTGGCAATGCTGAGCCTGCTTGGGATTCTCTCTCTCCCCCTCTCTCTGCCCCTCTCCTGCTCACGTTCCCTCTCTCAAAATAAATAAATAAATAAACATTAAAATAAAAAAAAATGTCTGGAAAATTAAAACTAATAGATTCCACATTTTTGACTGAATTACAAATAGATTACCTAACAGGTGGTCATTGAAATTGGCTTTCAATATGTCTCTGCTATAAGCTGAATGTTTGAATGTGATGGCATTAGGAGGTGTGCCTTTGGGAGATGACTGCATCATGAGGGTGGAGCCCTCATGAATGGGATTAGTAACCTTATAAATTAAAATGTTAATTTACTTTGAAAGAGAGAGAGGGCACCTGCAAGCCAGCTGCGCAGAGGGGAGGGGCAGAGACAGAGGCAAAGAGAGAATCCCAAGCTCTGACAGCACGGAGCCTGACACGGGACTTGACCTCACGAACCACGATATCATGACCTGAGCCAAACTCAAGAGTTGGACGCCTCACCGACTGAGCCACCCAGGCGCCCCAATGTCCCTATAAATTAGACACAACAGAACTTTCTCCCCACTTCTGCCAGGAGGATGCAGCAATAACATGACCTTCTATGCACCAGGAAGTGGGTCCTCGCCAGATACTCAATCTGCCCGTGCCTTGATCATGGACTTTCCAGCCTCCAGAACTATGAGAAATACATCTCTGTTGCTCATAAGTTACCTAGTCAATGATACTGTTATGGCAGCCCAAAGGGACTAAGACAGTTTCAAAGTGCAAGTAAAAAGTACAAGAAGTTCTGATGTTAAGATGAAAAAACCACTCATGATGGAGTCAAACAACTTCAAAGCCTGACCACCTTAATAGTTATTAAGATCACAAAGGGGCTTTGTCAGCCTCCAAAGTCCAAGAAATTAGTAAAGTATAAATAGTGAACTTTTAACTGTGCTGGAGGAAAAACTGCAAGATGCATTTGGTGAAGCTCTCAGTCTGTAGGCCAAGGAATCAGGCTTCCATGTAAGAAGCAAAGCAATGCTCCTAGTTACACGGTAAAATCTACAGCTTTTATATGACGTTATTTATGAGAAAATAATTCCTGAGGCACTTTACCAATACAAATTTTATTAAAAAAATAAGTAATAACATCAAAACTGTTCAGCAAATCTATATTCAATGTAACCAAAATAAACAAACACCAAATTAAAAAAAATATACATCTATATATATATGGGCAAGAAACAAGTGCATTTTTTGGTCCCAATATTTTCTGAATATATTATCTTTATCCAAAGGAATTACATTAATGGCTAAGAAGATATTATGTATTAGATGTACAGAAACATAACTTTAAAATTTGTTTTAAGGGCTGTAGGAAGTGTTTTTTGCCAATTCTTTATGTCTTTGAGCTCCTAATCACTAAGATAATGTTAATGATAGTCCCAAGACAGACAGAAGATGTAATCCTGTCTAGTGGTCTGAACAACTACCAAATCTAGAAGCTATCAATAGGTAGCTACGTGAAATTTGTAGAGAATTCTAAAGAATTTCTTGGAGTTCTTAACAAAACAAAACAAACACAAAACAAAAGTTTTAAAGAAAAGAGATAAAAGTGGACATAACAAACACACATCAATAAATTTGGTGAAGAACAACATAAAATCAAGACAAAATTAAACTTAAAAAAATTGAATATTAGTATTGCTGAAAACTCCTAGGATTAATACTGGATAAAACTTTAAATGACAGTACAAATAACTATAACTTTGGAACTGTAATTTTAGAAACTTATTTTCCAAGAACATGAAAGTAACCTTGGTTCCCTACACAACCAGTTTTTATATTCCTTGGACTGCATGCATACTAGACGAAGATTAAAGGGCAGCAGCCAAAATGATTAAACTCCAACTTGGACGTTGAAGCATTGATTTGATGGGCCTTTCTTGGTCAGAATGAACCCATAAGCGTAAGATCAAGAACCAAAGCCCCCAGTGGGAAGTTGTGCTCAATTTGGTGGGCCTTGAGGTCATCTCTGGCCAAATTAGCATCAGCCTTATGGGAGGCCAGTCATGAAGGAAGGGACTCTCCCCAAGATCTGATTTCTTAAGGCCACAATCTAGAGGAGGTCTCACAGTCAAATAATTCACATTCCTTGGAAAGAGAGAACAGGCATCAGTTGTGTCCATCGAAGGGGGACACTGACCAGGAGTATCCTGGACATTTTTTGAAATTTCTGTGTTGCTTCTGCATCTGAAAAATATGAAAAATAGAACAATGACAGACAAGGAAAGAGGAAAAAGACAGCTATCTGACCTAAAAATGTAAGACTTATAAGAAATTAACTAAGAAACCAGACAAAACAGACAAAGAAAATGAATAGCCATATCATTTGGAATGCAATATTCTGAAGGCAAGTACAGCAGAGAAAAACACAAACTATTTTAAGCAAAGCAAAAACGACCATGGCAACAAAAGCTATTTTTGGAGAGAGCCAACTGGAGAAAAAAGCTTATGTTAAGATATGTTAACCTGACACAAAGATAAGGTGGAATAAGAATCTAGTGCCATCTGAAAGCTGAAAAGAGCTGAATCAGAACTAGTGTCATGAACTGCTTAACCGCCTTCGTGTGAGAAAACACTTCAGAAGTTTGAACTTAGGAAACTGCCTTTGTGTAAGAAAACACTTCAGAACTTTGAACTTAGGAAATTCCAACTTGTCTTGCACCAGGTTGCACGAGCTCCATAGAGCAGGAATCTATTTCAACAAGCGCTTTAAAAACAAAAACAAAAACAAAATACTTTAATATTTTTCATTTCTATTAATGGTACATTTAAAAATGCAACAGTGCTAAAATCCATCAAAGAAAAATGCACGAAATGGAAATTAAACTTACTCAGACGAGGGTTCAGAAGTTGAGGTACTTTCAGGAACTGAAATTAGAAGAAGAGGTTTACATTTACAGTAGTATAGGTGATGAGTGACACCATCAGTTTAGTACGTAAGAGCCCATATTGTGGCTGATCAAAAGTACTGGAATAAGTATCAGAAATTCAAAGTAACACAATTATAAATACATACCATTCTCTATTACAACTTGGCAAGTATGAGTTTTACGCTGACTTAGGTGTTTAGCCATACGATCTAAGCCAGAAGAATCAGTTAGGAAGTCACATTTAAGGCACACTAGAGTAATGCCCCTATGAAGAAGAAAGGAAAGCAAAGGTTTTCATCTTTTATCCAAGTCCATAGGCACGTTCAATAATTATTTTTCCATGTAATAACTCTTGATTTGCTTTTTATGTGTTATGACCATCAATTGCCAATTTTGTTCTATAAGCCTGATTTATCTGAAATGGTACCTAGAAAATGACATAGCCACATTTAAGTTATGCTAACATTTACTGCTTTATAAACCACTTCCTCTCATACTGGTTGCTAAAGGACAAGAGTCAAGAGACCTAAAGCCTAATCGTGGCTCCACTAACAATTTGTGTAGCTTGTGCAAGTCACATTCTTTCCGTGCTTTGGCCCATTTCTGAGGACCTTCTTTCCACACACTCTACTGCTAGATGTGATGGATACAAGAGTGAACAAAAGAGGGCAAACTCTGTGGAGCCTATAATCTAGTATCTTATTTTAGAGGTGATAAAATTAGAAAAGAAATGGGAAGGCTTTAAAAGTAAATCATATAATTTAATTATTGTTATTACCAATTAACGAGCGTAAACATAGTTTTATAGTTCACTGGATGCTTTAAATTTAAGTACTTCGATGTGTCAAGGAATAAAAACCAGTAGCATACCTTAGACTGACCGCTCCCCTGTGGTTCTAGTCTTAACAGCCCGCTATATATTTATACCTGGGTGTCACACCGGAACATCAAAAATGATCTTCATACACTGAAATTGTGCTTTCCTCCCCAGTGCCAAAAACCATTCCCCCTAACCAATCTCTCTTATGATGTCATGCTCCCAACACAATGGCTCAAAATTATCTCTGACTCTCTTTTTTCTTAAAATAGTCAATATTTCAAATATTTTATATTATTAACAATTTATTGAACACTTAACTCTGTGCCATGCTGAGGGTTTTAGATATATTATCTTATCTGAATCCTATAACAAACCAAAGACGTAGGTGTTATAATTATTACTTTTTTATAGAGGACAGGGTCAGGTTTAAAAACCTATCAAGGCCAAAATTAGATTTGAAAGTGAGCCCTTTGATTTCAGAGCCCATGTTCTTAAACAGTGTAATATCACTTCACCACCTTAACCCAGATTCTTATTAAGTCAATGTTAACTACCATAATAATCTTAAACAGTCCATGTGCCTCCTGCAATTGCGAACTGCGAGATCATGACCTGAGCTGAAGTCAGATGCTCAACTGAGCCACCCACGCGCCCCTGCAAACCTTCTTATGTTACTGTAGTTACTTATATTCACACCTTAACATATATTGTACATTCCTTGAAGGTTGGACAAGCCTTCTTCATCACTGTCATCTTTATGGGAACTGCTACGATGTGTTATACATAATAGGTACACAATAAATTAAAAAAATGAACATTGCATTTTAACAAAATAATAATTACAAAATTTATTTTTCTATAGAATTATAAATATGCTAAGTCTCATACACAGAAACTAATCAATTTTATATTTAAATCTGAGGCCCATCCAAATTGAGAAAAAAAGTCTCAGATCTTTAAAGTCATAGAATCAATTTAAGAATCAACCACACAACTGAGCTTGATAACAATGATGTAAAAATAAAATAAACGCTCATCTTTAGAATTAAAAAGTCCTTTTTCATTCTTAAAAATTCTATTTCCTTAAATTTAGTAATACTTTTATAATAGCATGAATATATTTTTAAAATAGAATCAAACTTTCCTCTGCCTATGAACTGTTGGTCCAACATCATCCACATATGTAATTTTCAACATGTACATTAATTTACTCAAATATTTACAGAATGCCTACCATGTGTCAGGCACTATTCAATGCTCAGTAAACATATGGCATAGACAAATATCCAAACCACACACATTCTAGTGAGAAGACACAGACAATAAACAAAAGAGTGAAGTATACAATATGGTGGAAAGCAAAAAGTGAAGAAAAATAAAATAAATGGAGATAGGTAGTGGTGGGGATGGGGCCTAGGGGAAAGGATGCTATTTTAAATGGAGTGGTCAAAGAAGGTCTCACTCACTAGACTAGAGATTTAAAGGAAGGAACTGGCCATGCAGATATCTGGGGAAGAGTGAACAAGGCAGAAGGAATAATGAATACAAAGGTCCTGAGATGTATCATCTCCCATTCCGCTTTTCATTAATCCAAAGCATCAAAACAAGTACTGGCTAAACTTAAGTCTACGTCTTAGCCATAAGACATCTTGATGCTACCAAAATCTTGGCACTGATATTTCAAATAGCAATGACAACATGAACAAAATAAACAAAAGAAGATGAAGTAAAAAGAAAGCAGAAGAATGTGGAAAAATGATGCATAGTGGATTCTGAGCTAAGCGTGTGTGGTATAATTAGGGTTAATTATCAGTGCCTTTCGAAATGTTCATCAGCAATTCCTTTTGTAGAGTAAACAGGTTGTGTACTTTATTTAAAAATGAAAAAAAAAATCCCAAGAATTATGAAGTATTGCTCAAAATCAAAATGTGTTAGTCAATTTACTAGATTATTTTAAACCTCTTTTTAGTCTTCAAATATTTTTTATTTTATAATGTAAATCCATGAAAGTTTCGCCTTATTGCCTAACACCACTGAAACAAAGTTTAGCCAGAGAATATAGGCTATTTCTGCTTTGTTCTATGCTATAATGAAGAGAACTGTATTATGTCTGGTAGTAATCACTTCATTTTCCAAACAAGGTACTCAAGAATCAGGTTAAAAAAGTTACTAGAATTTTTCAATAGAGAAAATGGAAAAAGATCAACTAGTTACCTGAGAATTCCGGAATGCTTCTTAAAAATATAAAACCGTTTACTTGGATGGTTGCTATGAGAGCTGGAAAAAGAACAGACAGATGAGATGTTATTATACAGTAATTCATATTAATTTTATGAACATATTTCAAGTACATGTTTAGTTTCTTAGCTTTGAATAAAAGATCATGAGCTAAATTATTAAAATTCTATTATTCATCTGTTTAATTCAAGATTAAAAAAATGTTTATTTATTTATTTTGAGAGAGAGAGAGAGACAGTGTACAAGCGAGGGAAGGGCAGAGAGAGAGGGAGAGAGAATCCTAAGCAGGCTCAGCGCTGGCAGTGCAGAGTCTGATGCGGGGCTTGAACCTACGAACCATGAGATCATGGCCCAAGCCGAAACCAAGAGTCAGATGCTTAACTGACCGAGCTACATAAGTGTCCCTAATTCAAGACTTTTATTTTGTATTTTCTTTTTTAATGTTAATTAATTAATTAATTAATTATATTGAGAGAGAGTGTGTGCATGCATGAGCAGGAGAGAGGGGCAGAAGAAGAGAGATATTCTCAAGGAGGCTCAATGCTTAGCACAGAACCCAATGCGAGGCTCGATCCTACAACCTTGGGATCACGACCAGAGCTGAAATCAACAGTTGGATGCTAAACTGACTGAGCCACCCAGGTGCCCCTTCCTGAGAATATTCTTAAATGATCAGTACCCTCACCATTATTTAAAAAACCCTCAAAGTTAAAAATTCAAAGAGCATAAAATTAAATTTTTTCAACTATTAAGAGTTGAAAACTATTTATTTATTCATTTTTAGAGAGAGAATTCCAAGCAGACTCTGCACTGTCAGCATGGAGCCTAATGTGGGGCTCAAACCCACAAACCATGAAATCATGAGCGAAGCCAAAACCAAGAGTCAGACGCTCAACCGACTGAGCCACCCAGGTGCCCTAAGAGTTGAAAACAATTTAAAAGGTATTTGCTAATAACGTATTTTGCTATAATATAAATTGTTATGAATAATAATTATCACTTTCTTATACTTGTTAGCAAGGGGAGAGAATCTGAATGATCCTCGAGGTAAATGCTACTTGGGATAAATTACATTACTTGCCATCAGTAAAATGAAACATTTAAAGAATCTTTTGCAATTATTAGGAGAGCCTCTAGGGAAAGCGAATTAAAGAAAACAGAGCTCTATGCACAGAACAAAAAAAAACACTAACCAAATTTTGCAACAAATGGTAATAGCTTTTATATCCCCTTCTAAACTGAGAAGGAAAGCTTTCCTGTATTAGAAAACCAGGCAGGATTAACAAGGACTAGCATACAACAGTATCCAAAAGTGTGGTTCATGGACCAGCAGCATCCATACCCCCTGGGAAATCATCAGAAATACAAAGTCTCAGGTCCCATTCTAGACCTACTGAATTCATCGCTGGCAGTGAGGCCCAGAAATCAGTTCAAGTTTTTCAGGTGATTCTTATGCAAGCTACAGTTTGAGAAACACTGGCCCTAGCTTGCACTGACAGACCCAAACCAGCCAACACACCAGATCAATGATTATCCTGAGACACAAGGTAACTATCACCAGCATACCACCTATGCATGGGAAAAGGAAGATTCTGGCTAGTTATAATCCTGTGAAAACAGCTGCAGAATAGGTACCATGATGAATGCAAAGAACTGTTTCTCAAGTAGATAAGACAGGCACATATTTAATACGAGGCAGAACAGCTGAATGGTACAGAACTCAAAGGAAGGAATGATTCCTATTAAGTGGCTGTGGCGATCAGATTCCTCACAAAAGAAGGTAAACTGAAAGGGAAGGAGAGGGGGATTCCAAGGAATAACAAATAAGGAAAGACACTTTAGATACTGAATATGAAACAAACTATATGTTGGGGAAGATTAATTAATTTGGGGGGCCTGATTTGTGGTTATAGAGTTAGTATGGGCTGGGAATAAAGGTACTCAACCTCTAAGAAAATGAGGCTTCTGTGGATGCAGAGCTCAAATCTATGACAAAAGTCCATACTGGGTCAGGGTGTACCATTCAGGGGGAGGGTACCTGAGGCAACAAAGGAAGCAAGGCATCGCTGAATTAGGGGAAATGCAAAGGCCCTTAGAAAAGTAGAAGTGGAAGCTTTTGGTTCTATATGAGGCTAATAATAAGTGCTCTGTGTGTGTGATGACAATGCAATGTAGGGTTGGGGCTCACTGGAAAATAGGAGAAGGTTACAAAGGAAGCCTGAGGCCAACTGGAAATATGTGGGGACAGAACTGATATGGGAGGTCCTACAAGACAGCCAAGGAACCTATGGAAAATGGGAGACAGGAGGACGGAATGACCATGGGTTTAAGAAACACTAAAAATATTTTCCAATTTAATCTCCTATAAATTATGGTAGAATTAAAGCTCCACTGGGGCAGTCGTGTGTTTGGCACAGAATAAAAGACCAGCATTCTTAATCGCTTTCAAAATACCAACAACATTTTTCACAGAACTAGAAAAAATAATCCTAAAATATGCATGGAACCACAAAAGGCCCCGAATAGCGAAAGCAATCTTGAATTAGAAGAAAAAAACTGGAGGCATCACAATTCCAGATTTCAAGATATACTACAAAGCTGTAGTGTTCAGAACAGTATAGTACTGGCACAAAAACAGACACATAGATCAATGGAACAGAACAGAGAACCCAGAAATCAACCCACACTTACATGGTCAATTAATCTATGACAAAGGATGCAAGATACTGACAAAGACAGTATCTTTGATGAATGGTGCTGGGAAAGCTGCACAGCCACATGCAAAGAAATGAAACCGGACCACTTTTCTACACCACACACAAAAATAAACTCCAAATGGATTAAAGACCTAAATGTGACACCTGAAACAATAAAAATCCTAGAAGACAACATAGGCAGTAATTTCTTTGACACCAGCTGTAGAAACATTTTTCTAGGTATGTCTCCTCAGGTAAGGGAAACCAAAGCAAAATTAAACTACTGGGACTACAACAAAATAGTCCAGAGACATTTTTCCAAAGAAGACATGCAGATGACCGATAACATGAAAAGATGCTTAATATCACTAATCATCAAGGAAATGCAAATTAATTTTTTTAAAAAGCTCTATGCCCAATATGGGGCTTGAACTCAAGACCCTGGAATCAATCTAAGCCAACCAGGCACGCCTGGGGAAATGCAAATTAAAACCTCAGTGAGATATCACATTAACATCTGTCAGAATGGCTAAAATAAAAACCATGAGAAATAAGTGTTGGCAAGGATGTGGAGAAAAAGGAACCCTCATGTACTATTGGTGGGAATGCAAACTGGTGCAGCCACTGTGGAAAAAAGTATGAAGGTTCCTCAAAAAAACAAAAATAGAATTACCATATAATCCAGTAATTCCATTACTGAGTATTTACGCCAAGATAACGACCCCTATGTTTACTGCACCATTATATTTATAATAGCCAAGATACGGAAGCAACTCAACTTATGTCCACTGACAGATGAATGGATAAAGATGTGGTGTGTCTATCTATCTATATAAAATGGAATATTACTCAGCCATAAAAGAGAATGAAATCTTGCCATTCGCAACAACATGGACAGACCTAGAGGGTATAATCCTAAGCAGAATAAGTCAGCCAGAGAAAGAAATATACCATTATGATTTCACTGATATGTGCAAATTAAGAAACAAAACAAATAAAGAAACAAAAAAAGAGGCAAAAAAACCCCTAAACTCTTAAATACAGAGAATAAACTGGTGGTTGATAGAGAGGAGGAGGGAGGGGGATGGGCAAAATAAAGTGGATTAAGAGCACACTTATCTTGACGAGCACTGAGCAATATACAGAACTGTAGAATCATTATATTGTATGCCTGAAACTAATCTATGTTAATTATACTTCAATTAATGAAAACACCAGCATTCCTCCCAGCAGTATACTGAGAGAGACTGGCTGGGGCCTGGTTTAGGGCAACCACGGAACGGAAACCCCTGCAGTAGATGGGAGGCAGAGTGGTAAACTGCAGCAGGTAGACATTCAGGAAGTCATTATGAATGGTGGCAGATCAAGAGAGCACCACAGGCTTCAGAAACTTAAAGGGTATTATATTTTGCTGATGCTCCACACTTCTGCAAATGATACCTTGAGACAAACTGAGCTTAAAGAGTATTGGGGGTGATAGTAGTTTGGATCCTAGACAGACAATAATGTTTGACTTATTTTTGTTCTTCATAGATGCCAGTGGGTCAAAGATAAAAGTATCTGTCAAGCTGATGAAGAGATGGATCTGAGGAAAACTCAGCACTGAAATTGGAGGATTTACAGTAGAAAAGTAAAATAACATTCTGAGAGTGATTAAGGTACCAAGAAAGGGAAAGTAAAGAGGCAAGAAGGATTGAAAAAAAGAAAAGGTAATGAAATAAAGGTAACCTACTGGATGGAAGAAGATATTTGTAAATGACATATCCAATAAAGGGTTAGCATCTAAAATATATAAGGAACTGATACAAGTCACACCAAAAAAACCAAACAATCTAATTAAAAATGGGCAGAAGACATAAACAGACATTTCTCCAAAGAAGATATCCAGATGGCCAACAGACACATGAAAAGATGCTCAACATCACTCATCATCAGGGAAATACAAATCAAAACCACAATGAGGTGTCACCTTACACCTGTCAAAATGGCTAAGATCAAAAACACAAGAAACAACAGGTGTTGGCAAGGATGTGCAGGAAAAGGAACCCTC
The DNA here is from genome assembly GCF_018350175.1 of Felis catus. Taxonomy (NCBI): domain Eukaryota; kingdom Metazoa; phylum Chordata; class Mammalia; order Carnivora; family Felidae; genus Felis; species Felis catus. The sequence continues at coordinate 106,969,056 of NC_058386.1, forward strand.
ATGCACTGTTAGTGGGAATGCAAACTGATGCAGCCACTGTGGAAAACAGTATGGAGATCCCTCAAAAAGTTAAAAATAGAATTACCCTAGGATCCAGTAACCACACTACTGGTTTTCTACCCCCCCCCCCCCCCGCAAATGCAAAAACTCAAAGGGATACATACATGCATCCCTATGTTTATTGTAGCATTATTTAAAATAGCCAAACTATGGAAGCAGCCCAAGTATCCATTAACAGATGAACAGATAGAGAAGATGTGGTATATATATGTACGTACACACACACACACACACACACACACACACACACACAAATGGAATATTATTCAGCCACAAAAAAGTATGAAATCTTGCCATTCACAACAATGTGGTAGAGCTAGAGAGTATTATGCTAAGCGAAATAAGTCAATCAGAAAAGATAGATACCAGATAATCTCACTCGTATGTGTAATTTAAGAAACAAAACAAATCAGCAGAGAGAGAGAGAGAGAGAGAGAGAGAGAGAGAGAGAAACCAAGAAACAGATGCTTAGCTGCAGAGAACAAATTGATGGTTACCAGAGGGGAGGTGGAAGGGATAGGTGAAATAGGTGATGTGGATTAAGAAGTGCACTTGTCATGATGAGGACCCAGTAATATATGGAATTGCTGAATCATCATCTTGTACACCTGAAACTAATATAACACTGTATGTTAACTATACTGGAACTAAAATTAAAAACTTAAAAACTAAAAAATAGTCTGAGGCAAAAAAAAGAAAAGGTAATGAAATAGAGAAGTAGCCAAAAGGGAAGAAAAAAAGTGATGGTAACAGTTTAAGTTGACAAGAAGATTTTCAAAAGTGAGTGATGAAAAGTATCAAATATTCTAAAGAAGTCACGGAAAAGTAAGAATAAAAAATAATGAATACGTTTAATGATTAGGATATGACTGATAACCTTTAAAGGGGAAGCTTTAACTGATAGGTGGGGGCGATACTCAAATTACAAAGGGTAAAGAAATAGCAAATAAGATAGTAAAGAAACTCTTGAAAATGTTGACAATAAAAGGAAGACAAGAAAATACACAAAGAAAACGCAAATCTCCTTCATTCTAGAAAAATACCTGAAAATATTAGCAGGCAGAAGGAATGTGGTAGAAAGAGATGAAATGAAGGCACAAAATAAAGGAGTAAGGTTGTGGAGCAAATGGAAGAGATGAATGCAAATGAAAGCAGGATTAGCTTTCGAAAAGTGAGAAATGTCTTTTTCTGAGATACCTGGATAAAGGGGGAAAAACTTGCGATAGAAAAAAGTTAATCTTGGGAAAAATGAGAAGGATGACCTCTGGGTAGTTACTAGGAAAGAGACTAACAACTAAGAGACTAAAATAAAACCTTGAGGGTATTGAAAAGGATTTAAACAGGTGCTACAGAAAAAAATAAAGAGGTCTTTTTAAAAACGCACAACCAAATTAAAGTTAAAAATCATGAATTCAGAGGGTTGCCTGAGTGGTTCAGTTGGTTAAGTGTTAGACTTCAGCTCAGGTCATGATCTTGTGGTTCCCGGGCTCGAGCCCTGCATTGGGCTCTCTGCTGTCAGCTCAGGGCCTGCTTCGGATACCCTGAAACGTCCCCCACGCCCCCTCCCTCCCCTGCTTGCACTCTCTCACTCTCTCTCAAAAATAAACATTTTTTTTTTAAAAATCATGGATTCAGAGATAATTAAATCAAACACAGTTTGGTAGTTTGGAAAGCAGCAGAGAGAAAGATCAAAAAGGGTAAGAGATTCAAGGATAGTAAGGTTAAACATGACTGAAGATATAAAAGATTCTAGGACAAAAAGCAAGCAACATTCAAAACAGATGACCTTAAGGGTGAGGTTGATATCAAGTTTGGTGCTGCTGCACTGGAAAGAAGGGTCAAGACTCAAAATCATCAGGTAATGAGAACTCAAAATGAATAAATATTGTATATGATGAAGTACATTGGGACAGTGGTAAGGAAGGGGGATAACAGGTAACAGAGGTCTTGTTATGATCTGCAAGAAAACCACTTTATTTCTGACTGAAAATACATGGAACGACCTCAGTTTGAAAAATCAACTTAGCGTATTTATATCTGAACAATTCTTACATATTTTTAAAAAATCCTTCCTGAAAGAATAAAGTAAGCTACTACTAATGAGGTTCAAATGAAAGTAGTGAAGTAGTGTGGTCTCTGAAGTTTTTCTCTAGCACAGAGTACATGGTAGGTGCTCAAACTGAACTTTTGTCTGAAAAGGAATTCTAACAGCAGCATCATGACTAAAATATACCTATAGTCTCTCACTTCACATTTCATTGAATGAATACAAAGATAAATGGCTTGAAAGGCTAATGGACAGAAAGATGGATGAAAGGGAAGGGGCAGAAGGGAGGGAGAAGGGAGGAAGAGAGTCCATTCATGAGAGTGCCAATATTGTTCTTAGCATCTTTGACAAACCTGGAGTCTCTCAAAGTGACTCCTTTGAAGAGGCTAACACTCTTGTGGTTACATGTATTTATTTGACAATTATTTTAAAAACATTAAAAATTTTATGTTTGAAAATACCACTTCTTAAAAGACTTAGAAAAACAAATTTCCTAACAAACCTATTCTAATTTCATTGGTCTAACTGCTCTTAAAACTTTTGTCCCCTTAATTTCATTAGGTATTACATTGGAAAATAATATTAAGTAATATCCTAGATGTTCCCTATTGCTAGATCCTTTTAGCCCCTTATGTGACAAACTGGCTTCTAAAAAAACAACTTTATTTTTAAAAAACAAAATTGTGGGGCGCCTGGGTGGCTCAGTTGGTTGAGCGTCCGACTTCGGCTCAGGTCACGATCTCACGGTATGTGAGTTCGAGCCCCGCGTCGGGCTCTGTGCTGACTGCTCAGAGCCTGGAGCCTGTTTCAGATTCTGTGTCTCCCTCTCTCTCTGACCCTCCCCCATTCATGCTCTGTCTCTCTCTGTCTCAAAAATAAATAAACGTTAAAAAAAAATTTTTAAAAAACAAAATTGTTAAATAGCAATTTTGATTGGTGGTGTACATGTTTAACTTACCTCACCATATGATTTATAAAGGCTTTGTTACAGTTAGTGTTGTATTTGCAAAAATTACAGTGGATATATATTGAAAAGTGGCTTGCAAAATCTTTTATTTTGGAATGACACTCAATGCACTTGTGAATTCCCCGACGGCACCTTATGGAGACAGAAAAAAAATAATGAACATTTCTCATAAAACAAAAATAATAAGGTAAAGCCTTAACATTTTATTAATCAAAGCTAAGATGTTTAAATTGGCATCTTTAAATAGAGACATAATTTGAAAATTTGATTGGAAACAATAAGCTAGAATAAGTGTCAAAAATCAAACACCAGTTAATGTTCCCTGGAATAAAACGACTGCATTAATCAATTCAATTATTACAAGATATAAGCACAAAATAGAAGACTAGTGTAAATGATGACAACTGTACAATGAACGCTAATTCTAGTTCTGCTCCGCAGTTGTAAAAAGTACCTTTTTATTATCTTCTAGGCCTTTAGGCCAGACAAATGATCATCATGTCAATGTACAAGGGAGCTCTGTGATATGGTAAATTATATTAAAATAAACCTTTAATATTTAATATTCAATACATATTACGTATCAGGAATAAAAGATATTACCTTAAGTTCTTCAAAGCTATGCTGATTTTATTCTTTCTGTTGCGTTGTTTCTTTTGTTTACAAGAGGTTTTTTTGGTCTTATATTTAGATGCAACTCTACCTTGCCTTTTGGCATGAGGTTTACTTGCACTGGATACAGCTGCATGAGGCTTACTTGTCTTAGATTTACTTGTAGTAGATTTTATATTTTTACCAGTTGTACTTTTAGACCTTGGAGGTGAGATTTGAAAAGAAGAAGTGCTTGGAACACTGCTACTGGGAGATGTAGTTACTGGTTTTGAATGAAGAGGTCCAACTGAGGCTCGAATAGTAACCTATAATAATGAAGACAATATATACATATTTTAGAAAATTAATCATCACATTAATATTAAAAAGATTACTTCATACCTTGACATTATGGTCAATTGGTTTTTGAAAAGGGTACCAAAACAACTCAGTGGAGGAAACAATAGTCATCAAACAAATGGTGTTGGAACACAGGATAAATAGATGCAAAGAACGAACCTGGATCCTTATCTCATACTAGATGCAAAAATTAACTCAAAATGTATCAAGAATCAAATTGTAAGAGCTAAAACTGGAAAACTCTTAGAAAAAAGCATAGGAGTAAATCTCCATGATTTGGGGTTAGATGATGACTTTTTAAATATGACAACAAAAGCACAAGCAACCAAAGAAAAACATTAACTGGACTTCATAAAAATTTTAAACTTTTGTGCTTCAAAGGACACTGTTAAGAAAGTGACAAGACACCCCACAGAATCAGAGAAAATATTTGCAAATCATATTTCTAATAAGGGACTTGTGTACACAATATATAAAGAACGCTTACAACTCAGCAAAAAGACAAATAACTGAATTTAAATATGGGCAAATTATCTGAATGAACAAGCATTTCTTTAAAGATATACAAACGGCCAATAAACACTTGAAAACATACTCAACAATCATTAGTCATCAAGAAAATGCAAATCAAAACTCCAGTGAGGTATCACTTTAGACCAACTAAAATGGCTACAGTAAAAAACAGATTAATAACAAGTATTAACAAGATGTAGAGAAACTGCAATGCTCAGCTCATATATTTCTGGTAGGAATGTACAAGGGTGCAGTGGCTTTGGAAAACAGTTGGTAGTTCTTCAAAATGTTAAACTTAAGAGTTATCATATGAGGCGCCTGGGTGGCTCAGCTGGTTAAGTGTCTGACTCGATTTCAGCTCAGGTCATCATTTCATGGTTTGTGGGTTCAAGCCCCACATTTGGCCCCACACTGACAGCATGGAGCCTGCCTGGGGATTCTCTCTCCCTCAAAAATATAAAAATAAAAACTTAAAAAAAGAGAGTTCTCATATAACCCAGCAATTCCACTCCTTAGTGTTCCACTCCTAAGCAATTCCACCTAAGAGACATGAAAAAGTAAGTCCACACAAAAACTTGTACGTGAGCTTTCATAAGAGCATTATTTACAACAGCTAAAAAGTGCAAACAACCCAAATGCTCATCAAATAATGAATGGATAAATCAAATAAAAAAGAATGAATTACTGATACAAGCTTTAATATTGATGGATCTCACAAATGTTACGCTAAGTGAAGGAAGCCAATCATAAAAGACCACATATTGTAGGATTCCATTAAAAATTTTTGTTTCCATGTTTATTTTTGAGAGAGAGACAGAGCACGAGTAGGGGAGGGGCAGAGAGAGAGGGAGACACAGAATCCGAAGCAGGCTCAAGGGTCTGAGCTGTCAGCACAGAGCCCGAGGCAAGGCTTGAACCCACAAATCATGAGATCATGACCTAAGCCAAGGTCGGATGCTTAAACTGACTGAGCCACCCAGAGGCCCCTATATGATTCCATTTTTATGAAATGTCCAGAATAGGAAAATCCATAGGAACAGAAAGTAAAGTTTGCCTAGGGCTGGTGGAGGGGAAATAGGGAGTGACTCCTAACAGGTATAGGGTTTCTTTTGGGGGTGACAAAAATGTTCAAAAATGGGTTGTAGTGATGTTTGCACAACTTTGTGAATATGCTAAAAACCACTGAATTATATCTCAATAAAGCTGTTTTACCAAAAAATCACTGCAGTTCAAAATTTAAATATCATTATTTTGAAAATGGTAAATATAAACTACAATCAGTTAAGTATCCCATTTATTCTAAATGGTCATACCAATTAAATGACATTTACCTCATTATTTATTTACTGTTGTAAATTGCAGTTTTGTATTGATAGCGTTTCTATGTTAACAGATATTAATGGATAATTAGGAGTTAGTGCAAATTATATGAATATCAAAAAAAGCACATTCCATGTCTATTTTATTCTCTGATATAACTAAGTAGCTTTCACAAACACAGAAGTCAAAATTTAAATCTCAAAACCAGAAATAGTAACCTTGGAAAGTCCTGCATTACTCTTTGGTAACTATAAAACAGATCTCCAGTAAATGTGACCTGCTCTATCTGGAGGCTCATTGGTCAGGATTTATAATTCCAAAGGTTATTGTGGAGGTTACATCAATTAATTATACAGAATGAAGAGTTTGAAAATATTCAGAATTTCCCTAAAGGGAACTAACATAACATTTATCATTTAGTATTCAAAAAAGGTGATGTTCGGTTATACCCACTGATTAATAATGGAAAACACAGTTGCCTATTAACATTCTCTTTAATCACTTGACTATACTACTCCCATGTACTTGAGGACCAGCCAATGAGGAAGTCCTTTGAAATACATGTGACCTGGTATCATACAAAAAGCACTGAATTAGGGGTCAAAAGACCCAGGTTAAATCTCAATACTACCTCTTGCTAGCCATTTGACCTTGAGTAAATAATTTATCCTCTTTAAGCCTCCTCATTTATAAAATGGAAATAATACCTGTCTTGTCTACCTCACTAAATTGTTATTAAATAATAGAATGTATGAAAAATCACACAGAAAGCTTAATTCTAAAGTGTTACAAGACACCTATTACTATGATGATGATGATGATGATACACTTATTATTATTATTATTAATAAGAGAAGATATGGGAAAGGACTGTACTGCTTACAGTCTAGCAGCTGAAGCAGACATACGCTGCCAACTGGAAGAACTCAGAAACAGCCTATAAAATATTGAAACAACTCACTGACACAGCCTATGGTTAATCTAGTTGCACTCACTCCATAGGAATATGCTCCAACATAGCACATGTCAATTAAGTAAAAAAAAAAAAAAAAAAAAAAAAAAAAAAAAAAAAAAAAAAAAGGATAGGTTTCTTTCTAAGCAAAACAATGGTAAAACCTAAACTTAAATCTTAATGACAAGCAGAAGTTAATTTTTAATATTATAGTCAATAGATAAACCCAGGCAGGGGGCACCTGGTTGGCTCAGTCAGTAGAGCATGTGACTCTTGATCTCAGGGTTGTAAGTTTGAGCCCCACATTGGGTATAGAGATTACTTGAAAATAAAATCTGGGGTGCCCAGGTGGCTCAGTCACTGACTCAATATCGGCTCACGTCGTGATCTCGTGGTTGTGAGATCAAGCCCCGCGTTGGGCTCCATGCTGCGTGGAGCCTGCTTGGGATTCTCTTTCTCTCCCCCTCTCTCTGCCCCTCTCCCCTGCTTGTGCTCTCTCTCTCAAAATAAATAGACATTTAAAACAAAACCAGGCAGGAATTTACTTCTACTATCACACAAAATGTTAAAATAAAACATATTTAAAACTCACTTTTGTACCAGGAGGCAATCCTTCTAGCTCTTTAGGCTTTATAAATGTCCGATGCTGGGTCTTGTGATCCAGTTTCTCTTTGCAGGTCAAAAATTGTAGTCTGCACTTGGTACAACGATGAACTCCTTTTTTCTGTTTATAAGAAACATTAAAAATACTATGAGAAATAACAACTTCTATCACCACAAATCCTGGAATCTGAAATTGCTCTTAATTGTAATAGCTAAATAATTTTAAAAAACCAGTATTTTACTATATCCCATCATAAACAATGCCAGAATATTCTTTCATTTTTTTTCAAGAACACTGCTTGCATTAGTATTTGTATTTCAAAAATATTTGTGGGGCACCTGGCTGCTCAGTTGGTAACACATGGCAACTCTTGATTTCAGGGTTTAAAAGTTTGAGCCCCACACTGTGTGTAGAGATTACTTAAAAATGAAATCTTTAAAGTAAGTATTTATTGCCATATAGGCAATCAAAACAAAAGTTATATCAGTTAGGTTCAAATGTGACAAGTCCTATACCTTTGTAGTGTGAAAGCTTTTTTAATTATAAATTTAAGTATAAACCATTCAAGCACACGTTACAGTGAAAATGAGTTATACTATATTTTTATCCTAGAAAAGGTGAAGTTATTTTTAATTTTTAAAATTTCTTTTTTTAATGTCATTTATTTTTTTGAGAGACAGAAGGTGGGGATGGGGGGTGGGGTGGTCAGGGAATCCCAAGCAGGCTCCATGCTGTCAGTGCAGAGCCCAATGTGGGGTTTGATCTCACGAACCTCGAGATCAAGACCTGAGCCGAAATCAAGAGTCAGACACTTAACCAGTTGAACCCCTCAGGCGTCCCAATTTTTTAAATTTCTATTTGTTTCACAAAAACAATTGAGCTTTCTATGAGCACCTGGGTGACTCAGTCAGTTAAGGGTCCGACTCTTGATTTCAGCTCAGGTCACGATCTCGTGGTTTGTGAGATCAAGCCCTGCATCGGGTTCTGTGCTGACAGTGTGGAGGAGCCTGTTTGGGATTCTGTCTCCCTCTCTCTGTGCCCCTCCCCCACTCATGTTTTTTCTCTCTCTCTCTCTCTCAAAATAAGTAAACATTTTAAAAGATTTGAACTTCCTAAAACCAAAACAAATTTAACCAGACATCCCCTCCAAAAGTTCTGTTACAGAAATGATTGTATAAAGCAGTGTTGTCCAGCAGAACTTTCTACAGTGTCTGATAACATTACATAGTTGCACTGTCCAATATGGTATTCACCAGCCACATGTTGTTATTGACCACCTGAACTGTAAAAAGTTCAACACAGGAACTGATTTTTCAATTTTACTTGATTTTAATTAATTTAAGCAGGCACAGATGGCTAGTGGCTGTGATACTGGCCAGTATGGCTACAGAAGTACAAATGAGAACAACTGATCCCAATCTATTGTCAGAGAACCCCTTGACTACATCCCTTCTCAAAGTTAAGCCTATTATTTTTTTATCAATGGGAAATAGGACCCAAGAGAGATCTAAGTCATTTGCTCATAGCTAGGTGATGTTCTTTCTATTACACATTATCAACTGCAATCTTTATGTATATGCTTTCATTAATTAAAAAATATATTCTATATTTATAGGTAAATTTAGAACAACATACAAATGCAAAAGAATGTTTTCTCCAAAGCTGTATCTCCACAGGCCCATCACTATTTTCATGTAAAGCATAATTATTTAGGAAAAGCAAATGAGTTAACATGTGTAAGTAGCTAGTGGTTACTGGTGTACAGCAGGCATTTGATAAATAAAAGTTCTGAAAAAACTTCAAAGCAATATACAAATATAATGTTTGTATTACTATTTGAGTTTCATTTTTAAGACAATTTTAGAAGTATGGTGCATTGGATCATATCCTAGGTATAGGCAATGTAAACAGATTCACCTAACATGTGTTCAAGAGAAAGAAGGAAAGAGGGAAAAAGATCCCAGTCAAGAAGCAGATAGCAAGGTTACAGGGCAGGTAGAAAATTCCCCAGAGTACAATTCCTAGAAATCTTTTCTCTACCTGTGCATATACCTCATCCAGTTTCATGATTTTAAATAGCATCCATCCAACTGCCTACTTGACATCACTACTTGATATTTAACAGTCATTTCAAATCAACATAAACAAAACTGAACTCTAGATTTTCCCCCATCCACCCTGCAAGAAAAAAAAAAAATCTGTTCCTTCCCTAGTCTTCCCAATATCTCAGTGTATGGGAACACCATTCTTGCAGTGGCTCAGGACAAAAGAACTCAGTTACACTTAATTCATGCCTTTCTTTCACACCCCACATCCACCAACCCATTAATAAAACCTGTCAGCTCTACCTTCAAAAACAATCTTTCCACTTTTTATCACCTGTTCAGCCACCATGTCAGTCCAAGCCACTCACCTGGACTTTTCCAATAGCCTCCTACCTTCTCCTTGTTCCCACCCTTTCCTCCTAACAGTCTATTCTCTCTATAGCTGCCAGACTGATCTCTCACATGCTTAAAGCTTCCAATGGTTTTCCACACCACATCAAAATCCTAACTCTGGCTCACAAGACCCTACGCCATTTACTCTGCATTCTGTTGCTACAGTCTCATTTCAACCTACTCTCCCTCCCACTTGTTTGCCATGCTCCAGCCACACGGGCCCCTTGCTGTTCCTTGGACATCTAGATAGGTGCTCACCTCACTGCCTACTTACTATTCTCTCTCCTTGAAATATCCTCTCTCAGATATCCACATAGCTAACTCTCTTATTTCCTTTGGAGAGGCCCTCTTTGACCATCCCATATAAAAACAGAAATGGCTTCTTTCACCTCCTAAGCCCTGGCACTCCCTAACCTCACGTTTTCTTCCCATGGTACTTATCACCAGCTGGCATACATTTACATTCAGACATAATACACATACACTTTCTCCACTACCATGCAAATTCCAGAGAGCACAAACTGTTTTGTTCACTTCTGTTAAACAGTCCCTGGCATATATTAAGCACTCAATAAGTATTTGTTAAATAAATAACGAGGAAGACAGCAAGAGACTGAAGGAGCATGCATATGAGAAGCAGGCACAATTTAACTAGTTCAAAATGTCTGCCATGCCATTCAATGAGCATTTGCCCAGAGCCCTGGGATGGGAGACATTAATCTACTATTCCCTTAGTTGGACTCGAGTCTTGCATATCTCTCTTATGCATATATGCTTGAGATGTGGTAAGGAGAATAATACAGAGGGACGCCTGGGTGGCTCAGTCGGTTAACCGTCTGACTCTTGATCTCAGCTCAGGTCTTGATCTCAGGGTCGTGAGTTCAAGCCCCACATTGGGCTCCGCGCTGGGCATGAAGCCTACTTAAAAAAAAAAAAAAAGGATAATACAGTACAGTTTTAAATAATATGATGTTCAACCAAAAAATTGGTGATCTATTCCAAGGATAGAGAATTACCCGTCTGCGTTGAACTTTCTGACAAACATACTATATTGTTTGGGTGATTTGAGGAATTTTCAAGGCTAATTCTGACTACCTGTAATATCTGCTTTTAGACCTAATGTTGGTAAAGGATATGACTCTATGGTAAAACCTTGGGCTCTAAGTCAATTTTTGGCTCTGCCATTTATTAGGGAATGTGGCACTGGGCAAAGTAACTTACTGTCTATAAAGCTTTATTTCCTCATTTATGAAATGAAAATGATCATACCTGCTTTGTAGGATGTTTGTGAGGATTAAACAAAATAATGCAAGTAAAAACACTGTGACTGTCATACAACAAGTGATTAGTATATATTAGCTACTTGTTATTTCTATAAAGATTTAATAAGAATATCTAACATATAAAATCCTTCATCCTTTCTTAAAAGTTGTACAAACCATATCGATAGCTCTTAAAATCACTTAAGACATACTAATATATTCTCTTTAGGAAAAGGTTACAACCAAAGTCTTCAAAAAGAATAAAATGAGCCACAGATTCAATAATTCCTATTACCTAAAATCACACTGTTAGCTCAATTACAAGTTTATAATCCTGCTCAGCTATGGTTTTTGAGTCTTTTGTGGACAATTGCATAAACTGAAAGTACTTTGAAAAACTCTTGATGATCCTATTATTAGACTCTTTCCTCTGTTGACTGCTCACTGGCTACCTCTTAGGTACTCCAAACTCACAAATATTGGGCACCAAGTCCTTAAGACTACTCCCAGGCTTGATGATGCAGAAGAACTTACAGGATTTAGAAATTGTTATACTCATAGACACAATTATTACAGTGAAAGGACACAGAACAGGATTAATAAAGGAAGAAAAATGCATTGGGTGGAGTTTGGAGGATATTGGCACCAGTTTCCAAGTGCACTCTACCAACAAGCTGCATAGGACACGTTTAATCAATCCCCCGGCAACTAACTGCAGCAATACGTATGAAGTGCTTTTTACGAGGAAAGTTCTCTTGAGTCTAAGAAGCTAGGTTTGTTCTTTTCACAGGGTTCAGTCACCAGAAGCCAGGTTTATTTTTTTTTAAAGGGTTCAGTCACCAAATCTTCAGGCTCCCAGAAGAAAAGCAGGTGTTTACCATAATCATATCTTTGTACAAATGATCTAGAAAAGCTGGCACAATGTGGCTCAAGGTCCTAGGCATGTAAAACACTCATCAATTAATAACAAAGGCTCAATTTCCAGGAGTTAGCCAAGGGCTAATTATGCCAATATGCAAACAGACCCTTCTGAAAATGTACATGATTTGAACAACGCAGACCTGCTGGGTCAACTCTTTCCTATATACATGGCAAGATAAGGCATACAATTTAGGGTATGAAGAGTGACTGTAGACCAGGTAAACCACTTAAGAGACACGGTCCACATGGCAGGCCCATCCATCTCTTTACCTTTCTAAGGACATTGTTACTCCCTCTGCATCTGTACCTCACTCTGGAGATTAGTAAAGCATGGTAGGAAGAATTATGTTAAAAGCTTCATAATGAAATAGTTAAAGCTACTGTTTTACATCTCATTCTTCCTTTCAAAATCAAAGGTCAAAACATGAAATAAAGCACCAAGACCAGTGTTTTCCAAACTATTCCTCAAGAAATGTTAGTAGGCATTGTGCAAACAAAGGATTAAATAAACTTTGGGAACAATATAGACAATATCCCTTCCTTGGAGATTTATAAGGTTTTCTAGCATATTAAAAGCTCTATTTTTAAACATAAACAAAAAATTGTTAATTTTGTAAATCCAGCCAATTATGGAACTTCTTTTTCCAGGAGCAATTTTAGAGTGGAACATCTATTAACATCTGATGGAACACTCCTGGGAAACTCTAGAATAGAAAGATTTTGCCAGGGGGGCACCTGGGTGGCTTAGTCGGTTAAGCGTCTGACTTCAGCTCAGGTCATGATCTCACAGTTTGTGAGTTTGAGCCCCACATCGGGCTCAGAGCCTGGAGCCTGCTTTGGATTCTGTGTCTCCCTCTCTCTCTGCCCCTCCTCTACTTGTGCTCTGTCTCTGTCTCTGTCAAAAATAAGTTTAAAAAATGTAAATTTTTTTTTAAAAAAGAAAGATTTTGCCAGAGGTTCTTAAGGGTGAGATGGCATACCCAGCATGTTGGAACCATCCCAGTCATGACACAGGTGATCCTGAAGGTATTTGGGTATTCTACTTTTTATAATTTTTTTCAATTAACAAGTACAAGTTGATTTCATGGTCATTTAATGAGTGGAACTGAAAACAATATTGAGTAAACAATGCTGAGAAAACCAGTGCTGAGCAAATTGGCCATGACAACGCAATCAATAATAAGACAATGTAATGAGCTTATGAGTGAGGAGACAAAACTCGATTACATAATTGCATTTGGTAAACTCGTTGACTTCTAATTTTGGCAAAGGTACCACTGCTCTTTCAAACACTCAAGAATAGACTTACTGTTTAAAGGTGACTGGGTGGCTCAGTCGAGTTAAGTGTCTGACTCTTAATTTCGGCTCAGGTCATGATCTCGTAGTTCATGAGTTCAGGACCCGCACTGGGCTCTGGGCTGACAGCTGACAAAGCGTGCTTGGGATTCTCATTCCCTCTCTCTGCCCCTCCCCCCACTCTCAAAAATAAATCAATAAACATTAAAAAAAAAAGAATAGGTTTACTGTCTCATCAAAGTTTTCAGCCTAAATAAAGGATGGTCTAATTGTGTCAGGAAAAGACCCAGCAAGAATAAACTGAGAATTCAAGGGAAAGGTGCCAGCACTAACACTGGTATCCCAGAAGTGACATAGCTAAACTGGCAAAAGTCATCTAGGAAACAAGTTCTAACCTAAATATAGTCCTCTGGAAGAGTTCACATATCTAGAAACAAGTGTCATTGCTATTTCCTTTGTCACTGGCTGCTACAAAAGACCATTCTAGGTTGCTAAGACAACCACATGTCTTTTCATAATAAAAACTGAGCTAGAAAGTAGAAATGAAGTTTGGAGAAGGAGAAAAAAAGATGGAGTCCTCAAGCTTATCTTTCTCAGTTCAAAAATACCCTTTTCCCTGCTCTTGATTCACTACCTTTAAAATCATTCCTGTTTTCACCACTTGTAGACCCCTGAAATATTCAACTTCAATATTTCCCTCATCTTCCCTCTTCCCCTCTGCTCTAGGCCTCCCATTTCTACCTCAGAACTCTCTCTATTCAAGAGCCGCACCACCAATAGGAAGTGGACAAAGATAAGGAGTGGAAATTTCACAAGTAATTCAGCATAAATTGTAAATTAATCATGTCATTTGTAACCACTTAACTTTCCTTTTAGAACAAATCTAACCAATGCTCTAAGGTGTGTGTGTGTGTGTGTGTGTGTGTGTGTACATATATACGTATATACACATATGCATACGTATATGTGCACATACATACATATATACACACACACGCCTTTGTACTAAGACAAAATGAACAAATAACTGCTAAATCTCACCTGATGCTTCATGTAATGATTCATGTAGGGAGTTGCCATTTTACTAACTTTGAGGCAAAATGGACACAGCAAGTTCTTAGTGTTTTCATGGGATGCTCTAAAATGATTCTCTACATCAGAAAATGTTGAAGATCTAAACTGGCAAACCTAGAAATATAAAGAAGGTTTAATTTAACTTGAAAGTTTATAACAGACATGCAATTACATCAAAGTAGTAATGATGAGTCATTTATTTAGAGGAATATTATGTAACGCTAATTCAGCTCTGCTGCGTATACAACCAAGAATTCTATTACTGAAAATAATAAGTATAATCTTTGAAACAAAAATTATCTTTCAAAGTTTAGGGATATATTCCTAAATATAACCAGATTTTCTTCTTTTTTTTCAGACCTACTGCCCCCCATCTTGTTTGAATTTCCAAATTTTGACACCTCTTGTCCTAGAAAGTTTTTCCTGCTACATAAAATAGAGTATTCTCTTCTTTGGATTTTAAATGGCACCCAGGCTATGACAGAGGCAATTTACCTTGCTATCTGATTGGGAACCATTTCAAATTCTGGAAAAATACTGGTCTCAAAGCATTTAGTTGAGTTCCCCATAACTAATAGCATTTCTTATTTCTCTGTCATATCTATATTCTTCTCTACATGGTAAGAAAATCCATACATGTGTCTTTCTGCAGCAGGGCATTTTGTTTGTCTAGTCCAGGGATCAATAAACTATGGCCTATAAAGTCCAAGCCACCATTGCCCATGTATATGAGTTACATCAATGGAGTTTCCATTATTGAAGAGTGTCTTCAATTTTAGTAACTCGTTTTATTCAAACAGTTAAAAAGAGCAACAGAATATGATTTTGTGGCATGTGAAAGTAAAACAAAAACCTAAGTACATGATAAAATGTGTACCTGGCAAATATATGGCATTTCACCGGGTTTATGAGTGTCCTTCATATGTTGCAAAAGAGCATGTTCGGTTTCAAATGATAATTCACAGATTTTGCAAATAGCTGAAAGTGGAAAAAACAATTACACCATTTTAAGGATGTATAGAAATAAAAGATGCATTTTGTATACCCATAACAATGGCAATAATAACAGTAATAGTAATAGTGATGGTGGTTCCAACGGTTCTAGAGTTGTTAACTCTGTAACACTGTTCTATGGACTTGACTTATATGCCATCACTGAGAGAGGTACTGCTATTTTTATCCCCATTTTCCAGATGAGGAACCTGAGGCACAGAAAGATTAAATAACTTGCTGGAGGTCTTAATAGCTATACTAAGATGCAGAACTGGAATTTAAATCCTAGCTAACTCCAGACTCCATGATTTTTAACTATCATCGCAGTTACTTTTCTTATTAGGGTGTAAATCAAGGCCATTGATTCCATAATTGCAAACTGGGGCATCCGAGTTTTCTAACATTAGCCCCCTATGTACGATGCACGAATTATGCAAAGGAAGTTTCTATTTACAAGACTTCAGTTTTAGAAAGCAATTCTAGCGAAGAGTTTATACATGTTAAAACTTGATTTTCAACTGTGCCCACAATCCAAAGTCTATTTCTTTTTCTTACGTTTCTCATCAGAAATCGTAAGGAGTCCTCAGAGCTTAGATAACCAAAGTCATGGATGTTCACGACTTCGGCAAAATGGTGACTTACTAGAAAACTCATGCGGAGTGTGTGTGCTCTCGATGTGACACTGCAACTGGAACGGTGTGGGATACTGACGGTAGCAGTGCTGGCAGGTAGTATGGTTTTCCCAGCTTTCGCTGTTCTGCTTCTCAAGTTCCAGATGGTGTTTCATGTGGTTCATAAACCTATAAATGATTGTCAATAGATGCAAATATTCAGATTTATAACCAAGGAAAAAATTCACAGATAAGTATTTGAACTTAAATGTTAAAAATATAGTTATGTTACTCAAAATAGTATCTCCAAAGCCTTAAAGTCTTCTAGAAAAGTGTGCACTTTAAATAATCACTTTCATTAGGTGGCCCAGTAAACATTTCTCTCTGCATCTTTGTTTGAGAATCATCCATTAATGTAGTTCATATGAAATACCACTAATTTGCTACAAGCCTTCATCGTTCATTCAGATTTTAAAAAGTTTGTAAAGAAAAACAACAGGCTTCTTTTCCACACATGAAATACTATTTCCACTTTAAATACATTAAATACATAAAGAGAGAAAACCCTATCACCAAAAGCAGCTACGGAGCCAGAGAGAAGTCTTTTAAAGGTCTTAAAGACATACAATAGGTTTCAGCTGCTTAAAAGACAAATTAGTATTTTTATTTGTGTTTTGGTTTGTAAATGCATGTAGTAGCAATTTTAATACCTATAATTACAAGAGCTTTTCTTAATTACAAGAACATCTTGTTTTATTTCATGATAGTGGTTTACTATTAGCACAAACACTTCATTTTGACCCGCAGGCCATACCCCCTGTAGCGCAGTTCATTTTTTACATTCTGCTATGTCAGGTTCCCTAATAGGTTTCTTATGAGAAGGAAACTATGACCTTCGATGGCAGAGAGTACAATATAAAAAGGCAGATCTATTTCAGAAGGCTCACTGAAACTTTTTACTGAATTTCAAAGTAAAGCTATTCAATCACATTAACAATTTTAATACAAAGTCAAATATTAACAGTTACACATTATGAGTCCCCAAAGGATACAATCTTGAAGTGATGATGTCATCAGCCTAGATAGCAACCATAATATGGAGGTTTTAACATTTATCTTCTGACACGTCCTGCTTACAGTACACCTTGACATATTTTTTCCTCCTTTTTTTAAGTAGGCTCTATGCCCAATGTGAGGCTTGAACTCACGACCCTGAGATCAAGAATCACATACTCTGCCAACTGAGCCAGCCAGCAGCCCCTCTCCCCCCTTCTTTAATTTTAACATCATCTTTATTAAAATCTATTTTTAAAAATCCAAGTTTTGCCTAAATATTTACATATAAAGGTCATGAGCCATTAAACTTTCAGCTCATAACTTTTAAGTAATACAATCTACCTGTATAAAGTGATCTGTTAACTAGCTATCTCTCAATTATTATACTGCCCCCATCTGCAGTGCACATTTCTCAAGGCAGGAGATGGAGATGTGGAAAAAAATAACCACCTCACAAAGCCATTCTCAGAATAAAATAGCCCTAACTGGTTTTGGTAACACTTAATGTAGAAAAAAAATCCTACAATATCTTGACAGGGCAGAGAGTAGAAATCTTGACCTATTCACTTCTATCACCCTCTAAAACCATCAATTTGCCATCCTAGATTTACCGTTAAGGTAAAATGTTATTTAACATCTACAACATCTTTGGTTAACTGTTCAGGTTTTATTTACTAAACAATATGACAAAAATCCTACAAGATTTCTAAGTGTTATAAAATATGGTTAGCTTAAAATTTCTAGATATTCTGATAATCTAGAAATCTATAACCAGTCTTTTGAAATGAAACAAAAAAGGAAATTTCATGTTTAATATTAAACAGGCCAATCTTAAAGGAAAAACCAAAAGGCTATAGCTGAAAGAACTTCCAGTATCACATGCCTAACATTTAACTATAATAAGTTAAATACTTAAACAGTGAACCGCTTTCCTATGCATTTGACCAAACTTACTATTATTTTCTGATGTATTTTATTGTAAAAATGGTAAAGATATGGAAGGAAGTCACAGAATTCTCATCATAACATTGTTTCAGTGTTACATCTCAAAGCACAATTCTCTTCTGTTAAGCTACTGGCCATTAGCTATTGATGGCTGTTAGGGCTTAATAAAAGGAGGTAAAGAAATGTAAAAACTCATATGAATCATATATGTGAAAGGTCTTTGAATAGAAAGCACTGCCACAAATGTAGCATTCATAATTGTTTTAGGTTTAAATTACAGTGCATTTCAGGGGTTTTCCAGGTACTTCATTTTGGACCCAAGAATGCATCAGAAAATAAAATAAATACTAGGCTTAGAAATGACCTGCAGGATACTAAGAATGCTAATTACAAAGCATAGCTATCAAGGGTAAATATTTTTAAAAGTTTACAAATACGTGTGTGTGACAATATACACATATATATATATCAGTATCACATCTAAAGGAAGTGCACTGATACCTGCAATTTACTCTGAAAAGCAAAAAAACAAAAAAACAAAAAAAACCAAAACATCAAATGGAGCCTATGGATGAATAGGTACGTGGCAACACAAGTGAGGTAAAATGCTAATGGTAGAATCGAGGAGGTAAATATACAGATGTCCACTGTAAAATACTTTCAACTTTGCTGAGTATTTGAAAAGTTTTATAATAAAATGTTGAAAAAAACAATGTCAGACTATATACCCAATGAAAAATACCAGTCAGTGTGTCTTGCCTGTTACTTTGTTCATTACTATCTTACTTAGGATGACAGTAATATGCCATATTACTCAAAGACTGCAAAGTATAAGTTCCTAAAATTTAAACCATACACGTATAAATCTTCAAAATCAAGAATTATATCTCTACTTTTAAAATATGTTAAATTATAAAATAAAAGCAGACAAGTTTCATAAACTGGAACTTCTCTAAAGAAGATCATCAGGAGCACCTGGGTGGCTCAGTTGGTTAAGCGGCCGACTTCGGCTCAGGTCATGATCTCGCGGTCCGTGAGTTCGAACCCCGCGTTGGGCTCTGTGCTACAGCTCAGAGCCTGGAGCCTGTTTCAGATTCTGTGTCTCCCTCTCTCTGACCCTCCCCTGTTCATGCTCTGTCTCTCTCTGTCTCAAAAATAAATAAACGTTAAAAAAAGTTTTTTTAAATAAAAAAAAAAAGATCATCAAAAAATATCACTTTCTAGGGGCGGTTGAGTGTCTGACTTCAGCTCAGGTCATGGTCTCACAGATCGTGAGTTTGGGCTCGCATCGGGCTCTCTGCTGTCAGTGTGGAGCCCATTTTGGAACCTCTGTCCCCCCCTCTCTCTGCACCTTCCCCTCTTGTGCACTCTCTCTCTCAAAAATAAAAAAAAAAAATTAAAAAGTATTTTTAAAATATCACTTTCTCTGCAAGGTAAATGTGGTAAAAATGATACATATGAATTGAAAACTAGAGCATTAAATAAGACTAATATTGAGGAGGTCAAACTGGATGAAGTTCTTGTGATAGGAAAAGTAGATTCAAAAGTAGCTAAATGATAAAAATATCTTCTTGAAAATTCCTAGTTCAATGATAAAAACAGACAAATGTGATTTTTCTCTAAGTTAAAACAAATTTTTTTCCTTTCTTAAGCTTTATTAAAAAAATACAACAAAGTGGATCTAAGTGTCAAACACCTAAAATACAATAAGAAACAAAAGATTTTTGACACAATTATCTGCCTTTATTCTTAGTAGAAAGTGTTAAAATTGCTTACCTAGGATAGCACAGGAAAATAAAGATATGATATTTACATCAGTAGCATACCAATTTTCAAACAGAAACAGCAACAAATATTTACATACCTAATATTATTTTTAAGAACTTTCAAGCAACTGAAGCATTTAAAAGTTGTGTAAGTCTTCTGTTCATCATCAACAGCTCCCTCGTGTCTTCCATAGTAAAAGTCACTAACTAACATAATTAATTTTCCTTTTTCTGCACCAGTCTTATTTTTATTTTCAGTATTTATAAGTTCTGCTTTAATCATTTCCAAGAATTTATTTACCATGTCTGGACAACAACGCTGAAAGAGAAAAAAATATATGTATGTTTTATTTACATCTCTCTAAAAAGTTAGGTGCCATAAAATGATTCTGTGTTTATAACTAGGGCCAGCTTAGGTAAAAATATGCTTGGCAATATATCTGGAGAGAGAGTCACCAAAATGTTTGCTTCTTTCTTTATATAATCTAAAAAATTCAAACAATAAACACTCATATCTTAATAATTTCAAAAACAAATTAAAAACCTTAAGACCAGGGATAGCTTTATATCTAATACCATTTTCCTTGTAAGTAAAATTTTCAGATATAGATATTTAATAATAATTTGATCCTTGGCCTAAAGTCATTCATTTCATATTTGTCATGATATAGCTTAGAAGTGCCTGGGTGGCTCAGTGGGTTAAGTGTCTGACCCTTGATTTCGAGTCAGGTCATGATCTCACAGTTTGTGGGTTTGAGCTCCACAACGGGCTCTGCACTGCCTGCTTGGGATTCTCTCTGCCCCTCCCCTACTAGTGTGCATGCTCTTTCTCTCTCTGTCTCTCTCTCTCTCAAAAATAAGTAAATAAAGTTAAAAAAATTTTTTAATGTTTATTTTATTTTTGAGAGAAAGAGTGTGAGCGGGGGAGGGGCAGAGAGAGAGGGAGACACAGAATCTGAAGCAAGCTCCAGGCTCTGAGCTGTCAGCACAGAGCCTGATGTGGGGCTGGAACTTACAAACTGTAAGATCATGACCTGAGCAGAAGTTGGACGCTCAACCAACTGAGCCACCCAGGCGTCCCTCAAAATAAATAAATAAACTTAAAAAAAAAACAACCCAAGACCTCATATAAACTGACCCTAATGTGGAATACTTACATACATAAACTTTTAATTTTCAATTAGATAAAACTAATTCATTTATTATACACAATTTGCAGTTGTGGAGTTTCTCTAGAAGAATTCTTTAAGAATAACTAGAGATCAAAAATATAAACTTTTCTAAAAACTCAAACTACATACTCACAATGCAACCACAAAATGAAAAGCTTAGAAAAATAAAACACAACAAAAAAACTGTGACAGAATCAAGACCAATTAAACCTACCAGATCAATTAAATCTATCCTGTCAGTTAATACAAATGGGTGGGTTTAATTCAACTACTGAAAAAAGAAATTTCACACAGGATCACAAAAGAAAAAACAACTCTGTGGAAGCAAGAAACGTACCAAAAACAAAGTGATTTGGAAGGGGTGAAAATAAAAAGATAAAGAATATAAATGTCAAACAAAATAGAATCCAGGCCAAAATGGGAACACTTTATAAAAATGATATAGGATACATTCACAATGAAGTTAAAAGAGATAGATCCATCTATATCCTAAATAGCAGCAGCCATAAAACAGAATTGGAAGACATCAAAGAAAATAGTGTTAATTTGAAACTTAAAAAAATGACAGAGCAGGTAGATGAATATAAATGAAGATACAGGAATCTAAATAACATATTTGTATGTTAGAACTGACTGATAACTATCAAATTCCATACTCTTAAAAACAAATAATAACCCTTATTTTCAAGTTTCCATGTAACATCCAAGAAAAGAGCCCATACAATTTTCAAAACGGAGAGAAAAGTGTGGGAACCTGGACTTTGCCATCAAAGAGACTGAGGTTTGAATCCCAGCTATACCAATTAATTGGCTATAAAACAAGGAGAAAAAGATCTAGCCTGAAGAATTTTCTATGGATGAAATGAAATAATACTTTAAAGCTTAGTAATGTGCCTTAGATAAATAGGATGTTTCATTTACACTCTAAAATACTTCCTTTGGAAGAAAATATTATCTTTGTGGTATTCCAATCTACATATGTATAATAACAGCAAAAGATTATCCACAAATAATCTAAAATTCACATTTTTTCAAAATGGAAATCCTTGTTGTAATATTATAAAAATTTAACTGATATATAAAAATATAAAGCTAAAATGTAAAACCCTCACATAGTTTTAATCACAAACAATACTACAATGAATAAAAGCTACATTTTAGAGAACGTGTGTGCCACTTTCTTCAAGTGAAGAAATATATGTAATATGCTATGATTTGTGTATAAAATATATAAAAAATATGAAAAATAAGAACATTCACGTGTGCCTATACATTCAGAAAGAATGTCAAAGATGTAAAAAAATTAATAAAAAAATATTTTGGGGCTCCTGGGTGGCTCAGTTGGTTAAGCGTCCGACTTGGGCTCAGGTCATAATCTCAAGGTTCTGAGTTTGAGCTCCTCATGGGACTCCGAGCTCTCAGCTCAGATCTGCTTCGGATTGTTGGTCTCCCTCCCTCCCTCCCTCCCTCCCTCTCTCTCTCTCTCTCTCTCTCTCTCTCTCTCTCTCTCTGCCCCTCCCACCCCTCAAAAGTAAACAAAACATTACAAAAATTATTTCGTTTGCAACTCATACTGGGAACCAGGCAAATAGGAGACAGGATGGGATTCTTTTTTATTTAAGTTTTTATTTTAATCCAAGTTAGTTAACATATAGTGTTATATTAGTTTCAGGGTAAAATACAGTGATTCAACACTTACATACAACACCTGGTACTCCTCAGAACAAGTGCATTCCTTAATCTCCATCACCTATTTCACCCATCCTCACCTCTGGTAGGTATCAGTTTGTTCTCTATAATTAAGAGTCTGTTTCTTGGTTTGCCTCTCTCTTTTTTTCCCTTTGCTCATTTGTTTTGTTTTTTAAATACCACATATAAGTGAAACTGTATGGAATTTGTCTTTCTCTGACTTATTTTGCTTAGCATTATACTCTCTAGCTCCATCCATGTCACTGCAAATGGCAAGATTTCATTTTTTATGACTGAATAATATTCCATTGTGTATATATACCACATCTTCTTTACCCATTCATCTATTGATAGACACTTGGGCTGCTTCCATACCTTGGCTACTGTAAATAATACTGTTATAAACATAGAGGTGCATGTGCCTCTCTGAATTAGTATTTTTGTATTCTTTGGGTAAATACCCAGCAGTGTGATTGCTGGATCATAGGGTACTTCTATTTTTAACTTTCTGAGGAACCTCCATACTATTTACCACAGAGGCTGCATCAGTTTTCATTCCTACCAACAGTGCAAGAGAGTTCCCTTTTCTCCACATCCTTGCCAACACCTGTTGCTGACTTTAGCCATTCTGGCAGGTGTGAGGTTATATCTCACTCTAGTTCTAATTTGCATTTCCTTGATGGTAAGGGATGATGACTATCTACCTTCTTACACTTTTTGAATCACGTGACTATATTACCCACCCATCCCCAATTAAATAAACCAAGGATAACTAAAAAAGTGTATCTCTATATTACATAGACAGGAAAATTGAAAATGCTGGTAAAAGCTAATTCTTATATAAAACCAAAACCCAAAGTTCAGTTAACGGGAATCACACTCAGGGAGGTGGAAATAATCATATTTTCAATATTCAAATATTCAATATTCAAATACAGTTTTGCCCAAGAATAAAGATTGCACTTGGAGTGGCACCTGGGTGGCTCAGTAGGTTGAGCATCTGACTTCGGCTCAGGTCATGACTCATGGTTCATGAGTTCAAGCCCTGCACTGGGCTCTGCTGACAGCTCAGAGCCTAGAACCTGTTTCAGATTCTGTGTCTCCCTCTCTCTCTGCCCCTCCCCTACTCTCTGTCTCTCAAAAATAAATAAACGTTAAAAAATTAAAAAAAAGATTGTACTTGGAATTTTAGGACACTTCTTCCTACATTTTTTATAAAATGTTGAATTTCAGTGAAAAATTTGCCAATCTTTGAAACAGCAAGCAATAACTTTTCCTAAGTTGCTTCTTTGCCTTGCACTCTTCTCATCCCGTCTTTCCTAAATATAATCTACATGGCCTTTTTTCTTGCCTCCTTTCCCCCTGCCTGCCATTTATATTGGGCATACAAGACTACAGACTCTCTTTCCACAGACAACACAGAACACTGCAATATAGGTGGCTCAGTCGGTTAAGCATCTGACTCTTGATTTCAGCTCAGGTCATGGTCTCATGGTCATGAGATTAAGCCCTGGGACGGGCTTCACATTGGGCATAGAGCCTACTTGGGATTCTTTCTCCCCACCCCCACCCCATCTCTCTGCCCCTCCTCCACTCTCTCTTTCTCCCTCTCAAAATACATGAACATTTTTTTAAAAAGAAAATTACCTAAAACCTAATTTCAAGAGCTTCCTACACCAACATAAAGCTAGAATTAACCTGTAATAATTAGTAACATGCATTACTTATGAAATGTTCTACCATTAGTTTCTGCCTGATGAATAAACACTAAAATGCAAGACTAAGATTTTCATTGAGTAACGTGACACACATATATCACCAGACAAAGAAAATAACGTTAAAGAAAAGAATTTTCAAGTACCATGAAAGATTAAGCACCTAACAAAATGTCTGCTTTACAAGAGGTTTGAAGAATGGCATGATCTAGTCAATAAAATATTCTGATCAATACATTATTTTCATTAGAAGTTAAAATACAGTATATACAGAGATTCAAGCACTGTGTGTGAGTGCTGGCTAAGGGTGCCTCGGCCCAGGGCCCGGCGGGCCCTATCAGACAAAGGCTGCAGCCCCTGCGTGACTTGGTAGCTGTGGCGCATGGGACTAACTTATCTGGGAACCATTTGGGATTGAATAAAGCAATGGGATTGAATAAAGCAATTCGATTGGAGGCCATCCAGGAGCAGGAGAGGATTCCTCCACCCATGAACCATTTCATAGGTAGGGGCAAATGGTTTTGCAAATGAGATTTGCCATAGACATTTGTCCTGCAAGTGGTAAAATGCTAGAAACGAGGGGCACCTGGGTTGCTCAGTCAGTTGTGCATCCAACTTTGGCTTAGGTCATGATCTCACAGCTCGTGAGTTCGAGCCCTGCGTTGAGCTTGCTGCTGTCAGCTCAGAGCCCACTTCAGATCGTCTGTCCCCCTGTCTCTGTCCCGCTTGCACTCCCTCAAAAACAAATAAATCTTAAAAAACTTTTAAATTAAAAAAAATGCCAGAAATGAAGAGAAAGAAATGTTAAGATCTGAGAAATAAATGATTCACCTGGGAAAGCTCCAATACCTGCAAACATTCTAAGGGCTGTCGCTAAAAGAAACACTGGACTTTTTACAGTCTTCTAGATATAATACTTTAAAAAGATTGGAGGGGGGTGCCTGGATGGCTCAGTTGGTTAAGCATCCGACTTCAGCTCAGGTCATGATCTCACGGTTCATGATTTCAAGTCCCACCCACATCCAGCTCTGCGTTGACACTGCAGAGCCTGCTTCAGATCCTCTATCTCACTCTCTGCCCCTCCCCAGCTCTCTCTCTCTCTCTCAAAAATAAACATTAAAAAAATAATAAAGGGGTCAGAGGTAGGGAAGATCTCCTCCTCACTTGGGACTATTCTATTTCTTAAAGTACTACACACTGTGTTTAATGTATTCATATATTCTAAAGCCTCCGAGAGAGATCAATGACAATCACATCTCTTAGAAAAAGCAACATCTAAAGCTTTGGTCTAGCATCCTTAGTTTTAAAGCAATTCCCAAACACTGTCAATTTCACCTTACTTCATCATCCAGCTCCAGAAAATGGATATTTTTATTGATAATTTTATGGCTGATAAAGCTATTATCACATTTAAAAAAATTAATGAAGGATTACTTGGTATCCTCTAATGCCCCCTGTAAAATACAATATGCATATATTATAGTACACATAAGCTAAATTTAAAATTTCATGATTGCGAAAGATTCTTAAATCTTGTACAAAGACAATCATCATGAATATCAATTTTTACTTAAGTTATATGAAAATATCAATGAGAAGATTCCTTATCTAAATACCCGGACAAATGAGCATTTACAATGGACTGATCCTTAATGTTTTTAGAGACTTGCCAGTATTTTTAAAATTCAAATTTTGAAAAAATTTTACCTTCATGTGATATTTCAAGGGATCCAAAAGATTAAACTTTACATTGCACCTCGGACAAGATCTTAGAAAAGGCGCTCCAGTTTTATAGTGAGGTGATGAGGTATTTGTACCTAAAATAGATTAAGGACTTTCGTGACTCAAATTCTTTTTTAAACGTGAAACAACCAGTAATAAAAGTTTAAAAATTCATTAGAATGTCTAAAATTTATGTATAAGTAATATAATTTCTATTTCACATGCTAGATTCATATTTACCTTTTGATATCATAACATGGGAAGATGCCACCGAAGGAGAGTTAGTTAAGGACAACGAAGCACAAGGACTTATGTCAGAACCACTTTCACTGGTCTTTGGCTTTTTTGGATTAACACTGTTTACTTTAGAAGTAGAAGAACGTTTTATTATAGGCAGAGTTTCATCTATACCTACAATGATTTAAATAGTGGGGAAAATATGTGTAAATACTTTAATATAGACCATTGCTTACAAATGTTACTAAAATGGCTTTACATTTAAATTTAAGTAAAAATACTTTGAAGCTAAATTAAAGATAATATAAATGAATTATAGCATACAAATGACAATACAGAATGATCAAAACTTATATGATCAAGATAGAAATTGTACAAATAGTTATTATGAACTACATACATTTGAACAATTCATGAAATAAACTTTGTATGCAAGAAAATCCTAAAAATACTTCCACATAAAGAAATATATATAAATAGGTAACATAAAAGAAGGCAGACCAAAAAAAAATCCCCAGCAAAAAAAAAAAAAAAAAGTTGAAGCACAGGGAACGTTCTAAGCTCAGTTCCCATAAACAGATTTACCTTCAGATGCTTAAATACCTTTGGGCTTGTAAACAAAAACAACTTTTATTTTAAAAATTTAGAGAAAACCTTTAAGATACTCATAAAAAGTTCTTTTTCTACTTATTAACAACCTGATAGGGAATAAGCAAGTAATTTAAACCCATGAACAAAGTGCGAACAACTAATCCTGAATGATAATACCTCACACATTCATATGGAAAAACTTAAAAAAGTATGATGGCTTTCAAACTGTATTCCCCTGAGGCTAATGGTTTTGTCTTAGGGAATATAGTAGGCAAATCATTTAGAAAAACTCTCCTTTTACCTTTTTAAAGAAATTAGACTTTTACATAAAATTTTGTTTGAGAGATTTCATTACTAAAGACAGTTTTGAGTTTGAAAACCATCACCTTAAAGGCCAAAGAATCATGTAATTCAGGGTATTTTCAAGAGAAGTGGGGCTATTTAGGCTATAACCAGACCCAGCAGAAGTCCTCTAGAAAATAACACACAATTGTACTTTGTGATAAAGATTCTAAAACTGCACATCCTATTTTAATGCTCC
The DNA here is from genome assembly GCF_018350175.1 of Felis catus. Classification (NCBI taxonomy): domain Eukaryota; kingdom Metazoa; phylum Chordata; class Mammalia; order Carnivora; family Felidae; genus Felis; species Felis catus. The sequence continues at coordinate 106,996,499 of NC_058386.1, forward strand.
CAACTGTACAGTAATAGGAGAAGCAGTAGAACAGACAAATAACAGGAAAATGAGAGTATTGTATTAGTGGGCTCCACTGTCAAATACGTGCTTCATTCTTTAAGATAACATAGAAATGATTTTTCCCATCTTCAAGCACATGCTTACTGACAGCTATACTGCAGGCACTTGGGATCAATTTCTGTGTAATCACTAACATTCTTCTCAGATACTTAGGTTACTTGAACAACCAACGATGGCTGTTATTTTGGCAACTGATTATCTAGCAGGCTGTACAATAAATATAGACTGTTTCATATATAATTTTTTAAAGCATGAGTAAATTCCCAAGTTAAATAAAATCACTCTGAGCTCAATAGTTTTAAATTCTAACCCCTTAACCTGTTTATTTCTACTGTCTTTGGCTTGTGCCATTCACTATCTTCAACAGTGCCAATAAAAATCCTATTCTTATTCTTCCAAAATCAAGTTAAATCCAACCTTCTCCAAGGACTTTCTATGATTATTCTAGACAGGAGTCCATTAATCAGGCTTCTGAACACATAATACATATTATCATTCGCAATTATCATTCTAACAACTGTTTACTGTCAAGTCCTTTAAAGCTTTAATGCATTTATCATTTCTCACTTATCTCATTTGAGCCTCAAAAAAGCTCTGAGATAAGTAGAGCAAGAATTAAAATTATATCTCCAAATGGCTGACTTCAGGTCTGGAGAATGAATGTATTATCTGACAAAAATAAAAGTATGTATTTCAATGAAATGAGAAATCTGAAACATAAAGATGTGACATGATAAAGGCCACAAAAACCTTTAGAATACAGGCTCAAACCTATACTTTGCTAATCAACTATAACCCCATTTACCATCAAGGCAAAGTTCCACTCCCTATAGTATAACAATTTACAAGAGGATTAGGTGTCACTGTTGTTACCCCCTAGAAGCTTCAAGATTTCAGACATTTTCTATGAATAAAGACCATGTGCTTTATAAAATCAGACTTCAGACAACTATTTTACCTTCTCATTTATTTTGGTTCTTGGTTATTTTACTAACTTAGATAAGTGACCCTAGATTGGTAAATAAACCAAGTATTATCAAAATGGGAAAAATATTTTTGCACACATATTACTATAGAAGTTTTTTTCTATTTTGGTTTGATAAATGTGCATGAATTTGTTAGGAAACAATTTAAATATTAAAAAAATCTTTACATACCTCCATTTAGTGAAATATAACAAATTTACTAATATACAAATAGCAATTGCTATGATTATAAGGGAATTTTTAACTAAATAAAATTCATGGCATACTAATTTATTTCAAGTTAATGAAGAACTTTGTTATGGTACACAATCAAAGAATTGTAACACTTCAGTTGAAAATTTTCATTATTCCTTCAATGGATATTTACTAGGTACTTACTATGTGCAAATAACCATTTTTTTAAAGACTGCCTTTTTATAATAATACTCTATAATCATATTTAACTATCACATCAACATGATTTATTTGGAAAGAAAGACACTAGCCTATTTAAAAAATCAACTATAACCATGTGCTTTTTCTCATACTAATGGCCTTCCAAATGATTAATACTTTTTTTTTTTAAATGATAGTATTAGGACATCAGGGGACTTTCTTGACTCACAGAAATTATATTAAGATTTTTCAGGCCATGGCTGGTTCCAAGTGAGAATGAGCTAAAAAAAATACATGTTAGCTAACTTAATAGAAAGAAATACAATATTCTACTATTAAATTCAAATTTATACACAAGAAATCACACAAGAAAGGCAGTCAGGGATTATTAGCTTCTATCTTATGGTATATGAAAAACTTAACACGAAGGTATGGGTTTCAAAATAGAAATTCAATCCACATGTATATTCACGAAGTTTCTTTTTATTATATTCATAAAATGTGCTAAGCCAAACCTTCTATATAAATTGTTGATCCCTCCTGGGACAGTGGAATTGTATCCTGGGTCAAGTCAAACAGTAAATCTGAAGAATCATCCGATTCAACTTGTGATAAATTCTTTGTAAAATCCTGTAAAAAGTTATAATTATTTTGTTTCATAAACTTTTATGAAACACACACACACACACACACATAAAATTATCTTCTAGACTGCCCTAAAGAGCTGTTGTGGTAAGAGAAGAATGAAGCTTAACATTTTCAGAGAAAATTCCCTTACATAGGATTCTCAATTGATTTGAAAATATATATCTGTCATTCTCGATCCTTGCTCACATTAGAATCACCTGGAGAGTTAAAAAAAAAAAAAATCTATCATGCCCAGGCCTCACCCCAGATCAAATGACAAAAAAAAAAAAAAAAAAAAAAAACTGTTTTCTAAAAGCTCCCTAGGATTGGGAAACTGAGGAACTTTGATTAAACAACCATACCCACAGAAACAAAAAAATTCTGAGTCTGAATAAGCTCTAGTTTCTAATTTTTTTAATATGAAAGATACCACCCACTCCATTATTCTTTTTCCCTAGGTCAAAGGTAGGAATGATTTTCATCTATCTCCATGTAAATGATTATATTCCTTTTTGCTTTTTTTTCCCCTAAATGCCAAACAGCTTATGATAGCATGAGAAACCACTGAATTAGCCTGATTCCAGCTAAAATAATTTTTACATTTTTGGCAGCCTACCATTATCAAGAACACCTATTAACTTTTTATTAAAAACAGCCTGTGATAAAAAAGATGTGGTATATATATACAATGGAGTGTTACTCGGCAATCAAAATGAATGAAATCTTGCCATTTGCAACTATGTGGATGGAACTAGACGGTGTTATGCTAAGCGAAATTAGTCAGAGAAAGACAAATATCATGACTTCACTCATATGAGGACTTTAAGACACAGAACAGATGAACATAAGGGAAGGGAAGCAAAATAATATTAAAACAGGGAGGGGGACAAAACATAAGAGACTCTTAAATATGGAGAACAAACAGAGGGTTACTGGAGGGGTTGGTGGGAGGGGGTATGGGCTAAATGGGTAAGGGGCATTAAGAAATCTACTCCTGGGGGCGCCTGGGTGGTGCAGTCGGTTAAGCGTCCGACTTTAGCCAGGTCACGATCTCACGGTCCGTGAGTTCGAGCCCCGCGTCAGGCTCTGGGCTGATGGCTCAGAGCCTGGAGCCTGTTTCCGATTCTGTGTCTCCCTCTCTCTCTGCCCCTCCCCCGTTCATGCTCTGTCTCTCTCTGTCCCAAAAATAAATAAACATTGAAAAAAAAATTAAAAAAAAAAAAAGAAATCTACTCCTGAAATCATTGTTGCACTATATGCTACCTAATTTGGATGTAAATTTAAAAAAAAATTTTTTAATTAAAAAGAAAAACATCCTGTGGATGCTTAGAGGATCCAAGTTTGAGAGCCAGTAGTTTGGGTAAATATTCTTATTTTAGAAATGAAGAAAATGAGGGCCACTGAGGTTGTGACAATGCTCTAGCTAGAATTAGCACTCAAGCCCCTCATTTTCTTTTCTTTGTTTTTCTTATACAGTTTGATTTAAGTAAGCTCTATACCCCAAGTGGGGCTAAAATTCACTACCCTGACTAAGCCAGCCAGGCGCCCCAAGTCTCTCTCATTTTCAATTCAGGTTTTTTGAACTACTACTCCAGAACTCATATTATTATTGATAATTGTTTCAGAATGCAGAGACAAGTTTTCCAAAAATCTATCTTTTAAAATTTAATTTTTTAAGAGAGAGAGTGTGTATGTGTGCACACAAGCAGGGGAGGGGCAGAGAAAGAAGGAGAGAGAGAAAGAGGGAGAGAGAAAATCCCAAGCAGACCCTGCGCTGTCAGCACGAAGCCCAACACGGGGCTCAATCTCACTAACTGTGAGATCATGACCTGAGCCGAAATCAAGAGTCGGACCCTTAACCAACCGAGCCACTCAGATGCCCCCAAAATCTATTTTTTAAAGAAGTTTTATTTAAAGCCCCCAACATGGGTCTTGAACTCACAACTCTGAAATCAAGAGTCAGATGCTCCTCTGACTGAGTTAGCCAGATGCCCCCACAAAAATCTAATTTTTGCTTGAAAGCTCAAATCTTATCATTGGCAAGAATACTATCAGGTTTTTTTTTTTTTTTTCCTGTGACAGGCACACTTTGTACATTTTTGAGGACTGAAAAACTGTGTCGGCGATTCTAAAGGTGGCCCCCATGACTCCCTCCTAATATTTACACCCTGTGTTATCTCCCCTTGAGTGTGGATTGGGCCTGTGATTGTTTCTAACCAACAGAGTATGGCAAATGTGATAGAATGTACATGATTATGGTATATAGCTCGTCTTGCTAAGGACTCACTTTCCCTTGCTGTCTTTGAGGTAGCAACCAATCATGTTAGGAAGGCTTACATAGCAAGGAACTGAGGGCAGTCTCTGGCCAACAGCAGCAAGAAACAGATGCCTTCAGTCTGATGACCCACAAAGAACTGGATACTGCCAATGACCATGTGAGTTTGGAAGCAATATTAAATGGTATGGTAGCTCTGGCTGACACCTTGACTGCAGCCTTGTGAGACCTTGAAGCAGAGGACCCAGCAAAGCCATGCCTTGACTCCTAACAGAAACCATGAGATAATAACTGCATATTGCTTTAAACTGCTAAGTTTGTGATCCTATTGTTATGCAGCAATAATTAATACATGGTGCTTTGCCGATCATCCTTTCAAACAAAAACGTCTTTGGATTAAAAAAAAAAAAGCAGCTAGTTCAACTTACAATTCAAGTGGTTTTCCTCAAGAAAACCTTTATACTGTAGATACAGAAATCATTTATGCATACTACCTATTTCATCACACACAGTATTTCAAAAGAAGTGTATTCAAGGACTGAGAGTTAATAAAATTAGTAATTTAAGGGGCACCTGGGTGGTTCAGTCAGTTGAGCGTCCAACTCCGGCTCAGGTTGTGATCTCACAGTCTGTGAGTTTGAGCCCCGCATCAGGCTCTGTGCCAACAGCTCGGAGCCTGGAGCCTGTTTTGGATTCTGTGTCTCCCTCTCTCTCTGACCCTCCCCCATTCATGGTCTGTCTCTCTCTGTCTCAAAAAAATAAATAAGCGTTAAAAACTTTTTTTTAATTAAAAAAATAAAATTAGTAATTTATTACATCTTCAAGGTTATTCTTAAGTGAAAGTGAAATTTTTCTGTGAGTGTTTGGTGGTCACTAATACAAAAACTACTAGCACCCAATTGGTGCCACTGCCTTGACTCATAGTAAGGCACCAACAGTTTTATCCTCCATTGCTTTTGCATCATCAGTACAAACGCTGACAGTGAAAAGAGGAAACGTCTCAGTGTAATTATCACAACAGTTTTAACTTCACAAACCCCTGAAAGGGTCTCGGGGAATGCCAATGGTATGCGGACTATAACACTGCTCTAAAGCAATGTTTCTATGTATAGCAATGCTAAATGTATGGATGGATGTGTGTACGTGCATATTTTAAAACCTCTGGGCTAGGGGATCCCGGGTGGCTGAGTAGGCTAAGCATCCGACTCTTGATGTCAGCTCAGGTCATGATCTCATGGTTTGTGGGATCGAGCACCGCATTAGGTCCTGTGCTGATGGCACAGAACCTGCTTGGGATTCTCTCTCTCTCTCTCTCTCTCTCTCTCTCTCTCTCTCTCTCTCTCTCTCTCAAAATAAATAAACATGAAAAAAAATTTTTTTTAAGCTTTAAAAAGAAAAAACCCCAAAAAACAAGAAACAAAACCAAAACACCTCTGGGTTAACCTGGATTGAAATCCCATATCCATAATCTATTTACCAGCTATATGGCTTTGAGTGAATTATTTAGCCTGAGTCTCAGTTTCCTCAAGTATAACATGGGGATAATAATCATGCCTACTTCATAGAGAAATCATAAGAATTAAATGAAATTAATTTACATACAGCATTTAGAATAAGGACCCATAATAACAAACCTTAAATATTACCATTAACTATTATATCTGTTAAAAGTTTTAAAAGCTAAGCCACAAAGGGGCACCTGGGTGGTTCAGTCTGTTAAGCATCCAACTCTTGATATCAGCTCGTGGTCTTGAGATTGAGCCCCATGTCAGGCTCTCCGCTGAGTGTGGAGCCTGCTTGGGATTCTCCCTCTCCCTCTCCCTTCCCTGCTTACACATGCGCTCTCTCTCAAAATAAATAAACTTTAAAAAAATAAAAGCTAAGCCATGAAAGTATGTTTTCAGAATAAACAGGAACAATGACCTCAGAACAATTTCCCAAATAAGAATACTTGGTTCAATTAGTCTTAAGAATTTTGCCAGTATGCAACAATCATTACTGATCTTTTTTACTCACCTTTAGATAGCATAGTTTTCAATATTCTACCTATTTAAGCATATTACCTGATACTGACAAGTTGGCTAGTTCCTACAGTTATTACTTTGGGTACTGATTGAGCTATCATAAAGATATTGACATTCTCTGATTGCGATTATGCTTCTAATGGAATGGTGACTAGCTATGATAGTCCACAATTCTAACTGGATATTATACTATCCAATGTGTCCCTGAGCTAATTGTGTAGTTTCAGAAACACTTACAGGTTTAGACACGTTCTGAGCAATAACAGAGCTTTGTGAAGATTTAGATTCAGGATGAAATCTAGGCAAGGCAGCCACTGGATTTGATGTTGGATCTTTGTAGTGTTGACTTGTAGGCTTGAATGTATCAGTAACACCTGCATTTTAAAATTACACAGTATATTGAATATTGTTCCACACAACCAATTTTATCAAAATATTTCACTTTAGAGTTAAAATCAGTACAATAATACCATACCTTGAGTGAGTGTCTCATTCTTTATTCCCTTTGAAGATGAGCCGGGGTTACCTCTGTTCAAAATATCTACAAGTAGAATTAAATATATATTAAGATAATAGAAAAAAATTTCCCAATATATCCATATACAACTAATAATTTAAGTATATACCCCAAAGCCTGAAAGTTTCATTATGGGCAAGCTGATTAGATTATCTGTGCCACTGCTCTTGAGTTCTGAAGGGGACACTACTGAAGACCACAGACTAAACCTAGAATTTACCAGAGTGTCTTAAACCTACTATTATACCAAAAGTCAATCTGAGCCTGACATGACGCTCTGAATCAGTTTAAGACTGTTCACTCCTGGGGCGCCTGGGTGGCTCAGTGGGTTAAGTGTCTGACTTTGGCTCAGGTCATGATCTCACAGTTTGTGGGTTCAAGCCCCGCATTGGGCTCTGTGCTGACAGCTCAGAGCCTGGAGCCTGCTTCGGATTCTGTGTCTCCCTCTCTCTCTGCCTCTTCCCTACTTGCTCTCTCTCTCTCTCTCAAAAATAAATAAAAGGTAAAAAAAATTTTTTTTTAAAGATCGTTCACTCCTATACCCGTGCAAACTCATAACTTCTAGGTGATTGAATCAAATACAATTTTGGAAGAGCAGACATTTGCTTAAAATTGCTAATCAGGAAAAGATACAAAAAATTTTAAAAATCACATAAAACCTCAAAATATTTCCTTTTTCCCCTCCTAGGGGAAAAGAGCTAGATTTCATAGAATAATTCTGTAAAGTAAAGGGTCACACAAAAGTAGGGTTGTTTTAAGAAAACGGAAATTCAGTTCTCTAAGACTAGGCACCACAGAAGTCTTCTGGGAGAAAAATCTGCTCAAACAACTTGATACTGTTTTCATTCATAAATTAAGGTAGGTATTTACTCAAACCATTAAAGAGTCAATCCTACAGTACTTTTTGGTGACTGTAATCTATCAAACACAACTTTCTACCGCTACCCCTAACTTTATGACGGTTCTATATCAATATTTAGCTCATGGTCCATATGCCAAAAATATTTTTTGGCTCAAAAATCAACCATCAATAAATTCATTTAAATTCCGAGTTCATTTAGAAGAGAAATTTCACTGAGGTCAACTTTCTTTTTGATAGAATTACTTAAAACTAATACACATTATTCTAGATAGAATTACTTAAAACTAATACATACTATTTTAGTTGAGTACTGTTAAGTTATCTACAATTGATATAAATCCGACTTGAACTACCATGATTTCAATAGAATTATTTGAATAATAATTTTGAAATATCGTAATAGTTCAGGATAAAAATAATCACAACAACTAGGAAATAATTATAATATTCTGTTCCACTGTCAGCAACCAACATGCCAACATACTTACTTCAGTTTATAACTGAAGTGGCATTCCACTTGGCACTTCTCAATTTGCTACAGGAAATTATATTGAGAATTAAATTAAATTATTCTATCTCTGATAAAACTGAATAGAAGTGCTATACCAAGTTTGGAGTCAAGAAAAGCAAGAACTGGGCTTTAAAAAAAATTAAAAACTCATGTCTTAACCACAATATAATGTACTGCCATGGTAAATAAGAGAACACTGGTATGCTGGCTATATTCTTTGCAAAATTCTCCTGGCTTAAAAAAAGTAAATATAAAGGAAAAGAATCTATTTCCTCTTTCTCCCTTGAAATTCTCTATGTTGCTCCTCTGCACTTTACACATTGTTGACTGGACATTTTAACAAGTGTGATCAACAACTTCACTATAACATTATCACAGCGTCAAGACAAATTACTCTAACTGAAACCTAACAATCCACAAAATTACTGGACACGTTCTACTAAAAAGCCATGATAATTAAGTAAGCTAACTGCCTGCATTGTCCAAGCACAGTGGCTAAAGACCAGACCCTCCTTCCTTCATGAATATAATCAAGAGTTGCTGGAAGATGGGTGTGGCCAAAAACTATAGCCCATGTTGGTACACAAACAAGAGACTGGAGAATCATGCAGTGCCTGTTCATTTTGTAGCTGTGAATCAAGATGACACTGTGTTAAGGCAGTTGCCTGTATGTGAGCATCCCAGAGACTAACACAAACGTATTTAACATTCTGATATTTTATTAAATGTTATTTATTTATTTATTTATTTTGAAAGAGAGAGAGAGAGACAGACAGACAGACAGACAGAGACAGACAGACAGCATGAGCCAGGGAGGGGCAGAGAGAGACAAAAAACACAGAATCCATAGCAGGCTCCAGGCTCTGAGCTGTCAGCACAGAGTCCATCGCAGAGCTTGAACTCACAAGCTACGAGATCATGACCTGAGCCAAAGTCAGATGCTTAACCAGCTGAGCCACTCATGCACCCTTATTTTTTAATGTTTTACTTATTTTTGAGAGACAAAGTGCACGAGGAGAGAAGGGGCAGAGAGGGGACAGAGGCCAAAGAGGGCTCTGTGCTGACGGCAGAGAGCTCGATGCAAGGCTCAAACTCATGAACCATGAGGTCATGACCTGAGCTGAAGTTGGATGCTTAACCAACTGAGCCACCCAGCCACCCAGTATTCTGATATTTCAAGCAAAACATTCCAATGCTTTCTTTTCTAGGTGTATTTGGGCTTAAGGGAGAAAAAGAAAACCGGTGAATAGGCTACTCAGCTCCACTAAAACTTATGATTTCCAACTTTAGAAGGCTTACAATGCTGTTAGGTAATCTTAACCTTTAGTTAACTTAGTTAACATTTCATTTTTTTCAAATGATATTTTAACCTCTCTCCTCCTTACTCAAGTCCTCAACCACATCTTCCCTCTGATTCTTACCAATTCTTACTGACCTGTGTGCTCCAACTCCTTACAGAATAACAAGGACAGATAAGACAGCCCACAGGTTTTTCTAATAGAAATTGCATCTTCTATAAAACTTTACTTCACTGAAATAAATGCTTACTTGAAATGGCTGGTTTTGAACTTGATATCTCTCCAACAAAGATCAGCTCATCATCGTCTTCATCCAGAATTTCTTCTACTTTCTTCTGCCATGGTTCTAGCTCTTCTTCTTCACATTCCATAAAGAGTTCTGCCATTTTTGAATTATCTAAATGTCAAAAGGAGAGAAACATATTTTTGAGTAACTTTTTTTGCAACGCATAGCATGATATTTAAGATCTACTTTAGTAATCCTAATATCAGTTACTGAATTGATATTTGCAGTCAGTACATGATAGCAAAAGAAACTCAGTTCAATCTCTAAGATCTATAGTAGTAAAATTAAGCTAGCTGGCTAAGTAACAGGTAACATTAGTCATCAGTAGTGGCCAATAAATGTTAAGAATAATCAAATACAAGGGTTGCCTGGATGGCTCAGTGGGTTAAGTGTCAGACTTTGGCTCAGGTTTGTGAGTTCAAGCCCCGCATCAGGCACTGTGCTGACAGCACAGAGCCTAGTTTGGATCCTCTGTCTCTCTCTCTCTGCCCCTCTCCTGATCTCTCTCTCTCTCTCTCAAAAATAAATAAATATTTTTAAAAAGAATAATCAAATCCAAGAAAAACTTGAAACATCAAAGTTTCAGTAATCAAATCCAGGGAAGAATATCCAATGAAAGAGTCTCTTCAACAAGTGGTGTTGAGAAAACTGGACAGCAATATGCAAAGGAATGAAATTGGACCACTTTCTTACACCATACACAGAAACAAGTTCAAAATGGATTAAAGACCTAAATGTAAGACAGGAAACCATCAATATCCTAGAGGAGAACACAGGCATTAACCTCTCTGACATCAGCTGTTGCGACTTCTTACTAGGTATGTCTCCTGAGGCAAGGGACACAAAAGCAAAAATAAACAATGGGACTTCACCAAAATAAAAGCTTCTGTAGTGTGAAGGAAACAACAAAACTAAGAGGCAACCTATGGAATGAGAGAAGATATTTGCAAACGACATAACTGATAAAGGGTTAGTATCAGAAATCTATAAAGAACTTATCAAACTCGACACCCAAAAAACAATCCAATTAAAAAATGGGCAGAAGACATGAATAGACATTTTTCCAAAGAAGATCTACAGATGGCTAACAGACACATGAAAAAATGCTCAACATCCCTCATCATCAGGGAAATACAAATGAAAACTACAAAGGGATATCACACTTGTCAGAATGGCTAAAATCAACAATAAGAAACAATAGGTGTTGATGAGGATGTGGAGAAACGGGAACCTTCTTGCACTGCTGGTGGGAATGCAAACTGGTGCAGCCACTCTGGAAAACAGTATGGAGGTTCCTCAGAAAGTTGGAAACAGAACTACCCAATGAGCCAGCAATTGCATTACTAGGTATTTATTTAAAGAATACAAAAATACTAATTCAAAGGGATACATACACCCCTATGCTTATAGCAGCATTTTCTACAATAACAAAATTATGGGAAACAGCCCAAATGTCCATCGACTGATGAATGGATAAAAAAGAGGTGGTATATATAGATACAATGGAATATTACTCAGCTATGAAATGAATGAAATCTTGCCATTTTCAATGGCATGGATGGAGCTAGAGAGTATTATGCTAAACAAAATAAGTCAGAGAAAGACAAATGCCATATGATTCAATTAGATGTGGAATTTCAGAAACAAAAGCAATGAACATAGGGAAAAAATGAGAGAGACGCAAACCAAGAAACAGATTCTCAACTATAGAAAACAAACAGCTACCAGAGGGAAAGTGGGTGGGGACATGGGTGAAATAAGAAATGGGAATTAAGGAAGGCACTTGTGATGAGCACTAGGTGTTGTATTCAAGTATTGAATCACTAAGTTGTATACCAGAAACTAATATTACACTGTATGTTAACTAACTAGAATTTAAATAAAAACTTAAAGAATAGTCAAAACCAATCAAAATAAGTTTCAGTTTTATTAACAAAATATGATTATACCTATTAGCTACCTAACTATATCTGAAAAAAAAAAACTCATAAACTTTTACATTAACAAAACGGAGATAAACTAAAAACAAGAGGCAATAGGTTAGATTTTTACCAGAAAAACCGAACCAGCTTCAGAAACACTAGGCACACAGCAAAGCAGCAATGAGGTGCTAGAATGAAAACAGGGGACTTAAGGTGAGGTTTATTCCATCCCAGGAAAGATTAGACATTTCTCACCTGGAGAAACTAACCAAAGAACATACTGTTAGTACCACCAGCCTACAAGTGCTGACCAAGCACTCAGAGTTCCGAGGAAACATTTTAGTGCCTCATTGTTAAATATGGACACGCCAATGAGCACCAGAAATAGGACTAAACCTCCAACGTGAAAAACCAAAACAATAAAACAGATTAAAAGATGTTTTAAAATCTTTTTGAGAGAGAGAGAGAGAGCGGGACAGAGGGTCTGAAACAGGCTTCACGCTGACAGCAGAGAGCCTGATGTGGGCCTTGAACTAATGAACCGTGAGATCTTGATCTTAGCTGAAATCGGACACTTAATCTCCTGAGCCACCCAGGTGCCCCGCAGGTTAAAAGATCTTAAAAAAAAAAAAAAAGAGATAGTACAGAATTCCAAAAAAAGTTATTAGAATGTAATTAGCATTTTCAGAGAAATAAGATTATAAAAAATAACATGCAGAAAACAAAAAGATTAAAAAGACAGCCAAAATTCAGTAAAAGAAAAGCCCCAAAACCCAAATGCCAAAGTTGAATAAATGTCCCATAAGTGAACTTAAAAGATAAAATATATATATATACTAATCAATGTCACCTAAAAGAAGTTTCAAAAAAATTAATAGAAAAAAAGGGGAGGGGATGTAATCAAAGGAAAAATACAAAAGAAATTCTTAGTTCTAAAGGACATAAATGTCCAGATTGAAAAGAAAAAAATCTATACTATAGGAATATATCACGAGATTTGTGAATGCTAGACATAGAAACTATCCTATAATCAGAAAGAAAGTTAGAATAATGTTTTCAGGAGTATTAGTAAAAATAATTTTCAATTTAGAATTCTGTGCCCTGCCAAGATTTTCATCAAGCATGAGGTACATATTCTTTCATCAAAAATAAAGATCACCAAGATCACAGAAAATTACCCCCTATTCACTCTTCCTTTCTTAGGAAGAATCCACCAAAATATGGGACTTAGGAAGGAGGAAGATACAGAATGCAGAAATCGTAGCATTCAGCACAATACCAAGACAAAGGAAAGTCCCAGGATAATACTGTTCAATGGGTCTAGATAACAACCAGCCAGAGTAGAACAAGAGAACATTACTCCCAGGAGGAATGTCTCCAGGAGACCACACACACACACACACACACACACACACACACACACACACACAAAGTGTTAGATTACCTGATGAGTTTTACCATATAGAAAATTGAATTAAGAAGCTACAGAAGGGTGTGAGAAGACTTGGCTATAGACTTTCATGAAATTTCGCAAATTTAGTCAACTATAATAAACAATATAACTTTTAGCAAATTTTAAAAAATGAAATATTTGAATTTCTGAGTATATAAAAAAGAGAAAAAGGCAATGTATGCATAGCATATTAATACCATAGTACTATGCTCATCAGTGAACAATATTACGGTCATCGTAATAAAAACATTTAATGATTTAACCAAACTTTGAGCTATAACTGCAGTGAAAGATGCTTGGAGGGAGGGCTAAGTGTAAGAAAACTAAAATCCTCATGTTAGATAAAAAAAAAATATTAGATAATGGCAAAAAAATCGATTGAAGAGACAGCAGTACACATATGTGTTAAAAATTTGGAAATATGGAAATAATTATGAGAAAAAAGCTAACCTATTGAAAGGGAATGCCTGAAAAAATAGGGAATACATACATCCAGATCACACACACACCTCTCATTCTTACCCTTCAAAAACTGTGGTTATGCAATTTATAACTTTCAGATTATTTGTTTCTTAAAACTATGCATGTATTGTTATGGTTTTAAAAAGGTATTGAGGAAGCACCTAATTTAATATAATAGCAAGGAGGATGGATATAAGTGGTACTAGATATGTGGAGTGAGATGCCTGCCGATGGGGGGACAACTAAAAAGTAACAAAACAATAACTCCAGGATCTGGCTTAGACAATGATCATCTGTTTTTTTTAAGACAATGATATCTTTACCTTTTAAATGCAATAATTTCTAAACATAATTTTGCTAGATTAAATGTCATTTCTAATTTTGACTCAGAATTAGTGTGTGAAAACAATGATGTGGGGATGGCATACAAAAGACACACCTTAACAAATCAATTGGCACTATTCTTTTAAAATTATTTAAACTTAATTTGCTCTTCTATATAGGTATGCCAAAATCATTTCTTGCATAATGTTTAATGTTTGGTGATTTACTTACTATAAAACAAAACAAAACAAAAACCGTCCCACCCTTCCAAATGTAACCAATTTTACAAACTGTCTTTTCTAACTTTACTTGAAAAACATATGTACAGAATGCTCTAAGTCAAATAAAGAATAATTCATAGTTTATCATTTACATATCCTGAATACTTGAAAACACCATCTTCATTGTGTCTCCTGGACCTCTCATTTGTATTGTTTCTTCTACCTAAAATATCTTCCCTCCTTACCTTATACTGTCCACGTTGAGTATAGTAGGAGCATGGACTTCACATAAAATTGAATAGTTCAAATCTTCATTGTACCATTTCTAATGATGTGACTCTGGAGAAATTACTTGAATCTGTTTTCTTACCTCTAATATGTGTACAATATCTACCTAATGGAAGTGGTAATGTAGACTGAGGAAAATGCCATATAAAGTACCTAACCTAACCTCAAGCAGATACTCAACAGTACCTTAATTCCCAACTCTTGGTTCAGTTACAACCTCCTTAGTAAACCAGTAGACCTGTTTTTCTTCCATCTTTTACTACATTGACATTCTATGCCATGCAGTTCCAGACTTACTATATATGATCTCAAACTGCTCACTATTTCTTAATATTTCTTTATCTAAAAAAATAAAAAAAAATGTGTATTTATTTTGAGAGAAAGGGAAAGAGTGAGCAGGGGAGGGGCAGAGATAAGGAGAGAGAGAATCCCAAGTAGGCTCTGCACTGTCAGCACAGAGCCTGATGTGGGGCTCAAACCCACAAACTGTGAGATCATGACCTGAGCCAAAACCAAGAGTTGGACACTTAACCAACTGAGCCACCCAGGTGCCCCTTAATGTGGATTTCTTAACTGTATGCATCTAACTCCAAAGATCCAAAGTGAGAATGAAAAACATATTTTCTTCTTCCTTTGTATCTCCTCCTATACACAGAAGTCTACTGAATAAGCACTGACACTTAACATGATAATCAACAAGCTAAGAAACTAGGCAATCAGGCAATGCCAAATTAAAAAAAAAATGAGGGACACTCATGTATGCAGATAATTAAAAAATCATTTATATCTATGTTGATACCATGGTCTTGATACCATGTCTAACACATAGATCTTCCTCATTCTTTTTAACTGGGTACTACCGTTGTCAATATATTCAAGATAGATTGTAGAGTAAAAAAGTAAAAAAAAAATTATTATTTTTAATTTTAGAGAAAGAGAGAGAGAGAGAGAGTGTGAGTGTGAGTGGGGAAGAGGGGCAGAAGGAGAGAGAATCTTAAGCAGGATCAATGCTCAGCACAGACGCTGACATGGGGCTTGATCCCACGACCCTGGGATCATGACCTGAGCTGAAATCAAGAGTCAGACACTCAACCAACAGAGCCACCCAGGCGCCCCAAGTAAAAAAAATGTAAAGCCACATAATAGCATAAATAGTATGATCTTATTTAGAAATAATTTATTTTTTGTCTATGCATAGAAAAAAGTTTGTGATAATGTATACCAAACCAGTAATAGTAATTATTTCTGGAGATGAAGAAGACACACTTCATTTCTACTTTACTGACATTCTTATTGTATATTGTTCTTTTTCACTATGCACATGTATTACTTCAATCAATTTAAGTGTTTTGGTATTTTTTTAAAAAACGTGCCTATCACTGCTTCTCTCACCTTTTATTATAAAGCAAAGTTATCAGTATAAAAGCCGTGCACATTGGTATCACTTGCAACAGCAATACTTACTTTTTGATGGAAAAGGGTTGTCGTCATCCATCAAGTTGCAGAGTCACCTAAGACACCAACACATGACATCAATCAATTTTATGAGTTACTTTAACACCAAATATTGAAACATGAGACTTGGGATTCAGAAATTTTTGGGTCTAATCTTGATCTCCAGCAAACTCACCATATGACTCCAGACAAGATAGCAAGTTAGGTCTTAGTTTTCTGCCCTATAAAAAAATAAGGATAACTACTATTAGGGTGGATTTGTTAAATGTACACACATTTAATCTTGTTCTACAAAAAGTTTACCTTTTGAATTTATTATGTTTGATATACATATGCTACTCACTTTCCATGATTGGCTCATTCCTGAATGAATGAAAATTTAATAAATAAAATGCTGAATGTATTAAGCATTTATTACTTGAAGAAATCTGACAATTGTTAAGTTGCAAATAAATTGTGAAAGATACCTTTTTGTAAATATGACTAACACATGTTTTAGTAAATACATATTTTAGTTAATACATGTAATATATATGCTTTAGTAAATCCGAATTTTGAAATGCTAAGTGACAATCTTTAACCATTACTTATTCTTCATATTTCAGAAATAAATGTAATTATTACAAAACACATTAAAAAATGTTTAGTTTATATATTTTTATTTCTTATTCACACTAACTACAAGAAACAAAAAATTAGTTGTATATACTTCATCATAGATAAACTCATTAAAAATAATTAATTATTCATTGCCTTCTGTGTTCAAAATGATGTGCTCAATTCTCGGGAAAAAGTTAAGATGAATAAGGCATAGTCCTTACCTTCAGAAGATTACAATTTAATATATCTACAGTTCTTTGAGATTTTAAAAAAAAGCTGTTATAGTAAACATTATCAAAAATTTTTGAATTGTTTTCTTTAAAGCAGGTATTTGTGTTCTGAATTCACACACACACACTTTTTTTTTTGCAGACAAAATAAATGTTGTAAAAAATTTCAGTTATAAAACAAAAAAAGTTAAAAAATAGTCATCAGATACCTAAAGTATTAGGATGAACAGAGCTGAGTCTTCACATGCGTCTTTATTTTCAGACTGGCAAAAGCAAACTTTCCTGCTTTTTTCCAATTCCAAATTATTTACACTGAATTAGACCAAAGGGAAAAAAACCCTACTTTCACTCCAGAAGTTGTTATTGGTATAAATGTTTGAATTACTATCACAAAGATCTCAAGTGAATTCTGAACTTAAGTAAATTTCCCTTGTTGAAGTTTGACTACCGAAATCTCTTTAACTCAATTACTTGAATAGTTACCATTTCTCCCTAAACTAGAATTAAGGTAATGCATATGTCACGTAGATAAATCCATGTCAATTCTTGCTCAGCATTACAGACCTATGGCTACCAGGAATACGGATTTTTTTTAAGAGTCATAACCACATAGCCTATGGAGACTCATGTATAACACTTTTATTAAATGCTCAAATAAAATGTCTATTGGCACAAATAGCCTAAAATTAGTACTAAATGTACAAGTAGTTTATATAAACAAGTCATATACACTGCCTATATCTACAGAGATGAATTTTGAGGCCCATAACCATCACCAAGGAGCTTCAATTGGTACATTCATAAACACTCAAAACAAGTCAAAAATCCCCAGATGCCATTAGAATCATAACTTCATCTAAAGTTGTGCTATACAGTAAGGTAATCAAGCCCTCCAAAACTATCACCACAAAAAATTCTCATCAGAGTTTTGGCGGGGAATTCTGTGGGAGATTAATCTGTTAGAGAAATGAAATACCCAGCAAAACATGCAATGAGGATCTTAGAGCTCCCATAATAGCAACTCCAGAGGGTCTCTACGTTCTGCAACTCAGAACTGGCACCAAAACAGGCAGAACAGAAGTCTCCACTTCAGCTATTAACTCAGAGTTACGATGCCCATAATACACTGTTCCTATGGGGCAAAAGTGAATTCCAAGTAACTAATGAAAGACCTCTTGGAATACGATCGTTTTTGGAGACTGCCTGTATAAATACTTACTATTTAGATATTTTATGGTTTCAGCTTCTACATATTTAAGATTCACTTTTAAGAGTTCAAGTCTATGATATTTTCAAAAAAAAACATTAATAGATTAGTTAAAATGGTAAACTGTATGTTATGTGCATTTCACGCCTAGTAGGATGGCTGTAATCAAAAAGACAGATAATAACAAGTGTTGGCAAGGATATGGAGAAATTGGAACCCTCATACACTGCTGGTGGGAATATGAAATGGTGCAGACACTATGGAAAATACTTGGCAGTCACTCACAAAGTTAAAAATAGTTACCATATGACACAGCAATTCCACTCCAAGTGAGAGAGAATTGAAAGCATATGCCCATGCAAAAACTTATACATGGGAATGTGTGTAGCGGCATTATTTATAATAGCCCAAAAGTAGAAACAACCCATATGCCCAACCAATAAATAAAATGTGATATACCTATACAATGGAATAATATTCAGTCATAAAAGAAATTAAACACTGACACATACTATGATATGGATGAACCTTGGGAACATATTAAGTGAAAGAAGACAGCAAAAAGACCATGTATTGTATGACTTCATTATATGAAATGTCCAGAAATGGCAAAGTCATAAGGAGAGAAAGTACAGCTTAGGGCTGGAAGGATTGGAGGGAAATGGGGAGTGACTCCCAATGGATATGGGTTTTCTTTCAGGGGTGATGAAAATGTTCTAAATTGATTGTGGTGATGGTTACGTGACACTGTAAATATACTAAAACCATTGAATTATACACTTCAAATGGGTGAAGTGTATGTTATATTAATTTTATCTCAATAAAGCTGTTAAGAAAATAAGCTGGAAGGATATAAGCCTGGGAGTAATGGAGTCACTGTGTGGAGAGAGAATGTCTAAGAAAGAAACCAAGAAAAAAAATAGCAAAGCCTTAAGATTCTGGCGGTAGAGAAAGAGGGTAGGGTAGGGAGATATTCAAGTTCTGATGACACCATTTAAACACCTGAAGCTAGCCATGCTTGAAGTAAATTATTAAGCCTTTTCAGTTAAAAAAGGGAATAATTGTTCACTTATGGTTTAATCTACTTTGAGCTAGGTTTCTGGTACTTGCATTCAAGAGTAATAATACACTTACCAATGGCTTATACCCCAATATTTTTCAAACTAATAGACCTCTGGGGAAAATAGATATATAGAAGATGGTGCAAGAGAGCTCTAAAACAATATATTGTTCTGGGGCACCTGGGTCGTTCCGTTGGTTAGGCATCCGACTTCAGCTCAGGTCATGATCTTGTGGTTCATGAGTTCAAGCCCCATGTCCAGCTCTGTGCTGACAGCTCAGAGCCTGGAGCCTGCTTCGGATTCTGTGTCTCCCTCTCTCTCTGCCCATCCCCCGCTAGTGCTTGTTTCTCTCTCTCTCAAAAATAAATGAACATTAAAAAAATAAAATAAAATAAATTTTTGTTCTATCTAAAAACTTTCAAATATACAACATAGTCTTATTACTGTAGTCACAATACTATACGTTACACCCCCAAGGTTTTTTGGCCATCTTCATCCAATTTGCCCATCCCACACCCCCAACCACCAATCTGCTCTCTATAAGTTCCTTTGTTTTAAAATTCCACATATAAGTGAGATCATACAGTATTTGTCTTTCTCTGATTTTTCACTTAGATTAAAACCCTCAAGGTCCATCCACGTCACAAATGGTAGGATTTCTTTCCTTTTTAATAGTCCATTTTATATTTATACACCATATTTTCTTTATCCATTCACCCAATGGATTAACACTTAGGTTGTTTCTATGTCTTGGCTATTGTAAATAAAGCCGCAGTGAACATGGGGATGCAAATATCATTTTGAGTTATTGTTTTCATTTCCTTCGGATAAACACCCAGAAGTGGAATTGTTGGAGCATATTAATACTCATGTTTTTGTCTGTCTTTACTACAGCATGTTCATCAAGTACTACCACTTTTAATGCTGCTGGCTAGTAACAAACTCAAGAACATAGGAAGAAAATATCTAAGTGACGAATTTGCACCAAATGAAGGGCAAATGACAGTATAGTTAGCTACAGAAATGATGGTATTGAAAAGATTCAAATAGAAAAATCTTGCTATTGTTTAAGATAGGTATGAAAAACTCAATAATAAGCAGGCAGTGACTCTGTTTCATCAAAATGTATTATCCATTCAATGTATTAAAGTTGACTCAAATAGTATTGATTTTGTAGTTTTATAGGACTATTTTATGATCCTGTAAGAGCTCTAGAGATATTTTAAACATTTTTAGTAGGAAGAGGTCTGTGAAAATGTTTTCTTATAATAGAAATTAATTGGTAAAGTACTCACATGCAAGAAACAATGGATTATACCTTAGTTCCTTAGACAATTTCATTGGCATCTAAACAATTCAAACTCTCAAACCAGGTTTGGGGAACAAATAACATATTATTTAGAAGAAAAACATAGGCTCACCTTTTTTCTTATTTAAGAAATTTTCATATTATGGGAATTATTTTTTGAAAGTCTGAACCCATTTAGTCCAGGCACATTTTGAGAAGACATTTCTTTAATAACTTTACTATTTTCTCCCTAATTTTATTTAGGTTTTAAATTTTTCTGTCTGTTGATTTTCATATTTCAGCTATTTGTAGAAAACACCTAGTTGACACTAAGATTAAAGTTCATTAACATAATACTTTGCAAAGATTGCTTATATTTTAAAACATTTTCTTTTATGTTAGTTTTTGGGATGGGACACAAGAATAAAATTTACTTTCTGCAAAGTAATTTGTATATCATACTCAGGGTAAATATTTTACCTATAAGAATGTGTTTTTATTGTAGTGCATATGTAAAAGGCATAACCTAGAAAAAGACTAATTGGCTTTTCAAAGCCAAAGTATATGATAAATATTTTATATAAGCTTCATAAAATATTCTATAATCACTAATTACTAAAGTAACCTCAGGAAGTATGCTTATTAATTAATGCACATTTTATAGGAGTAAAACTTATCCACTAGGGAAAATATCAAGAAAAAAAGTAGAGTACAATGATGAAAAAACTTGAAATAGGGGTTGAATAACTGGGATTTTTGAATCTACCACTTTATGATCACCAAACCTATAGGAGTTTTTTAATGTTTATTTATTATTGAGAGACAGACAGAGACAGATCATGAGCATGGGAGGGACAGAGAGAGAGGGAGACACAGAATCCAAAGCAGGCCCCAGGCTCTGAGCTGTCAGCACAGAGCCCAACGCAGGGCTCGAACTCACAAACCACGAGATCATGACCTGAGCTGAAGTTGGACACTTAACCAACTGAGCCACCCAGGCACCCCAAACCTATAGGATTTTTAATCAACCTCTCTGAGCTTAGTTATTCTACCTGTAAAATAAAAAACAGTAATACCTTCCTTGCAGCACTATTGGGAAGACTAAATAAAGCATGTGAAAAATTATTGTACAGTACTTCACATTATTTTACTAAACTTTTCCTTCTGTACTGAAAGTCATACTACATGTTGATGCATATAAGCACTAAAAAGAAAACATAAAAAATAAAATAAAAATGGTCCATTTTATCCAGATGATACACAGTGATAACTATTTTTCTTGACATACTGAGGGTTAATAAAACCACTCCTTAAAAGAAAACTGCTTTGCAGAGAATGAATCAAAAACACATTTTTGATACAAATGAGTAAACCACATCTCCCTGAGTCATTATTTAAAACCTGACTGAAAACCAAACATTTTTAAGTCCTTCTCTGAAGCAGGAGTACAGAAAAAAATATTCAGGGCTATATTAATTACTGAATGTATCATAAATATTTCTGTTCTTTGAAAATTTACTTTTGGAATAACAAAACATGTTTTCTCAATATAAGTTCCTATATCCGGTCACTAAAACTATGGATTACTTTCTATTTATAACAATTGCTTTTCATTTAAGTAATTTTCCTGTCCAATTAATATAACAAAAAATTCTTTGGTATGGTTCTAAATGTCCTCTTGAATAAAGAAAACAAATTGGAGAGAAGCAGGGGTACAGAATTATATACTCTTTCTGCTTACTCTGCTTTTCTATTTAAAAAGCTGGTGCTGGGTAGTAAAACACTGGGCTGAAGAAATCACATTGGACTAGAAAACAAGTGAGGAAAATGGGTTGAACAGAGAAGCTGAAATTTGGAGCCCTTCAACATCAGAACTTTTTCTGATGGAAAAATGGGTTATTGGAAGAATGAGCTGTTTTTCAACTTTTCAACATGCTTGGAAACAATGATATTATTTATTATTTAAATACTACAAAGTTGAAATGATACGAAGTCTTAAAATGAAAATATAAAGGAAAGGGGAATTGAAAAATGTCTCCTATATTTTTTTAAGTGACTGTCCTTGCTTATTCTCCTTGACCACCTCATTCCCATGAAAAGTGGGGCATGTTATAGTGAATTGAGCATTGGAGGAGTCAGAAGACCTAGGTTCTATCACTTCCTATCCAAAGTGACCTCAGGGAAAGTCCTCTCCTTGAGGCTATTTTCTCACTTTCTAAACAGTTCTACCAACACTCCACAGCTCATCTTAAAAGGACTGTCAATGAAATATACAAATGCAAGATGCAATGACAGAACTTGTACAGATGTTAAAGCACCAAGGGCACACAGCCCTAACTTAATTTTATAAGCAAACCAGTTCCCTCATAAGCTCAGTAAAGTTTCTGCTTAAGGAGGCAGCTTGAGTTTTTACAGTAACCCCCCAAACAGGGCATCTCACAAATGCTAGAAGACTTTTGTAGTTTGAAATTCTATTTCTTGGTTTACATTTTATGTCTAATGACACTAAAAGATATTTAAATTCACAGTTCAAATCTGAAGACAATAAAAGCAAATTTTAAGTTCACAGATTTTTTTTAAAAAACTAAAAAATCTTTGCAAACAAAGAGAATCCCCTGGATGAACATCCCCCGTTCTTGCAGAAGCTGGTTCACTTGACATTTTCTTCTCTGATTTCTCCTTTTAAAAAGCATTAAAACTTGAGAGAAGTTAAGAGGTATTCCCTCTGTGTCTAGAGAAGGATAAGACCGCAAAATGAAACATTTGTTTTCTTCTCAGCAAAAGGTACAAACTGTACTGTTAAAAACTAGGTACCTAACTCCACGTTTCTCCTTAGGGCTCTTCTAGACAATAACTGAATGGAGCACGATTTCTATGACGAGGAGCACAGTTCCTTTGGCAAGAACAAGGGTATCAGCACTGAATGAACGGTAACCTGGATGGGGGGAATAAGGGGTGAAAGGAGGAGCCCGAGGGGCCCTGAAGCCAGAAAGTTCGGAACCTTCTGTGGTTTCGCCAAACATTTGTATCAAATATACAAAAGACCAAAGGGAGTTGCCACCAGAAAGAAAAGCGAAAACCAGGCTGAGCGCTGACAGACGCACAGGCCCTGGGCGGTGAGGAGGCAGCGGCGGCGGCCCGGCCGGCCGGCCGGCCGGCCGGCCATGGCGTGAGCGGGCCTCCGAACCCGGCCGGCCGCCGAGCAGCTACCTTTCCGCGATCCCTCCCCCGCCAGGGCTGGCGGCAAGATGGTGGCCCACCCGCCACCGCGCCGCCAAATTCGTCCCCTCCCCCGCTCCCTGGGCGATCCCAGCAACACACGCCGGCAACCGGACCCTCAACCTGTTCTCCTCAGAGCCGGGCCGCTGCCGCCACCCTCAGAGCAATGCGGCCACCCTCGGAGAAATGCGGCCACAGCCGTGTGGCAGAGCCGCTGCCTAAGCAGGCGGGGGCGGGGGACACTTACCGCGAGCAGTGCAGGTCGCCCTGACTGGGACTGGAAGGAGGAGGAGAAAGAGGAGGAGGAAAGGGAGGAGCGCGAAAACACTAGGCGGCCGCCGCCGAAACAGCGGCAGCCGCGACGACTCCCAGCGCGGAATGAGCGCCTCAGACCAAGGCAGAAATGTATAACTACGCGCACTGCCTCATGGGTAGACGCCAGCTCCTCCCCGCCCATGCACATCCGGGTTTCTTTTCTAACCGATCGGGGAGGGCGGCACGGACATGTGCCCGGACTTACACATTCTCGAAGGCAGAGGGACAGGGTGAGGGTCCTAGGCTGATGCCAACGTCCTCAGGGAATCTACTCTTCATCCTGAGTTGCATTCTTGAAATTTGGACTGCACACCCTGAAAATGTGCTCCTTGTGTATAAGAGTTAGGAACACCAATTAAAAAAAAAATACTGTGCCTTAGAGGCAAAGACATAAACCAGATGTATAAAAGGAATAAAAGTTAGATTATTTAAATTATTGGTTAATTTTGCCAGTAAATTTGTTTTAAACCATATAACTTTGCTTTCAACTCTTTGTTATTCCTGTCATATAGATATCTATAATAGTTATTAAAATGTTAAGAAAAATATACATTTACAAGAAAAACATTTGCCAAGATACTGCTTGAACATTTTCTAAATATGTGTGTTCTGAACAGTTAAGAAAGTTTCCTCTACCAATAGAACTTAAGAAAGTCTGTGGCACTAGTGGTACTGTTCTCAAGAGTTACCCAGACTTAGAATCTTGTTTCACTAGTTCCTTAACACACACATAAGTTCAGTCAGTCACTGAATCCTACCAATTCTTCTATTTAAATTAGTTTCTTCTTTCTCATCTATACTGTCCTTTGCTATTGGTACTGAAAATAAGCTTTACAGAAAAGGACAGAATAAAGTAACAAATATGGAAAGTTAAAAGTTCCAAAATCTTGAGGCATTCAGAGATTGCTCCCCACTTCTAGAGAGGCTGATAGAAAAGCCCAGTGCCTTCTCATTTGTTGTTAGTGGGAAATTTAAACTAGCAAATTTACAGCCCTGGCACCCCTGCCCTTGGTGCTGGTGGGGAATTTAAAACTTGCAACTCTCCAGCCAGCCTCTTCCTTTGGTGCTGATGGAACATTTAAAACTGGCAACTAGGGGCGCCTGGGTGGTTCAGTCAGTTAAGTGTCTGACTCTTGGTTTCAGCTCGGGTCATGATCTCATGGTTAGTGGGATTGAGCCCCGCATCAGGCTCTGACAGTGTGGAACTTGCTTGGGAATCTCTCCCTCCCTCTCTCTCTCTCTTCCCTTCTCCCTTCCTCCCTTTCTCTCTCAAAATAAATAAATAAACGTAAAAAAAAAAAAACCTGGCAACTAACTGCAGCTTGCCTGCCATATCCTTTGGCACAGGTGTGAAATTTAAAACTTGTAAGTCTACAGCCCATGAGGGGAAGCTTTTCCCCAGTTCCATACCTTAGACACTATAAAGGTCCAGTGCACTCTCTCTGTCTCTCTCAAGCCATGCCAGTCCTGTTTGGCCCTCCTGCTCTCCAGGGAGTTTCCTTGAGTAATAAAATTTCTTTCTAATTCTCCTAGTGTATAAAGTGTCATGAGGCTCCACATCCAAACTAAAATTAGTAGAGGGGAGGGTCAATTTCTCCTCAATGGGATGATCAGAAAACATTTATAAACCAAATCAAAATTCCAATGCAAGTTATTCTGTTTTCGTGGAAAATATAACAACCAAGAAGACCAGAAACCTGGTTGGCAAATTTTCTCTCAAAAGGAAATGTACTCAAGAAGCCCAACTATAATACAAAGTGAGAATGTACTTAACACATGGGAAATTATGTGAATGATTGACTCTGCTTAAAACCCCTCCCTGAGCTTCTATAAAACCATTCTGTTAGTACTTTTGATGAACTGGCCACTGGTGTTTTTTTTTCCCCCCAGGACTGCCATTAAATGAGGATTTACTCCTATATAGCCTTTGGGGGGGCAATTTTTAAAATTGAGGTACTTGCATAAAAAAACTCACCGTTTTAAAGTAGCTTCTAATATATTCACAATACTGTGTAACCATCACTATCTTATTTCAGAACATTTACTTCTTCCCAAAAAAGAAACCTCATACTTGTTAATAGCCACTCCCAATTCCCTTCTACCCACATACGCTGGAAACCTTTAATCACCTTTGTGTCTGTACAGATTTGCCTATTCTGGACATTGCATATAAATGGAATCATACAATATAAAGCTTTTTTGTCTGTCTTCTTTCACCTATCATGATGTTTTTGAGGTAGGTTCATCTATGTGGTAGCATGTATCAGTAGTTCATTCCTTTTTATGGCTGTATAATATTCCATTATATAGATTATACCATATTTTTGTTTATCCATTATTCAGGTGACGGATATTTGGGTTGTTTCCACTTTTGGAAAGTGGGAAATTTGGGGGATTTTTTTGAGTCTATATCCATAGGGATAATGGTCTACAATTTTCATTTCTTTTTCTTCTTTTTTTGTAATGTCTCTCTCTAGTCATGGTATTAGGGTAACACTGACTTCATAGAATGCGTTGAGAAGCATCTCATCCTATTTTCTGGAAGCATTTGTGAAACATTGGTATCAATTTTTCTTTAAATGTTTGGTAGAGGGATTTATCCATCAAGAATATCTAACAATTGTAAATATTTATGCTCCCAACTTGAGACACACAAATATATAAATCAATTAATAATGAACATAAAGAATCTCATTGATAATAATACAATAATAGTAGCGATATAATAATAGTAGGGGACCTCCCCCACTTGCACGCTCTGTCTCTCCCTCAAAAATAAAAAAAAAACATTTAAAAAATTGCAGATCAATATCCTTCATGAATATAGAGGCAAATTTCCTTATCAAAACATTGCCAAATAAAATAAACAGCATATAAAAAGAATTATGCTTCCAGACTAAGGAGGGTTTACCCTCTGGGATAATTCAATGTTAATTTAACATCCAAAAATCAATCAATGTAACTCACTATAATAGCAGGATAAAGGAGAATACCCATACAATCATTCCAATATATTCAGAGCACATATGACAAAATCCAATATCTATTCCTGGTAAAAATTTTTAGAAAATTAGAAACAATTAAGGACTTCCTCAAATGAATAGAGGGCATTTATAAGGCATATAAAAAAAGCAGTATTGTATTTCCATACAATGTAGCACTTTTTGTGAAAAATTGTTTTTTTCTGAGAAAATATAGGAATGATTAACTTGGGTGAATTTTGAAACATTAAAATAGAAAATAAAATTCTATTTTACCATATATTCCCTAGTAAGTAGAACCAAAGGAGGGCAGGTAACAGTAAATATTTTATCTCCTGAAAATACATCTATAAGCTATTCTGTTGAATAGTCAGATCAATTCCTGACTATGAGCAGAGAAAGGGTAACAACGCTGATGGTACATAAATTTGGATCAGATACTGGCTCCATGTTTGCTGTAATCTGTATCCTTGGCCTATTCCACTCAGATGACAAACATACTGTTAATAAGGTATATTGTACCACAAGTATATCCTACAGTGTTTATCTCATTGGAAACAGTGACTGAAACAATGCCCTCAGTGGAAAATGTGATGAGTTGTATAAAGATCAAAATACTTTATACTAATAATAGTAGTTGTGTGTGAAGGATTAAAACATGGGTTGTACTGTATAGAGTTAATAACTCTACATTGCTGCCAGCTTTTGTTTCCATTCTGGTCCCTGCCAGAGAGACATGAATTTCAAGCCAAGTCTTGTGGGAAAAATAGTTTTTCTCACCAGAATGTAAGATCCATGAAGGTTGGGAACCCTGATTCATTCACCAATGTCTCCCTAGCATATTGTTCTTGGAACAGAGTTTAATATTTGTTGAATGAATAAATGCCTCAATGGCATGTAAGAAAAGGGAACAAGTTTTGAGTTCAAACCAAGTCATTCTCAGTCATTCTCGGATTTCCTCCAGGATAAATTAGAAAATTAGAGTGAAACTCAATTTCCAAGGGATTGTGGCTGGTGGGGAATGGAAGTGGCCCCCAAAAGACCCCAGTCAAGTGGCTGTGGATGCCACATGGCAGTCCTACATACCAGAGTGGGACAGATAATCTTTGGGTATAGAATTCTGGTAGGACACAATAAAGCACGTTCTTGGTCTTTGCCTCTCCACCACCACTCCTGCCCCATCTCATAGGGTTTGAAAGTGTTCTCGAATCTTTAAATCTGTATTCTCCTGGGACAAAGAAAAGGGCTTCAGATCTCTTCTGATTCTCAGTTATGGAGTGCCAGTTGGAGCAGCCTATAGGTGTGGTTCAGGAATAGAGTGAGGTTCTAGGACAAGAGCAATGTCGAGGATACACCAAGTACACAGATAGAGGGCCAGGTCTTGAAGTGGAGGGGTATTACTTCTCAGATTGAGATAGTACAGAATCTAGGTAAAGACAGGACAATTTAGAGGTGATGAAGAGGGATAGATATAGAAACATTTTACAGTAGATAGGAGTATGTACAAACCTTTGAAGTGGTGGAGAGGGAAGGTGAAGGAACTCATTGAGGCCCAAGCCATAGCCACCTATCCTTATTTCTGGAAAAATATGATTGTTGTTGGAGCCTACTCTGTTGAATGTTCTGGAAAGGTGATTTCTCTTCTCAGTATGAGGAGTGGATTATGATGAGTCTCATTGTCTTTATAAGGAGTTAGTTTAAGATGGGTACATGACACAGTTTTGCCTAATGAGACCCAAGGGAAATTCGGGTAGAGGCCTCCTGAAAGATTTTTCCTTCCTTTGTTTAGAGGGAGGGGGTAGGGAATGAATCACAGGTCTGGGAGGCATCATCCCTCTTTGCTGGATGCCTCTATTTGCATCTGATGCCAAAGAATGCTGAAGCCATGGTATAGCCCTGACAGATGACAGGAAATATTACCATCATGCTGGAGATGGCAGAGCAGAAAGAAATCCACTTGGGCCTTTGATGACGTACTTGAGCTATTCAATTAACTAACCTTGGAATCATCTTCCTCCAAACTTATTTTATGAGGCAACACATTTCTTATTTTTAAAAAGTCACCTCCAATCAGGTATTCTATTGCTTGCACTTGTATTGATGCCTTCATCCTTTCGGAGTAAAGTAAGAAATAAGAGCATGTGTGATACATACAAAATTTGGGATTTGAAAGGTTTGAAACAGATATTTCAGCTTTTATCTATAGCCCCACTCCCTCTTCTTCCCTTCACTCCATCCCACCCCACCGCCCTTTTGACTTGGACAAGGGCCAGGAGACACAGAACTGGGCTCAGAGAATCTCTCCCTTCTGATGACCTAGTCTTTGTTTTTGGTTCAAGCTTATTGTGTCTGGTTTCTTCTTCCTTGAGGACACATTCTCTCCCAGGAGGCTCCTCAGTCACTGGGGTAATCAGACATGTCTAAATCTCAACCCACAACTTAGGCTCAAGTGGGGGGCCCCAACTTCAACACCATTGTTTTGGCCTGTATCTAGAATGCTGTGCTGCCTTTGAGCACAAACAGAAAGAGATGAAAATGGACCAGACTCAGGGCTGGGAAATGGCACAGGTATAAGAGAAGGTCAGAGTACATAGGAGTTAGCATTGCTCCCCTGGGTCATAACTTCTATGAAGACCACATAGCACACAACCCAGAATGCCACATATACAGAGTTAGTGCTCAAAAGATGTGCATTGAATTTAATTAAATGAATGGTTTCTAAACTGAAGGTCAAATGGCTTTCTTCTACTGAATGTTCCATTTAGAGAGCTCCTTTCACCCACTACTTCCCTCCTCAAACAAAACCTTCAGTATTTTCACCTCAATTAGCTAAGTTTATTTTTGTAACATACTTATGATATAGGGAAGGTAAGAACAGTTTAATTTAATTTAATTTAATTTACCAAGAAGAAGTGAAGGTACATGGAGTTGTGTGCAGAGCTAGAGTGATCCACTAAGCCCTCAGGCTCTGAAGCCATTGTTCCGATGTCCCTGCATATACTTGTTTGATATCACTTTCTTTGTTCTTTCTTAGTCGCTTGCTAATTACCCATGCCAATCATATTCAGGAACACCATAGGCTACAGGTCAAGCCACAGTCTCAGGAGGATGTAATGCAAGAGAGAAAACAAGGTACAATATTAGTATTTTCCTCTTTCAAACGTATCGATTGTGGCCCATAAGTCTGAAAATGTGTGCGGGAGGGAGTGGTGCTGTTTTCCCCCCTCAGGTGTAATGAGTAAAAGATATATCAAATGCTCTGATTGGACCACAGCTGAAAACCAAGTGAGAAATTCACCAGTTCAAGATTCTCTTAATAGAGAACACTCAAGAATGTTGAAAGGGTTCATCACTGAGTCACTAAAGAATCAGAAGGGATGCATTCTTTACTCCTCCTCACTGAGAAGTCTCCATTGCATAACTTTACATGTAGTCTGTTAAGAAAGCCTGGATGGCAGTGGAACGTTTGGTATAAACATTGACAGAAATGCTAATTACTATTCTAACAAACACTCTCTTTGCTCACTCATCATTCATTTTCACTGTAGAGAGAAATATCAAGGTGTTTAGAAGACAGGGTCCCGACCTGGAGAAGGCTCAAAGGAGAAATGGTGTGGGTGTGGAAGAAAGAATGCCCAGGACGAAGGGGAGCAAGGCTGTGGGTGGAGGCTGCTCTATCCAGAGTGAAGAGATTCTTCATTAGCCTCAGGCTAATCTCCTGCCACTCAACTGGCCAGACGAGCAGACAAGGGCACTGGGGCCTCAGATCCTTGGACCCCTGCTGCAGAAGGACAAATTTCTCTCTCTGGCTGCTCCACTGCCCAGAGGCTGGGCCAGAGGGAGGTGAGTGGACTGGACTGCAGCTCCACTCCTGGGGCCACATGGATGGATTGTACTTCCCTGGGCAAAGCATTCAGTTTCTATAGTTAAGTCTGATGCTCAATCATTGTTGAGTGTAATGTTAGCTGTAGGGTTTTATATATGTACATTATCAAGTTAAGGATGTTCCCCTCTATTTCTAGTTTACTGGGAGATTTTATTCTGAATGGAGTTTGGATTTTGACAAATACTTTTCAGTGTCAATTGATACAATCAGAGGATTTTTCTTCTTTAAGCTGTTGATATGGTTTGTTGTGTTGAATGATTTTTCTTTTTTTTTCTTTTTTTAAGGTTTCCATTCTTTAATTTTTTAACATAATATACAGAACCACAATACTATTTCAATTTCAAATTATGGGAGCTCACATTCAGATATGCTTGGATTACAATACTGGGAAAATTCATGAAAAAGGTATTTAACAGTTTGTAAGATAATCAAGTATCTCTTTGCTATGTGGGCGAATGCATTAATAGTAACTTTTTTTTTTCAACATTTATTTATTTTTGAGACAGAGAGAGACAGAGCATGAACGGGGGAGGGCCAGAGAGAGGGAGACACAGAATCAGAAACAGGCTCCAGGCTCTGAGCCATCAGCCCAGAGCCTGACGCGGGGCTCGAACTCACGGACCGCGAGATCGTGACCTGGCTGAAGTCGGACGCTTAACCGACTGCGCCACCCAGGCGCCCCAATAGTAACTTTTTTAAAAATGCAGTTTTTTGGACTTCAAATTATTATAAAAGAATATGGATATTATATAGTGATACTTTCTAAATTTCTCAAGTTCATTCCATCTCAAAGGCTGAAGGCAAATGTTACGTATCAGAACCTTCATGAGACCATTCATTTCTCTTTTGTACTTAACTATAAAAATCAAAAACGAAACCACACTTTCCTAAAGACATAGCTATTTCTAGGCTATATTAGTTTAATCAGAAAAGACTACTGGAACTAAATTATCACTTTTACGTTAACAACTTTCACAATACAGCTTTCCTAAAAAGACAAAAAAATTGAGAATTTGGATTTCCCTTACTGAATTTAACATAATAGAATCTGATACTTTCTGGCTTTAATAAACTTCAACTTTTTTCCAGTAGGAACTATCTACACAGGACAGTACTACAAACAACTATTCCAGTGAGACGTATATTTAGATTTACAATATGATCAGCACAATAGTGCCATTAAAAAGTTTTTCTGCAGGTAAAAATGCTAAGAAAGGCCACAGTGGACAGTGTCAGACACCGAGAATACAGTAGATTACAGGTACCACTGAGATTCAGAGGAGACCACAAGTTTCTAATTTTTTTTTTTAGCAATGGAAAAAAGAAAACATTTAGAGAAACATAAGAGTAAAAATATATAATTCCACTGTCAATAATGTGACTTTTCAGACACTGCTTTCTTAAACAGGATATTAGCAGAAATTTAAGTTAGAGAAAGTGAAAAAGATCAGAATATGAAAGATGTTCCTTGTTTTTGCATCAAAGGAATGAACTAGGATTAGCACGAGGATCTTTCTGGTTCCTGTATCTGTAGGTCAGCCAAACACCCAGAATCTCTGTAAAGCTGAAGAAGAGGCCAATGCCACCGACAAATCTCAAAACCTCCCCCCGGCAAATTTCCTTTTTTTTTTTTTTTTTCATATTTTCCTATTATTGGAGCATATGGTGAGCATGGGTGGCTGCTTTTGACACAGCTAGCCAGACAGGTGTCATTTGGGTTAAAGGTTCGAAACCCACAGCAATCTAAATTTCTCTGGATTTCATTTCGAGCACTTGCTGTATTGTTCCGACCAACTTTTCTAAAAGCTGACCTGTGTACAGCAGCTTGAGCGCCGCACAGGCAGTTCTTGGAACACGAGAAGCCCCCCTCACACCATCTTGGAGCCGGCGGTTCCCGAAAACGCAGGTAAGCCTGGCTCGGGGCGGAGCCTCTGTGACAGCCTCTTTTTCCTTGCCTTTGGGGCCTGGCCGAGGCCGGGATGGGGGTGGGGGGGGCTGTAGTGAGCTGCGCGCCCGCCGCCACTCAGCTAGAATCTGCTCCGCTTTGAGTGATTTTTAAATGTTGAACCAGCTTTTCGTACCTGCAATCAATCCCGCATGGTCATGGTGTATAATTCCTTTTAATAAACTGCTAGATCCTGTTAACTGGTATTTTGCTGAGGACTTTTGTGTGTAAGTTCATGGCAGATATTGATCTGAAGTTGTTGTTTTTTTTTTTTTTTTTTTTTTTTTTTTTTTTTTTTGCACTGTGTTACCTCTTATTCTATTTTTGTAAGAAGTTGGGTAGAATTGTGTTATTTCTATTTAAATATTTGGTATAATTATTCAGTAAAACTATATGAGCCTGGAGATTTATTTTTAAGAAGGTTTTAAATTATGAATTAATATTATTTAATAGTTAGAAGAAGGAGCATTCAAAGTATCTCTTTTGTCTTTAGTGAGCTTTATTAGTTTGTGATTTTCAAGCAATTGGTCTACTTCATCTAAATTCTAAAATACATGTGTGTAGAATTATTTGTAATATTCCTTTTTTTATAATTTTGGTGTCTGCAGGATCTGTAATGATCTCTGTCCCTCTGCCCCTCCCCTGCTTGCTCTGTGTCTCTCTCAAAGATAAATAAATGAACATTAAGAAACAAAAGAAATGCAGAACCTCTGGCCCGCCTCCAGATCTGCAGAATCAGAATCTGGTTTTTAACAAGCACACCAGATAATTTTGTATGTACATTAAACTTTAGAAGTGCCCCTCTGCATTATACAATATGTAGTCCTTTTTAATTTCCAAAGATCAATCACTATTACTGTCTACTCATAAGTAGGCTTGTCAGATTTAGCTAATAAAAATACAAGATTCCCAGTTAAATTTGAATTTCAAGATAAACAAGAAATAATTGTTAGTGTAAGTATGGCCTGTATTTTATCTGACGACTCTGCTTAACCATATACCCCTTTCCCCACAATTAACAAAATGAACAAACGTAAAAATTGACATAGCCTACGCGAATGCATGCAAACCAGTTTTGTTGTTGTTGTTGTTTTGGCAAGATTATAGACGGCATGACAGCAGGACATGTACACTCCACCCAGTCTCAAGAGCAGTGGGTTCTGTTGTAAGCATTCCATATCTGGGGTCTCTATAATTTGAAGGAAGAGTGGCTTCTCCTATTAACTATCCCATAGAATGAAGTCTTCCCCACACCAAAGTACACTATGAGTTGCAACTGCTTTTACTTAATGAAATTTGACCGAAAGCACCTTTATCTCATAGAACCTGACTTACATTTCTTTCAAAATACAGATGAAACGAGTCTTAAAGTAAAGAAAATACACAGTAGGGGAAGCTGAGTGGCTCAGTCAGTTAATCCTCATGTTTCGTGGGTTCAAGCCCTGTGGCGGGCTCTATGCTGACAGCTCAAACCTGCAGCCTGCTTCGGATTCTGTGTCTCCCTCTCTCTCTGCCCCCTCCTCTGCTTGCACTCTCTCTCACTCTCAAAAATAAATAAACATTTTTTAAAAATTTAAAGAAAAGAAAATATGCAATAAATTAAAAAATGTGAAAGTATGTACTGGCATCTCTGGAGAATGCTTTTGTTTTCTTCCTAAAGGTTGTTGCCCATGTCTGGGAGTCTTAGAAAAATAGTTTTCAAACATTCTGTCTGAGAAAAAGAGAAATTCTATAATGTATCAATAGGAATTAGAGGCATCATGTTCAAAAATTGAAGAAAACTTTTAGTACTCCAAAATATATACCAATTGCCTTGGTGTGTGTGTGTGTGTGTGTGTGTGTGTGTGTGTGTAAAGTATGAGATGGCTTAATTCACTCTAACATTTCAGCCAATACAAAAATTGCCAAGCAAACAAATAGGGAATTTTGGGTGGTTGGGAGTCAGTGACTTTCCATTTATAATTCTTAGGAGTAAGTGAGTAGTTTTCTAGGAACTTCTTGGAGAGGTGCACAAGAAGTGAGCCACCTCCAATGAAGCTTAACAATAAAAACCTTTCAGTTAACTTATTCCCACCAAGTCTTATCTTCCTGGCTGGTGATGAAATGTCTAGGAACTGTCAGAGGGATTATAGTTCCAGGAAGCAGAGTATCGTTAAGGGCTAATGAGTATTAGGGACTAAATATATATACTTTTCCCTCCGGAGATTTTATTTCATGTTTAGTGCCACTTTTTATTTTTTTAATTAATTTTTTTTTGCTGCCACATTTTAATTCATTGTTTGCAAGCCCTGCTCTAGAGGGCAGGTGTTTTTAATAGGTTAATGATGCACACTAGTTTATGAGTCAGGCCATAAATGAGTCAACTGACTAGGCTTTCATTAAATATTAAATAATAAAGAAAAATATAAGCACGCCATCAGTCATCTTATATATACTATTTCTATAAAATAGCTCAGTGTTTAATTCATAATGCAGAACAGTTAGAAACTATCTAAAGCTCTTTCCCTGCAAATAGTGGACTGGTTAAATAAATAATAGCACATCCATAACTTGCAGGCATTAAAAGCAATCTTGTCCAGGCATCCTTGGAGATATAGCTGACTTTAGGATTGGAGCAGAAAATTACAAGATGATCCTGGAACATGTTGTCATATCAGAAGTATGGCTGGCTCAGGGGTGCCTGGGTGGCGCAGTCGGTTAAGCGTCCGACTTCAGCCAGGTCACGATCTCGCAGTCCGTGAGTTCGAGCCCCGCGTCAGGCTCTGGGCTGATGGCTCGGAGCCTGGAGCCTGTTTCCGATTCTGTGTCTCCCTCTCTCTCTGCCCCTCCCCCATTCATGCTCTGTCTCTCTCTGTCCCAAAAATAAATAAAAAACATTGAAAAAAAAATTTAAAAAAAAAGAAGTATGGCTGGCTCATGCTGGCTCATGCTAAAAAGGACTCAGGAGCCACCTTGAAGATCCTCCTGCTGCTCAAAGAGGGGACAATTAGAGTAGCAATGAGAAGAATAACTCTAATGGATTGAAACATATCAAATCTATTTCAATGCATTAGATCTGACTGATACTCTAAAAACAATGCTAGGGAACCAACTCATAATTTTAAAAACTGGAAAATAAAAAAGAATGAAGTATTTTATCTTGCCTTTCATTTCCATATGGTACCTAAGGGTATCCATGGAGTTAATAAGGGGATATTTTTTAACAGAAGTATTCCAGTTAATAAATGGAGAAGAAATGATAGAATGTCATAATTTTATTATCTTTAATGAAAAATTACAGCTAGGACAGGATCTTGAGTGGCTGTTAACTTCCCCCAGAACAGACAAGCAGACATTATTTGCCTCCTGATGGCATGTATACAGCACCACATATGAAGTATTTTTGTGAAAAATCACACTAGGCACCTTGGTGGCTCAGTCTGTTAAGTGTCCAACTTTGGCTCAGGTCATGATGTTGCCTTTCTGAATTCAAGCCCCATGTCGGGCTCTGTGCTGACAGCTCAGAGCCTGGAGCCTGCTTCAGATTCCGTGTCTCCCTCTCTCTCTGCTCCTCCTCTGTTTGCACTCTGTCTCTCAAAAATGAATAAATGTTAAAAATTTTTTTTAAAAAGAAAAATCACACTAAAGTCTATTAAGCCTCTAAATCTAAATAATAGTTCACAGAAAATATGGAGGATAAAAACCACACCAAATGACACAGTGCAAAAACCCAGACTATGGAAAACTGTACAGAACAGACAATCCAGGGGTCCTTGGGTAGCTAAGTGTCTGACTCTTGATTTCATCTCAGGTCATGAAACCTGCTTCAGATCCTCTGTCTTCCTCTCTCTCTGCCGCTCCCCCCCCCCCCGCCTCATTCTCTCTCTCTCTCTCTCTCAAATAAATAAAATAAAATAATTATAAAATTATAATATTGACATTCTTGTTACGGTTTTAAGAAGTATCCTTACCTTTGGGGTGCCTGGGTAGCTCAGTAGGTTAAGTGTCCGACTTCAGCTCAGGTCATGATCTCACGGGTTTGTGAATTCAAGCCCCACGTCAGGCTCTGGGCTGACAGCTCAGAGTCTGGAGCTTCCTTCAGATTCTGTGTCTCCCTCTCTCTCTCTTCCCCTCCCCTGCTCACATTCTCTCTCTCTCTCTCTCTCTCTCTCTCTCAAAAATGAATAAGCTTTAAAAGAATTTTAAAAAAAGAAGTATCCTTACCTTTTATATATGTATGCTGAAATATTTATGGATAATATGAATTGATGTCTGGGATTTGCTTTGAATTACTCAGGAAGTGAGGATGAAGGAAAATTGGCCATGAGTTTAATATTTGTTGATCCAGGTAGTAGATTCATGGGGGTTAATTATACTGTTCTATTCATATTGTAAGGAAATGATTTTTTTTAAAGTTTTATTTATTGGGGTGCCTGGGTGGTGCAGTCGGTCATGATCTCACGATTCGTGAGTTCGAGCCCGCATTGGGCTCTGTGCTGATGGTGCGGAGCCTGTTGGGATTCTGTCTCTCCTTCTCTCTGGACCTCCCCTGCTTATGCGTGCGATCTCTCTCTCTCTCAAAATAAATAAATAAACTTAGTTTTTTTTTAATTTAAAGGTTTTAAGTAAAAATAAATAAATAAAAAGTAATTTTTTTAAACATTTATTTATTTTTGAGACAGAGAGAGACAGAGCATGAACGGGGGAGGGTCAGAGAGAGAGGGAGACACAGAATCCGAAACAGGCTCCAGGCTCTGAGCGGTCAGCACAGAGCCTGACGCGGGGCTTGAACTCACGGACGGGACCGCGAGATCATGACCTGAGCCGAAGTCGGATGCTCAACCGACTGAGCCATCCAGGCGCCCCAAAAAGTAATTTTTTTAAAAGTTTAAGTTTTATTTATGTAAGTAATCTCTACACCCCATGTGGGGCTCCAACTCACGACCCTGAGATCAAGAGTCCCGTGCTCCCCCGACTGAGCCAGTCAGGCGCCCCAAGGGTATGAATTTTTTATAAAATATAGTTAGATTGTAAAATTATATTTGAATATGATCTCACTTTTAATTTTGAAATATATGTTATATATGTACACACCCATACACACACACACACACACACACACACACACACACAGACTAGAAGAGAAAGAAACATACCAAAAAGTTCTTATTAGCTGTTTGGCAGGATTAGAAGTGAAATATAATTTTTTAATTTGTTTCTATGTTGTTCATTTATAGAAAGCATAGTTTTAATTGAGTAGTTCACATACCATAAAATTAAAATTGAAGTATAAAAATTAAAATTAAAATGTACATTTTAAAGTGTGCGATTCAGTGTTTTTAGTATATTCAAAATATTGTGCAATTATCACCAATCTAATGTCAGAACATTTTCATCACCCTAAAAAGCAGAGTATAAATTAAAAGTTTAAAAATGTAAGGCTGCTATGAACATTCATGGACAAGTTATTGTATGAACATATGTTTTCAGTTCATTAGGTATAGAATTAGGAGTGGGAGCAAATGACCTAATCCGGAACACAAGGATCTGCACCTATGTTTCCTTGCAAGACTTTTAGATTTTCAACTCCTACATTTAGGTCTTGATCTCTTTTGAGATAATTTTGGATTATGGTATGAGGTAGGTGACAAAATCCTTTTGCATGTGGATATCCAATTCTCCAATCTAATCTTTTCAATTGGTTGAAAAGATTATTGTTTTCTCATTGAAAGGTTGTGGCATCCTCATTGAAAATCAATTGATTATAGATGTGTGAGGTTACTTCTGTACTTTCATTTTATTTCACTCCTCTATGTTTTCAATATGATGTTTGTTCTTCAGGGTACTTTTCAATTCCATATGAATTCTAGGATTTATTTGTCCATAACTGCAAAAAAGAGGCAGGTTTTTAAAAAAAAATTTTTTTAAACATTTTATTCGTTTTTTGAGAGACACGGGCAGAGTGCGAGCGGGGGCAGGGTAGAGAGAGAGAGACACACACAGAATCTGAAGCAGGCTCCAGGCTCCGAGCTGTCAGCGCAGAGCCTGATGCGGGGCTTAAACTCACATACTGTGAGATCATGACGTGAGCCAAGGTCAGATGCTTAACTGACTGAACCACCCAGGGGCCCCAAAAAGGCAGGTTTTGGTAGGCTTTTCATTCAATCTTTAAATCAATTTGGGGAATTTGCTATCTTAACGATATTATGTACTTTAGTCCATGAAACTGGAATGACTTTCCCATTATCTATGTCTTCTTTAGTTTATTTTGACAATATTTTGTAGTTTTCAGTTTATAAGAAGTCTTTTACTTCTTTAGTTAATAATATTCCTAAGTATTTTTTAAATCAGTATTGACTCTATTTTAAATGCAATTATTTTCTTATTTGCTTTCAATTGTTCCATGCAAGTATATAGTAATACAATTTTAAAAAACCCAGGGGCATCTGGATCGCTCAGTTGGTGGAGTGTGTGACGTTTGACATCAGGGTTGTGAGTTCGAACTCCACATTGGGTGTAGAGATTATTTCAAAATAAAATCTTTACTCCATTGTATATATAAACCACATCTACTTGGAAATGAGAAAGAATGAAATCCTGCCATTTGCAGCAACGTGTATAGAACTGGAAGGTATTATGCTGAGTGAAATAAGTCAGAGAAGGACAGATATCATATGTTTTCACTCATATGTGGACCTCGAGAAATTTAACAGAAGGCCATGGGGGAAGGGAAGGGGAAAAAGTAGTTACAAACAGAGAGGGAGGGAGGCAAACCATAAGAGACTCTTAAATACAAAGAACAAACTGAGGGTGGATGGGGGGGTGGGGGAGAGGGAAAAATGGGTGATGGGCATTGAGGAGGGCACTTGTTGGGATGAGCACTGGGTGTTGTATGTAAGCCAATTCGACAATAAATTATATTCATAAAAATAAAAAAGAAAAAAGAAAGGGAGAATATTTAGGATAAAAAATAAAATCTTAAAAAACAGCTTTATTGACATATAATTTGTGAATATACAATTCACCCATTTAAACTGTACAATTCAATGATTTTTAGTATAGTATAGTCATAGATATGTGCAACATCACCACAGCCAATTATTATTAACATATTTTTGTCACCTCAATAAAAATCTCATAGTCTTTAGCAATCGTTTCCCTAGCCTGCAAAACCTTTACCATAATAAACAAGTAATCTACTTGCTCTCTCTTTAGATTTGCCTATTCTGAACATTTAATATAATTGGAATAATATAATGTCTCCTTTGTGTCTGGCTTCTTTCACTTGGCATAATGTTATCAAGTTTCATCCATGTTGTGGCATGTGTCACAAATCATTCCTTTTTAAAGCTAAATAATATTTCATTATACACATATACCACATTTTGTTTATCTATTTATCTGTCAATGGACACTAGGGTTACTTCCACCTTTTAGCTATTGTGAATAATGCTGTTATGAACATGGGTGTACAAATACCTATTTGAGTCCCTGCTATCAATTCTTTTGTGTGTATATCCAGAAGTGGAATTGATAGGTCATATGGTATTGTTATGGACTAAATGTTTGCGTGTCCCCCTTAAATTCATATTTGGAAGTCCTAACCCCCAATGTGATGGTATTAGAAGTTGGGGCCTTTGAGAGGTAATTATGTTTAGATGAGGTGATAAGTGTATATCCTCACGATGGGATTGGTGTCCTTATAAGAAGAGACAGGAGAGAGAAGCGCCTGTGTGTCTCAGTTGGTTAAGCGTCCTACTATTGATTTCAGCTCATGTCATGATCTCATGGTTTGTGAGATCGAGCCCCTCTGTCAATTTCTATGCTAAGAGTGTGGAGCCTGCTTGGGATTCTCTCTCTCTCTCTCTCTCTCTCTCTCTCTCTCTCTCTCTCTCTCATTCTCTGCTCCTCCTCCTTCAAGATAAATAAACTTAAAAAATAGTGGGTATTATTATAAAAAAAAAAGAAGAAGAAGAGACAGGAGAGAAATAGAGCTATGTGAAGATATAGCAGGAAGGCAGCCATGTGTAAGCCAGGAAGAGGGCTCTTACTAGGAATAGAATTGGCCAGCACCTTGATCTTGGGCTTCCCAGACTCAAGAACTATGAAAAATAATTATCTGTTGTTTAAGCCACCCACGCAGACTGAGACAATAATTATATGTCTAACTTTTGAGGAACTGCCAAATTGTTTTCTATGGGGTGCACCACTTTACTTTCCCACCAGCAATACACAAGGGTTCCAATTCCTCTATATTCTCACCAACATTTGTTACTTTCTCTTTTTTTGAATACTTATAATGGTGGGTCTGAAATGGTATCTCACTGTAGTTTTTCTTTTTTTGAGAGAGAGAGTGTGTGTGAGCGAGTGGGGGAGGGGCAGAGAGAGAGGGAGACATAGACTTCAAAGCAGGCTCCAGGCTCCAAGAGCCCAATGTAGGGCTCAAATCCATGAACCATGAGATCATGAACTGAGCTGAAGTCAGATGCTTAACTGACTGAGCCACCCAAGCGTCCCTCATTGTAATTTTTATTTGCGTTGGAATGATGTTGAACATCTTTTCATGTGTTTGTTAGCCATTTGGGAGAAATGTCTGTTCAAATCCTTTGCCCAATTTTTAACTTGATTGTTTATCTTTTTGTTGTTGAGTTTGGAAAGTTATTTCTGTACTCTGAACTAGAGCTGTATGAGATATATGATTTGCAAATATTTTCTCCAATTCTGTGGGTTGCCTTCTCACTTAGTTTCCTTTGAGGCACAAACATTTTTAATTCTGATGAAGTGCACTTTATCTATTTTTTTCCTTTTGCTAATTGTGTTTTCGGTGTCATATTTAAGAAAGTTGGATAATCCAAAGTCAAGATTTATACATATAGTTCACTCTAAGAATATCATAGTTTTAGGTTTTTGACCCATTTTAATTTTTGTAATATGGTATGAAACATGGTACAAAATCATTCTTTTGTATGTGGATATCACTTGTCCCAGAAGCATTCATTGAAAAGACTAATTTTCCTCATTAAATGGTTGTGGCACCCTTGTCAAAATCAATTGGCCATAGTTGTATGGGCTTACTTCAGGACTCTCATTCTCTTCCACTTGTCTACATTTCTTTTTTTTAATTAAAAAAATGTTTATTTATTTCTGAGAGACAGAGCACAAGTGGGGGAAGGGCAAAGAGAAAGGGAGACACAGAATCCAAAGCAAGCTCCAGGCTCAGAGCTGTCAGCACAGAGCCTGATGCGGGACTCAAACTCAAACCGCGAGATCATGACCTGAGCCGAAGTCAGATGCTTAACCAACTGAGCCACCCAGGCGCCCCTCTATATTTCTATCCTTACATTAGAACCACACTCTTTTGATTACTGTAGCTTTGTAGTATGTTATGAAATGGAGAAATGGGACTAATCCTACATTGTTCTTCTTTTTCAAATTTGTTTTGGCTATTTGGGATCCTTTTCAATTTCATATGAATTTTATGACCAGCTCATCCATTTCTGCAAAAATAAAAAAGAAAGGAGGTGATGTCTTGACTAGTCTTACATTCAATCTGGAGGTACAATTTCGGGGAGCATTGCCAATTTTTTTAGAGAGACAGCATGAGTGGGGGAGAGGGGAAGATAGAGGGAGGGAGAGAGAGAGTGAGTGAGCAAGAGAGAGAGAGAGAGAGAGAGAGAGAGAGAGAAAATCTTAAGCAGGCTCCACACTTAGCTTGGACCCTGACACAGGGCTCGATTCCACAACCCTAGGATCATGACCTGAGCCAAAATCAAGAATCTGATGCTCAACCGACTGAGCCACACAGGCACCCTGGGGGAGTATTGCCATATTAACACTAATACCCCTTAACACTAATAAACCCTTAATCTACTTGCTATCTCTCTATATTTGCTTATGTTTGGCATTTCATAAAATTTAACCATACAAAATGTGGCTTTTGTGCCTGGCTTCTTCACTTAACATATGTTTTAAGGTTCATCCATGGTTCAGCACATATCAGTACTTTATTCTCTCTTATGGCTGTATAATATGCCACAGTATGGATATAAAGTATTTTGTTTATGTATCTATCAATTGATGAATATTTCGGTGTTTCCATTTTTTACTATTATATACAATACTGTTAGGACCTTTGGTGTATAAGTTTTTTTATGAACACATATTTTTAATTCTCTTGGGTATATACCTAGGAATGGAATTGCTAGATCATACATTAAGTCTATGTTTAACTTTGTAAGGTATGGCCAAAATGTCTTCCACAGTGGCTGCACCATTTTACATTCTTACCAGCATTATATAAGGGTTTGGTAATGGTTTCTTCGATTGACACCAAAAGCACAAGCAACCAAAGAATAAATAAGTTGGATTTCATGAAAATCAAAAACTGTTGTGCTTCTAAGTACATTATCAAGAATGTGAAAAGACAGGGGCCTGGGTGGCTCAGTTGGTTAAACGTCTGACTCTGGATTTTGGCTCAAGTCATGATCTCCAGGTTGGTGGGATTGAGCCCTATCAGCACAGAGCCTGCTTGGGATTCTCTCTCTCCCTCTCTTTTTGCTCATCCCCTGTTTGCACGTGCATGCACATACTCTGTCTCTCTTTCTCAAAATAAATAAATAAACATTAAAAAAAGAATGTGAAAAGGTGACTTGGAAAATTGTAGAAAATATTTGCGAATCATATTTCTGATAAGGTTTTAACATCCATAATACGTAAGTGACTTTCACAATTCAACAACAGAAAGACAAGCAACCCAATGAAAAATTGGCAAAGGACTTGAATAAAATTTTCTCCAAAGATATGTTACAAAAGGCCAACAAACACATGAAGAGATGTCCGTAAGGAAATGTAATTCAAAACCACACTGTGATACCACTTAGTACACACTAGGGTGGGTAAAAAAAAAAAAGTGGATAATAAACATCTTGGTGAGGATATACGGAGGTAGGAATTCTCATACATTCCTGGTGGGAACGTAAAATGTCGCAGCTGCTGTGGAAAACAGTTTGGCAGTTCCTCAAATAGTTAAACATAGAATTACTATGTGATCTAGTAGTTCTAGGTATATTCCCAAGAGAAATCAAAACATGTTCACACAAAAATTTGTACAGGAATGTTTACAGCAGCAATTTCATATTAGCCAAAAGGTGGAAACAAACCAAATGTCCGTCAGCGGGTAAAAGGATAAACAAAATATGGTGTAATCATAAATGGAACATTATTCAGCCCTAAAAAGGAATGATGCATGCTACAACATTGATGGACCTTTATTTTTTAAAAAATTTTTAAATGATTATTTATTTATTTTGAGATAAAGGTGGGGTGGGGTAGGGACAGAGAGAGAAAGGGAGAGAGTGGATCTCAAGCCGGCTCCACACTGTAGGCCCAGTGCAGGGCTCTATCTCATGAACAGTGAGATCGTGACCTGAGCCAAAATCAAGGGCGGGATGTTCAACCGACTGAGCCACCCGGGTGCCCCCACTGATGGGCCTTTTAAACATAATGCTAACTGGGGCACCTAGCAGGCCCAGTCTGAGGAGCATGTGACTCTTGCTCTCTCAGTCATGAGATCGAGCCCCACATTGGCTGTAGAGATTACTTACATAAATAAACTTAAAAAAAAAAACTAAAACATAATGCTAATTGAGAGAGGCCAGACACAAAAACTCACATA
Source organism: Felis catus (assembly GCF_018350175.1). NCBI lineage: Eukaryota > Metazoa > Chordata > Mammalia > Carnivora > Felidae > Felis > Felis catus. The sequence continues at coordinate 107,040,833 of NC_058386.1, forward strand.
CTATATGATTAAAATTTATTTTAATGTTTAATTATTTTTGAGAGAGAGAGAGAGAGAGAGAAACACAGTGCAGTAGGGGAGGGGCAGAGGGCGAGGGAGACCCAGAATCTAAAGCAGGCTCCAGACTCTGGGCTGTCAGCACAGAGCCTGATGCAGGGCTCGAACTCATGAACCACGAGATCACGACCTGAGCTGAAATCAAGAGGCAGATGCTTAACCAACTGAGCCACCCAGGTGCCCCATTTTGTTATTAATTTTTATATCACATTGTTCCCTTTTTCCCAAGTGGACAGAGCTATTATAGGAAATCCACTGGTGGGAATAAAAAATGTGTCATTAAAAATCATTAAAAATGACACATGAAAAGACTGTATTGCAACATAAAAATTATTTCTGTTATAATGTCAAGTGAGTGATAGATATGATTCCAGCCCCAATTTTTGAAGTGTCTATTGCATTAGGTATATGTTGTGGAAAGAGGCCTGACAGCTCCAACCCTGATGGAATATGCAATCTAATGGGGAAAAGAAAGTATAAAATAAAATATCACGGGCCATAATAGATATGAAAAATTGTACTATTCGGAGATCAAAAATGGAACCAAAGTCAGATTTCTTTCCGCCTATACTTTCTTGATTTCTGCATTATTTAAACTTGGCTCTTTAAGGGGCGCCTGGGTGGCGCAGTCGGTTAAGCGTCCGACTTCAGCCAGGTCACGATCTTGCCGTCTGTGAGTTCGAGCCCCGCGTCAGACTCTGGGCTGATGGCTCAGAGCCTGGAGCCTGTTTCTGATTCTGTGTCTCCCTCTCTCTCTGCCCCTCCCCCGTTTATGCTCTGTCTCTCTCTGTCCCAAAAATAAATAAGCGTTGGAAAAAAAAATAAACTTGGCTCTTTGTTATGGTTGATATATGGCTGCTCAGAATATCAGGGGCTCCTTGTTTCTTTGAGCACATGCAGAAGAGGGGGTTGCCTCTGAAACTCTTCCAGAACATGAAAGAAAAACTTTTCTCAAAGCCCCCAGGAAATTGCTACACTCACTAGCCCCAATTGGGTCATGTTTTTAGACAGTCAATGCCAGGGAATGGGATTATGTTGATTTAGATTTGCATTATGTTAATTTGCTAAAATTGGAATCAGAAGGCAGTCAGGGCAGGGATGTAACATTAAGGAACAGGAGGTGGCCACCAAAATAAGGAGGAGTGGATATTGGCGAAGTTACCACAGGGTCTGTCTGGCACAGGGTCTTGGTTTGGCCACTGATACCTTGGAAATCCCCACCCCCAAAATTGCCTTCCCTGCCTTCGTAAGGAATTATATCCATATATTTTCCATTGAATCTACCTCCCTGTTTTCATCCAACTCAGAGTACCTATGGCTCCTTCTTGCCATGTTGTTGCCCTCAGCTATGACTATTTCCTTGAATTTATTACTCTGAATATATCTTCTTTCTCTGCACTGTCTCTTCTGCTTGGGCCTTACCGGTTTTATTGCATTCACTGATCCAAAAAGATGTCAGAAGAGAAGTCCTTACTTCCATCCCTGAATTGAACGTAATAGAGGTTTAGTAATATTTTCTTTCTACACCTTTGAGGCTTCTTCCTCAAGCCAAGCTCAAAACTTGTGCCAGATAGTGGCTATGTGACAAAACCTGTCTGGTTCTCCTCTGTAAAACGAAAAGCATTGTCCTGATCCATTTCCAAGGACTGGCTCCACTGCCCAATTCCGTGGCCCCGAACAGGATTCGGGTGGGAGGAAATGATTGTGAACATGAAGGGGGAGGTGTTGAAGCCCACACTGCTTTGCAGAATTCGAGGGAGGTTTTGCCCTTTATTCTGCATTGGGCTCCGCACCGAATCTGAACAACCAAAACGATACTCCGAAGAGAGGGCCGACGGGGCCTGGCCTCCCTTCCCCCACGCGCGCATCTTCAGCGCTGAGAGCAGCGCAGCCTCGCCCGGCCTCAGTCGCCAACATGCAGCACGGCTCGCTGGGGGACGGCAGCCAGCCGTGGAACCGGCAATGGATCCAGATGCGTCCGCAGCTGCTTCTCCTTGTGGCTCCGCTTCAGGGCGGAGGAAGGAGTGAGAAGAGCGGGAGGCAGGATGTGCGGGCGCCCGCCGCGCTGCGCTCCCCGGGGGGGCCTGCGCGCCTCTCCCGCCCACCCCGCCTCCCCCCACTGAGGGCTTTGTCCTCCAGCTGGTCCGCGGTCGCTCCCGATTCCCGCCGGCTCTTCCGCTTTCCCTCACCCACCCTGCTTCCTCCGCAGGTGACTAAGGGGTTAACTAGCGGCTTTTCCAGGCGCAGCGGGCGCCAGAGCGGGAGCTGAGGCCAAGCCCTAGGGCTCAGACCACCCCAGGGAACAATTGCCCGCCCGAGGAGGCCCACCAGTTCAATTCCCGGGCGGGGGGCGGCCATTTCGTCCCGGGAGGGGGTCCCCATCCTCGCTGGGACCCAGAGCCCCCTGGGGCAAAGTAAGCCTGGGCGCTCTCCTGGCCAAAGCGAATTTTAGTCCCGATGATTGGATGCGGCCACAAGGCTGCAGGCAGTTTCAGGCTGGGAGAGGGGCGCCCCTGGCCCGCGCTCCTCTGCAGGGTGCCAAACTCGCTGTCGGCTCCACGAGGACCAGCTGAGTGGGGCGGCGACTCACGGTCACGAGCCCGCGGGCGGCGCGCTCGGCTGGGGCGGGTGCCGGGGTTCTGGGGCAAGTGGGAGAGCACGTGGCTTTGGCGCGTAGCGAGCTTCGTGGGCTCAGCAGGTCCAGGGCTGGTCACTCGCGGACCGGGCATCAAAACCGGGAGGAAGCCCGGCGAGAGTGACATTAGGGGTCAGTGTCTCTGTTTCCTTTTTAACAACGCGCCTTGGACCTGCAGTGGGGAGCTTTCCGACCCCAGACTGGGTTGGGGACTTAACGGCCACAGCTCGAATTCAGCGCTGCTGAAGGCGTGTTCCCTGCAACTTGTCAATTCTGTCCTTGCCTGGCAAGCCGGTCCCTTCTCGTCCTTCCTCGCCGCCCAGTCCCGGGCTCTCCCCCCTCCTGCTCACACTGTTTTGGTAACAAATGGGGGACATTGGAAACCAGCCCAGCGCCCCAAACTTTCAAACTCTTCCTGATGCCCTGCCCCATCTCCCCACTCTCCACTTTGGGCTTTGGTCTGTCTCCCACGGAGCCCCTCTTCTCAGCTTTAGGACCTCCCAGAAGTGGCCAAAGATGAATCCCAGCAGCAGCGCACGGCCGCTAATAGGGATCGGCTCGACTTCAGTGCCGCAGGAGAATTTTCCGCGGCATCTTGGAGTTTACAAAAGGAGCAAAACAAAGAAACAAAAAAGGCGATGTGGAGACTAGGTAGCGTGAACTCCCATCTACTTTGGGTAGTAGTTCGGGGACCTGGAGTCCAGCTTCCCCAAGTTTGACATCTAAATGATGTAATGTCTAGCCTTGCAGATTTAAAATGTGAATGCCAGAGGGGTCATTCGATTTAACCACTTAAAAAGATAACAGTGTAATCATATGTCAGCCTCTGATCCTGATATTTGTTAGGAATTTAGGGAAGGGGTCTTATATGAAAAAAATATTTTTTTCAACATCCCTTTCCATTCCCCTCCCAAGATCATATTAATATAGTTGATGATAACCTGAAAGGTGTCAGTTATAGGAAAGCCAGTACAGAGCTAGAATTTCCAGCCATTTGAGCGGGGCACTTTTATTTTAAGACTGCTTTGGAATTTTATGGGGGAGGGGGGTAATAACTAATGACAAAAAATATATCAGCTGAAACCAGAGGGCCTGCCCTTACTTTTAATGGGTTGGATTTTGTTGTTGACTGCTGGGTAAGAGGCAGGACCAATACCTGCTCTATAGAACTGTGTTATAATGAATCTTTCCTGCGGCAGAGTTATTGGACACGATTTTGACTGCATCCATGTAAATGTAAATGTAATGAGATTTACTTTTTTCCAAAGTGGAGATCATAAGCAAAACTTTACAATTCAAACTTAATCTTAGAATCTCTCATATAAGTGGTTTTCTAGAATAGAACATAACTAATATTTCCAAGTGGTGTTTGGTAATAGTATCACTTAATATATTTGCCTTATATTTGTGGACTGTTATTTAAAATGTTAAGGAAATAAGTGAGACAAATAAGTAGAAATTTAGATTTAAAATTAGATTTTATGGGGTGCCTGGTGGCTCAGTTGGTTAAGCGTCTGACTTCGCCTCAGGTCACAATCTCACGGTTTATGAGTTTGTGCTGACATCTCAGAGCCTGGAGCCTGCTTCAGATTCTGTGTCTCCCTCTCTCTCTGCCCCTCCCCTGTTCGTGTTCTGTCTCTCTCTCACTCAAGAGTAAAATAAACATTAAAAAAATAAAAATAAATAAAAAGTAAAGTTAGATTTTATTTTTGCAGTAGTGCTGTCTTTAAGTTTACTTTCTGCATATTTATGACTAATTTCCATTATTAAATTTTTATCCTATTTGTGTACTTTGTTTTTATTGTTTTAAAGTTTATTTATTTTGAGAGAGACAGAGACATTGCGAGTGGGGGGAGGGCAGAGAGAGAGGGAGAGAGAGAGAATCTCAAGCAGGCTTCGCACTGCTAGAGCATCTCCCAATGTGGGGCTCGAACCATCAAAGCCATATATGATTGCGACTTGAGCTGAAACCAAGAGTTGGAGGCTTAACGGGCTGAGCCACCCATATGCCCCTGTCCTTTGTTTTTCTAACTTTTAAAACTCATAGTTTTTTATAAGCATTCCGGAAGCAAGGTCCATTTGATCTCATAAGGAGGGTATGAGAATTATATACAGGAAACTTTTTAAAGTGTTTAGCACAATATCTGGAATTTCTTAAGCACTCTATAAACATTCATTCCTCTTTTTCTTCTCTTCCAATGAAAAGTTACAAATTGATTTTGATACAAAACCCATATTAGTAACTCTTAAGAAGTCTTGGATGCTCCTTAGAGAGGCAGCTGTTTTGAAATCCTACAGTTTGCCCTGAATAAGATGATGCACGTGTTATCGTTTTTAGCTGCTCAACAAGAAATTATGTAAGTCAGGGAAATCAAACTCTTTTTATAAAATTGGGGTCACTGGAGGGGCGTCTAGGTGGCTCAGTTAAGCGTCCGATTTCAGCTCAGGTCATGATCTCAAGGTTCATGAGTTCAAGCCCTGCATCAAGCTCTCTGCTGTCAGCACAGAGCCCGCTTCAGATCCTCTGCCTCCCTCTCTCTCTGCCCCTCCCCTGCTTGCACTTTATCTCTCAAAAATAAAGAAACATTAAAAAAAATTGGGGCATTGGAGAAGTTCGCCGCATTAAAACAACTTTGGTTTTGGAAATTATTGGAAAAATTGGGGCAACCCAGATTTTGATGACAGAATGCAGGTTCTTAGAAGATGCTTTAGTTCCTCAAATCTTTTTGAAACCAGTGGGGAGATGTTTACCTCACAACGTAGTTGTGAGACCTAAATGAGCTTATGTATACCAAGAGCTTGTCATGATCAATGTTAGTTCTTTTTGCGATGTAATTTTGTTTTCATGTATTCTACTATTTATATTTTGAGAATAACCAGCTTGAAATGATTTCCCTCTACACATTGAACTGATACTTATGATAGATGTTCAGTGCTATCCAACTGAAATAATTTTTTAATGTTTATTTTTGACAGAGATAGAGAAACAGAGTGGGAACAGGGGAGGAGCAGATAGAGAGGGAGACACAGACTCTGAAGCAGGCTCCAGGCTCTGAGCTGTCAGCACAGAGCCTGACACGGGGCTCATACTCATAAACTGTGAGATCGTGACCTGAGCCGAAGGTGGACACTTAACTGACTGAGCCACCCAGGCGCCCTGAAATAACTATTTTTTTAAAGTAGGCTCCACCCCAAAGTGGGGCTTGAATTCACAACCCTGAGATTAAGAGTTGCATGCTCTACTGAGTCAGGCAAGTGTCCCTGAAATAAGTATTTTAATGTGGTTATGTCATAATGTGCTATTTTTCTTTTTTCTTTTCTTTTCTTTTCTTTTCTTTTCTTTTCTTTTCTCTTTCTTTCTTTTTCTTTCTATTTTTTTTTTTTTTTGCATGGAGCAGAGCATTTTCTTGGCATCTAGTATAGATAAGTATTTAGAGATGATGCAATAATGTACTAATTGTCCTGAGCCAAATATCTTCTCTCCATTGGTGATACCACTACCTCTCATTGGGTCCACTTTCTTGATTCCTTGTTGTTCGAATACTGTTCCTAATACTTCTCCAGTCCTGCCTCTCTCCCATACTTCACTTTTCCTCAGTATCTTTTTGTCCAACTTGGAGTCCTCTACTCTTCTCTTGGATGTCTGTACTCTTGTTTTGGGGCTATTCACATGGAAGTCCTTTAACCATCCCAAGTCCTTTCATTCATGGAACATTTACTGAGATTCCACTATATTCTACTCACTGGAACCACCTGGGCAAACCAAAAATGATCAGTCCACATTCTCTGGGCAGAGGGAGTGCTCAGTCTAATGGGGAAGACAGATTACTGTACTATATGATGACAAGTGCTATATAATAGGAACAGCCCTTGGAGTAGTGGAAGCACAGAAACAGAAGCAGTACTTGTTTATGAAACCTTCAAGACATAGCCCATACCTAGTGAAAATGATAATCTGTTGCATAATGCAAAGAGCAGATAATTTATGCCTGGAGACAAGTGGTCTTGGTCAAGTGAGTTACTGTCTCTGGGTAGCAGATTCCTCACAAGTAAAGCAAAAGTGTTGAACAAAATCATGATTTCCAAAGTGTGTTTCATAGAATATTACTAATGTGCAAATAAAGAGTTCCATGATCAAATACATTTGTGTGTTACTGGATTAAACAAAATTAAAGAGATTTGTTTATTGTTGAATTTATCAGTTTTTAATTGGTTATTTTAAATTCCAAATCTTTAGGAAAGGAATATAATTCTTCACATCTTTTTTACATGATGGAATCCCTCTGTATCCCTCTATATCAGATTAAGTTTAACTGCTACATAAGAGTTTCAAGAAATATTTTAACACCTTTAGGTCTATAGTTGATTGTTAGTTTATTTTTATATATGACATAAAATGAGTCAAACTTTATTTTTTTGCATAAGGTTATCCAATTTTGACAGGATCATTTGTTGAAAATATCCTTGTCACTTTGGTCAAAAATCAGGTGGCCATATATGCAACCTGTACCTTCTATTCTGGACCCTCTATTCCGTTCTATTGGTCTGTGTCTCTATCCTGGCAATACTACTGTCTTGATTACTGTACCTTTATAATAAATCTTAAAACCAGGTAGTATGTCTTTTAACTTTGTCATTATTTTTCAAAGATGTTTTGCTTATTATTCTAGGTTCTTTCCATACCAATTATGAATTTTAGAATCAGCTTGTCAATTTTTACAAGAAAGTCTCCTAGGATTTTGGTTGGTATTTGTTGAATCTATTTATCAATTTGTGGAGGAATGACAACTTACTAATATTGAGTCTTTCAATCCATGAGTAGAGTATATCTTTCTATTTAATTCTTATTTAATTTCTCTTAGTAATGTTTTTGTAGTTCTCAATGTATAAGACTTGGACATTTTTAACCCAATTATCCTGAAGTATTTCATGTTTTTGATGCTTTAAAAAATTTAATTTCCAGTTGTTCGTGGCTAATGTGTAAAAATACAGTTGATTCCTGTGTATTGACTTCCTGCAACCTTGTGGAACTCAATTAGTCGTTGTTTGTTTATGCATTCTGGAAGATTTTATGTTTTGACAACTTATCATCCATGACTAATGAGAAGTTAATGTTTTCCTTTCCTTAAGGTTTTCCAGTTTAGATGCATTTTTTTTTCTTGACTTACTGGCTTGGCTAGAATCTCCAGTATAATATTGAATGGAAATGGTAAAAGTGGATAGCCTTGCCTTGTTCCCGATATTAGGGGGAAAGCATTCAATTCACTCTGTCATCATTAAATGTGATTTAGCTGTAGGTCTTTTATAGTTACCTTTCTTCTGATTAAGGAAGATTCCTTTTATTCCTACTTTGCTAAGAGATTTTATGCTAAGATGTTGCATTTTTTCAACTGCTTTCTCTATGTCTAATGAGATGATGATATGTTCTTTATTCTTTTGTTAATATGGTGAATTACAGTGATTTTGATTGTTCAACCTACTTTGCATTCCTCAGATAAACCTCATTTGGTCATGATGAAGTAGCTCTTATACATATAGATTCAATTAGCTAAAATTTTGCTCAGAATTTTTGAATTTTTTAAGTTTGTTTTCTGAGACAGAGAGAGAAAGCGAGCAGGGGAGGGGCAGAGAGAGGGAGAGAGAGAACCCCAAGTAGGTTCTGTACTGTCAGTGCAGAGCCCAACTTGGGGCTTGAACTAATGAACTATGGGATCATGACCTGAGCCAAAATCAAGAGTTGGACGCTTAACCAACTGAGCCATCCCAGCACCCCAAGAATTTTTGCATCTAAGTTTATGAGCGGTATTGGTCTTTGTTTTCTTATAACGTCTTTAATTGTGGTATCTATAGGATCTATAACTTCTGTTCTTTCTCTCAATCCTAATATTGGTTAGTTGGGTCCTGGTCAATCTTTCTAGAGGTTTATCTATTTTACTGACATTCTCAAAGAACCGGCTTTTCTTTGTTGTTGTTGTTGTTTTTAATTTTCAGTGTTTGATTTCTGTCTTTACTTTAGGTTTAAGTTTGCTTACTTTAGGTTTAATTTGTCCTTTGTCTTCTAGTTTCTCAAGGTGAAATTTGAGGTCACTGTTTCAAGATCCTTAATGTTTTCTAATATAAGTATTTACTGCCATAAAATTTCTTCTAACCATGGCTTTATCTCCATCCCACAATTTTTGCTGTTTTCATATTCATTCAGTTTCAGATGCTTTATAATTTCTCTTTTGATTTCTTCCTTGACCCCTGTGTTATTTAAAAGTTTGTTTCTCAGGTTCCAAATATTTAGGCATTTTCTAGAAATCTTTGTTTTATTGATATAATTTAATCTAATCTAGTAAAATCTAATTTAATTTCATTGGGTTCAGAGAACACACAGTTTTATAATTCTAATACTTTTAAATGTGTTGTGAATTGTTTTGTGGCCCAGAATATGGTCTATTTTGGTAAACGTTCTCTAGCCATGTGAAAAGAATGTATATTCTGTTGTTCATTGGAGTGTTTTATAAATTTCAATTAGGTCAAGTTGGTAGACAGTGTTAAGTTTTCTATACCCTTACTGATTTTCTGTCTACTTTTACTATCAATTATTGAAAGATATGTTGAAATCTCTAAGAGTGTATTTGTTTATTTTTCATTTCTTTTTTAAAAATTTTTTAAATCTTTATTTTTGAGAGAGAGAGAGAGAGAGAGAGAGAGGGAGAGAGCAGAGAAGGAACAAAGAGAGAGGGAGGCAAAGAATCTGAAGCAGGCTCCAGGCTCTGAGCTGTCAACACAGAGCCCCACAACTCACCAACCGCGAGTTCATGACCTGAGCCAAAGTCGGACACTTAACTGACTGAGCCACCCAGATGCCACCTTTCATTTCTATTCTATCAGTTTCTGTTTCATATATTTTGAAGCTGTTATTAGATGTATAAATATTTAGAATTGTGTGTCCTCTTGCAAGATTTACCCACCCTTTTATTTTTTAATTTTTAAAAATGTTTAAAAAATAAAATATTTCATTATTTTGAGAGAGAGAGTGAGTGGGGGAAGGATAGAGAGAGAGAAGGAAAGAGAATCCCAAGCAGCTCCATGGTGTCAGCACAGAGCCCAACATGGGGCTCTATCTCATGAACTGTGAGATCATGACCTGAGCCAAAATCAAGACTTGGACACTTAACCAACTGAGCCACCCAAGCACTCCCCCCGCCCCCTTTATAATCATATAATGTCCTTCCCTCTCTCTACTCATGTTTTTCTATTTTTTTAATGTTTATTTATTTTTGAGAGAAAGAGAAAGAGACAGAGCGTGATCGGGGGAGAGACAGAGAGAGAGGGAGACACACAATCTGAAGCAGGCTCCAAGCTCTGAACTATCAGCACAGAGCCTGTCGTGGGCCTAGAACTCAAAAGCTGTGAGATCATGACCTGAGCTAAAGTTGGACACTTAACCAACTGAGCCACCCAGGCACCCCATCTCTCTACTCATTTTTAATTGGATTGCTTCTCTTTCTGTTGAATTATGAGAGTTCTTTATTCTAGATACTAAAACTATTATCAGATATATGATTTGCAAATATTTTCTCCCTTTCTGTGGATTGTTTTTCTACTTTCTTGGTAGTGTCTTCTAAGGCTCAAAAATTTCTATTTTTTAATTTATTTTAGTTTTTTTTCTTTTTTAAGTTTATTTAATTAGACAGAGAGAGCGAGAGAGTGAGCACAGGGGAGGGGCAGAGAGAGACAGGGAGGGAGAGAGAATCCTAAGCAGGCTCTGTGCTGTTAGCGTGGCACCCGATGAGGGACTTAAACTCATGAACTGTGAAATCATGACCTGAACTGAAATCAAGAGGTGCTTAACCAACTGAGCCACCCTGACACTCCTTAATTTTTTTTGAGGCACAAAAATTAAAAAATTTTGAAGAAGTCTAATTTATCTAAATTTCCTATATTGTTTGTTGTTTATAATATTTCCTTATTTTGTTGCCTGGAAGATCTATGGTGATATCCCTGCTCTTATTTCTGATAATGGTAATTTGTGACTTCCCTTTTTTTTTCCTCATTAGTCTGGATACAGGTTTATAAATTTTGTTGATCTTTTGAAATAACCAGCTTTTGGTTTCATTGATTTTCTCTATTTTTTCCTGTTTTCTATTTCATTGATTTCTGCCTCTGCTTTAATAATTCCTTTCTTCTGCTTACTTTGAGTTTCATTTCTTCTTATTTTTCTAGTTCCTGAAGATCAAAGCTGGAGTCATTGATTTGAGGCCGTTTCTTCTTTTCTTATATAGGAATTCAGTGCAATAAATTTCCTTCTAAATACTGCTTGAGCTGTAGCCCACAGCTTTTGTTAGGTTGTGTTTTCATTTTCATTTAGTTCAAAATACTTTCTAATTTCTCTTTCAGTGTCTTGTAGCAGTGAATTTCAGGGATACACATGTAATATCTGTGTCCGGTAAAGACCATTTTGAGTCTCAGGTTTTGGATCACAGATGGGAAGACTGGTCACATATGTACATCTTATTGACGAGTGGCCATGACCAGGAGATTCAGGACCCCAACAATGAAACCAGGTTCACATCATCAATCTTCATGTTTGTGCAAAGTAATCATAACAAGATAGCATGGCCATGGCCTATTACTGTAGGTGTACACAACAAAATCATCAATCCGTTGTTGTTAAAAAACAACACTTAGATCCTCATGGGTTGCCTAAGGGTCTCTCATGGTTCTCCTGGAGACAGACAAGGAGTAAGCCACCAGACCTGCTCTGTTAACTCTTTCCTCATAACACCCAAATCCCTATTGATAAACCCTGCCAATCTGAGGTTAAGGCCTCAGAGATGGGGGAGTAAAGGATGGTTAGGGATTGGGCACCATTTGGTCTATAATCACATATAACTAGGAGTCATTTGTTTTAATGGGAATTACTCTCTTTTTCATTTGAAAATATAAGGGATAGACACCTCTATGTTTTGTAGGTTTGCTTTCTCCTGATTATGTCAACCTTCCCAGACTCTTAAAAAGAAGATCCAAAGTTTTTACCATGATATACACAGCCCTACCTGATCTCCTTCCACTCATGACCTCTCTGACCTCATCTCCTACTGCTGTCCCCCTTCATCCCTCTGCTCCAGCCACCCTGGTGACCTCAGGGTTCATCAAACAGGCTCAGTCCTGCTTTGGGGCCTTTGCTGTTACTGTTCTCTTTGCCTGGAATGAAATCCTCATAGCTCACTCGCTCACCTCCTTCACACCTCTCCACAAATATCACATTAGATAATGTGGCCTTCCTGACTAATCCAAAACAGCAGCCCCTGCCATTCTCTGTGTCCTTTCCCTGCTTCATTTTTCATCACACCTGACAATATGTCATCCACCTGAATATCGACTTCCTTTCTGTTCACCCCTCCCCCAACCAGACTGTCTATTTCAAGGGGGCAGGGACTGTTTCTAGTTCACTGCTAGGTCCCCGTGCCTAACACGATGCGTGGCACCCGACAGGTGTTCCATAAGTACCTATCCAGTGACTGGGTGAATAAATTGCAACTGTTTGTCTGTCTGTCTACCTACCTACCTATCTATCTGACACTGAATGGAGGGGAAGGAAAGTATTTAAAGCACAAAAGATTCCTTAGTCTCAGTTCCAGACTGTAGAGGAAATGCTCAATGGAATTCCCAACTTTTCTCTCAGGATTAGAGTATGCAAACATTATATTTAATACCATAAAACTTCTTTTATAAAGATGATTTTAGTTTCTCCTTGGAGGTTTACGCTGTACAAAAGATTTTTTATTTTTATTTTTTATGATTGGAAGTAACACTTTTGTAGAAGAAAATGTAAATAGTGCAGAAAGCACTAAAATACAAAGTGAGAGTCCTCTGGACTGCAGGCTGGGGAGAGAGGGCGGGTGGGGGAGTGCACTGTGATGGAGACAGCTGGAACGGGGCGGCTGCGTCACAGCAGCTGTGCCGGTGGGGCTCATCAAAATGTCCCCATGCAGAAACTGGCCACATTGGACTCCCTTGCTTGACTGTTTCTATCCTTTGCCTGTTTTTCTACGAAAATACCTTTAAGTGTTTGTATTTATTTAATTTGTAAAGCTTGTTGTATATTAAAGACCTTTTTGTCTGTCAAATTAGTTACATTCCGCCCCCCCCCAAATTATTGCTTATCTTCTAACTTCTTGGTGTTTTCAGCCATGATTTTTATTGTGTGGTTGGTCCCAATAATTCTTTTTAATTTTTTTAAAACATTTTAATTTATTTTTGAGAGACAGAGCACGAGCGGGGGAGGGACAGAGAGAGAGGGAGACACAGAATCCAAGGCAGGCTCCAGGCCCCAAGCTGTCAGCACAGAGCCTGATGCAGGGCTCAAACCCACAAACTGTGAGATCGTGACCTGAACTGAAGTCGGAGGCTCAACCGACTGAGCCACCCAGGTGCCCCCAATAATTCTTCTTTTTTAATGCTTCTTTATATTTGAGAGAGAGAGAAAGAGAGCGTGAGCAGGAGAGGGGTAGAGAGAGAGGGAGACATAGAATCCGAAGCAGGTTTCTGTGGGTCAGCACAGAGCCTGATGCGGGGCTTGAACTCACAAACTGCGAGATCATGACCAGAGCCCAAGTCGGATGCGTAACTGACTGAGCCACCCAGGTGCCCCTGGTTCCAATAATTCTTTGTTTGATGTCTCTGCCTCTGATAGCATGCTTAGAAGGTCTCCTCCACCCCCAGGATGATCAAAGTGTTCAGCTACACGTTCTTCGAGTACTGTCATGGTTGCACCTCATTTTTCATGTTTAAATTGCCAGGGCAACCAGAATTTACTTGATGAACATAGACATCTCCTGAGTGCTTGTGACGAGCCAGGCTCCGTTCCACATGCCTTATGTGGATCGTCTCATTTGAATGCTCAGTAACCCCAGAGGTTGGTGCTAGTAGGTTCTTTGTTTTCACAGCTGAGGAAACTTAAGGACGGGAAGGTTGGGTACTTATTCAAGACCACACAGCTGGCAAAACCTGGTCCATCCAGTGGTAAAGCCTACACAAGGTTGTAGTGAGGATTAGAGTCAGCGTGGGTGACTTTCTGGAAAAAAGGAGGCATTCAATAGAAGATAAAGTTCATTATGATTGCATACTTCTCAGAAGCATAATTTCTTTTTTTTTTTAATTTTTTTTTCAACGTTTATTTATTTTTGGGACAGAGAGAGACAGAGCATGAACGGGAAATGGGCAGAGAGAGAGGGAGACACAGAATCGGAAACAGGCTCCAGGCTCCGAGCCATCAGCCCAGAGCCTGATGCGGGGCTCGAACTCCCGGACTGCGAGATCGTGACCTGGCTGAAGTCGGACGCTTAGCCGACTGCGCCACCCAGGTGCCCCATCATAAGCATAATTTCTGATGGCTGCATATTATTTGAAAAATGGTATATTTTTAAGGGAAGTACACTTCTGAAATGTTCCTTCGAAAGCATGTTTAGAATTCCATGGTAACAAAACCTTTCTCTTTTAAAAAGTTTATATATTTCTTTTGAGAAAGAGGTTGGGGGTGCGGGGGGAGGCAGAGAGAGAGGCAGAATCCCAAGCCGGCTCCACCAAGACAGGGCAGAGTCCGATGTGGGGCTTGATCCCATGAACTGCAGGATCATGACCTGAGCCGAAATTGAGTCAGACACTTAACCGACTGAGCCACCCAGTCACCCTCAAAACCTTTATTTTAAGGAACAATTGTCATAAAGATAAATCCTGGGAGAATCTGTATGAACATGTGAAGAGTTTCATTGGATAATGGGATTATTATAATTTTTTTAAAAATCTTTTTTCTCTCTGTATTCCAGTTTTCATAAAAGGGTTAAAAATTTTTTTCTGATCTGAAAAATAGCCACAATAACTCCTGTTTTTTTAAAGGCTATGATAAAATGGTGCAGCTGCTGTGGAAAACAATTTGGTGGTTCCTTAAAAAGTTAAATATATAGAATTACCATATGATTCATCAATTCCATTCCTAGGTATTTACCCCAAAGAGTTCAAAGCGAGGACTCAGATTCTTGTACACCACTGTTCATAGCAGCATTATTCACAATAGCCTAAAGGTGAAAACAACCGAAATGTCCATCAGTAGATGAATGGATAAACAAAATGTGGTACATACATACAATGTAATAATTATTGTAAGAAGGAAGGAAATTCTGATACAGTGTATAACATGGATGAATGTTGAAAACATGCTAAGTAAAATAAATCACACAAAAAGACAAATATTGTATGATTTCATTGATAAGAGGTACCTAGAATAGTCAAACTCCTAGAGACTGAAAGAATGATGGTTATCAGGGGTTGGGGGGAGAGGAGATGTGGAAGTGATTGTTTATTTATTTATTTTAAAAAAATATATGAAATTTATCGTCAAATTGGTTTCCATACAACACTCAGTGCTCATCCCAACAGGTGCCCTCTCAATACCCATCACCCACCCCCCATCGGCCCTCAGTTTGTTCTCAGTTTTTAAGAGTCTCTTATGCTTTGGCTCTCTCCCACTCTAACCTCTTTTTTTTTTGGAAGTGATTGTTTAATAGGTTTCAGTTTGAGATGATGAAAGTTCTGGAAATGGAGAGGTGAAGGTTGCACAATATTGCGAATGTAGCTAACGCCACTGAATTGTACACTTAAAAGTGGTTAAATGGTAAATTTTTATGATTATGTATATTTTATCACAATAAACAGGGACCACAACAAAAGGAGTCAAAATTGGCAACTATCTCATAGAGTGTTGGGCTTAAATGAGATGGATAATTGATGTGAAGTTCTTAGCACAATGCCAGGCTTACGGGGAATCTTCAATAAAGAAGAAATGTTTTTCTACTAATTACAACCATTTAAAGAAGGGGCAGGCTTCGTTGGGGATGGAATTGGGGGTTCCTTGCTACTGGAAGTGTTTAATAGAAGGCAGACCAGACTTCTTAAGTTTCAAATACAAATGAATCACTTGGGGATAGTGCTAAAATGCAGATTCTAATTTAGATAGGTCCTGTGTGGGGCCTGAGATTTTTGAATTTCTAGCAAGTTCCAGGTGATGCTGATGCTACTAATTGGCCACATTTGAATAGCAGAGCATTAGATGATTTTTGGTTGGGGGAGGTATGTAATCATCTATCAGATGGAGCAATGAATTAGATTTCTTCTGCTCAGTATGGTGGCCAACTCACCACATGTGGCTATGGAGCACTTGGAAAGTTAGTCTGAACTGAGATGAACTGTGAGTGTAAAATACACAAAAACTTAGTATATAAATAAACTGTGAAATATCTCAATAGTTTTTATACAGATTATGTTCCAAAATGATATTACTTTGGATATATTGGGTTAAGTAAAATATTGTTTAAAAATTTTAAAGGGCTATGAATGGAAGGTGATTGGGCAGTATCTGGAGGGTGACACAGGATTAGAAGAGGATTTTGTTTTGGTACCCTGGGAAGAACATGAAGCTATTAGGAAGGATAAATGGATGGAGAGGTTGGCTGTCCAGGATGCAAGGGAAGGAGTGAGGGAGTGAGATTTGTGAGAAGCCAGGAGGTAAGACAAGGTTTATGAGGTATATATACAATTATGTAAAAGATGGAGAGACTGGAAGGAGACACATAGAAATGTTAATGGTGTTACCTGGGTAGTTGAGGGGACTGCAAGGAAACACATAGAAATGTTAATGGTGTTATCTGGGTAGTGGGGGTGATGTTTACGTTTTATTTTACTTCTTTTGGATTTTTATCTTCTTGTTTATGATTTTTATATTTTCCCTTTCCCTCTATAAAGATACATAACTTTTAAAATTGGGGAAATGTGGGAGGACCATAGGTAAGAGGTAGCAGAGACACTGACTTCAGCACAAGGCCACCCTGTAGGAGCATGGGACAGAAACGTGCACATCACAAGAATGATAGCATAAGTATGTGTGTATGTCCCAAGAGAGGGCTAGAAGGAGGCTCTCCACACTGTTAAGAGTAGTAGTCTTTGGGTATTTGGTTTTGGGGTGATTTTTTACGTTCTTTCCACTTCTGTGTACAGTTTAAATGTTTTATGATGACTATGTACTTTTTTATAATCTGAAAAAGAAGCTATTGTAATTTTGAAAAATAGGTGTAGACTTCATCACGGAAAATAATTGTCCTGCTAAATTCTGTGTTGATAAAACCTCATCTTAGGCTCTCGTTCTGCTGATGTGAAAGAAGCTAGTGGCCATATTGTGAGCCATGGAAAGGGCCATGTTGCAGAAAACTGGAACAGCCTCAGGAGCTGAGAGTGGCCTCTGGCCAACATCGAGCAAGAAACTGAAGCCCTCAGTGCTACAGCTGCAAGGAAGTGAATTTCACAACCACCTGAGTGAGCTTGGAAGTGAATTTTTTCCTAATCAAGTCTTGAGATAAAAACATCTTGATTGCAGCCTTGTGAGACCCAGAGCCCAGGACCCCATTAAGATGTGCCTGGATTCCTAATCTGCAGAAACCAGAAGACAATAAATGTGTGGTGTTTTAAGCTGCTAAATTTGTGGCAGTATTTTTTATGCAGCAATAGAAAACTAATACAACCTTCCACCAGCAGTGTAAAAGAATTTGAGATGCTTTCCACCAACCCCCTTCTTGTCAGTCCTTCTAACTTTGGCCATGTTGGTGGGTTTGTATTGTGATTTTAATTTTAATTTTCTATATGCCTAATAATACTGAACACTTATTCATATGCTTATTGATCATTTGGGTGTACTCTTTTATGAAGTGTGTTTCAAGTATTTTCCCCATTAAAAAAATTGAGTTTCCTGTCTTTTTTTTCACGGGTATGCAGACTTAAGAAAAAAATTTTTTTAGATTATTTATTTTTTTAGTGTTTACTCAGAGAGAGAGATAATGAGCAGGGGAGGGGCAGAGAGAGGGAGACACAGAATCTGAAGCAGGCTCTGGGCTCCGAGCTGTCAGCACAGCACATGGGGCTTGAACTCATGAACCGTGAGATCATGACCTGAGCCGAAGTCGGACACTTAGCCGACTGAGCCACCCAGGCGCCCTGAAAAAAATTTTAATTATTGGA
Organism: Felis catus; assembly: GCF_018350175.1. Lineage (NCBI taxonomy): Eukaryota > Metazoa > Chordata > Mammalia > Carnivora > Felidae > Felis > Felis catus. The sequence continues at coordinate 107,058,579 of NC_058386.1, forward strand.
GTAGAACTGACATACAATGTTATATTAGTTTCAGGTGTATAACAGTGATTCGACAATTGTATATGTTTACACATTGCTCAGCATGGTAAGTGTACTTACATCTGTCACTATACAACATTATTACAATGTTATTGACTATATTTCCTACGCTGTACTTTTCATCTGCGTAATTTATTTCATAACTGGAAGTTTGTACCTGTTAATCCCTTTCACCTATTTTGCCCATTCCCTCATCCCCCTCCCCTCTGGCAACGACCGGTTTTGTTCTCCGTGTTTATGACTCTTTGGGTTTTTTTGTTTGTTTTTCAGATTCCTTTTTTTTTTTTTAAATGCTTACTTATTTGCTTTTGTGTGTGTGAGAGAGAACACAAGCCGAGGAAGGGCAGAGAGATAGGGAGACACAGAATCTGAAGCAGGCTCCAGGCTCCGAGCTGTCAGCGCAGAGCCCAACTTGGGGCTGGAATTCATGAACCATGAGATCATGACCTGAGCTGAAGTCAGACACTTAACGGACTGTTCCACCCATGCTCCCCTGTTTTTTAGATTCCACATATAAGTGGAATCAGGGGCACTTGGGTGGCTCAGTCGTTTAAGCGTTTGACTCTTGATTTTGGCTCAGGTCGTGATCTCATGGTTTGTGGTTTTGAGCCCCACATTGGTCTCTGCGGAGCCTGCTTGGGATTCTCTCTCCCTCTTTCTGCCCCTTCCCTGCTCTCTCTCTCTCTTAAAATAAATAACTAAACTTAAAAAAATAATTGAAATCATATGGTATTGGTCTTTGTCTGACTTGTTTTAGCACAAAACCCTTTAGATACATCCATATTGTCACAAATGGCAGGATCACATTCTTTTCTATGACTGAATGATATTCTATATACACACTGAGTTGCCTGTGTTTCTTTTTATTTATTATTATTTTTTTTTAGAGAGAGAGAGAGCGAGCGAGCACATGTTCAAGAGTCGGGGAGAGGGTCAGAGGGAGAGAGAGAATCTTAAGCAGGCTCCACGCTCAGTGCAGAGCCTGGCATGGGGCTTGATTCCACAATCCTGGAATCATGATTTGAGCTGAAATCAAGAGTCAGATGCTTAACAGACTGAGCCACCCAATCGCCCTGAGGTGTCTCTGTTTTTATTGCTGAGTTTTAGGAGTTCTTTATTTATAATGGATGTGAGACTTTGTAGGACATATGGATTAAAAATCTCTTTTCCCAGATTGTACCTTGCCTTTTCACTGTCTTGTGTCATTGAATAAAAATAGTATAATGGCTGACTTGTGATGTATACTTACACTGGAAGTATTCTAACAGAGACTGAATAACTGTTCATAATGAATATTATAGAAGCAACCTCTAAATCTCCTTCCAACTTGAAGATTCCAGTATTCTATCTTCTTCAATACTTTATCTCTTGGAGATATCAGAATTCAGGCATAACACAAGACAGAGTATAATCAAATACTGGTCTGTGTGATAGAGACTACAAATAGAAGGTAATTAAAAAGGAAAATAGCCAACTTTGATAATGAGGATTAGATCTTTTGTATGTTTTAGAAAAATGTTGAAAATAAACTAAGCAATCAAATAGCAAATGTGTTAAATAAAAGTGTGGTATGTGTTTATAATGGTGCTACAAATGCTATTTTAAATTCATCTATTGTAGAACTTTTAAAATAAGTCATTTGAAAACAAAGTTCCTTTTTAACAGGTTTATCTAGGTGATCAGTGAGATTAGCTGGTGGTAGCAGTGGCTGAGGAGGCAAAAGTGCTGTCTTGTAGAAAAATTGGGTGATTTGCTCACAGAGGGGGCCTAAATTCTACAAGGTTCGGTGACCTGGATGTGAGGGACAAGACCAGGTCCCCACTGGAGACATAGACTTCACATCATTGGAGAGAGTACAGTTCTTCCGAATAGGTATTCTAAGCTATGAGCCTGTTTGGCTGGAAGGGAGTGCTTTGCTTAGATGTAAATGGAAGGGAATTCAAATTTTGTAATGCATGCACATGGTTTTTATATTATCTATTTTTAGTAAGAAAGTTTTTGAAAGTAACAAGGGAATTATTAAAGCTGAATCAGTATAGCATGGCTATAGCCTAGCCTATAGCCTAGGCTCTTGAGTCAGACCCAAATTTGAATCCCAGCTCTGCCATTACCAAGTTACTCTAGTAACTTCTTAAGACCTCAGTTTTCTCATCTACCAAAAGGGGAAAATAATAGTACCTGTCTCATTGAGTAGTTGTCTGCACATGAAGCTATTTGCCTCATGCTTGGTAATCATTGTACGTCAGGTGGTATTATGTGTGCTGCCCGAAGAAATTTTTTAATAGGGGTAAAAACCAAGGTGTTGACTAAAATGAGAAAGGTCCTTTCACAACAAAGGTATTCCAAGGATTAATTGAACAATCACTTATGTGATTGTTAATTCAACAATCACTTATGTGATGTTCCTGGCATTTACCCGCTTTTCCTTGTACTCACCACATAAGCCCTGTTGTTTCGTATCCTCGCGTCATTTCGGAACGTTCGCGTGTGAGGTTTGAAAATCAAAAGTAGTCCATTGGCCAACAGAATTACCCAGGGTGCTTTGCAACCATTCCTTCTGGTACCAGGGGGCCAGAAGCTGGTCAGTGGGCTTGGTCAACCGGCTCGCTCGCTCGTCATTCTCCGGCTGGTTGTGAGGTTCGGATTAGCTTGGACTCCCCCGTCAGCACTTATACTCTCAAGAGTTTAACTTTTTGTGGTCCCACTTTCTGTTTCCAATCTGCTTTTTCTCAATCGTGTGCTTTGAGTACAGGGCCTGAGTCTGAGTCCTCAGTCGCTAATACCTGGCGTCTAGTCGGTGCTGAGGTTTATTTACTTACTTGATCTTTATTTTCTTAACGACTTCGGACACTTAATTAAATACCGCTCACTCCTTACCCTCATTTTCCTACTTTTAACTCCTTTGCTCCGCCCCCCTAACTTTCCCTCCTTTTTCGTACTTTGCGCGCAGGCGCCTTGCCCCACCCCTTCACTACAGTCTGCAGGCCCCTCGCGTCCCTTAGGTTTGGCTGGCCCCACTCTTCTTGCCCCCCCCCCTTCCTAGTCCAATACGCGTCGCCACCCCCCCTTCTTGCTCCTAGTACGCGCCGCACCCCCCCTCCCCCCCGTAGTCCTGGTACGCGCCAGTTGCCTGGTAACGCGGGAACGGGGCGACATGTCTGCCCCCAACTGGAGAGCACGTGAACTGCAGAAGCTGCCAAATTGTCACGCCTTCCTTCTTTCTCCCTACACATCCCAAAAGTCAGGTTGCCCTCTCTGAGCCTTTGCACCCGCAGCCTGCTCGACTCCCCCGCTTAGACCTCTGTAGTTCCCGCCTCTCATTTTGCGCCTTCTTTTCTAGGCTTTGAGGAGGCGGTGTTGGAATGCCGGAGCCACCACCGTTGCCGAGGCGACAACTTGGTTACTTCCGTTGGTTTCAATGCTTCCGGGTTGGCGTTGCGGTGCCGCTTCCGACTGTGGGAGCCTCGGCTTCCCAGTCGTCCGCTGAGCCTGAGCAGGTGAGGGGGAGCTCCTGGACATCCAGGCTGGGGAGCGGGGCTGGGCCGCGCCAGGCCGCGCGGGGCCGGGCTGGCCTTGTTCCCGGCCTGGGAGGGGCTTAACGGTCCTTTGATCTCTCTCTCCCCTCAGCCGAGTCCCTTCCCTGTCTTTCACTCTTCTGGCATCGGTGGTTTTACTTCTTCGATTGAACCCTGCTTCCTCGACCCCCTTGGGAGGCCGCCTTCTTCAGGCGCCTCCCTTCTCTCCACGAACTCGCTCTGACAGCTGAGGAACTGGCAAGATCCTGCTACCCAGAGGGTGAATGGGTATCTTTCCTGGAATAATCCTAATTTTTCTAAGGGTGAAGTTTGCAACGGCGGCCGTGATTGTAAGCGGAGTAAGCAAACACCTCCATTGTGTTAGTGTGAGGGATGCTGTTAAAAGATGCTCCCCTTCAGTTTCTACCCCCTGCCACTCTTTGAGGTCAAGGCATTGAAGGCATCTATTAAAATGCAGTTCAGCTAACTAATTGGGATGACAGCTATTCTCAACATGAATTAGTTTCTCAGATAAGGTAACAAACAGCAGGGACGTTTGTAGCTTGCTGTCAGTGTTTCCTTGTTTTTTTTGTTTTTTTGTTTTTTTTTTTTTCCAGGCTAGGGATGCTTAGAGTTATTGTGAACTTTTGTCTTCATTCCCTACATCATCAGGTTCCTTTGTGTCTCCATTTTAGAAGTTTATCTCTAACCTCATTGTCAACAAGCATCTTGTCTGCTTTACTTCACAATCTCCTGAGCTAGTTTCCTTGCCTATCCTGTTTGGAATCCACTGTTTGCGGCAGCCTGAGTAGGCTAACTAAAATGTGGTGGATTTCCCCAAGTCCCTTCCCTGTTCAAAAACTTACAGCCTCCCTCCCATCCTGCCAAACACACATTTTGGTTTCAAGCCTTTCAGCCTGTTTCTTTATCATACTTCTTGTCTGATAATTGTATCAATCTGTTAAGAGAATTCTCTGTTAAGGTTAGGTTGCACTATTCCTTCTCAGAACAAGCTATACTGATGCCTGCCTCCACATGCTGTGTCCCCCCCCCCCCACCATGTTTGTGTCTCTGTTCATCCTCTTTTCCTCCTCCACCCCTCCCTTACCTAGACCTATCCTGATTCTTCCTGTACTCTGTCAAGGCCCATTTTAAGTTCTCTCATCTCCACAAGCCTTTCAAATTATTCAGGCCCATGCTGATTGTCTCCTTTAACATGCTTCTGCTCTTACAGTTTGTACTATGTAATTTAATACTTAATTTTTTCTCTAATGAGAAACTTTGATTTCTTCCACCAGACTATAAGCTCTTGAAAGGCAAGTACTCAATTTCATACAACTTTATCCCCACCTCAATCTCCTTGATTGTCCAGGAAAGATAGGTTGAATGATAAATACTGTCCTGATGTTAGAGCATGTGTTCTGTTTTTTTTTTTTTTAATATGAGGTTTATACTCATAGCATGTTGCAGGTTTGGGCATTTTGTATGCTTTCAATAAATATTTGCTTCATTCTCCATTATTACTTCCCAAGTCTGAGTATCTATAATGCCTACTCTTTTTAAAAGGAGAAAGTGAGAAAAACACTCAAGATTTTTCTGACCAGATCTTTGGAGTAATGTAGGGCTATGTAACTTGTATTCTAGGACTTTCTTCCACTCTCTAGGCTATCAGATTTTCCTTAGTCAGACTTCAGTATACACGTTGGCATTTTAAATACATTTTCATTGGCTTCTTTATGCGATGAATATTTAAGGTTTCTGTTTTAATTCAGATGTGGTTTGTTTCCTTTTACCCATATCTGGGGATAGCCCTCACAAGTAAAAATCATTTTTAGTGTGCTTGGGGTCTTTTACACAAGTAATTCTCTGTAACAAAATCAACGGGGGAGAATTAGGCAGAGAACCTCTGACGATCAACAAAAACAAAATGTTGTTTACAGAGTGTAGCATTGCTTTGGCCCAGCAAGTTAACTTTCTAAGTTCTCACATAATCTTTTACGTACACACTGCATACATAGATAAAGGATATTACGCGGGAACCAACCAAGTATTTAATAGATGTATACCCAATTCTGTGCAAGCTATTCTAAGGGTTATGAAAAGTACTGTGAGACATGGTGTTTGCCTTCAGGGATCTTAGCTAGTTAAGAGAAAAATAACATGGAGCAACTGGAAGATAAGCCTCATCCTGTGTGCCTGAAGTTAAGATATACAAGGGGGTGAATGAAGGTTCTAAAAACATTGCACAACTGTGGAATAGGTATGACATGACATGTATGCAGACTTAAAGGTTTTAAGGTGACATTTTAATGATTCAGTAGTGTGATATGGTCTCACAAAAATGACTGCCATTTTCAGCTGTAGTAATTGAAGTATAATATAGTGAGTGATGAAAACTATTGTGGATATTTACCCTAGAAAGATAAGATATAGGAGGGCATGATAGCTGTCTTTAAATACTTGAAGGACCCTGTAGGGAAAAAGAATACATTCGTTTAATATTACCTCCCCAAATGGGTGAAAACTAGAGGAAGGCAGACTTTTGGCTCAGTACGAGGAAAGAAGGTTTAAAATCAGACCTAACTAAAGATGATAAAGTACTTTTTTGTAACAAGATTCTTTCCTAACATTGGAGGAAAAGGGATTTTACTGTCAGATGGGGGTGAGGAGGTGACAGTGGTAGCAGTGTCAAATTTGGCCAGTGGTCCTCAGAATTTTGGATTTCATGGATCAATAATATTTAAATGAAAGCGTGGAGAGGAGACATAAATTAAGGTAGCCAGTCTTATTTTGCTAAGAAAGGCACTAAACAAAGTCAACTACCACCTATATTTCATACAAGAAAGGTGATTTTAAAAAATGCTCCAGGAGTAGGAAGAACAGGATTTCCTAATAGATAGTCCTTTAAATTAAATACATTTGGCTGAAGAAAAAGGTATTAGGTGCCCTTATTTTCTTTATTTCACCTCAGAATTGTAAAAACTTCATTAAGGAACCACTGGGCCGACTGACTTGAGATTCTATTCCCTGCTATGGCTCTGCCCCCTGCCTTTAACTGACTTATTATTATTGTTCCCTGAGCACATCTTCCTTATTAAAAGTCTGGGTAGCAGGTAATAAAGTTCCGATAGAGGCTTTCTCTGTAATGAGATGAATTGAAAGAAGTTGTAAAAAGAAAGCTTTGGAGAGAAGCATAGCAGCCATTTGAAATGCTTGACTGTTTTGGGAAATCTCTAAATTGTGGGGGGAAAATGCCCTCTCCATTGACCGAACTAAGAGAGGGGATATGTCATGGTCCTTGCTTTTCCATGCTTCCCCTCTCGTTCTGTGTGTCATGTGTTACTGTTAATTGTAATAAAATGTGCACATAACTGAAAATGTTAATAAGATAATATTTAGTACTCAAGACTCATTTCAGACTGTAGCTGGTACTAGAAGTGCCTATTCCTGCTTTGTTTTCCAGAATTCCTTTCAATAATTTTCCTCCAAAAGAGCTATCTGTTCCCGACTCTGTATATCAGATGGACTGGCTGATCCCACTAAGCTTGAAAGGAAGTTTCCATAATTATGGAATATTATTTCCATAATTATTATTCCATAATCCATAATTATTCCATAATTATTTGTGGCTTCTAACTAAAACATTTGTCTGCATGTTTGCTATCCTCTTTTGGGAAATTGTTCATTTGTGCTTAGTTACAGAGATTTCCTTCTGGGGAAATAAAGCAAAACCTTGTCTCCTCTAAAAAGAGACTGTGACTCAATGGTGCTAACCTCAGATTGGGCTGTGGGGGAGGTGGGCAGTAAGTAATATCTGCTAAAATGTAAATTTTAGTACTTTTCAAAATGTAGTAATGATAATAGCTAATAGTTGAACTAGAGGGCGCCTGGCTGGCTCAGTCTGAAGAGCATGCAACAATAAACTTAAAAAAAGTTGAACTAGGTGGCAGGTACTTTTTCACGTATTTTACATATATCACTTAATTATCACAACAACCCTATAATATAGGATTTATAATTATCCCCATTTTACAGTTCAGAAAGCCCAGGCATAGAGTGGTTAAGTAACTTGGTAACAGAGCTAGTAAGTGGTAGTGTCAGGGTTTGAACTTAGGTAGTCTTACTTCAGAGTCTTTATTCCTGACCATAAAACATTGGAAGATATTTTTGAAATTCAATAGTATATGTACTGTGAAGTTCTGAAAAAGGAATATTTAAAAGAAATCTGAGAGTCCATCTTAAAAGATTACTTCCAGCTGGACCAGGATTTAGGAGGCAATGCATAGAACAGTAGTAGTCCTTAAAGGATGGAAGCACCAGCATTATCCGAAAACTTGCATATTCTCAGGCAGGACCCAGACCACTAATCAGAAATTCCGAGGGTGGCCCAACACTGTTTTAATCTCTCTTAATTGGAAAACCACTGATCTAGAGGGCAGAACTGTGGGGAAAAGAATCCAAGAGAAATAGTTGAGTGATAGGAAAAACAAAAATGAAAAGATTGAAGATGACAGGTCTAATGGGGGTGGGATGGGGAAGAAGGCAAGGGGACTGGGAGTAGAATACATTTTTAAAAAGTCAGAACATCAAAGAAAAACATTATTTGTATGTATGTGCTTTAAAAAGACCAAGGAAAAAGAGTCACTAGATGAATGTAAGTTAAATGTCAGGGAGAAGAGAGACATCATTTATATTATTTTCATTCCTCTGGGAACCAGAAGAAGATGAAAAGATACTTAGCTCAGCTTGGGCTTTGTGGGGAGAAGCTGTGTATATCTAGAAGTAGCTAGATGAATTAAAACCCTGCAGTTTAGTGGAGAGATGAGAGGGCTAAGAATATGAGAGGGTAGTGGTGTCAGCCTTTGCTTTGCACCTGAATCAAGATAACTGAATACCATGAACTGCTTTTATGAGATGCCTCAGCCTATATAATTTGAACTCCAGGTTCCTTCACTTGTAATTGTCTAGTTGAATGTCTAAGTTGGTTGTGCTGGATGGACTGAAACCTCTTCTTTGGGTGGGGCTATGGATAACATTAAAGAAACTAGAGAAAGAAGGGCACAAGTTGATCTTTGAGGGAATTGCACGCCTACCCGTACAGAGTGGCAGTAAAGAACACATTCATGATCATCCAGTACATAAAACAGGATCCCCCATTTTGTTTCATTCCACTTGGTAGGGTTTTTCCTCTACATCTGCTTCATTTACTAATGTTGTTGATATAAATAATGTGATCAAACACTAACAAATGCTCCTCACTCTTGTGCCTTGTTCTGATTTGTGTTTATTTTTAGCCCCAGAAAAGTGCCACTGTAAGCCATGAGATGTCTGGTCTGAATTGGAAACCCTTTGTATATGGCGGCCTTGCCTCTATTGTTGCTGAGTTTGGTAAGAATGTGAAAACTGACAAATCTGCTTCTTATGGTATAGATGGTAGCTTATGGTGACAGTTATTTTTGGGGAAAATTAGAGAAAAAGTGAAAAGAAGCTCACTCTCTTTGTTTTAAAAACTATTGTCTCTAAGCCATCGAGTAATATTTTCTAAAAAACTACTACTAATGGTATGGTGAGTGAGGTTAAGAAAGTCAAACTTAGGGGGTGCCTCGGTGGCTCAGTTGGTTAGGTATCCGACTTTGGCTCGGGTCATGATCCCGCAGTTCGTGGGTTTGAGCCCCGCATCAGGCTCTGTGCTGACAGCTCAGAGCCTGAAGCCTGCTTCAGATTCTGTCTCCCTCCCTCTCTGCCCCTCCCCGACTTGTGCTCTGTCTCTGTTGCTCAAAAATAAATAAATGTTAAAAAAAATTTAATAATAAAAGTCAAACTTAGGAAGATTTTTTTTATAGTTTAATGATTTGTTAATTTGCTCTAGGTTTAAGTAATGTACATGAAAAGATAAAGGGAGTTCAACAATATAGGGGTTTCTGCTATATTTTTGTACTAATGGTCTTTCCTTTATGCTAAGTTGTTTATAACTTTCTTAGTATTCAGACTTTTTTTCTTTTCTTTTTAAAAGTTTATTATTTATTTTGAGAGAGAGAGAAAGCAAGCATGAGTGGAAGGTGGGGCAGAGAGAGAGGGAGACACAGAATCTGAAGCAGACTCTGCACTGTCAGTGCAGAGCCAGTGGGGGGCTTGAACTCACGAACTGTGAGATCATGACCTGAGCTAAAGTTGGCTGTTTAACCGACTGAGCCACTCAGGCATCCCCAGACTTCTTTTTTCAAACCTCTGTCCCATTAAAAAAAATTTTTTTTAACGTTTATTCATTTTTAAGACAGGGAGAGACAGAGCATGAATGGGGGAAGGTCAGAGAGAGAGGGAGACACAGAATCTGAAACAGGCTCCAGGCTCTGAGCTGTCAGCACAGAGCCCGACGTGGGGCTTGAACTCACGGACTGCGAGATCCTGACCTGAGCCGAAGTCGGATGCCCAACCGACTGAGCCACCCAGGCGCCTTTCTGTCCCATTTTAGAAGAAAATTGATTAATAAGATCAAACTGGATTCTTCTGTATTTGATTTTAATTTGGAAATATATTTTAGATTGTGTTTTTTCATCTCCCAATTTTCTCTTTCCTAAGCTATTTGTAAGTGACTCAACCCATTAATCTTTGTTGACTTTCTTGGCACATGCTCTGGTGTTATGATACCAAAGTCATAAGTGACCAGAGCTACATAATCACCTTGTTAGTTTTAGACTTCGAAATATTCCCTGCAACACATTTTGTCAATATAATGACCACTTTTGTGTGTGGAGGTAACTAAAGAAGTTTGGTTAAAGACATTTCCCAGGCACTGTGTTGGTTATTAGTCCAGAATTAAACGTAGAACCAAGATGAGTCGGCCAAGTAGGACTTTGCTGTTATCTTTCATAATATTAGGGAACTATTTGTTTCTTGTAAACAGATAAAAGAAAAAAAACTCACAAAACTTTATAATAGTATATAAGAGTACCTGGAACAGCAATCCCATGCTTTCCCATCTTCTTTGTGAAAAATTAGAGAGATTTATGAAGAAGTGGGGAGTCAAGGTGGGGGGGTGCAGAGGAAGATTCAAATGCCAAACTGTATTATGTTAAAGATGAAATTAAAACATCATTTACATTATTTTGTATTTGCAGTATATTAGGACCATCTTAAAGCATTTTATTATATCAGTTTCAACTATACTGTGGGCCAAATCCTACTGCCTAGATACAGTACAGTATATTTCACTTTACCATATACAACTCTTCTGAAAGTGGTACTCTTAGTAGAGATATCCCCTATGTATTATAAAAAGGACTTCATCTTATGTTTTCAAATTGTCATTGGCTTAAATTCAGCCAAAATTTAACCATGACTCTTTGGAGAAACTTATAAATCAGTGTGTTCTTTCATAGGAACTTTCCCTGTGGACCTGACTAAAACACGCCTTCAAGTTCAGGGCCAAAGCATTGATGTCCGTTTTAAAGAAATAAAATACCGAGGAATGTTTCATGCCTTGTTCCGAATCTATAAAGAAGAAGGCGTATTGGCTTTGTATTCTGGGTGAGACTGGATTCTTTCTTTACCTCTTGAATAGAAACACTTTCAAAAATTTTTTTCTGATGTTTATTTATTTTTGAGAGAGAAAGACAGAGCATGAGCAGGGGAAAGGCAGAGAGAGGGAGAAACAGAACTTGAAGCAGGCTCCAGGCTCTGAGCTGTCAGCACAGAGCCCGACGCGGGGCTCAGACCCACGAACCGCAAGATCATGACCTGAGCCTAAGTCAGACGCTTAACTGACTAAGCCACCCAGGCGCCCCAAAACACTTTTTAAAGAAACTATGTATTTCAGTGGTCTGATAGTGTGTGCCCTTCATATTCACCATTCTAACTTGTAATTCAATATTCCTGTGCAAGTTTCTATTTCACTTGCTTGTAAGTCTTGAGCTTTAGATTTTGTGTTCATCTGGCTTTGCGTGATATATTTTAAAATGGATATCTCATTGCAGCATTGGCTTTCTCCTGTTTTCCTGAGAATCATCAATAGCCCCTGTGAATAGCAGCACCAATTAACGGCTTATATTTCTGTGGTATTCTTCCGGAGTTGCCAAATACTTCTTTTAAAATTTTCCTCTTTAAAGAAATACTATTCTGGTATTTTAAGCATAAAATGCAGAATGTGAGAGAGGGAGACTGATCTTTTTTTGTCAATTTTTAATTAGTTATAGGCTTGTGGTTTATTGTCCATTTTGTCATGTATCTGCTGCCAGTTTCCTAGGCCACTCCTGCATCTAGGTTACCAGTTTACTGCTCAGAGAAGGGACATCAATTTTATTATTAACCTATGTTAGACTTAATTTTGAAAGACAATTTTCTTAGGGAAAAAAATCAAGTAATACATCTCGAAGCAAATGAATCATGGATCATCTGTTTCACCTTGTTCTTTAATCAGCATGGACAATCACAAGATTATTTATTTCTAATAGCAAGCAGTAAAGTCAGAAATATGCATATTTAGTCATCGTTTTTAAAATCTTAACCATCCAAGCTGCTGTCGTCTTTCTATTTATAACTACTAAAGTATAGTTCTGCAACTTGGAAGAATCTCAAAGGGGGTATGAGTGAGAATGTCTTCAGTTTATAAGCAGAACTTAAATATGGTGAAATCTTGGCTCTAGTATCTTCTTGATAGATGAAAGATATATGTACAGCTGTTAGGAAGTAAGGTTGATTTTTTAAAAATCTCCATGAGGTGAATAATGGTGTGTACTTCTTTTCCTACATTGCTAGATTCAATTTGCTAATATTTTGTTAAGGATTTTTGCATCTAAATTCATGAGAGATATTTTCCTGTAGTTTTTCCTTTTTGTACTCTTTTTGTCTGGTTTTGATATTGGGGTAATACTAGCCTCATAAAATGAATTGGTAAGTATTCCCTCTCCTTTTTTCTGGAACAGATTATGTAAGATTAGTGTTGATTTTTTTAGGTGTTTGGTAGAATTCCCCCATTGAAATTGTCTGGGCCTGGAGATTTCCTTTTGGGGAACTTTTAAATTATGAATTAAAATGTTTTAATTGTTATGAGACTATTCAAATGATCTATTTCATGTTTTTTTAATGATTCCCATATTTTTATCTGTTTCATTCTGAATTTTGGTAGTTTGTAGTTTTTGAGGAATTAGTCCATTTCTTCTGAGTTGTTGAATTTATGAGCATAAAGTCGTTTATAGTAGTATTCCCTTATTCTTTTAATGGCTGCAGAATTTGTAGTGCTGTTGCTTGTTTCATTCCTGATATTGGTGACTTCCATCTTTTTATTACTATGAACCTTGCTAGAGGTTTATCAATTTTATTGATTTTTTTCAAAAAAGTTGGATTTTTCTCTATTTTTGTTTTCAGTTTTATTAATTTATGCTCTTTACTATTTCCTCCCCTTCTGCTTGCTTTGGGTTTATTTTGCTCTTCTTTTTCTAGTTTCTTTGAGTTAGGAACTTATGTTGATTTGGGATTTCCCTCCTTTCTAATGTAAGCATTTCGTGACGTAAATTTCCCTCTGAGCATTGCTTTGGCTGTGCCCTATGTATTTTAACAGGTTCAATTTTCATTTTCATTCAGTTATATGTATTTTAAAAATTTCCTTTGAGACTTCTTGTGAACCATGGATTATTTAGAAATGTGATGTTTGATTTCCAAGTGTTTGAGGATTTTCCTTACTGATTTCTAGTTTGATTCCATTATAGTCAGAGAACATACTCTATATGACTTCAGTTCTTTTAAACTTGTTGAGTTTTGGGGTGCCTGGGTGGCTCAGTCGGTTAGGTGTCTGACTCTTAATTTTGGCTCAGGTCATGATCTCATGGTTTGTGGGTTCAAGCCCTGTGTCGAGCTCTGTGCTGACAGCATGGAGCCTACTTGGGATTCTCTCTCTCCCTCTCTCTCTGCCTCTCCCCTGTACTCGCTCACTCTCTAAATAAATGAATAAACTTAAAAAAAAATAGTTGAGTTTTATGATCCAAATGTGCTGTCTCTTGGTGAATGTTCCACTATGCTTGAATAAATGCATATTCTGAAGTAGTTGGGTGGAATGAGGTGAGTAATGGAAATGAGTAAACTATCTAGATGTGTTTAACCTGCAAGTGCACATTGAGTATAATTGACTTTTTCTTTCTTTTTTTGGCAGAATCGCTCCTGCTTTGCTAAGACAGGCATCATATGGCACCATCAAAATTGGCATTTACCAAAGCTTGAAGAGATTATTTGTAGAACGTCTAGAAGGTCAGTATAGACTTCTTCTCTTTTAGGGTGATACTCAGAGGGATTATCAAAATCATGCATACTAAGAAGCATTCATCATAGGATGCTTGAGAGTGGATGACAGTCATTGCAAGGACAAAGCGAGTTCATACTGACTTGGGATTAATCCTTGCAGGAGTGATCTATGAGTTAGAAGGACCTGCTCTTTAAGTTTGTCCCTTTTTCTATCAAAGAAAAAAGAAGGCTTCTGGTCATCACAGAGGGAACATGGACAAGTTTGTCCAGAAAATTAACGCTATCTTCATTGCCAAAAAGACTTCAACTATAAGCAGTTCTGTAGCTGCCAATTTTGATAAGCTTTTGTTAGATGGAGTAATTTTAGACTATTCTAGATTCTGTTGTACCTATGACCACCTTACCCACATTCAGCATTATCCTATGTCTCTATTATTGTTGCTGTAGCATTTCTAGCCTGATGTTGTACTAAATGGTTATTTTACCACAGGGCTGTTGCATGGTTGTGGATAGCTGGAGAGCCTTTTGATTAGTAATGTCCTTTGAGTTACTTGATTGTCCTAAATTGACTTTTTCTGGAGCCTCTTCTTTGAGGATTCTGAAGGATTTACTTCCTAAAATAATTTCCTTTCACAGATGTTTCACTTGGGTTTACCTAGTTTCTGTTTGTAGGCTCTCCATGGTAAGAAGGCATGGTGAAGATGGAATTTTCATTTTAGAATATTATGCTCTGTTTCTTCTTCTTCTTTTTTTTCTTTTTTTTTGGCTGAGTGGATTTAATTTCAAACGACTAGTTTTTCACATTTGAACTACAGAAACCTGTAAATAGAGGCCAGTAGATATCAAGGCCAGTCAAAATTAATATTTAAGTAATTTTTTCTGTTACCCGTAAGCTTTTACCTTTTAAAATTCTGTTGCTACGTCTTTAGAGTTGATGATTCTCCAGAAAAATACTTAAAAAAATTTTTTAGGTGTTTGAAATGATTGAGGAAGAAATACCATATTCTGAATTCATGTGGGTTATTGCCAGTTGCTCTATACAGAATAATAGGACATGTGCTAGTGTCCTTTAGAACTACCTTTTGGGGCGCCTGGGTGGCGCAGTCGGTTAAGCGTCCGACTTCAGCCAGGTCACGATCTTGCGGTCCATGAGTTCGAGCCCCGCGTCGGGCTCTGGGCTGATGGCTCGGAGCCTGGAGCCTGTTTCTGATTCTGTGTCTCCCTCTCTCTCTGCCCCTCCCCCGTTCATGCTCTGTCTCTCTCTGTCCCAAAAATAAATAAAAAATGTTGAAAAAAAAATTTTAAAAAAAGAACTACCTTTAAAAAATAGTGATTTATGTTTTATAATTTTTATGTTTCAGTGATGATATGGGATCTAGAAATATTTGAGTTTTTTTTTTTAATTTTCATAAGCTTTGTGGTTCATTTCTCACAGTCAATTCTCTGCCCAGGGTTCCCTTTCTCTGAAAGATCAGTACTTTATTCTCAGAAACTAGTACTTAATACAAGCAGAATTTTTTTTCCTTTTTACAGATGAAACTCTTCTAATTAATATGATCTGTGGCGTAGTGTCAGGAGTGATATCTTCCGCTATAGCCAACCCCACTGATGTACTAAAGGTAAGAGAGGTCTGGTAGCATTGGATGTATGCAATGTGATGTGAAAAGAGCATGAACTTTGAGTCAGATCTCCACTTGCCAGCTGTAAAACCTTTGGCAAATCACTTAACTGTGTTAAGCCTTAGTTTCCTCATTTGTAAAATGAAGATAATTTAGTACCTATTGCATAGGTTTGTTTAGGATTAGAGATAATATGTGTAGACTGCCTATCACACTTGGTAGATTGTAGAGAAAAAAGAGGACATATGCTTTATTTATTTGAAACCATAGGTGGTTAGGTTAGTGAAGGAGAGATCTATTGCAATTCAGAGAGTTTTGAGAACCAAGAGAGTGACATGAAAAACTGCACACAAGAAAGAAACCAGTGATGGTTGATGGAGAAAAGATATGAAATGAAATTTCTAGGTTAAATTGAGAGTAATATATACAGAATTTTTATCACTTTTTATTTGAAGAGTAAGTATTTGTGAAGAGAGCTGATTGTATCCTAAAACTCTAAAATATTTGCAATATAATTACACTTGACCTTTTCAAGAACAATAATACTTAACTCCCTAAAGCTTCCTTTCTTATCCACGTGGATCCTAGATTTAATCACCTAAGTGATTCACTTCAATTTCCTGTCCCTTTGACCTGCCTGGTACAATTACAACCATTGACCCATGCTATAATCTTCCTTTTCCTTTCTTATACCTGGGTAGGGCTGAAGGCGCTGGGGGTGGGGTGAGTCACAAACTTAGACTGTGATGGTACCAATATAGGATCTATAATCATAATCGGGTTGTTCAGTTCTTGCGTATATCCTTGAACAGGTCTTTCTTTGATCCATGTGTTGCTTCCTTGCCTTTGTATATATAGCTCTCTGACTGTAATGCCTTTTACCCCTTTTCTCATGAATTTATCCTTCAGGACTGCTCAGGAACAGGGCCAGGACTAGGATGAGACAAATGAGGTGCTCCTTGTGGATGCAAAATGGAAGGGGGCACAAAAGAAAACCACCTCAGTAATCAAGAGAGATAACATTTAAAAAAATTTTTTTTAACGTTTTTTATTTTGAGAGGAGCTCAAGCCAGGGAGGGGCAGAGAGAGAGGGAGACACAGAATCTGAAGCAGGCTCCAGGCTCTGAGCTGTCAGCACAGAGCCCGATGTGGGGCTCGAACTCATGACCCACGAGATCATGACCTGAGCTGAAGTTGGACACTTAACCAACTGAGCCACCCAGGCGCCCCGAGAGATAACATTTTTATGCAATATTTTTCAAAAATTAAAATGAATGCAAATTATTCACAATGAATAAAGTATCAATATTTTGTATAATTCATCTCACCTCCTCACCCTAATCTCATCCTGTTGGATTCTGTCTTTAGTTAAATTTTTGATATTTGGTTCATTGTGGGTTTTTCTGCATTCATTTTCCTGTCTTAAAATATTGAATTATTATTTGGATTACTGAGGTTTTTTTGAGTCCCCCTCCTACATTTGGTGCCGGAGGAAAGTGCCATACTTGCCTCAGCCTAGTCCCAGCCCTGCTCAGGAATCACTTCCTTAAAGAAGTCTCCTACTTGCTTCACCCTAGTCCCAGCCCTGCTCAGAAATTACCTCCTTAAAGAAGTCTCCTACTTACCATAGGATATTTGTAGTTTTTTAAATTTATCTTTGTAATAGTTTCTGTTCCGATTTAACTGAGTTTAGGTTTTTATCTCAAAACTCTTAGTAGTAGCAGTTGACTTTCCACGTAAAAACATGCTGTTGTCTCCTGATTTACCAAAGACATTTATTTTATTTTATTAAAAAAAATTTTTTTTTCAATGTTTATTTTTTTGGGGACAGAGAGAGACAGAGCATGAACGGGGGAGGGGCAGAGAGAGAGGGAGACACAGAATCAGAAACAGGCTCCAGGCTTTGAGCCATCAGCCCAGAGCCTGACGCGGGGCTCGAACTCACGGACCGCGAGATCGTGACCTGGCTGAAGTCGGACGCTCAGTTGACTGCGCCACCCAGGCGCCCCTCAAAGACATTTATTGAAACCTAGAGTTGTGCATCCTGAAAATCAGGCCCACATTTGGGTCACTAGTATTTAACGACTGGCTGCTGTGATTCTATGTGTGCAGTCACGGGGGGAATTGTACCAAATCTTTCATGTGGCTTTTTTTTTAATTTTTAATTTTTGTTTATTTTTGAGAGAGAGAGAGTGCATGCAAGCTGGGGTGGAGCAGAGAGAGAGGGAGACAGAATCCAAAGCAGGCTCCGTACTGTCAGCACAGAGCTCAATGCAAGTCTTGAACTCACGAATGGTGAGATAATGACCTGAGCCAAAGTTGGACGCTTAACCGACTGAGCTACCCAGTTGCCCCAACTAATCACATTTTAGAAGAATTATTTTCTACCCTCACTGAGTACTTGTTCTCTTTTTCCCAAAATTTCTTCCAGCTCTAGAATTGATTGACTTAGTATAAGGAACGTGAGGCTAATGAAAATCATTTTTTTAATTAAAAAATTTTTTTAACATTTATTTATTATTGAGAGACAGAGCATGAGCATGGGAGGGACAGAGAGAGGGGGAGACACAGAATCTGAAGCAGGTTCCAGGCTCTGAGCTGTTAGCACAGAGCCCAACACAGGGCTGGAACTCACAAACCGCGAGATCATGACCTGAGCTGAAGTCTGACACTTAACCAACTGAGCCACCCAGGCATGATGAAAATCATTTTTATAAGACATACTTTTACACAAATTACACTTCTAAAATATATAGTTTGTCATTAATTTCATCAGAATAGCAGGGTAACATTTCTGAGAATTCCCAAATACTGTTTTCTTAATTTTAAATGAGTGAAACCTCTCATTTTGGTCTCTGTTAAAACAAAATGTTCACCCCTTCTTACTTTAGATTCGAATGCAGGCTCAAGGAAGTCTGTTCCAAGGCAGCATGATTGGCAGCTTCATCGATATATACCAACAAGAAGGTGCCAGGGGTCTGTGGAGGGTAAGTACTCTTTATGCACCTTTCCTATAAATTTGCAAAGAATACTTCTTATACGAAGCCATAAAATTATGAATTGTCATCTTACGCTGTTTAATTTTTTGTAACCCAGAACATAAGGTAAGAAACTTTCTTATCACCTATGAAAGGACCAAAACTTACCAGTTTCTTTATTTCTGCTTAATGTTTGGGGATGTTTGTGTGAGAGAAGTTAATGACATTACTTGAGATAGTCATTTTGATTTGTTTAAATTCACAGTGAATTTAATTCTTCAATACATATTTTTGCCAGTTTTGTATTAACGCTGCACTATATGTTTGTGATAGTCTCTGATTACCTAAAACAGCTTTTCTTAACCTTATAAAAAGTAAAAATTGTACTAAAAATATTGAGATCTATAAAAGAAAAAAATCCAGTATTATTAACTAGAGATAATCACTGTTAACATTTTGCCATTTAATCTTCCAGTCTTCTATCTACTCCTGTTTTTGTTTTTGTTCCTATAACTTATCTTATTTTAATCACTTAATAAGACTACTTGTAGAATATACACAGGTAGTAGAATGGGAAATCCATTAATAAATAGGCTCTTAAAAAAGAGAGCTTTGTGTTTTTTTTTCTTCCTTCATGTTTTTCCCCAACTTCCTATAAAAATTTTAAACATACAGAAAAGTTGAAAGAACAGAACAGTGAACACCTTATATACCCAGATTAAATGACTGTTAACATCTGGCCATATATGCTTTATCTGTTTATATGTGTGTACACAGATAAACATACACACACATTCTTTTTTTTTTTTTTTTTTTTTTGCTAACTTATTTGAAAGGAAGTTGCAGACATCATGGTACTCTCCTAAATAGTTCGTTATGCATCTCCTAAGAAATAAGGACATTCTCCTATATAATAATACATAATAATGATATCATTATCACACCTAAGAAAATTAACAAGTCCTTAATACCTAACATCCAGTCTGTATTCAAATTTTCCTTATTGATGAGACCAGGCAAGTTTTCTTATAGAATGTTTCCCCTGTATTTCCTTCAAACTGGAAGTTAGGTTTGTTGACTTGATTAGATTCACATTAAACATTTTGGCAAGAGAACTTCATAGGTTACACTGTATATTTCATATTGTATCAAAGCAAGAAGCACATATTACTTTGTCCCACAATTAATGATGCCAAGTTTGATTATTTGGTAAGATGATGTCCACCAGATCTCACCATTGTAAGAGATAAAAATTTTTCCCCCTTTGTAATTAGCAGGTAACCTGTAGGGTGATACTCTAGCAACATGCATATATCCTGTTACTTAATAACCTTTCACTTAATGGTCTTAGCATCCATTAATGATCCTTGAGGTTTGCTTTTTGATAACAGGGTGCACTTTCTTGATTAGTCTAATTTAAAACCAGAAAATGGACCTAACTAGATATTTTCACAAACTAATGCTAAGGGAAAGACAAAGCAGGAATGACAATAGGGAGTTTTTGTCAAAACATAGCTACTTTATTTTTAGTTAAAAATTTTAATTGTGGTAAAATACACGTAACATAAAACTTAGCATCTTAAACATTTTTAAATGTACAGTTCAGTAGTGATAAGTACATTTACATTGTTGTACAGTTAGTTTCTAGATTTCTTTTTTCTTGCAAAACTGAAACTCTGTACCCATTAAACAACTCCCCATTTTCCCCTCCCCCTGGTGACCATCCTTCTATCTGTCTCTTATGAATTTGACTATTCTGGATACCTCATGTAAGTGGAATCATACAGTATTTGTGTTTTGTTACTGGCTTATTTTACTTAGCATAATTTGTTCCACGTTCACTCATGTTGTCACTTGTCAGAATATCCTTACTTTTTAAGGCTGAACAATACTCCATTGTATCTATATACCACATTTTATTTATCTGTTCATCTGTTAATGGGCATTTAAGTTGTTTCTGTATCTTGGCTTTTGTGAATAATGCTACTCTGAATATGGGTGTGAAAATATCTCTTCAAGACTCTGATTTCAGTTCTTTTGTGTGTATACCCAGAAGCGAGATTGCTGGATCACATGGTAATTCTATGTTTAATGTTTTGAGGAATGGAACATAGCTACTTTCATGATCCAGGCTGCTTAAATCGTCCAGGCATGTAAGATAAAGAAGTGAAGTACATTGTGTTATGTACTCTTTTGACACAGACGTGTCTTATTTGCATATTAAAATATAGGAATAGGGGTGCCTGGGTGGATCAGTTGGTTAAGCATCTGACTTCAGCTCAGGTCATGATCTTGAGGTTCGTGAGTTTGAGCCCTGCATCAGGCTCTCTGCTGTCAGCACAGAGCCTGCTTTGGATCCTCTGTCCCCCTCACTCTACCCCTCCTCCACTCACATGCTCTTTGTCTCTCTCAAAATAAACTTAAAAAAAAATACAGGAATATTTTTTCATTTCAACACGAAAATAGGTTTACATTTTTCTTCAAACACATGGTCTCCTTTTGTCATTGTTTTATTTTCCTGCTTTAATTGTCACATGAGTACTGGAAACATTTTATTTTCTAACTTCATTGTAAGAAATAACAGCACAAGTGAAAGTCAGAGTTGGAGACATGGTAGAGAGTGATGGGGACCCTGGTGAACTGGAAAGCAGTGTGGACCCTATTCATTGTTGTCTTGCATGATGGGAGTCCAGTGTGGCCAAAGTGTTTGGGATTTCAAGAGAAGCTGAAAATCTGCATTCCTATGGGAAGTATCCTGTTTTTTATACACTGACAGCTAATTCGGCCTTCTAGAAACACTGTGTAGGCCACACACAACATGTCTGTTGCCTGAATTTGGCCCATGGGCTCCAAATTGGGGCGTTACTGTTCAGCAAGGTAGTCTTCTCTGAAAATCATCTTCTAACACTGTTGAGCAGGTGGAAGTGTCCGAGAGGAAGGCACTGTTGGGCCAGCCAGCCCGATCAGCAGAATTAGACATCTTCTGATGATAGCACAGCTACATCACTTCCACTTTATGAGTTGAATTTGGGAATTTATAAATGAGCAGTTTATAACAGGTATCCCAGAAAGCACTTGTCCCCGTGGTATGTTATTTTCAAATGTAAATGACATTTTATTTTTTTAAATGTTTATTTTTGAGAGAGAGAGAGTATGAGCAAGGGAGGGGCAGAGAGGGACAGATGATCAGAAACAGGCTCCACATTGACAGCTGCGAGCCCCATGTGGGGCTGAAACTCACGAACTGCAAGATCATGACCTAAACCGAAGTTGGATGCTCAACCGACTGAGCCACCCAGGAGTCCCTATTTTATTTTTTTAATGTTTGTTTATTTTTGAAAGAGAGAGCAAGCATGTATGCATGAGAACTGGGGAGAGGCAGAGAGGGAGGGAGCCTGAGGATCCAAAGCGAGTTCTGCGCTGACAGCAGAGAGCCCAGTGCAGGGCTCGAACTCAGGAACCTTGAGATCATGACCTTGAGCCGAAGTCGGACACTTAACTGACTGAGCCACCCAGGTGCCCCCAGACTTGGATTTTTATGTCACTTTGCAACTCCCAACCTGTTTTGTTCTATTTTTATTTATTTGTTTTTTAAATCATACTTTTTTTTGAGAGAGAGGGGGCTTAAGTGAGCGAGAGGCAGAGAGAGAGAATCCCACAAGGGGCAGAGTGGGGGGGTAGAGAGAGACAGAGAGAGAGAAGGGCTCACCTGGAATGGGGCTCGTGCTCACCCAAAGCAGGGCGTGAGCTCACCCAATGTGGAGCTCAAACTCACGAACCACGAGATCATGACCTGAGCCGAAGTCAGATACTTAGTGACTGAGCCATCTAGGTGCTCCTCTCTCATATTTTAATGTTTATTTTGAGAGAGAGAGAATGTGCACATGGGAGGGACAGAGAGAGAGGGACTCCCAAGCAAGCTCTGCACTGTCTGCACAGAGCTGAACGTGGGGCTCGATCTCACAATCCAATTCATGAGATCATGACCTGAGCCTAAATCAAGAGTTGGACACTTAACAGACAGAGCCACCCAGGTGCCCCTTGTTCACTTTTTTTACAATTTATGTCACTAACCTGTGTATTTCTTTGGTGTGTAATATCACTTACATATTGCAGGGTGTTGTCCCAACTGCTCAGCGGGCTGCCATTGTTGTGGGCGTGGAGTTACCAGTCTATGATATTACAAAGAAGCACTTAATATTGTCAGGGGTGATGGGAGACACAATTTTAACTCACTTTGTGTAAGTATTATAGGCTGTGCTTATTCCATATTTCCATTATTTTAAGCACAAAAAGCATCTTTCACTGAGGTCCTCATGTAGAATCAATAATGGGTACAGATGGTCTAGATACTCCTCTCTGTCTTATCTCCAGAACTTCAAGCCTTCTAATACTTGTACAGAGATCCTAGATGCTGTGGGTAGATACTGTACTGTGGGTAGATACTGTAGATACTGTACTACCACTGTACTTGGTAGCAGTGTCTAATACAACAGCCTATCAGATGTCTAGGATTTGCATTTGTTCATACACAGCCTCTATATCTAATTTTATCTGTTATTTTCTTTGGTTAAGTTTGGATCAGAAAGCAAACTTTTCTCAATGAGAATCAGAAAAAAGTGAAAATTTATAGGGCCTGTGAAACAAAACTACAGTTTTGGGCTAAAGACTGTTGCTAGCCTTATCCTACATTCTCTTCATATTGGAACTTTTATGATACTTTACCACTCAAAGTATACCGCATTTGGTATATGATGCTGTGGTATGAAAACTTATATATCTAATAGATGATGTGTGTTAGTTTCTGCTTAGGGATCCTGCTAGACTTCTAAATTGCACCCCCCCCCCCCGGCCCCTACCAAAGGCTAAGTTTTGGATTGAAAAGTGAAGGGCATAATACTTTTTAAAGGATTTTATTTTTAAGTAATCTCTACACTCAGTATGGGGCTTGAACTTACTACCTGAGATCAAGAGTCACATGCTCTACGGACTGAGCCAGCCAGGTGCCCCACAGGGATACCTTTTGAATGATATTTCTTTAGAACACATTTCCTCTCTCTTTAGATTGTAATGAAAGGGCAAGTGCCAAGTTTTATCTGATGAGTCTGACTCATCATACAGTTATGAATTTATGTTTAGCGTAATTTCTGTTTAGTCAGGGTTGGAAGTGAGGTGGTTTATCTTAAAGTTTTCATTTTTAGTTCCAGCTTTACATGCGGCTTGGCTGGTGCTCTGGCTTCCAATCCAGTTGATGTGGTTCGAACTCGCATGATGAACCAGAGGGCAATCGTGGGACATGTGGACCTTTACAAGGGTACTTTGGATGGTATTTTAAAGGTATGCACGCTGTAGGCTTGGTTTGCATTTTTGATTTTCTTAGATGTCTCAGGCATTCTTTCAGTCCTTATTCTTGGTTGCTATGTATCATTTTGAAGATGGAAGAATCATTATGTATATTTTTAATAGCCTCTCAGAATAAGTTCCAGTTATAAAAGCTGTCTCCTTGGCAATCTGCTGATATGCAGTGGTCCTTAATATTATCATTCCAGTTTGAATACTTGAGACTGCAGGATACTTTTATTGATAGCACCATGTAGAATTATTGACAGATAGAAGGGACTTAAGATATCCCACATTTACCTGCTTCAGGTAAGACAGAGACCCTGTAATAGAAAATCTGGTACTCCATTTCAGTTCAGTATTGTGCTGTTGCTTACACTTTGCCTTTGAAAGTTTCTGCGATGCTATGTTTGTAGGAAACTGAATATCATAAATGTGTTGTGTAATCACTGGTGATCATCCTTCTACAAAAAGCAAATTTGGGGCCAAAATATGACATTTCCATATGGTTTCTCTGTGCTGTCAGTTTAGTTTAACAACCATTTATTATCTAACAGGAACCATTTTAGTAGATACAGAGAAATTACAGTATACTGCAGGTGTACAAACAGATAATCAGCACAGCCTGGTAAACCTGATAAACTCGGGGACCTATGGAAGGAAATTCTAGTCTAATTTGGAAGTTTAGGATAGGCTCCCTGTAGATGGTGGCATCTTGAATAACTCACATGTGTTGAGTGCTTTTACTTTGTATCAGAAACTGTCCTAATGAGACTTACATGTATTCATTCACTTAATCCTCATCATTACCCCATGTGGTAGATACTAAAGCACTAGAGATTAACTAACCTGCCCCAAATTTTGCAGCTAGTGGGGTTTCAGCTCAGACCATTTGTCTTCAAACTAACATTCTTAACTTCTACACTGTAGTGCCTTTCTTATGTTGATGGCTAAGGGGTTAAATAGGTTATAAAGGATATTGAATGCTATGCTGAGGTACTTGGGTTTTTTTTTTAACTTGATGGGGAGCTATTGAAATATCTTAATCAGGTTAGATTTGTATTTTAGATCACTTTGGGTTTGTAAGACAGTGGTTCTCAGGTGCATTGGAGCCACCTGGGGAAACTTTCACAGCTCCTGTGTCTACTGTAGACCAATGAACTCAGAACTTATGGGGGTAAGGGACCTAGGTTGAAAGTATTTTTAAAAGTCCTCAGGTGATTGCAGTGTTCACCTAAGGTTGAAAAGCCATTTATCTAAGGGGTAAGCCTGGAGCAGTGGTTCTTAAGGCATTAACTTGCCTCGGAATCACCTGGAGGGCTTATTCAAATGCAGATGGCTGGGGCCCATCACCAGATTCTGATTCAGCAGGTCTTGAATAGGGACTTGAGAATTTGTGTTTCTAACCAGTTCTCAGGCAATACTGAGACTCTGGATACTACACTTTGAGAAACAATGACCTAGAGATAGGGAAGCTGATTAGAAAGCTGTTAGTAATCTAAGATAGAGGCAATAAAGCCTGAATTTGAGCACTGTAGTGGGGATGCAGAAGATAGGATAGAGTTGAGAATAATTTAGTTGGTAAAGTCAATAGGATTTGCTTGACTAGGTGTGGAGAGGTGTGGGAGAAAGGAAGTGTCAGAGATAAGTTCCCAGTTCTTTGTTTTGGTGACTATGTGGTGATTCCCATTGACACAGTTATCACAGGAAAAACAGGTTTTTTTGGGCGGGGTTGGGGGGGGGAGACAGTACAGTTTTGGATACTTAGTTTGAAGTGCATGAGGAACATGCAGTGGATATATTTGGAGACCTTAGTCTTAACTCAGGGGAGAGTTTAGGGATATAGATAGGAGCCTGGGGAATCAGTAGTGTAGAGGTGTTACATAACTGTGGAGGGAGAGACCAAGGAGAGAACGTAGAGGAGTTCACATCATTTTTGCCTTTCTAGCACACTAGAGTATTATGCATTCCTTCCATTAATAGTGATTCACAGAGGAAATGATTCTCAGACTTTGGGAAGTAGAGTTTGGTAAAAGCCCCTCTTTGCTATTTCTGACATGCTTACCCTTCCACTTGACAATCGCTGGTATAGAGAGAGAGAAAGGGAGGGCCAAGGAAATAACTCTGAGGAATACCAATTGCTAAGGGTTGGCAGGTGGGAAACCTAGGAGAGACACTGAAAGATAACAGTCAAAAGATATGAGGAAACTTAGAAGAGCCATGGAAGCCAAGGGAGTAATGAGTTTGAAGAAGAGATGAGTAGTTATTTAATGCCAACGGGAATAGAGAGGTCCAATATAAGGACTACAAACTATCTGTTGGATTTGATATTTTCTAGAGGAGGTTTGCTGGAATGATGTTTGCAAAAGCTAGATTGATGTGCATGAGGAGTGTGTTTAATTATTCATTCATCCAGTACAAAAATGTTTAAGTCTTATGTGCCAGGTGCTGTTCTAGTTTGGTGAACAGAAAAGTTTTGGCCTTTGTCATGACACTTTAATTCTAATAGAGACAGGTAAACACATAGGAATCAAGGGTAAATAGACAAGTGTAAAATACTCTTTCAAGAAGGTTGGCTAACAGGAGATAGAACGTACAATAATAGAGTAATAGCTAGCATTTAGTGAATGCTTATTATGTGCCACACACTATAGTCTATCTTTTAGCTCACAGCAACCCTATGGAGTAGATACGTTTTCCATTTTATAAACAAGGGAACTTGGGTGGGAGTGGCTAAGTACCCAAGATTATACACCTAATAAGAAGCAAATCTGGGACTTAAACCAGAGTCTGATTCAAAAGTTTAAACTTAAAACCACCATGCTGTGTTATATTGTCAGAAACACATTTTCATGTTGGCAGTAACCTTTACCTATATTCACTCTCTCATTCATTTACTTGCTGTTAAAGTTCTTTATACTGATTGCTCTATATTGTCATTGTACATAATAGCATCTTGCTTTATTACTTCATCAGCGAGAGTCCCAGAGCACTAGTGAATGGAGTTCTGCATTCATTTCTGCCATAGAAACCAACAGCTGCAAATCTTACCCTGTCACTCCTGTCTTAAAACCCTTGAATGGCTTCTCGTTGACCCAAGGCTCTATATGATTTGGCCCCTTTTTACTTCTACAGCCTTATCACTGCTACCTTTATTCTACATTCCAGATGTACTATACAATTTCCACTGGTAGACTTTCCTTCATTCCCAAATTTTCATCCATGCCATATACTTTGTTAGATGCCCCCACCCTACCCTATATATCCTTTTCACTTAGCTAGTTCCTATTCATTCTTCAGAGCTTGTTACTTTCTCCTAAAGGCCTTCCCTGACTGATGAACTAGGTTCTGTGTACACAGTTTCTTGTACTTACTCTGACAACATTTATTTTATTATTTAAAAACATCTTTTTTGAGGACTAATTTACATATTGTAAAATTTACCTATTCAAAGTGGCTTTTGGTATATTCACAGATTTGTGTGACTGTCATCACCACAGTTGATTTTAGAACATTTTCATGAATTCAAAAAGAAACCTCATACTCTTTAGTTATCACCTCCCTGTTCCCTCACTCCCAGTCCTAAGAAACCACTAACCTACTTTTCTAACTCTTTAGATTTGCATATTCTAGATATCTCATATAAATGGAATCATACAATATGTGATCTTTTTGACTGGCTCCCTTCACTTACCACAATGTTTCAAGGTTCATTCATGTCTTAGTACGTATCAGTGTGTTCCTTTTCATGGCTGGGTGATACTCCATTGTGTGGCTGTATCACATTTATATTTGTTACATTTTATTGTAATTGCTTTTAATGCCTGTCTGCCCCAGTAGACTGTAAGTTCCATGAAGGCAGGGCCATGTGCATCTTATCACTTTATCCACAGCAGATTATTTATTGAATGAATGCACAACTTTATGAAGTAGTCTGTTGTCTCTGTTTATCTACAGAAGTTCTTGTGTTTGTTTTCACACAACTGTCTGAAGCCAGGCAGTGGGCCTCCCAGTCCTAATGTTCTATAGAAGTTCGTCACTGTTTTGGAGCTTTTTAAAGATTCATATGGCTCATGGGAGTATTAGAGACCCTTACTGTGTTTGTATGTTCATGTACTCAACAGATATTCATTTAGGTATTTATTGGAAACTTTCCTGTGTCAGACAGTGTTAGGTGGTAGGGATATAGTGGTGAGCAAGACAAACATAGTCCCTGTTCTCCTGGAGACTACATTCTAGTTGAGGGAGACAGACAATAAACACACAAATAATAAACAATATAATTTCAGATAGAATTAAATGCTGTTAATACATAAATAGAGCATGAGACAGTGACTTGGAAATGATAGTAGGGAACTACTTCAGCCAGGATAGCCAGGACAAGGCTGTGGGAAGGTGATATTTGAGCAGAGATCTGAATGATGAGAAGAAGGTGATGAAGATCTGAGAGAAAAAACATTTCAAAAAGAGGGAACAGGTACAAAGGCCCTGAGTTGGGAATGAACTGGATATGTTCAAAGGTTAAAAGGAAGGCTGGTATGGCTGAGTGTGGTAAATGAAGGAGAAAGTAGTAGGAAATGAAACTGGAGAGACTGGCAGGGGCTAAATCATGTAGGATCCTATAGATCATCACATAAAATTTGCAATTAGAGTGAAATCCACTGGGAAGCCATTGGAGAGCTTGAAGCAGGAAAGTGACACTATTTATAATTTAATGTATAAATTGTATTTTTTTTATATTGGATTGTATCTCTAAGGTCCCTTGTCATTTTAGCAGTCTATGATTCTAGGTTATCTGCATCTGGCTGAATTTCACAATTTTCTAACATCAATTTTGGTCTGAGACCTTCAGCATTTGCTGGTAATCCATTGGGGGAAAGCATATTACCACTATGATTCTGTAAAAGTACCCTTATTCTGTTACTATTTGTTCAAAAAATGATTAGTAAGGATAATTATCTTGAGTATTCTTAATCTACAGGATGGGATAGGGGATATTTACAAGTCTGGATTCTCATATTAATGTCCTATCCAAATATATCAATTATTTAGTATAGTGGCAGGTTTTACTTCACCAGGGGAAGGGCAAAATAACATCGCAATGTCTAACCCAGTGCCTAACACACAGGAGTTACTTAATAGATATTTTAAAATAGTACACAAAATAGGGACTGTTTCTGCTGGCTGAATTCAACACACCACCAGTTTATGACCTTTGTCATTTAATATGTCATTTAATTCAAATAATTACTCAGTTGGTGTGTTTAGGACCCCCATTGTATAAAACAGGAAACCTAAACTCAAAGCAATTTACACACTGTTCCTCATGCAATCTTGAAAGCATTTACATCAGGTAGTCAGTCCATGGCATTACACAGAAGTTGATAGAATGAAACAGACTCAGAGGAGGATAGTGACTTGCCCAGCTCCTTATTCCCTACCCTACTTTAGTTTTCCTATTAGCACTTCCATTTCTGAATATAATATATATCAATCTATGTATTTGTCAGCTCTTTTAGAGAGTGCACTCCTTGAGGGCAGGGAGTGTGTAAGTTATCTCTTCCTTTATAACAAATTGCTCCAAAACTCACTTCCTTAAAACAGCAAACATTTGTGATCACGCAGTTTCTGTGGGTCTGGAATTCAGAAGCAACTTAGCTTAGTGATTTCAGCTTATATTCTCTTGTGAGGTTGTAGTCAGATGTCAGCTAGAGCTACAGCCATATCTGAAGGCTAGACTGGAGCTGGGATATCTGCTTCAAAGATCACTCATGTGGCTATTAGCAGGAATTATTAGCTGTTGGCTACTAAACCTGTGTTCTTCTCTGGAAGTTGGCTGGAAGCCTTAGTTTCTCCCCTTCTGGGCCTCTCATGACGTGACAGCTAACTTTCTCTATAGTGAACAATTCAAGAGAGAAGAAGACAGAAGCAGAAGCCTTTTAGATCTAAAACATCTTTTTTTTTTAATTTTTTTTTCAACGTTTATTTATTTTTGGGACAGAGAGAGACAGAGCATGAACGGGGGAGGGGCAGAGAGAGAGGGAGACACAGAATCAGAAACAGGCTCCAGGCTCTGAGCCATCAGCCCAGAGCCTGACGCGGGGCTCAAACTCACGGACCGCGAGATCGTGACCTGGCTGAAGTCGGACACTTAACCGACTGCGCCACCCAGGCGCCCCTAAAACATCTTTTATAACATAATGGAGGTGACAGACTACTGCTGTATTTTCTTGGTGACCTAGACCTCTCCTGGTATGTTGTGAGAGGGGTTACACAAGGATATGAATAACTAGTGGTGGCTTTCATTGGGGTCATATTGGAGGCTGGCTACCACAGACACCTTCTCTCTTGTTTACTGTTATTACTATTATCCCAGCATCAAGAAGAGTACCTTGCATAGGCAAGGTGCTTAAATATTTGTTGAATGAGTGGGTAGATTTAGACTGTATATGAATTCAAAATGTATGGCTTTAGAAAAACAGCATTAATGGAGCCATAAGTTGTTGGGGAGGGACATGGAAGATGAGTACTAAAAATAAAAGTAATTGTCAGATGTGAATAGTAAGGGGAATTCACTCTATTTTTGATTATATCTTTCCCTCAGATGTGGAAACATGAGGGATTTTTTGCACTCTATAAAGGATTTTGGCCAAACTGGCTTCGACTTGGACCCTGGAACATCATTGTATCCTTTTAGAATATGAGAATGAAAGCAGATGCTTTAAGCTCCCAGGTAATTTTTTACTATGGGAAGGAAAATTTGGTTATTGACACCTTTAGGCAAGTGAGAAACTCAAGCATTCTAATGGTGACCATTGAGGATAGAACTAAGTAGAGAAATGGCTTTTAGTTGGAGTCTAGTACAAACTAAAGGCAGCAGAAAAGATGTACCAAAGTGTCCTCTTTAAAAAAAAAAACAAGTACAAACAAATCTGGAAGGGGTTATGAAGTTTTTGGAAACCCTGTTGGGATTTGCCCACAGGAAAGTACATGCTGAGGTGGTCCAGATTTCCTACTCCTAACTATAGGACCAGAGCAACTGGAGAAATAATAAGACAGAAAACACTCATAGGGTGAAGGAATCCAGGCCAAGTAGGTCTCTTTCCTCACGGATGGCTCTTCTTTCTTTAGCTGTGTTTGAGTGCCTCCTTTGTGCAGAGAGAATTGAATGTTGTATATAGTTTGTGTGTATAGTGGTGAGCATTGCAGGGTTCAAAAGTAATTCCTTGCCCTTGTGGAATCTATAGGTTGAGAGAGGGAGTATGCCTCTCTCTCCTTGGGATTGATCTGATCACCTAAGAGTGACAGTTACTCTTAGCATTGAATAATATATATGTTGTCATTAATGTTCTTGGGTGTGTGTGAGAGAGTGTGTGTGGCCTGTTGGCCACTGAAGACTATAAGTATGTTAGAGTTCTAATCTGTTTTTATTGCTAAATGCAAATCATAAGGGGTACGTGGTGGATACTCAATGCATGCTTGATTTGCCAGGTATTGTTTTTAAAAAGTCTTAAGCAAGTACAACTCAGAATCTGAGATAGACTACCTCAGTGTAAGAGAATGCAATACACAATTTTAGAACTAGGTTTAGCTTTCATTGTCAACCCAATGATCTTCCATGACTTACTCCTCAGTTTTTTATTACATATGAGCAGCTCAAGAGGCTTCAAATCTAAGAACTGAATTATACGTGAGCCAAGCCCTGCCAGCGTTTCTACTTTTTTCCCTTTTTCCGTGTTCTAATGTATTTTGACAAAGTTGTAAGTGTTTACTGAACCATTGGTCTCCCAAGGGCCTCCTGATGGAAGAACTACAGGATGCTTCAAAATTGTTCGTGTGTTTGTGTTACCATGTTAACTTTTCCGTGAGAGGAAGTGTTAACATTGAGACTCTGGCCCCAGATTGGTATCTTCTATGAAGATGGATACTGATAGATGACATCAAAATGGCCTTCTTTTCAAATGTGGGTTAAATGTAGTTGGTTAGCCCCAAACTTGAGCTAGAGCAGAAGGCATAGGCCAGGGCAGTTACTGCTATGTATGTTACAGACCTCGGTTCTCATTAAAGTATTTATTGGCAGAATCACTTTGGCTTTGTCTTCATTTACTACTTTCTCCTTTGCCAGCTCTTTAAGCACATTTATGGAAATGTGCTAGACTCTTCAAGCACATTTATGGAAATAGACTAAGTGCATTGTGTTTTTCCACTGCCACTTGTTGTCATAATGGTACTCATTTTTAAAATTTTTAAAAAAAATTTATTTTTGAGAGAGAGGGACAGAGTGCGAGTGCGGGAGGGGGAAGAGAGAGAGAGAGAAGACACAGAATCTGAAGCAGGCTCCAGGGTCTGAGCTGTTGTGTTACTCACTTAAACATCAGGCAAATTGTTCTTTCCTAAGCATGAATAAATAAACAAGTGGCTCATTTGGAAGTTTCTACAGATAAAATGTTAAAAGAGGCTTAAAATAGAACACTGTGTGCAGGGTTCTAATTTTCTTATAGGCAAAAAGTTATGGTGACTTTCTTGTACTAGAACAGTGCTTAGGCATTGTAGGCACTCAAATTTTTGTGGAATGAATAGTTTAGCTCTTCATTTTTATCCGTTCATTCATTTATTCAGCAAACATTTATTGTATGCCTATTACGTCCTAGATGTTGGGAGTATAAAAACAAGTTAAGACATAGTCTCTATTTTCAAGCTCACATTATAGGATGAGAAACAGACATGTAAGTAGATAATTATAGTAGGTACTAAGTACTATATAAAAGATGAACAAAGTGCTAGAAGCGCAGAGAAGGGAACAACAGCCAGTTACCTAGGGGATTGGCCAAAGTCTTCATAGTGCAGGTGACATTTGAGGTAAATAGCAGATGTTACCATATGGATAAGGCAGTGAAGGACATTCCAGGCAGGGGAGTGGGGGAAAGTTCAGTTTGGCTAAAATGTAGGGCAGGGGTTTTCAAACACTATGTGAGGCAGAATTGCCTGGAGATCTCATGAAAATGTAGTTTCTTACATCCATTGCCTGAGATCCTAACTTTATTTGGGGCAAAGTTTGCTTTCATCACAAGTACTTGATACAGGTGGTCCTTAGATTGCACTTTGGGAAGCACTTGTATAGAACTGTGGCTAAAATGAAAGGAAATAAGAATAGTGTGACCAGAAGGGTCAAATTATGAGGGATCTGTATGTGCCCTAATAAAGAATTGGACTTTTTTTTTTATCCTGGAGGAGGGGCAGGTAAAGGAAGTTTAAAATATGGGAATAATATAACCAGCTTTTGTATTTTTAGGAAGATAACCCTGTTGTGGAGGGTAGCCTTGAGGGGGAGTAACCCAAAAAAGGTTAAGACCTACTGAAATCTACTTTTTATGTACAGGTAGACAAAATATGGTTCACAAAAATGAAGAAAATTTGCCCTAAGTCACATGACTGGATTGTGGCAGATTTGAGACTAGCACATAGTTCTCAGATTTCTTCTCTGTCTCATTCTCCCACTCCACAGTGCCTTTTTTTAAAATTTTTTTTTTAACGTTTATTTATTTTTGAGACAGAGAGAGACAGAGCATGAACGGGGGAGGGTCAGAGAGAGGGAGACAGAATCTGAAACAGGCTCCAGGCTCCGAGCTGTCAGCACAGAGCCTGACATGGGGCTCGAACTCACGGACCGTGAGATTGTGACCTGAGCTGAAGTCGGCCGCTTAACCAACTGAGCCCCCACAGTGCCTTCTTAACTGACAGTCTAAAGTACTATCTTTTTAAAATTAATTTTAATAAACTTTATTTTTATTTTCATATTTTAATATAATTTATTGTCAAGTTGGCTAACATATAGTATGTACAGTGTGCTCTTGGTTTTGGGGGTAGATTCCCATGATTCAACGCTTACATACAACACCCAGTGCTCATCCCAACAAGTGCCCTCCTCAATACCCATTGCCCATTTTCCCCCCTCCCCCCCTCCATCCACCCTCAGTTTGTTCTCTGTATTTAAGTGTCTCTTATGGTTTGCCTCCCTCTCTCTCTGTAACTATTTTTTCCCCTTCCTTTCCCCCATGATCTTCTGTTAAGTTTCTCAAGTTCCACATATGAGTGAAAACATATGATATCTGTCCTTCTCTGACTGGCTTATTTCACTTAGCATAAAACCCTCCAGTTCCATCCACGTTGCTACAAATGGCAAGATTTCATTCTTTCTCATTGCCATGTAGTATTCCATTGTGTATATAAACCACATCTTCTTTATCCATTCATCTGCTGATGGACATTGAAGCTCTTTCTGTAACTTGGCTATTGTTGAAAGTGCTGCTATAAACATTGGGGTACATGTGCCCCTATGAATCAGCACTCCTGTATCCTTTGGATAAATTCCTAGCAGTGCTATTGCTGGGTCGTAGGGTAGTTCTGTTTTTAATTTTTTTATGGAAACTCCACACTGTTTTCCAGAGTGGCTGTACCAGTTTGCATTCCAGTAAACTTTATTTTTAAGAGAAGTCTCAGGTTCACAGCAAAATTGTGTTCAAGGTACAGAGATTTCCCATGTTCCCCTACCCCTACATATGCATAGCTTCCCCCACATCAAAATTCGTCACCAGAGTGATTCATTTGTTACAGTTAATAAGTATATAATGGCACATTATTATCACCCCAAATCTGTCATCTACATTAGGATTCACTCTTCGTGTTATGCATTTTATGGGTTTTGATAAATGTATAATGACCTATATCCATCATTATAGTACCATACAGAATGGTTTCACTGCCCATAAAACTCTGTGCTCTGCCTATTCATCCTTCCCTCTTCTCTAACCCCTGTGATCCCCTCATCCTTTTTTTTTTTTTTTGAAGAGAGAATGCATGAGCACGAGTGGTGGGGCAGTGTGGGAGAGAGAGAGAAAATCTTAAAATTTTTTTTTTCAACGTTTATTTATTTTTGGGACAGAGAGAGACAGAGCATGAACGGGGGAGGGGCAGAGAGAGAGGGAGACACAGAATCAGAAACAGGCTCCAGGCTCTGAGCCATCAGCCCAGAGCCCGACGCGGGGCTCGAACTCACGGACCGCGAGATCGTGACCTGGCTGAAGTCGGACGCTTAACCGACTGCGCCACCCAGGCGCCCCGAGAGAGAGAAAATCTTAAGCAGGTTCCATGCTTAGCATGGAAATGAGCCACCTAGGCACCCCTTTACTGATCCTGTTATTGTCTCTATGGTTTTACCTTTTGCAGAATGTCCTATAGTTGGGATGTCGCCTTTTCAGATTGGCTTTTTCACGTAGTAATATGCACTTAAGATTCCTCCATGTCTTCTCATGGTTTGATAGCTCATTTTCTTTTTTTTTTTCTTTTGGATGTACCACAGTATATTTATCCATTTACCTGCTAAAGGATGTCTTGGTTGTTTCCAAGTTTTGGCAATTATGAATAAAGCTATTATAAATATTCATGTGCAAGTTTTTGTGTGGACACAAGTTTCCACTCATTTGCTTATAAATACCAAGGAGCACAATTGCTGGATGGTATGTTAAGAGTATGTTTAGTTTTGTAAGAAATTGCCAAACTGTCTTCCAAAGTAGCTGTACCGTTTTGCATTCTCATCAACGATGAACAAGAGTTCCAGTTTCTCGACATCCTTGCCAGCTTTTGGTGTCAGTGTTTTGGATTTTGACCATTCTTATAGGTGTGTAATGGTATCTCACCATTTATTTTTTTTCCTCTTTCAGTTGTCACTTTAAAATTTTGTTTTCAAAGTTTGAAATTTGAATTCCAGTAGAGTTCACATACAGTGTTCTATTAGTTTCAGGTGTAACAGTATAGTGATTCAACAAGTCTATACATTGCAGTGCGCTCTTCAATCTCCATCACCTATTTCATCTATCCCTTCACCTCCCCTCTAGTAATCTGCAGTTCTCTATAGTTAAGAGTCTGTTTCTTGGTTTGTCTCTCTCTCTGTTTTTTTCCTTTGTTTATTTTCTTAAATTCCACGTATGAGTGAAATCACACGGTATTTGTCTTTCTCTGACTTATCTCTCTTGGCATTATACTTTCTGGCTACATCCAAGTTGTTGCAAGTACGATATTTCATTCTTTTTTATGGCTGAATAATATTACACACACACACACACTTTCTCTCCCTCCCCCTCCCCCCAAGACTACTACACCAGTCAGATACCCTCTTATTCCTGAATAGATGAGCAAAAAGAAAACCAGTTTTTCACAAGGGTGTAGACTGAAAGGTAGTTCCTTGAAGGGTTTATATATATTGGAAATTGGCTTTCTATTCACCTCAGGTTAAGTGTTATTCCTTTAGAGAAGCCTTACATTGATTTTCTCTCTACCAGTCTAAATAACTTACCTCATTATAATTTTTATGCCACATATTTATAACGACATACTATATTTGTGTGACTATTTGGTTAATATCTAAATTTCTCATCAGTCTGTAAGCTCCATAAAAATAGAGATTCTGTTGATTTTGTTTACTGTTATGTTCTCCATGCCTAGCACTGTTCTATATACTCAGAAAATATTTGTTAAATGAAAAAAATGAATTGATCTGTACACAAAGATCTGATAAAAGGCCTAAAACATAGCGAAGGTTAAGCAAATACTGTGGGATTTAAATGGAATGAAATTAAATTTTGAATTACTAGATAAGGATGGGATGACAAAGAGTAGGTTATTAAGGATAAATAGGGGTCCTTGGGGAGGGAGATGCACCTAATGTTTTTAACTGATTATCTGCTCACTTATTCAACAGATATCCCTGCCTCCTAGAGCTTTTTGTCCCCAGAAGGGAAACATAATAAAAAGATTAGTGAGTAAAATAAATAGTGTATTGGGTGGTGATAAATCATTTATAGAAAAATAAAGCAGGGAAGGGGGATGGGGAATAATATTAGGGCAGGGTTGCACACCGAGAAAGCCAAATTTAGTTGAAGTCTATTGGAGGTGAGAAAGGAGCCAGTCTAGGGTTAAAGCAACGCAAAGCCATGATACTGAAGGAGACCACCAAGGGAGTGCCAGTAACAAGAGAAGAGGTCCAAGAAGTGAGCCTGGGCTGGTCCAGTATAAAACAGTTTGGGGAGGACATCACAGAGGACACTGGTGATGACAATACCAGCCTGAAGTATAAAAAGGACTAATATTCTAGTGGTAGAAAAAGAGTAGAGGGGCAGTAGGGGCCAATAATTTTCAATGTAAATTTTGAAGAAAAAGAATTTGAAGCTGATGATACCTTTATCCAAATTGGCAAAGCTTTAAAGATTAATGCCTTTATATAGTAGCCATAATCATGGGTAGGTAGTTCCAATTAAAGAATTTGACTTGCTATTTTTATTTTAGGCATCCTATCCTATCCTATCCTTAGTCATGGATTGATAAAGTATCTCCTCAGGTAACCAATATGATGAATAGAGCATTTTGACTGAACACTAAGGACTAACCCATTTCTATAGTGAAATAGGCTACTACAGTAAAGGTGCCTCAGAGAGTAAGGGTCTGACTCTTACCACACAAAATTTGAAGATTTCACATCTTCACATGTGATTATTTCACACGTGTGAAGAATTCAGTGTTTCACAAAAATATTCACTATAGAGTTCCTTTAAGTAACAGCTCCCCATTGGATATTTAAATTGCAATTTTGGATTGAAAAATGAATTCTTAGGGACATATCAGATATGAAATAGACACACCAATTTCTTTTTTCTCACACTCACCCGAAGCGGGCTCATGCTCAACTGAAGTGGGGCTTTAGATTACCTGATATGGGACTCAAACTCACGAACTGTGAGATCATGACCTGAGCCAAAGTCAGATGCTTAACGACTGAGCCACCTAGGCACCCACACACCAATGTCTTTTGAAGGTAGATTGATAAGGGAAAACTTTCAGATTCAGTTGAATACAAGGAAACAGTCTTTAAAGGAACTAAGGGCTTTGGTTGAAAACTTGTTTGTCAGAAAACAAGACAAACTCTTTGTACTGTCAGCTCAATTTACATGTAAACCTAAAACTTCTAAAAGATAAACTATTAATTTCTTTTACAATTTTTTTTATTTTAAAATACATTTTTAAAATGTTTATTCCTTTTTGAGAGAGAGTGAGCCCAAGTGGGGTAGGGGCAGAGAGAAGGGGACAGAGGATCTCCAAAACAGGCTTTGTGCTGACAGCAGAGTGCCCAATGTTGGGGTTCGAACTCACGAACCATGAGATCATGTCCTGAGCTGAAGTCTGACACTTAACGGACTGAGCCACCCAGGTGCCCCGTCTATTAATTTCTTAAAAGTGCTCAAGATGAGAGGGTGTAATACAAGGATGAGTAGGTACCACTGATTTGGAAGAGAAATAATGATTTTCCCAGGTAAAAAGCCCAGCATGTCAAAAAGAAAGCCAGACAGGGGCGCCTGGGTGGCTCAGTCAGTTGAGCATCTGACTTCGGCTCAGGTCATGATCTCACAGTCCGTGAGTTCGAGCCCCGTATCAGGCTCTGTGCTGACAGCTCAGAGCCTGGAGCCTGCTTCCGATTCTGTGTCTCCCTCTTTCTCTGCCTCTCCCCTGCTCATGCTCTGTCTCTCTCCCTGTCTCAAAAATAAATTAAAAAAAAAAAACATTAAAAAAAAAGAAAAAGAAAAAAGAAACTGCAGATAATAGTTCCAACAAAGCAAAGTTATGAAAACTTTGTAAAAAAAAAAAAAAAAGAAAGCCAGACAATAACAGAAGTTGGTGAGGATGTGAAGCAGTTAGAACTCCTACATTGCAGGAGAGGTTGTAAAATAATGCAGCCCTTTTGGAAGACAGGCACTTCCTCAATAGTTAAGCATAGAATTACCATATGACCCAGTAATTCTGTTCCTAATATACACCCAAAAGAATTGAAAACAGGGACTCAGATACTTGTATACCAGTGTTCACTGCAGCATTATTCATAATAACAAAAAGATGGAAACAACCCAAATATCAACTAATGAATGGGTAAAGAAAATGTAGTATATCCAGACAATGGAATATTCAGCCATAAATAGGTATGAAGTGCTGACACATCGCTACAACGTGATGAACCTTGAAAACACTATGTTAAATGCAAGAAGTCAGACACAAAATTCCACATATTGTATGATTCCAGTTTTAAGTAGAATGTCCAGAATAGGCAAATCCCGTAAGTAAATTAGTGGTTGCTTACGGCTGGGGGAAATGGGGAGGTCTGCTAATGGGTATAAGGTTTCATTTTGGGATGAGCATGTTCTAAAAATAGATTATGGTTGATGGTTGCATAACTCTGTAAATATACTAAGAAACATTTAATTGTATGATTTGAATAGGTGATCTTTATGCTATATAAATTATATCTCAATAAAACTTAAAAAAGCCCACCCAGCATGTGGTTTAGCTTGATTAGGATTCCTAGTGAGGAATTTCAATGAAGCTGTTTGGTAACAAAATAAAGATTGATTCATATTAATTCCAATTTCAATGAAGCTGTTTGGTTACAAAATAAAGATTGATTCATATTAACTGCAGAAGGTCACATGGATGTTTTTCCTTTAGAATGAACAAATCCAGGGTGCCCGGGTGGCTCAGTTGGTTAAGCGTCCAACTTTGGCTCAGGTCATGATCTCGTGGTTCATGAGTTTGAGCCCCATGTGGGGCTCTATGCTGACAGCTGGGAGCCTGGAGCCTGTAGCCTGTTTCAAATTCTGTGTCTCCCTCTCTCTCTGCCCCTCCCCCACTCATGCTATGTCTCTCTCACTCTCTCTCTCAAAAGTAAATAAACATTAAAAAAAAATTAGAATGAGCAAATCCATCATATTACCGGCCATCTGAAGATGAAACAACTGACATTTCTGAGCAGGAAACCCCAGGTTTGAAGGGATAAAATTATCAAAATTTGTAGGCTATAAGATGAAAAAACTTTCACTGTTTTTCTTTCCTTTTTTTTTTTAAGAGGCTAGAGCATGAGGCAACCCAGATGATAATAGTTAATACTTATGGCTTTTATTATGTATCAGATACTGTTCTAAGTGTATTGTGTTTATAAAACTGTTTACATTCTTTCACCCACTCTAGGAGGTAGATACTATTCTTATTTTTCAGATGAGAAGCTGAGGCACAGAAAGGTGGAATACTTTGTTCCTAGGAAATGGCAGACCCAGGATTCTAACCCAGGCAGTCTGGCTCATGAGCCCATGCTTATAATCACTATGCTAGGGGTGTATGGACTCAGCCTTGTCGAAGGTCACTTAAAGTTTATGGCAGGTGAGCAGTAAAGAGTATTGATTTCATTAATTCCCCTATCTTTATAACACCCTGGGAGAAAGAAGGTCAATAGTTGTTGTGGTTGGTCACTCCTTGACACTTAACTGTAACACTGACTTTATTTTCCTGGAGACCTGTGAGTGCAAATATATAATTTTCCTCTTATTCTCCACTTTCTACTTCTTCCCCCTATTTTCTCTGTTAGCCTTTCTTCTCCATAACCTCCTTAATCACTAACCCACCCCTTCTTCTTCCAGTCTAAGTGAGCACAGTTCACCATACACACAGGAACTTGTTTTTGTTGTATGTTATACTATTTATTAAAGAACTTGGAATTATTAAAACAGATGCCACTAGTTTAAAATAGAATAATTTGGATGTGGAGCTAGACTTCTCTCCCTCTCTCCTCCAATGCAAACAAGTGTGTTGTTAGGCTTATAAAAAAATTTATGGGAGGAACAATTGAACTAAGAACCTGATTATAAATAGTTCTTTTCTATTCACTAAAGCATATCATTTAAGGGGTAATATTTTTGTTAGCCAAGACCAGTGAGGGTATTGCATGTAAGTTTTAAAGTCATAAAATAGCTTTTAAAAAAAGTTTTATTTATTTATTTTGAGAGAGAGGGAGAGTGAACAAGCAGGGGAAGGGCAGAGAGAGAAAGAGAGATGGACCCCAGGCAGGCTCTGTGCTCTCAGTGCAGAGCCTGACGCTGGGCTTGAACCAGGAACTGTGAGATCCTGACCTGAGCTGAAATCAAGAGTTGCACACCCAACCGACTGAGCCACCCAAGGTGCTCCATAAAATTGCTTTTTAAAAAACAAATATTTTCTAAGAGTGGCTACTTTGTATGAATTCCTGAGATTTCACTAAAGGAAACATCTAGGATGTTTCTTCTCTCTATTCACTTTTTCAGCATCAGAATTCAGTTGTATTTTGGGCTGTGCCCAACTCACTATAAACACTATGCATACTTGTCTTTCCCATTTATTTAGTAAATAAAAACAATTTAATGCATCATTGTATAAGATTACTAAGGGACCTGGCAATCTTAAAGTGGTAGTTTGAATTTGGGATTATGAATCTTTTCCTCATTTGAAATAACCCCATAGTCATTCAGCTATCATTTCTGGGAACCACTTCTGAAATGACAGGGTACCAGTTTGCTTGTCTATAGGAAGTGCTTTAGTATTTGTTGAATGGCTCAGTGGGCAAATCTGCAAAAATATTATGAGTGGTAAAAGCACAATGAACAATTTTGTAAGACTGCATGGCATTTTACTGGGCCAATGACTGTTATCTCAGAGTGTTTATCAGCTTTTTAGTGCCTTAATGTCAACACAACTGAGACAGAACTGGAACTGATATGGATTTATTAGAGTAAATAGGAAATCTGATTCAATCATGGGATTGTTGGGCAACATGCACCAAATAAAACGAAACCTAAACAAATAAAGAGACCTTCCTCAGCCTCTTGGTCATACATGACTTTAGTCTCCTCCAGTGCGCTGGAGCAAATGGATCCTGCCTGTCCCGTTGTGTAGCAGGCATTTTAAAGAACAAGGAACTGCATGAAAACAGACTCTGAGACCCTTAGCAGCTGCATTGGTGGTTTCTAGGGCTCCTCATGAGAGGGCTCTTTGAGCCCAGTGGGTGATTATGGTCCCAACAGCTTGTAAATCCAGTGAACATATGGTTGGGTAGTAGCATGTTAAGCTCTCATGTACTTTACCCTGCACGGTTGATCCATTAGGTGGAGCACGTTTCCCTTTCAGCAACACTGCAAAACTATGGCTTCAAGGCTTCAACTGCATCAGGACTGGTCTCTTGGCTCCATGTGATTATGTTTTCATGTTCTCATGCCTACGTAGCATTTTATGGTGTTGCACAACACAACTACCTCTGAAAACTTGAAGAGTGAAAACACTGAAATACCTGGATATTAGACGGTACCATATTGATGATGCAGTTGTACTGTGAGAGGTGTTCTTAATCTGCTGTGTCCCATTAGTCCAGATTTCTAAATTTACAGATTAACTCTAGCAGTAGGACATATGAAGAGGGTTCCTTTTTTTTTTTAAGAAAACAACTGGTAAACCCCTTAGTACGGTTTATGCTTTCAGGAAGCAACTTTTATTGCTTTGAGATCTTCATATCAATGTGGTCTGTTCATTTATAGCTCATTCTTGACCTCTTTTAGCAAATACCCTAGGGAAACA
Organism: Felis catus; assembly: GCF_018350175.1. Taxonomy (NCBI): domain Eukaryota; kingdom Metazoa; phylum Chordata; class Mammalia; order Carnivora; family Felidae; genus Felis; species Felis catus. Next base: position 107,100,777 of record NC_058386.1, read on the forward strand.
TTACACTTTGAGAAATGCCAGCAAAAACGTGAATCAAAATTCTTATAAATGTTTAATGCTTCTTGACCTAGTAATGCTTCTTTGTAGAATTTATCCTAAGGAATTAAACAGATGTGCCAAAGATTTATTTTTTAAAATTTTATTTTGAGACAGAGAGCAGGAGAGGGGCAGATAGAGAGGGAGAGAGAGAGAATCCCAAGCAGGCTCCATGCTGTCAGTGCGGAGCCTGACATGGGGCTCAGTCTCACGAACCAGGAGGTCCTGACCTGAGCCAAAATCAAGACACGGGTACTCGACCGACTGAACCACCCAGGCGCCCTAGACGTGTCAAATATTTACACACAAAGGTATTTATAGTGGTATTAAAACAGTGAGACATTGGAAATAACAAATGTACAACTATAGGGAAATGGTTAAAACATTATATACTCATGATGAAATAACATGAAACTGTTACAAGTCATGTTTTTGAAGAAAACTTTATGACAAAGGAAAATATGAAAAACAGAAGAAGAATAACAGTGATCATCTCTGGATGGTACAATTATGGGTACATTTATGATTTTATGTATTTAAATTTTTTTCTGAAATGAACAAAAATTGTTTTTATAATCAGAAAAGAACCTCACTGATACATCATTATAGATCTCTGAAAGAAATCCCAGCAAACCTGGGGCAATTTCAGCACCTAGCTCTCAAAAAATGTTTGTGGAGTAGGTAGATAGATGGACAAATGAATGAATGAAGGACAGTTGACACTTGTAAGTACCATTACTGAGTTTATATGACTGCTGAAATAAAAAATGAAGGTTTGTTAATTAAAAGGAGAAGATTCCAGACCAGTCAGCAGTTTGAAGGATGGCATGGGAGTTACTGAAGGAGTCACAAAATAAATGAGTGGCTGATGACAGCCAAGGAGTTGTAGTCTGGCCTTGGGTCCATTGCTGCTCTTGTTGCCCGCTATCAACACCATGTTTCCTCTTGTTCTATGTGTGTCCTTGAAGTATCTCTTGTGCCTGCTGTTTTCATTGGCCTCTATTCAGTTTGACCAATGACTGAGCAAGTATGAATGACATCAAAGTCACAAGTTCATTTTCCATTTGAACCACTAAATACTTTTCCATATGAGGAGAAGATATACTAAGGCTAACTCTGGCTGGCCAACTCTCAGACTTGGACTTATTAGACAAGCAGGAGAGTTTGGTAGATAAGGGCAACCTGCCTCTAACACTTGTGACACCACTCACAATTCCCCTATACAGAGGGCTGTGTGTTCTTATGTTCTTGTGAGTAGTCCTCTCTGAAACATTTGTGCTATGAATAATGTTAGGTACCCAAAGAATTAGTAGAACACTTAGTCATGTCACAGTTTTTATAACAAATTCACAAGCTCTTTATGGAAATTATAAATGGGACCGATTGATCTACATTCTGTCCTACACGGTGTTAATTTCTTTTGGCTATTTTGATCAAATTGCTGAACAGGATCTGGCTTCTCTGCAAGGCCATCAGGAGACACCATTGGATGTATGAATGAAATCTAAATGTTTCCTCTTCAGTGCATGCCCGTATCTGTGCCAGAGCCTGTGTCAAAGAAAGCCATTAGACTTTTTGCATATTATTCTGTATCTCTGCTCTTGGTGGCTTATTAAACACAGTGTTCTTAATTGCGGTTACTCTTAAACCCAAATGTATGATAATAGGGCCTTGTTTGTATTTGCTGTCCCTTGATCCTGAGATTTACTGTTTGTCTCTTTCAACCTGAGTTGTCTCTCACCACTTGTTTTCAGAAACATTCATGGGTTGAGGAATTCACAGTTTGGAGCCTAACTGTCTTTGTCCTGGAGGCCATTATATCTACAGATATGACAGACTCCTTTAAATTGGCCAGCTGGATATTTTATTCTTTAGGATTTTTAAGTATGAGGAAGAGAACATTATTTGAGCACTAACCATGTGCTGTCATTTACTAGACATTTTCCTATACATTATTTGAGCTAATCCTTTTGATAACAATATAAAGTAGGCATTATTACCCCAGTTTTACAAATGAGGAAGCTGTAGCTTTGACAGTTAAACAGCTGAATGGTAATTTGGACACTGGTCTATTGGACTTCAAAGTTTGTGATTTCCACTGAATATACTGCCTCCCAGGGATAGCAGAGTTTTTTTAGACTGAGCCTAACACCACAGCATTCACTTAGCTTCTCCTCAGTTCCGTTTTCCTATAATTTTCATTCCACTTTGCTTGTGTTACCTTGGCAAGATCAGTCCTTTGCAGCAAGGCCAGGAAGTTAAGCTTTGGACCACCAGTAAGGAGGGCATTGATTTGAGCCTGCTTCCCATTTTGTCCCCAAACCCCGTCACTGTTTGTGTTTTACGTAGCTCCCAGTAACTCATAACCCAATCCAAGAGGGTGCCTATTGCTGGCATAAGTGGTACTTGCTGCGTGCTCAGCACTTCAAGGCACTTGGGGTTCCATCATTCACTTGAGAGCCAAAAAGTTCTTCAGTTGTAGGAACATAAAGCCTGCTCTGGTGAAGGCAAGCATGGTCCTCCTCTGGGCCACTGTGGTAAACAGCAACTGCACAAAATAGTCTAGCAAAGGAGGGTTGGTGTGTATTAGAATAGATCAGCGAGAAACAGGCCATTTGTGCTGAAGGTAGAGGGTGAAAATAGGAAGAAGGGAATTTTCAAGTGTATAGAAGTGGAAAGGGATGAACATTCACCTCCAAACAACTGAGGAATACAAGCTGGGAGGTAGTCTAAGACTGAAGGGAAATTAAAACCCAAGTGCAAAACATCATGGTGTGGCGCCATCCTGTGGAGAGGAGGACAGCCGGATTCCATCCTGGTTTGGAACATTTTAGTTTCAGATGTGAATGAAAAAGTTCATGGGCCTCTTGGAATTAGCCTTTACACATTGGACTCAAATGCATCCTCAGGCCATCATTTTAGAGATATCAAAGGGTTAACCTTCCATGGTTGTTTTGGCACCAAATTAAAATTTAATCCATACTGTATTGGTTTCTTCTTGCCTTCTTTGGTTGTCCACTCAGCAGCTTTCTAGGGAGTTAATCTAGTTTAGGACCTCAAGAGACAAATTTCTAAGAATCCGCTGTGGAGACCAGGAGATTGAGGAAACGGTTACAAGAAAGCTCAGGAAGACTGAGCATAATTCCTGGGTTTCTTTCCCAGTCTGTTCTCGAATTTCTGCTGCCAGCGTTGCCCAGAGGGAGGCTGGCCATAATTCCTGGCTGCCAACAGCCATTTTTTTTGTACCCACAGAAAGCAAGATGAGACACCTGTTCCTCAGCTGGTCTCCTGGGACATGTTGGAGGTATCCCCTTATGTGACTGAGTTTCTTAGGAAAATGCAGATTTAAGAGTGTTTAAGAGCTTGGCAGTGCCTTTCTTGGTACCTAACTCTTTTTCCACCTCCTTCACTTCTAGGGTCTCAGAATTTGTGGTTCAGCATTCTCATCAAGTAGCTACAAGTGACCATAAGCCAACTGAGGGGAAGGGGCACCACAGAGTTAGTGGTAGAATGGGAGGGGTCGTAGCAGAAATAACCACAAGATTGGCTATTTCCAAAGAAACAGTGTTTTGAACTCCATGAAGTGCGAGAGAAGACAAGCTGTAGAATCTAATTCAGGTTCCTACATTTCAGGCAAACTCACTACTTAAAATGTCTGATTTACATCAGGGAGGGCAGGACTCCTCACTTTACCAAAGCCATCACTATAGTAAAGAGTTGAGGGGAACAACCTCATGTCTCTAGTGCTGTGCTGTCCAATATGGTAGCTACTAGCCATATGTGGCTGTTGAGCATTTGAAATATGGCTAGTTTGGATTTAGAGGTTCTGAAAGGTAAAACACACACCAGATGCAAAGATTTAGCATGAAAAAAACAGTGCAGTAATTTTTATATTGATTACATATTGAAAGTATGTTTTAGATATACTGGGTTAAAGGAAACATTAACATTGCCTTTTTTAAACCTTTTAAATGTGGTTACTAGAACATTTAAAATTATATGTGACCTGCATTATATTTATGTTGGATACTGCTGCTGCAGTGTATTCAAGAATAGGATTTGATTTTTTAGCATTATTTCAGTAGTACATTTCTTTCTACCTACCTGTACAGGAGAGACAGATTAATTGCAAAAGAAGCATAGGGAGGAATGGAGATTTGCAAATGAGGAAATTGGTTATAGAAGAAAGTCAGCACCCTACCTCAGTTCCTCTCAGTCTGGGGTGGGGCAGTCAACTGTCTGAAGCAAGCACTTTCATTCCCCTAGCTTTGATTTCCTAGTTGGGGCCCAGAGAGGAGAGGGAGAAGTCACTTTGAAACTTCTCTGCCCTTACCATCTTCGCCATGAAGCTGTGAGTGGGAGATAGTGGTGATAGGACAGGAACTTTCCCTGGGCCCCTCTGGGCCACCATCCCTGGCTGAGAGAAGAAGAAGGAATGAGGTGAGCCCTTTCTTCACTCCCAGGGCCATCTGGTAGAGCTGCTGCCGCACCTCCTTCTGCCAGTAGGCATAGATGAGTGGGTTGAGCAGGGAGTTGCCCACACCGAGCAGCCACAGGTACCGTTCCAGCACCAGGTAGAGGTAGCACTTCTGGCAGGCCACCTGCACAATGCCAGTGATAAGGAATGGGGTCCAGGACAGAGTGAAGCTCCCAATGAGAACAGCCACAGTGCGGACAGCCTTGAAGTCGCTGGGAGTCCGAGGAGGCCGGTATGCTCCGGCCATGGCTCCTGCTTGTTCCATCTTTCGGATCTGCTGGCTGTGCATGGAGGCAATCTTGAGCATATCACAGTAGAAGAAGACAAAGAGGAGCAGGGCTGGGAAGAAGCCAACGCAGGAGAGGGTCAGCACAAAGCGTGGGTGAAACACAGCGAAGAAGCTGCAGGGACCCTGGTAGGTAGTCTGCTGAAATATGGGGACTCCAAGTGGGAGGAAGCCAATAAGGTAAGACACCAACCACAGCCCGGCAATGCAGGACCCAGCCATGAGCCCGTTCATTATCTGGAAGTAGCGGAGGGGCTGCTTGATGGCAAGGTACCTGTCAAAGGCAATCAGCATGACTGTGAGGACAGAGGCAGCTGCGGAAGAAGTAACAAATGCCATCCGAAGGCTGCATAGGGTCTTCTGTGTGGGCCGAGGTGGGCTGGAGAGCTGGTCTGTGACTAGGCCAGAGATGGCCACACCAAGCAAGGTGTCGGCTACAGCCAGATTCAAGGTGAAGCAGAGACCAACACCATCATTCTTGTGGATCAGCAACAGCACAGCCACAGCCACTAGTGCATTGGCAGCAATAATGAGGGAGGCCAGGACAGCAAGGGTCACTCCAAATGGAAAAGATGACTCCATGTCTTGAAGTGGCAGGATTTCCACTTACCAGGGCATTCTGGCTCTCCAGCTCAAATTCTCACGGGCTGGGAGAGAAAGGGCTGGGTTCAGAGGGGCATCAGAGATCTGGCCACGACGGGCAGCTTGCCATCTTTCAGATCCTGCTGATCACTGAGAATCACTCACCCTTTCTCTTTCAGTCCTCAGCCTATTGCCTCTCCAGCTCTCTGAAGGCAGCAATCCCTGTGTAGCCCTCCCCCTGGCCGCTGTGCTAGTCCCTCCCCCTCCAACTACCAAGTTACTAGACAACTCCCAAGTACCTGTGCATACTGTCTCGCCAGGCTCTCTTCCTCCATTGATGCTTCAAGGACTTTCTTTGGAGGGCCTGGGGCATTCATCTGATCTCCTGTCTGGCAGAAGATATAATTGACTCTAATCACACTTTTTCTTCCTCCATAGCTTGATATTAAACTCCTACTTCTTCTTTTCCCAAGCTTCAAGTACTAGCTTAACAACTGATCTCAGCTTAATTAAGTATTTGCTTAATAACAAATTCTCAGTTACTACTATTACTGCTTTCAATCAAGCAAGATGATCATAATCAGTTGAAGTGGGAAGTGAGGGCAGGCAGACTATTTCAAGGCCCAGCATACTTTCAGGGGAGCTACCACACATTTAAGCTATTTATCTTTTGCTTCCTAACACCTCAGAGTCTAATTCTCTAAAATAGGGGGTGTCATCCCCCTCTTTTTCATCCCTCAGATCTTGGCTGATTCAGAAAGGCAGGAAAATGAAAGCAGGTAATTGTTAACAGTTGTTAATTCAGTTTCGACCAGAACCCACTCCCTGTCTAAAACTTCTGTTTGTTGGGTATACTCACTGAAAATGTGTCTCTGGTCAGAAGTCGTGGTTGCCAGCCTTGCCTTTCTTGATCCTGTAGCCCCGAGGTCTCTCTGGGACAGGAGAAGAGGAGGCGAGCTGTATTCTGGAAAGTGTCTGCTGTAATATTTGGTTGTGGAATTTTCCATTTCCACTGTGGATCGTGTTAGGCTGAAGGGTGGCAGTGTTGCCGAGGCAGGTGAGATGGGCTCAGGCAGGGCCGCCGCTGTGTAGGTCACTCCTATTTTAAGTTGTATATCCATTTGTTCGGGTACATTAGAACCAACCTTCTGCCTGCTACTCTTGGATACCAAGAAGAGAGGGGTGGGGAGAAGAGTGGTTTGAAGCTTATTTACTCAGTTCAGGTGAGAGCACAAATGGGAAAGGTTAGTGTTTTAAGTGAGGGAGTGGAGAGCAAGGTGCAGAGTTGGAGGCAAATATTATATCCAGGATGTTTTGACAGTCGGAGAGGGCTGTTGACAGAGGTCTCTCCTACAAATGATCACAAAGGCTGTGGCATGGGGACTTGGTACTCCAGCTGCCAGTCTGAGAACAGTTCTTATGCTTTGGTACCTCCATTAGGAAGCTGACTTCAGGTTGCTTAGTACCTGGCCTGATTTTATGCCTGGATCTAAGGTGTGCTCTAGTTTCCCTAGCTCTTGTCTAGGAGTCAAGATGGTCCTTTTGAAGCCCATGCTCAAACTTGAGAGTGCATCAGAACCCCTTGGAAGGCTTGTTAACACACAGATTCTTGAGCCTCACCCTGAGTTTTAGATTATTTGTCTGGGGTGGGCCTGAGAATCTGCATTTCTAACAAGTTCCCAGGTGATGCTGATTCAGGGACCCCACTTGAGAACCAGTGCTCTAGTGAAATGGTTCTTTTTTTTTTTTTTTTTTTTTTGAAATGGTTCTTAACCTTAGCCATGCTGTGGAGTTACTTGGTGACCAAAAATACTGATGTTTTGGGTCACACACCAAGAGATTCTGATACCATTAGTTTGGGGTGTGACCTATGCATCCGGAGTTTTGAAAGCTCCTCATGTGATTATAATACTCAGCCAGGGGTGAGAACCACTGTTCATTGGCAGAAACACAGGCTCTGGAGTCAGGACACTATCTCTGTGATTTTGCTTGGACAAATGAATTCACCTCTCTGACTCAGCTGTGGCTTCCTCGTGTGTTCCATGGGGACAATAATTCCTATGTCACAAGGTTGTGGGGAGGACAGAACGAGGTATGATGGATATTAAAAGGCTTCATGAACTATAAAATATTACACAGGTACTTTTATCGAGTGTCTTCTAGTCTCTTGTTAATCAAAGTGTGTATCAGATCAGGAGCATTGGTAGGACCTGTGAGCTTGGTAGAAATGTAGAATCTTAGGCCCTTCCCAAGACCTCCTGAAGCAGAGTGCGCATTGGAACAAGATCTCCAGGTGATCTGTATGCACATTAAAGGTGTCCTTTCCCAGCACCTAGTCTCGGGTGCCTGGTTATGTTGGTTTACTTTTGCTGCTGTAGCAAACTGCTACAAGCTTAGTGGCTTAAACAACATAGATGTATTATTTTACCCTTCTTGAGGTCAGAAGTCCAAAACAGGTTTCACAGGGCTCCAATTAAGGCGTTATCAGGGCTGGGTTCCTTTGGGAAGCTCTAGGGGACAATAATTTCCTTGCCTTTTTCAGCTTTTAGAGGCTGCCTGCATTCCTTGGCTCATGACACATCATTCCAACCTCTGCTTCTGTAGTCATATCTTCTCTGACTCTGACCCTCCTGCCTCCCTCTTTTAAGGACTCTTGTGATTATATTGAGTCTACCTGGATAATCAATGATATCCTCCCCATGTCACATTTTCAAAGTGCTTTTTGCTGTGTAAGGTAAAATATTCACAGGTTCTGGGGATTAGGACATGCACGTCTTTGGAGGGGGGCATTTTTCTGCCTACCATACCAGTGTTCTCTGCTGCCCACATCTTCTCCCTCCATCCCCCAAAGATGCTCTTCTCAGTGTAATATTCCTTTGCTCATGTCCTAGACATTTATTTCTTTTACCCATCAACACTCTCTTGTTTTCTGTCTTATCTCCTTAGGCATCCACAAGCTGATTTAAACTAATATAGGAAGCTTTGGAAAAGAGTGGGCTCCCTGTCACTGGAAATATGCAAGCAGAGCCTGAATGCTCACCTGTCGGGAAGGCCTTAGAGATAATTCCTGCAGCAGTGCAAAACATCTGCAAAACATCGTTATTCCCGTTGCGTTGTCTTTCAGTCCCTATGCAACCTATTATTGATGGGCCCCTGGGAGTCTTCCGTTCCTCAGCTCCCTCCCTTCTTTCTTAGTTGTCCCCACCTCTGTGTCCTCCTTGGCTTTTTCTGTCCCCTTTCTCACACTACCACACAGACTCAGCTGTGTGTCCTTTGGCTTTGCCCATGCTGTGAGGTCAAGACCACAGAGAATGTGGTTCCTTCCTGGAAGGCCAGTGGTTAGTCCTTATGGTCCTAAGTCTGAGGGTTCTCAGAGTCTCCAGAGTGGAGCATTGATTGACAAGGTAAACAAGTTGGGGTTGACAAAGGGGAGGAAGGTAAAGGACGAGAGGGCTTATTCTCTGGTCAAACTATCCCATAACCCAAGCATTAAATGCTGGTTGTAGTGGGCTAAGGATGCAGTGGGGTGCTTTGTACACCCTGAGGGCATGGAACCAAGGACCAGAGGTTTCAACTGGAATGAGTGTGGAGGAGAAGCCAGGCTTCAAAAGAGCCCGCCTTTGGAGCCAGACCCCTGGGAGAGGAGCTCTAGGAAGATATCCAAGACAAGTGATGCCTGATTACTTGTAGTGCCTAGACCAGCCATCTGCCTGTATGATTTAGCTGCGTCTTGCCCAGGGATAAAAGCAGCAGTGACATTTAATATCCCTCTGTGAATGACTAGACCATACATCCATTGCTGTTAAATATTATGCAGTGGTGTGAAAAGAATGGGATAGGCTTATATGTCCTGATGCAGCCCTCCAAGGCTTATTGTTGACTGATAAATCAAGTCACACATCAGTATGTAGCATCTGGACCCACTTACAAAAGTAAAATCCCAAACCCCAGCTTTATGTGTGTATAGGTGCACAGAGATCACCATAAATACATGTTAACAGAGAGTGAATAGCTTTAAGGAGGGGAGTGAGAAGCCGGGATGGAAAGCGACTGTCACAATTTACTTGGAATACTGACTTGTTATGTATTTTCACAGTGAGGATGTGTTCATGTAATTTCAAAAGAAAGGGGCGCCTGGTTAAGCATCCGACTTGAGCTCAGGTCACGATCTCACAGTTTTGTGAGTTTGAGCCCCTCTTGGGGTCTGCACTGACAGTGTGGAGCCTGTTTGGCATTCTCTCTCTCTCTCTCTCTCTCTCTCTCTCTCTCTCTCTCTCTCTCTCTCCCTCTCTTTCTGTCAATAAATAAATAAATAAATAAATAAACAAACAAACAAACAAACAAACTTAAAATAAAACCTCCTCAATAACAACCCCCTTCTCCCCATTTCAGCTCGGGCACCACTTTGCAAAGGCCCTTTGCAGACCACAGCCAAATGCCTCTGTGAACACATGTACATTATGTATATACATAGTTATACACTTGCTTTTGCTTACACTTTGTTACCTGCCAGTGCTACAGTTGTAGAAAGAGGTTGTGTGTGTGTGTGTGTGGTGAGAAATGGCAGGGCAAAATGGGGTGGGTGGAGCAGTATTTGAGGCTTTAGTCCCTTTTTACAGTGGGAGGCACTTTGAAGAAACAGCCCTAGACTTCTGGGGCTTCTGAGCTGCCGTGCAACAGTGATACCAGCTAATATTTATGGGGCCTTTAAAATGCTGAGTACCGTGCTAAATGTACAATATATTCTTTAATCCTTACAAAAATTCTATAAGGTAGGTACTATTAATATTCCAATTTTACAGATGGGCAAACCAAGGCATGCAGAGGGTGACTAATTTGTCCAAGGCCACACAGCTCATATAAGCAGCAGGTGTTGGAAATTCTCAGGCCAGAAGCTTGTGTGGAACAGCCACCAAGAATTTGTCCTCTTATCAACCATAGAGACCACCCCCCCCCCTTTTTGTTTTGCCAGTTTGTGACTCTGTGCCTTTGCACATCTTATTACCTCGACCTTAATGCTGACACTTTTATGCTTTGGGTTTTTTTCACAGGTGCTTGAGCTCAAATTAAATAGAAGACCCTTCCCCCTTGTTGGGTCACTAAAGCCCAGTAATTGTGGACAATGAGAATTTTTTTTTTTTTTTTTTTTTTTTTTTACTGTGAGCCCAAGGAAATATATGACTCTGGACTCATGTATACCTCTCCACTTATCTTCCCACTCCTGCTTTCCATTATTGCTAGTGCCTCTCCGTTTTAGCACTTTTCTTATCTTTCATCTGCACTATTATAGCCTTCTAACTGCTTGTCCTGTCTTTCTCCCCTGTCAACATCCCCTTCCAGCATGTTGATGGAGTGCCTGATCTGTGATCGTTACTATGCTCAGAACTTTTTGGACATTCAAGTAACACCTTATGAGATAGGTGTTATTTTTCTCCCCACCTTAAAAGTGAAGATGCTGAGGCTTGGAGAGGCAAAAGGGCCTGTCCAAGGTTACCCAGCTAGGAAGCAGTGGCAGAGCAGGGATTGGCATCCAAGTCTTATCACTCCTTGTCCAATAGCTTTTTTCTACTCCATGTTGCAGAAGCCTGGGTGTGGTAGGCTGAGTAATAGCTCCCAAAGATGTCCACTTTTGAATCCCTGGAACCTGTGAATATCTTGCCTTATGCGGCAAAAGGGACTTTGTTGATGGGATTAAGCAAAAATCTTGAGATGGGGTGATTATCCTGGATATTATGGGTGGGCCCAATGATATAATCCCAAGGGTCCTTGTTTGAGGGAGGCAGGAGATCAGCAAGCAGTATTAAGGGGTGTGATGATGGAAGCACAAGGTTGGAGTGATGCAAGGAAGGGGTCATGAGCCAAAAATTGCAAGAGGCCTCTAGAAGCTAGAAAAGGCAAGGAGACAGATTCTCCCCTAGAGCCTCCAGAAGGAACCAGGCGTGCTGACACTTTGATGTGAAACTGATCTCAGACTTCCGATGTCGAGAACTGTAAGATACTACATTGGTGGTGTTTTAAGCGCTAGGTTTGTGGGAATTTGTTGCAGCAACAGTAGGAAACTAATACATTGAACTAAAGGGTTAATATGAGTAGGCAATTAAAACACTGGGTCCTGTTTATATTGCTGCTTGGCAGTGCCTGCTGCCCAAGAGACATTTGGTTGTAATACTACAAAGGTTTCTACTTACCCAGGAAAGAGCAGCTTGCTCTGCGATGCCAAATGCCAATGGCCATGAAGCCCAGCAGAGGGCAGACACTCTTCAGGGAGAAAGCAATCCTTGGAAAGGCTTTGCTCCTGTTTTCCATATAAATAGGAAGGGTCTTTAAAAGGAAGAAAGATCCTTCTAGGCACAGGCAGGTTGCTCTGATTGTGTTGCATCTTAGTTATGCCTTCATGCAGGCCAGAGGAGCGCGGTGAGTACAAAAACGTTTTCATTTGCCACCCAGGGCTCAAAAATTTCTTGCTCCTTTTATGTATTCATATTGTTGAGACCAGTGCATGGAAATCCTTCCCTGCCCTGAAGATTAGGAATTGGGTAATAAGGCACAAATACTTTTGCTTAATTCCCATGGCTTGTGCAATGGGGGTGGGGTGAGGGGAGAAAATATACATTCAATTCACATTTCTTTTTTCATTGAAAGTCTTTCTTATCACACACACTTGACAATGCATGATCTCATTTAATCCTCACAATATGCCTGTGAGGTGATATTATCAGAAGTTAATTCAGGCTAATTAAATTGCCCAGAGTTCCACAGCCAGCAGACGGTAGAACTCGGATTTGAACCCAGGTCTGCCAAGTCTCAGAGTCTGCATTCACATAACGATGCCACCTGGTCTCTCCAAAACTATAATGCTGTTACAGAAAAAAGTTGCTGACCAGAGGCAGTGAAAGCTGTGTGGCATCATCCTATGGCTTTGAAAACTCATGCCCAGCCTCATGATGGATGCCAGCGTCCACCGTGCACAAGAATGCAGCCCTCCTACATGCAATGGCACTGGGCCTTGAGCCAAGGCAGACCTGTCCTGTGTTTCGTCTCTGAGGGCTTTGCTTGCTTCTCAGTTTGTCTTTCTGATCACCCATCTATTCTAGTCCTTACGATAATGTGTCTCAGTTGTCTGGCTTCTCTGCCCCATGGCCACCTACTCCTTTCCCTAATATGCAGATTGTCTCCTACTCTCTGGATCAGTGTTTCACCAGGCTCTCCTGCTAACTGGCTTCTTCCCCTTTGTCTCAATATGTCATTTTATGATAAGGATTGGCAACAGAACACTCCAGAAATAATGAGAATGACTGACAGGAGGGTAAAGGCTGATAATGCAAGGAGTATTTTGGAGACTAGAGGGTAGGGCACTTAGTCATTGGCTTGGAGATTGACCTGCTTCAGTGCAAATGTGATGGCCTTTTAGGAACTCCTGCTCTAGACAAGCTCCTGACATCCCTCAAAAATTCTTTTCCATTCAGCCCCAGTTCAATTGGCCCACCTCTACTCATCGCACCTGGTCTGATGATCCCATTCAGTTCGATTCTGCATGCATGCTCCTTAGACCTATATACCGAAGGGGACTTAACATCATGAATTTAGAGTAAATGTGATTCATGATCACAGGTGGGCTCTGCTTGGATCAGAGCTATCTAATGCCCTAGCAATTTCTTCTTCATTCTCTCCCTTCATGCCCTGAAACTGGATTCTGCTTTTAAAGTCAGCTCATCAGAAACCTTAGCCTCTTCTAGGGGCACCTGGTGGCTCAGTCGGTTGAGCGTCTGACTTTGGTGCAGGTCATGGTTTCACAGTTCGTGAGGTTGAGCCCCACATCAGGCTCTGTGCTGACAGCTCAGAGCCTGGAGCCTGCTTCAGAGTCTGTGTCTCCCTCTCTCTCTGCCCCTCCCCTGCTTGTGCTCGGTCTCTTTCTCTCTCAAAAATAAATAAACATTAAAAATTAAAAAAAAAGAAACCTTAGCCACTTCTAAAATTTGTGCTGCTTGAGGTTTGGAAATCTGCTTTGGCCTGGGCACTGGAGAAAAGCTGAACAACAATGAGCAGGTGATAAAACGACATCTGTCATGTACCTTCTAGAAGGCATACTCACCCCTGAAAGTGATTTGTCCTCCTCTTCCTCCAGAGTTTGGGATTCTCTATGTAGCTCCTCAAGATTATACCTGAGAGTCAGACTGCTGAGAGCGAGCAGTTGTGCCGAGCCTGGGGGGAGCCAGTGGAGGGTGTGGTTGTGCTTCCAATGTATCAATATCTGATGCACATAACTCATGCCAGTTCTCCTGCAACAGCTTCTCAGCTTTGTAAACTGCTCTGAATTATCTGTGGATGACAGTATTCATAGATAATCCTTAGACGCTCTAGTGCAGTAGTCCTTAGCTGTTGTTTTCTGAACCATGGAACTATTTTGGAACCTGTTGGAAGCTATGGACCATCTCTTTAAAAATGCACATGTTCATGTTACATACACATCATACAAGCAAACGCAGGGTCCTTATAGATTCCCTGGAGCCCACGTATGGATTCAGGTTAATATCCTTGGAAGAGATGGTAAGAGCTCCTGTTAACACAACACATCATTTCTTATTCTCTATTCCTCCAGGCAACCTATAATTAAGGAACAGACCTCTTAAATAAATATATTTAACAGCTTTCTTTAACTCATGGAAGTGTGGCCTGTATCCACGCTCTCAGGCTTCTGTTTTGCTTCCATCAGGAAGCATTGCCCCTAAGTCTCCAGTGTTGGAGCAGGTAAATACAGGATGGCATGCCGTTGGATTTTTGGGTCCTCTCAAGTCAACTTTCTTGATAGTGACATTGCTTTGGACCAATTGAAATAAATGGGCAAAACACTGAAAGCTTAAAGGTCCTTCTGCCAAGAGAACTTTCCTGTGGTGTTTGACAACATTGGTCACCTTTCACTATCTTCTGGAATCCTGCTGCTTCACCTTCAGCCATCCTTCTCCTCCTTGGTCTCCTTTGTTGGCTCCTTGGATACTTTAGATTCAACAGTTTGCCGTATGAATTCATCAGTTTTCTCCCAAACCAGCCTTCCTCCCTGCCTTTCTTACTGTAGAGACTAGTCATTACTCATCTAGTCTCTCACCAGAAACCTAAGTGCCATCCTGAGATGTTTCCTCACCGCCCATGTCTACTTTAGTCAACATATGCCACTGAAATCTGTTGACTTTTGTTCTTTCCATCACAGCCAACTGGTCCCCCAGAATCAAGACTTGCATGCCTTTAATCCATCTTCCATACTTGTTCCAAGGTGATCTGAAATAAAATTGACCATTTTATCCCCAGGGTCAAGGGACAATACTTGCATTGTATTTTTTCCCGACATATATTTTTCTCTCTAGACTTAACATGTTACCTTTTGTATTCTCAGCACCTAATACAGTGTTTGCATATGGCAGGTCCTCAACTAGTGGCTGGCTTGTTCTTTGGTTGAATGACTGACTGATTAAGCCATATGATCATTTCTCATTGCCTGCAGGCTGGAATCTGACCTTCTTGGCTGCATCTGCAAGGCCTTTCATAAAATGGCCTGAAACCTTCCATCTTCATGGGATGCCCTGCCCCATCCCATCTCCTGGTCACACCGTACACTTTTCACACTTTGATGTATTTGTCTCTTGTGATTCTTCTGCTTGAAATGCTCTCTCTGCATGGCATCCATCCCGTCTTCCATCTTCATCGTTGACTGCCTTCAAGGTGCAGCTCAACTGTCCTCTGCCTCACCATAGCTTTCCCTGACAATCTCTTTTCCAATCCCAGCTCCCTTTGACCCCTGGTAGTCAGAATTAATTGATTCCTCAACTTGTTCCAGTGACATTTCATTCATACCTTCATTTTGACCCTCATCCTTTTGTATTATATTTATTCATAAATGTAAATATCTGGCAACATTTTGAGCTATTCAGGAGCAGGGACTGGGTCTTATGGTCTTGTTTACTGTAGTATCCCCAGCATCTAGCCCAGCATCCCAGCACTCATAAACATAGAATATGCCTTTATGTTGGTGTCATGTGTGTTCTTTACTTTTTAAAAGTATTTTCTCTGGGGCGCCTGGGTGGCTCAGTTGGTTAAATGTCTGAGTTCAGCTCAGGTCATGATCTCACGGTTTGTGAGTTTGAGCCCCACATCAGGCTCTGGGCAGACAGCTCAGGCCCTGGAACCTGCTTCGGATTCTGAGTCTCTCTGCCCCTTCTCAACTTGCACTCTGTGTGTGTCTTGCACTCTGTCTCTCTCTCTCAAAAATAAGTAAACGTTAAAAAATAATAATAAAAGATTTTTTCGTTAAAAAAATATCAGCATGGGACACCCTCTCCCTTGCTATCTCCCTGGGGGCAAACCACCATCATCTCCTGCCTGAATTATTGCAAAGCTTCCTAGTCTCCTTGACTCTATCCTAGACACTCTCCTCAACCCCACAGTTTGCAGCCAAGGTGATCCTGCTAAAATGTAAGCCAGACTAAAATCCTTTGTTGGCTTCTCACCTCACACTGAGTAAAATCTAAAGTTGCTACCCAACATGCCCCCGCCTGATCTGTTCCCCTCACCCCCACTTATCCTATGCATGTTGGCTAAGGGTGCAGACATTGGAGCCATACTACCTGGATCTAAATCCTGGCTCTACCACTGGCCAGCTGTGTGACATAGGGCAAGTGACTTAACCTCTCTGTGCCCCAGTTTCATCATCTGCGAAATGGGGATAATAGTATCTACCACATAGGATTGTTGTGAGAAGTAAATGAGTTAATGTATGTAAGGTACCTAGAACAGTACCTGGTATGTAGTGGGTACTAAATCAGATTTTGTTAAATAAACAAAAATATGTTATTCTCTTCCTTGCCTGCTCCTCTCCAGCTACTCTGGCCTCCTTATTGTTTCTCAAACACATTCCTGTCTCAGGACCTTGGCACTTAATGTTCACTCTCCCTGAATACTCTTCCCCCAGATGTTTCATGACTTGCTCCTCATCTTCTTGCAGGTCTCTGCCTCCGTGTCATTTTATCAGGGAGGTCTTCTTTGACCCATCACCCTTTTAAAATAGCAACACTTCGTAACTCTCTGTCCCCTTACCCTTCATAGCACTTCTCAACATTGGATGTATGTTTATATGTTTATTTGCCTTCTTCCCCAACAAGAATGTAAACTCCATGAAGACAAGAACTCTCCTTGCCTTGTTTACTGTTATAACCCTCGCATCTAGAACAGTGTCTAGCATATAGTAGTTGCTCAATAAATATTTGTTGAATAAAACTGAGGGTTGATGGGGGGTGGGAGGGAGGAGAGGGTGGGTGATGGGTATTGAGGAGGGCACCTTTTGGGATGAGCACTGGGTGTTGTATGGAAACCAATTTGACAATAAATTTCATATTAAAAAAATAATAAAAAAAAATTTGTTGAATAAATGAACAAAAGACAAAAGTGAGAAAATAAAGGTCACGATCTCCCTGCCAAGATAACATGGCAATAAAAAAATGTAAGTGATCTCTGAATAAAGGGAAGAAAATTCTAACAGTATAGAAAGAAACATAAGGAAAATAAAATCCTCTCTCCTATCCTCATCTGTTTCCCTAAAGGTAACCATATCTCTGTGTGTTTGCAACTTCATTAACCAGCAGTTGTATTGCTTGCTTGCTATATGTGCAGAAAAGTGTTCGAGGTTTGAGGTGCTGAGGGCTTAGAAAGGAAGAGCCTGTATTTTCCAGGATCTGACAGCCTCCCTGGGGAGATAACATAAAAGAGTTGTGATATGCTGCAGAGTTCAGAAGTGGGAACCATCAGTGTGGACTAGTGAGGTCAGGAAAGGTTTCCTACTTGAGAGATGCCCTGATGGGAGTTGAGAGCTCAGGTGGGTTTCAGAGAGAGAGAGAGAGAGAGGAGTGGCCCAGGGGCATAGGGGTCTCCCAGCAGGGCGTCTAGGCTGGATAATGAAAGGAACCCCTGAGGGAATGGATAGAAGTGAAAGCTGGCTGAAATTGAGGCTTTGTGTTGGGGAGCAGTGGGAGAAAAGACTGGAGAATAGGGGCTGAGGCATTTATACAAGTACTGAAAGAACTAGGAGCCATGCGATAATGAAACAGAACCGTGACTGGATGAGATGCAATTTATAGACACTGCAGTAGCGCAGTTATTGGACTTGGTGATTGGATAGATATCTTTGGGTGAAGAATAGGGAAGACTGAAATATAAAACCCCTGTTTTTGTACCTGGGCAACCAGGCAAATGTTGATAACATTTCTTGAAATTAGGAAGTTAGGAGGGAAAGCTGTTTTGGGATGTGGTGTGGTGGGAAGTGAAGAGATGAATTTGGCTGGACATATTGTTCAGCCTTGGCTTGAATGTAAGGACTACCTATGGGTTACTCAGTATTGCCCATAGAGCCTAGACGTGAGCTTTCCATACAGTGGGTGCTAAATGGATGTTACTGGTGGAGATCACTAATAGCCACCTTGAATAGCAAACCCTGGTTCTCTTCTCAGACCCTCAGATCAGAGGGTCCTCTGGATCCTCATTCCCTTTCCACCCAGACTTGTGGAAATCTCTAGACATCGTCTCACCTACCAATTCCTACCAATTGGAAGCACATCGATGGGGATGTCCCAGGCAAACTGGGATGTTTTTCAGTTCTCCCAGGTTCAGAATATCTCTGCTGAACCCACTAGCTTGATAGTAGCAGTCTTCTCATGTCCTCCTCCAACTGAATTGTCCTTCCCTTTGGTTGGTATTTATCTCCTCTTTTGCTTCAGCTTCCTTTTGAACCCTGATGTCCAAGACCCAGGTGTAGCCCCATTTCTTTCATTTCACAGTTGCTTGAAGAATCCAGCCAGATAATGCTACATGCTGGTTTATCACTTTGCAGTGGCTACTTCAACCCTACAACTAAGCAACTTAAGATTCCCAGGAGCAGATAAAACCTGTATGCAATCTGTCACTGTTTAGTTTTCACTGCCAAGATAATTCTACAAAGTTAATGAATAGCTGGGTTGGAGTGGGGAAGGGACACAAACAGAATGAATGAAGAGAAACTGTCATTGGTGGGTAGCCTCCCTTCTGCTTTTTGTCAGGACATTGGGTACATGGTGAGTCATTGAAGTTATAGTTGTCGTCATCATCGTCATCATCATCATTATCATCAAAGTACTTTTCTGAAGTGCCTAACTTCTGGGGCTCTGAGTTAGGCCTATGCAGAGAACTACACAGCTCTGGAACTTCACTTCTAAACCATGCATGTTCTCACAGCCATTGATGTAGACACGTGCAAGATGGATTCAGAACTTCAATATGGCTTAAATCACACATTGTCTGCCACCATCTCTTCTATGGGTTCCTAGTTATTCTGGAGTAAAATCTACCAGGCAAATATATCTTGTATCCTCAATGATATTATTAGCTCCTGAGGGAAGAGAACCTAAACTTAACATTTCTGTCTACAGATTTGCTGTACAGGACAAACATAGATGCTCAGTAAGGGCGGATTAAATCAACCGGACCTGATAAGTAGAGGCAGAGTACCTCCTTTGAAACAACTAGTTAACTCCTTTGAATCTCAGTTTCTCCCTCTATAAAACGAAGAGGGTAATTTTATCTATAGGCTTTATGGAGTAGTTGTGAGAATGGAGGGCCAATACATGTAAATTGCTTAGCACACAAACTAGCATCTGCTAACTTATTAGCTTTTTAACTATTTCTGCCTCCTGCTCAAGTAGCAGCGAGACTGGAAAAGGGTGAGGATAGCAGCTTTCACACAAATCTGGGTATTCAATTCAGCTTATAGAGACACGCTGGTCAATTGCCTATGCATTTGGATTTGAGGAAGAAAAAAAGGTTTATCCTTTCGCATATCTTCTTCACTTTTCTGTTGTAATTCCTGGACAGAGATGCTTTGATGGGTGTATGTATGTGTGAGCTAAGATTAGCTGGGAGTGGAAGCCCGAGTAGGGATTTGCACTGAGAGCAAAGGCTGAGACTAAAGTTGCCATAACAGGCACCTTTTCCAGTCTTTATTCAGCATTTATAGGTAGCCCAATCAGTGTGAGGCGTCGTCCAGGAGCTGAGAGTCCGGCAATAAACCCGGCTCACATTCACGCCCCATTTCACATAGGGAGGAAGCGACGGACTAGACAAAAATTCTCCGGTACCGCGAAACCTACGGAGCAAGGTAAGTCCTTTTCCGCGCTAGTGCGCAAGCGCTACGCCCTGGCGCTGTCCAGCCTTCCGGCGCGGGGCGAGCACCGCGGAATCCAATGGGCGCGAGGCGTCAGGGCTGCGCATGCGCGTTGCAGGCTCGCCCGGAAGTCAATGTCTAGCTGCTGAGCGTGGACCCGCGGAGATGAAGTAAGGCCTCAGCTTATCTTTGGGGAAGTAGGGACCGGCCGCGGGAGGTGGCCCACCAGGGCTGGGGTGGTAGAGCGTCTGCCGAGCCGAGGGTCGGGAGAGGCGCGGAGACTGAAAAATTACCCCCCTAGTTTTGCTCTCCCTTACATCTGGCCAGGCCGCACTTAACGTCCGCCTGTCTCTGCAGCCCTTTAACTAAAGTGAAGCTGATCAACGAGCTGAATGAGCGTGAGGTCCAGCTTGGGGTGGCAGATAAGGTGTCCTGGCACTCCGAGTACAAGGACAGCGCCTGGATCTTCCTGGGTGAGGTCCACATCTTTCTCCCGCACTACTCGTCATTCTGTCCTGGCCTGCTTTTTAATATTTCAGCATTCCCGCCTTTCATTCTTCCCAGCATTCATCACACTTATTTCCTTCTGCTGTCTGCCCCTTAAATCCTTTTTTCATATCTCTCTCTCCCCCATTTCTAGTTGCTCCCCCTGCCAAATCAGTGCCCACGATAGTTACCCTTTGCCATTCACTGTGGTAAGAGTCTTGCCACTTGGTTTGTCAGAGACAGTTGTTACCATACCGTGTCCCCTCTCCCATTACACAGCTGAGGAAACTGAGGTGCAGAGAAGTTAATGGACTTAAGGTCACATAGCTAGTATGTGGAGCAACCAGAACTGTGGGATTCTGGAACTCATGGTCTTAGCCACAATCCTGTATTACTGCTAGCCCCTCTTTCCCCTTCCCTCAGAATTAATTCTCCTCATCTAATTAGCTCCTGCCTTCTCTCCATGGCCATATGATCATCTCTGCGTTCACTTTGTGTCACATCCAGTAATGTGACAGTTTGTTCAAAGGGGTTATTGCACCAGATACTGTGCTAAGCATTTTATATTCATTGTTTTATTTAATTCTCACAACAGTTCTGTGGGGTAAGTACTAATATTCCCATTTTACAGATGAGGAAGGAATGATTTGCAGAGGAATTTCTTTCCTATGGAATGCTCAACAGTTGTCTTTATAATCCTTAGTCTATGTGAGGTGGGGTTAAAATTTTCTAACTTAAACTGATTTTGGAACTTAGTTGTGAATTTGCGGGTAAAAGAACAGGTGAGTTCAAGATATGTTTGTGGAAGTAGAGTTTTATGTTGGAAACTATCTGCTTTGTTCATAAGCTTTTGGGTGTGAGGAGTATTTGGTTAGTGCTGACACACAACCTTTCAGTCAAAGTTAATCACTCCTTTTCCTGCCCTACTGCTGCACCTTATATATGCTTCTATCATATCATCAGACTGTGAGTTCTTTTTTCTTTTTTTGAAGGTTTATTTATTTTTGAGAGAGAGAGAGAGAGAGAGAGAGAGAGAGAGAGAGAGAGAGAGACAGAGGATCCAAAGCAGGCTCTGTGCTGACAGCAGAGCCTGATGCAGGGTTTGAACTCACTAACCATGAGATCATGACCTGAGCCACAGTCGGATGCCTAACCGACTGAGCCACCCAGGGGCCCCAGACTGAATTCTTTGAGGGCAGGCCCTGTGGCTTACTCTTCTTTGCACCCCCAGTGCCAGGCCTAGTGCATGGTATGTAATATACACTTGGTAAATGTTTGTGTAATTGAAATGTGTTTTTTTTTCTTCTAGGAGGACTTCCTTATGAACTGACTGAAGGGGACATCATTTGTGTGTTCTCACAGTAAGTCTTTTTCATTTCCTGACTTCTGGGTCATCAGAGTGTGCTACCATAAAGCATTTTGTGGCATCATAAAATCCATTTATTTTAATTCTAGGCTGATTGGTCTCCCTGCATGGGGAAGGCTAGAGCATCTGCCCTAGTCTAGATCAGCCCCCGGACATGGTTATAGAAGTCTCCCAATATGCAAAATCCAAGAAGTTGGATAATTTAGGAAGCCATCTTAGGGATTATGGTCTATTTTTACTGCTCTTTCACTGAGGCTTGTCCAGCCTCGGCCTACACGCAAACAGAGTGGAACTCACAAGAAGCTACTATGTGGAGCTCCTTGGACTCCTACAAACTAAGGGTAACCCATGGTCCCAGGGCCCTTCTGGCACACACCTGTGTGGTGTTGTAGGATTAGGGCAAAGCACAGAGGAGTGGGGAAAAAAAGCAAAAGGTTTAGGTAGCAGTTTGTTTTCTTTGTTTCTAGATGAGCATGAGGTTAGTGAGCAGAGCCAATCTCTTTATCCAGAAGCTGAGAATTACAGGCTGGTGAGGAACAAGAATGAGTGGGTGAACCTTATACTCTTCATTCTGCTATGAGATGAAAGCAGCAGTACTGGGGTGGGAGAGCGATTTGGCAGCTCGCACTGGTAGTGACAGCTGGTAGGAGAGGGACTGGGCACAACCCAGAGTGACACAGAGTGGTTAGACAGTCTGTAGGGCCAGAGGGGCCCTGAGGGCAGAGGACTGTTGCAGGGAAGCTGCATGAATAGGCAGAAGACAGTGGCAAAAGGGTTTGGGCAAGCAAACACAGCCAGCACACCATGGCAGAGACATTGCCATGGCAGTAGATGATTGGACCATCCCATAGGAAGGAGACCCTGGATGAGTGGTTGGGCAGCATTTGGGACAGAGGGCCATGGGAAGGAAATTGGGCAGTATACATGAGAAGAAGGCCGTGGTAGAGGGCCTTGGCATCCCACACTGGCAGAGTGCCCTGAGAGGGACAGAGGCTGCTTCCTCCAAATTCTGGGCAGCTGGAAGTTCGTAGCAGGTGCAGCTTCCACCCCTTAGGATACCTCTGCCTGGTCCAGCCCTCCATTTAGGGGCTGTTCTTGTCTTATTTGCATTGAGTGATGATCAGCTAGTGTTTGTTTATTTTAATTCTCAATTCTGGCTACACACATTGCTCTCCATGAAGATTGCTGTTGCCATTGATAACAGTGGTTTTCAAAAAATGTTTTGTTTTCTGATTATCAAGGTAATGTATAATCATTATAATGCATAATCATTTGGCAAAAAGAAAAAGCATAAAGAAGGAAATAGAATGTACTTTAAGGAAAAACAACATTTTGGTGTATTTATTTTTTATTTAATGTTGGGCATTATTTCTAATATTTTGCCATTATAAATTGTATTGCAGCATACATGGTAGTATATACATCTCTGTATGGATTCATACCTTCCATAGTGAAATTACTGGATCAATATGTTAGCGTTTTTAAGATGTTTTATAAATATGATCAAATTGCTCTTTGAAAGGTTGTACCGATTTCTACTTTCACTAGAATGCCCATTTTTGTGAATGCTAATCAACCGTGGTAATTTTAAAAAATATTTGTTGTATGGCTTCTCATTATTATTTTATTTTGCCTTTATTCATCAGTGAGGTTGATGTAATCTTTTCATAGATTTACATGCCATTATTATTATTTTTTAAGTGTCTATTCATATCCCTTGCTTGTTTTTTGCTGTTGGTGTGTTCCTCATTTTCTTAGTGATTTTACAAAAGCTCTTAATTGATGTTAACTCTTTGTTATAACATTTTGTCATGTACTGTGTTACTGTGGGCTTATTGTACTTAATTTGATGTGTTCTACTACATTGCCATCATCATTATATCTTGATGCACAAATTGTACCAGTTTGGTCTATAGGAGTCCGTTTAAATGAGTTCCTATATTTTTTCTTTTACTTTTTATGTTGAAATAATCTCAGACTTAAATTATGAAAGTTATAAAGTAGTATAAGGAATACTTATTTCCCTTTTTCTTAAATGTTAACATTTTACCACATTTGCCTTGTCATTATTTCTCCCTATGTATACCTATTATTTTTTTTCTGAATAATTTGATCGTCAATTACAGACATGGTGCCCATTTATTCCTAAATTCTTCAATGTGTATTTTCCCCCAAACAAGGGCATTCTCTTGTTTAACCTCGGTATGGTGATCAATTCAAGAAGTTAACACTGATACAATAGTATTGTATTAAGCCTAATCCATAGGCTTTATTCAGCTTTACCAGTTGTCCTGCTAAGATTCTTTACAGAATAGGAAAAGCAATTACTTTCTGGTCCTTTATCTGTGGTATAAATTGTAAATATTTTCTCCTAATTTGTCATTTGTCTTTTGATTTTGTGATTTTTTTTTTTTGCTATGCAGAATTAAAAAAATTTTTTTATTCATTCGTGTATTTAAATTATCATGTGGTAAAATTGACTTTTTAGGGGGTGTACAGTCCTGTGAGCTTTAATGCGTGTATAGATTTGTGTAGTTACCCCACAATTAGGATAAAGAACAATTCCATCACCCTAAAAACTCCTTTGTGCTGTCCCTTTATAGTCTCATGCTCTAGTGTTTTATATGATCAAATTTATCAGTCTTTTTTTTTATTGATTCTGGATTTTGAGTCATAATTAGACAGTATTTCTCTCCACTCCACCCATCTGTATTCTCTTCTAGTACTTGTATAGTTTCAGTTTTATGCATTGAAGTCTGATCCATTTAGGGTTATTCTGATAGTGTGAGGTACAGATTCACTTTCATGTTTTTTTCAATGGTTGTTCAGTTCCCACATTTATAAAAAAGTCCATATTTTCCCAAGCAAATTAAGATGTTACCTTTACCATGTTACTTTACCATATATACTTCAGTCTCTTTATTGGCTTTCTTTTTTTAAATGTTTTTATAAAGTTTATTTATTTTGAGAGAGAGAGAGGGAGGGAGAGAGGGAGCGGGAGAGGGAGAGAGAGAGAGAGAATGCATGCATAAGTAGGGGAGGGGCAGAGAAGGAGAGAGAGAACCCCAAGCAGGCTCCCCACTGAGCAGGGCTTGATCTGACTGACCTGAGCTGAAATCAAGAGTCAGATGCTTAACTGACTGAGGGACCGAGGCATCCCTCTTTATTGGCTTTCTGTTCTCTTTTGTTGGTCTGTCTCTTCACGTGCCAGTACCACACTAATCAATCATAGAAGTTTTCAGTGTGTTTAAAATCTAGGAGAGTTGCTCCCTCTCCTTGTTCTTTTTTGAAGTTTTTCCATCTATTCTTACATGTTCATTTTCCCATGAGAACATTAGAATCAACTTCTTCAGCTAAATAAAACACAACTTATACTACATTAAATTTAAGTATTAACTTGGGGAAGATGTTGCTGTCTTTATGATGTTGAGTCATCCTATCCAAAAACAAGGGATGTCTTCGTATTTGTTCAAATCTGTGTGGTGTTTCAGTTTTTAAAAGTTTTCTTTATATAGACTTTGTGCATTGCTTGTTAAGTTTATTTTTAGGTATTTTATCTTTTTGTTACTATTAAAAATGGGGTTTATCTTTAATTATGTCTTCTGATTGTTTGTATGTAAGAGAGTGATTTATTTTTTTAACTTTGTATCCTATTACTGAATTGTTACACTGTTTTTTTCATTGTTTCTCTTGGGTTTTCTATACAGACTATCCTATATAATCTTCAGAGATAGTGTTACTACTTCTTTTTCATTTTTTACATGTTTTCTCCTGTGTAATTGCATTGTCCAATACCTACAATATTAAATAGTGTTAAATAGTTCCTGGCCTCAGTTGAATTGGCCCAGGTACAGGTTTCCCCTGCTAGCCGAAGGTAGTGTTCTGTAAAAGCTTTTTCTAAGCTGAAATGGCATAAGGTGGAAAACAATTACCATTTCATAAAAGCAAAAATCATCTTCAGATTTCTTAGTGAAAACAGGTACTAATATAGGTCTTTTGTAAAAGCAAAGTGGCATAAAGTAAACATTGGACGAGTAGCCTGTATTTTCTATTTGGTAAGATGCTACATACCTGGCTGGGATGTATGTATATGATCATGTTACTAAGTATCAATCAATAGCTATTTTTAAAATAAGTTTATTTATTTATTTTGAGAGAGAGAGAGAGAGAACACAAGCTGGGGAGGGGCAGAGAGGTGGGGCAGAGGATCCGAAGTGGGCTCTGTGCTGACAGCAGAGAGCCTGATGCAGGGCTCAAACTCATGAACTGTGAAATCATGACCTGAGCTGAAGTCGGACCCTTAACTGACTGAGCCACCCAGGTGCCCAATTCCTATTTTATTTTTATGACTTTACTTTTTAACTTAGGAATCTTTAACTTAGCTGGAATTTAACTTTGTACAAGGAATAATGTAGAATTTTCTAGTTTCTATTTAATTAATTTCTGCTTTTATCTGTATTAATTCCCATCTGCTTTCCTTATGTTTGTTTTCTTTTATATTCATTCTGTCTTTTTGACGTCAAACTCTTTAAGGTTACAGATTTTCCTGAGTATGGTTTTTGCCCTATCCTGTAAGTTTTGGTATATATGCTTCTCATTTTTTTTTTTTTTTGAAGTACTCTGCCATTGATGTTTTTCTTCATTTTATTTCACTTTTTCTTTGATCCAGTTGTTAGCTAAGAGAGTAGGTTTCAAGTTTTAGTTAATAGGGTTAACATTTAGTTAACATTAGTTAACATTTATTCATTTTTGAGAGACAGAGAGAGACAGAGCAGAGTGGGGGAGGGGCCGAGAGAGAGGGAGACACAGAATTGGAAGCAGGCTCCAGGCTCTGAGCTGTCAGCACAGAGCCCAACACGGGGCTTGAACTC
This sequence comes from Felis catus, assembly GCF_018350175.1. Lineage (NCBI taxonomy): Eukaryota > Metazoa > Chordata > Mammalia > Carnivora > Felidae > Felis > Felis catus. The sequence continues at coordinate 107,127,057 of NC_058386.1, forward strand.
ATGTACTGCGAGATCATGACCCGAGCCAAAGTCGGATGCTTAACTGACTGAGCCACCCAGGCGTCCCTAGGGTATTTTTTTATTTAAAATATTATTTTCGGCTGTATAACATTGTGATTGGAGGACATGGTCTGTTCTGTTTTTGGAGGTTATTGAGGTTTTTGGAGGTTATGGTCAATTTTAGACTCTTTAGAAGAAATTGTCCTCTTTTTGTGAGATTTAAATGTATCTATATATCCACTAGTTTGACATTAATATTTAACATTATAATTGTTATATTATTAATTATGTTTATTTGTATTACATAATTATATATTGATATTTCTCTGACCTTAATTTTGTCAACATTATATGTTATAAACTTAAAGTGGTATGTTAAAATCTCTCATAACTTTTGTTATTAGTTTTTCTTTGTATTTCTCATAGTTTTCTTAATTAAAATTTTTGATTTGTTAATTTATACATAAAGTTTCATGATATATCTTTGTAATATATTAGGATCTTTTTCAGTGTAAAAGAGCTCTTTTAGTCCCATTTAAATATTTTTTTGGCCTTGAATTCATCTTCAGTCTTAATATTACCACCCATTTTTTAATTGAGTGTTCATGCTATATCATCTAATTTTTATTTTTAACTTTTGTGTCATCTTGTTCTAGATATGTCTCCTGTACAGACTATATTATTTGAATTTTGTTTTGTCATTCAGTTGAAAGTTTTTGCATTTTAAATCAATAGTGTCTTACTCTTTTATAAAATAAATAGATATGGGGAGATTGTTAACATTAATCTGGTGCGGGACAAGAAGACTGGGAAATCCAAAGGATTCTGTTTCCTCTGCTATGAAGACCAGAGGAGCACAGTTCTTGCTGTTGACAATTTTAATGGGATCAAGGTGAGTGTGTTCACTAAGCAGGATTTGGCTGGACTTTTCCTGTATGTAGGGGTTTGGTTTAATTTCCCACCTGATCGCCACAGGTTCAAGGACAGTACTGGTCAGCTGGGTGTGTGAGAGGGTTGCAGAGGTGTGGGGACATACTGACCAGGAAATGATCCCAGGAAATGATTTCTTTGGCTTATGACCCTACTAACAATTGTTCCTTTTCCTCATGTTCATCTTCCCAGGAGCATGGGTACCATGCACCATGCCCCAAACCAAGCCTCTTGTTTCTCACCTTTCCATCCTCACACCCCACTCTCACCTCTGACGTATTGGGCAGCAAAGAGACTCTCAAATATTGCTCTTTCATGCTATCCTCTGTCAGGGGATTTGGGGCTGTGTCATGGCTTCATGCTCTGAGACATGGCTTTGTATGTCTGTCATATGTCTCCAGTCACTTAGCATTACTGGGCCCTGGAAATTCTCTAGTTAAAGTCTGATGACAAATTCTACAAAAATCACTCCTTCTGAAGTTTTTTCTCCTCTGTTTCCTCTCAGTTCACCCTGGGGCTGAGAGAAAGTGATGGGACAAGTCAGGTTTATCTATGCTCCACCCAATTCCTATGCTTATTTAGCAGTTGGATGAACATTGTCATAGGTTGGGGGGGGGGTGACTTTTGACTTGGAGAGTTTGTCACTGATTGCACCAGTATGGAGCAGCTGGAGACTATAGGACAGGATGGAATAAGGTTCTAGGCTTGATTTATAAGGGTCAGCAGTCAAATGGAGTCACCATGAAAGGGAGGTTTTCAAAAATGTTTTTGAAAAGGGGAATAGGATAGATGACAGAAGCTACTCAGACTTAAAGGTAAGAATAAAAATCTGCTCTTGTGTGGGAACAATAAAAGCCAGACTTTTCAAATTTTGGATTGTTTTGCCTATAGAATAAGTCTGTATCTGCCCAAATGTTTTTAAGTGAGGGGTTAATTTTTTGTTGTTCATCCAGAGAGTTGTGATTGACAACAAAAGTATCAGTGTGAGCCAGTTGTTCCACTATGGTGAGGGTAGAGCAAGGTATGAGGGCTGAAGAAAAAAGATTCCTTCCCCCTTCCCAACTGTTGGTCTGCCTTGGCCTCATCCTACTTGCTGTATCAAGAAAACAGCTGTAACATTGCACTTGATTTCAGGAATTCTTTCTAGCTGCCAGACCATGGTATGTTTTACTGTAAATTAATGTTACAGATTGAGGGTAATTGTGCATGTGAATTCTCACAGTTTCCCCTGCTGCTTGTGCTTTGGACAGTACCAGCCAGGCTTTTTTCACTTAATGCAAGTGTAGAACATGAAGATTATTGTGTGGTACACTGGAGTAAAGTGACAAGGCTGTCTAGTATGACTGCCTCAGGAACTCCAGCTGCCCCTGGCCCTACCTGGATGCCCCAAGTGCTGAGCAAGTTATAATCTGGGTGTATGTGCTGTTACACACCAGTTGGACAGGTCTGCTTTAGTGATTTCCCCAGAAATAGAATTAGCAGGAAGGTAAGGGGTGTGGTTCAAACCATGGCTTTCTGCAGCTGGGTTCAAATAGTTTGATAGGAGGGCCATCTTTGCTGAAGCATTGCCTGTCTGTCTTAGATCAAAGGAAGAACTATCCGAGTGGATCATGTGTCTAACTATCGGGCTCCTAAGGACTCAGAAGAAATGGATGATATGACCAAAGAACTCCAGGAGAAGGGCTGTGGGGCTTTTACCCCCTCAGAGAGTTCATCTGAGGGTTCTGAAGATGACAAACCCACAAAAAAACACAAAAAAGGTAAAGCGTTAAGTTCCGAGAGAAGATTCTGGGTAGTCTAAATAAGTGTTTATTCTTCCTCGTGTTCACTGAGAGTTGATAATCAGTTCTTAAGTGTGAAGGGGAAAGGTGTTTGGGAAACCTTGCTTTAATTGGGAAAGGAGAGGTATCAGTGGAAGACAAATATTATGGGCTGAGTTCTGTCTCCTAAAATTCATACATTAAAGTCCTAATCCTCTAGTACCTCAGAATGTGAGTGTATTTGTAGTTAGGGTTTTTAGAAAGGTAATTAAGGGTGAGAACTGCCTTATACAGCATCTTGACATATCAAGGCTGACAGACATCCAACTTGGCTTCTCAGAGACACTTTCTGGAAGTATAGATTATGACTGCTTCACACACAGTGCTGCCCATGGTGCTTTCCTTTTGCTTATACCCTCCCTCTCCTCCATCTTCCTTTCCTTATTGGTTGCGCCCCTTTTTTCCTCCAGACAAAAAGGAAAAAAAGAGAAGAAAGAAAGACAAAGAGAAGACTGACCGGGAGGTACAGGCAGAGCAGCCAGCCTCCTCTTCATCACCCAGAAGCAAGGCGATAAAGGAAAAGGATGACCCTGGCTCTAAAAAGCACAGCAGCAAGAACTCAGAGAGGGGTCAGAAGTCAGAGTCCAGAGAGGTGCGGAGGCACTATCCCAGCTCTCCTGAGGTCAGGACCATCTGCCGCAGTGGAGCAGAAGACAGAGAGAGGGAGCCGAAGAAGGAGAAGGCTAAGCATGAACATAGGTCCTCAACCAGGAGGGAAGAAAGAGAAGAAAAGAACAGGGATAGAGATAGATGTCGAAGCTCAGACACACATTCCGGCCGGCACAATGGACGTTCTGAGGGACATAGTCAGAGAAGTAGAAGTAGGAGCCGAGATAAATCCCACAGGCATAAAAGGGCCCGACACTCCCGGGACCGGGAGTCCTCTAACCCCAGTGACCGCAGGCATCACTGAAACTGCAGCCCGTGACTGCCTGGTAGAATTGCAAATGAACTAGGCCTTTAAAATGCAATCATATTCAGTTATGCTTTTACTATTACTATAAGTAAAATCTCTGAGGCTGAATTCTTTTAATCCCTTGAGTATTAGAGTCATAGACAGCTGTAGTTTTAACAGCCAAATATCCTGGATTTTTAAGTGAAATCCATTGTTCCTGGGAATATGCTCGGTACCTACTGGAGGAGGTATCCTAAATTTGGTTTCATAAACATGGCCCTTGAATTTATGACCCCAATTTATGACAAAATTGCCAGGAAAGGGGAAATATCAGGCAATTCTAGAATTCTGGTCTTTGTGCTAGATGTTTAGGTGACCTTTCCAGTTGGCAGGTATAGCCATAGAATAGAGAAGTGTGGTTTAACTAGGTTCGGACAGCTTGATGTGAATGTGATATTGATTCCTAACACCAGCCCGCTCCCTCTGCACCCCACCTTCCTTTAAAAAAATTTTTTATAAACATCTTTTTTTTCGCATTTTGTTTTTTTGGTTGATATGTCTCCACATTTTTTCCTTGCTATCTATTTATTTATGTATGTATGTATTTATTTATATTGAGGTGAAATTCACATAACATGAAATTAACAATTTTAAAGGGATAATTCAGTGGCATTTGGTACAATCACGGTGTTATAAAACCACTACCACTGTCTAGTCCTAAAACATTTTCATCACTCCAAAATGAAACCCTGTCCCCATTAAACAGTTACTCTCCATTCCCTCCTCCTTGTCCCTGTCAACTACCAGTCTGCTTTCCATTTCTGTGGAATACCTATTCTGGACATTTCATGTAAGTGGAATTGTACAATATGTGGCCTTTTGTGTCTAGTGTCTTTCACTTAGTATGTTTTTGAGGTTCATCTGTGTTGTAGCATGGATCAGTACTTTGTTCCTTTTAATGGCTGAATAATATCCCATTGTATGGATATACCACATTTTGTTTATCTATTCATCAGTGGATGGACATTTGGGTTTCTACCTCTTGGCTTGCCACTCCTTTTCCATGTTTCAGACATACCAGGCCACTTGTGGGCCTAGTTTCCTTTTTAATTAGCTGTTCTTGCTGAGATGGGAATACTGTCAGTTCCATCGCATATCCATCTGGTCTCCTTGGCAGTTTTTTCTCATCTTGAGAATCTTGCCCTTTTACTTTATCAATCAGTCCCTTATGACTTTGGTAGGAATTAGTTCCCAGGACCTTAATATCCCTGCTGAATTATTAAAATTGAACTTCTGATCCTGTAAAACAGAGGAATACATTTTTAAATATAATTTATTGTCAAATTGGTTTCCATACAACACCTAGTACTCATCCCAACAAATGCCCTCCTCAATGCGCATCACCCACTTTCCCCTCTCTCCCCACCGCATCAACCCTCAGCTTGTCCTTGGTATTTAAAGAGTCTCTTATGGTATTCCTCCCTCCCTCTCTGTAACTTTTTTTTCCCCTTCCCCTCCCCCATGGTCTTCTGGTAAGTTTGTCAAGTTCCCCATATGAGTGAAAATATATGATATCTGTCTTTCTCTGACTGATTTCACTTAGCATAATACCCTCCAGTTCCACCCACATTGCTACAAATGGCCAGATTTCATTCTTTCTCATTGCCAAGTAGTAGAGGAATACATTTTTAATAGTGGGCACATTTAGTTTACCTGGTATGTTATTTTGGGTCCAAGATTAGATGCACAAGAGAGTTTTTTTAGGGGAAAATGCCCATGAAAGAAAATGGGGAAGGAGGCAAGAGGAGTCTGGAAAAGCAGTCAGACTCTGATAGAGGTCTAATCTCTGGAGAAGCGGGGAGGGAAGAAGGAAGTTTGAGTAGGAAAAGTCTTATACTACTGTGGTGTTCTGAGAATGTTTCAGCAAGACCAGTGGTGAGTTCTTGAGCCAAAGTCATCTGTCAGAGGAGTTCCTATTAGATCAGCTTTGGTAAGCAGGAGTCCTTGCTGTTGGACCTCCGTTGGCCCTTGTGGCCACTCTGCTTATGTGTCCATTGTGCCAGTTGTGTGGTTCATTGACAAAGGCCAGTGTACCTGGCTGAGTCCTTTTGTGTGCTTGGCAGTTCAATGCCTCTTCAGTGATGGATGCTCTGATGGATGTTAACATGTGATACAGAAATATTCACAGTTTGCCAACTCCCACGTGTCAGTCCACAGCATTTACACCAGACCTTGTCTCTAATCTTCAGCTCTTTTCCTTCCAGTATCCCAACTAGATAGGCCATTGACCACAGCCTAGGAGTTGGTATATATGCAATAAATATTCTCAATTTTGGCCACTTCTTTTACACCAAGTCAAGTGCACTGCTTGAGGTTCTGTCCATTGGAAAAATTTTCTTTCTCCTCCCCTGAATGTGGCTGTAATGCAGATAACATTCATCTTCATTTTGTGATGACCCACCAAGCTCAAATCGTTTTCTGCCCCAGCTGGTCATCCTGGAACCCCCATTTTGCTATAGGTGCAAAGATACAAGGGCTACCATTCTCTGCATCTTTTAGGTTTTTAATAGTAACACTGATCTACTCTGTCTCCCCTGAGCTGTATTATTATTTTATGTATTGTTTAGGGTTCTGCCAGGGAAACAACCAGTAGAATATATGTATCCTTCTGTAAGCCAGTTCCTAATGAGAAAACATACAGGCATACCTTGTCTTATACTTTGCTTAATTGTGCTTTACAGATAACTTTTTTTATAAATTAAGGGACTGTGGCAACCCTGTGTCAAAGAAGTCTTGGTGTCATTTTTCCTCACACCATTTGCTTCGTGTCCCTGTCAGATTTTGGTAATTGCCATATTTCAAACTTTTTCATTATTATTACATTTGTTACGGTGATCTGTGACCAGTGGTTATGACTCACTGAAAGCTCAGATGATGGTTAGCATTTTTAGCAATAAAGTATTTTTCAATTAAGGTATGTACGTTGGTTTTTTTATGCATAATGCTATTTATTGCACACTTTAGCTACAGTATAGTGTAAACATAAGTTTTATATGCAGTGGGAAGTGAAAAGATACATTAACGTGTTATTGTGATACTCGCTTTATTGTAGTCTGGAACTGAACCCCTGATAGCTCTGACGGGTGGGTGTGTGTGTGTGGGGGGGGCAAGGAATTGAATTATGCAGTTGTTGGAGCTGGCTAGGCAAGTCTGAAATTTATAGGGCAGGATATTTAAGTCTGAAATTTATGAGGCTGGAAATGCTTGGGCAGGAGCTGACACTGCAGTCCACAGGCAGAATTTCTTCAGGGAAATCTCAGTTTTGCTATTAAGTTCTTCCAACTGATTAGATAAGGCCCACCCTGAATGAGGATAATCTCCTTTACTTAAAATCAACTGATTGTAGATGTTAATCACATCTATAAAATGCTTTCACAGCAGCATTTAGATTGATGTTTGATTAATTGATTGACAACCCCCCTACAGCCTGAGGCAAGTTGACACAGAAAAGTAACCATCCCAGTTTATTCTTGTCCATGGTGGAGGGGAACAGTTTCAGAGGTTTCCACTTGACTTTCCTCATGTGACAGCTCTTACCCATTAGGCTAAGGACCCATGTGGGGATTACTCTCAAGCAGCAACTCGGTTCCAGTCACACATTTGGGGAGTGGGAAATGACCACTAGGCAGGTCTGCAAGCCCCCTATGAGTCTTGTTATAGGCCAGGCCTTCAGTTATTATTCAGCCCTGAAACCTCCAGTCTAACAGGGCTGTGATCATGCTTCAGGTCTCTAGGTACAAATGTCAACTTTGATCTTGAAACCAGTATTCCGCAAATCTCTGGCTATTCTTTCCTCAGTGTTCATACATTGAAGCAAGTGGCTATAAGTCCCTTTAAGGGAAGTACTGAGGGGATATTCATCCTTGTCCTTCCTTCTGTGGACCAAGCTACCTCTTCCAGGTCTGCAAACAGCTGAAGTTTGGAAACTGAGCAAGGAATTCAGAATTTTTATTGGGGAAACCTCCCTGAAACCCCTGCTCCTCCACTGTTGTCTTTTTCAGCTTGTAGATCCTGATACCCTTGCTCGCTGTCCATCTGTATTATTCCTAGGGACACCACAGTCCATCCGCCATCTCTGCAACTCCCTGTGGGTAAGACTCTCTTGGCTGTCCTTCAGGCCTTGTGGTTCATTTTGGTGTTTGCAACCTTCTGGCTTTTGGAAGGTAGCACCTCTACCTGGTCACTATTACTCTAGGGCCTCAGCTCTGTGATGGTCTCTTACTGCCATCCCTGGCCAGTAGAGGAGGTCACCTCTGAACTTAGTGATGCTGGTGCCCCTTTTATCAGTGCCTTCCTGATGGCCTTGGTGAATGAGGTGTTCCTGCACCTCCCTGCCCCCGCCCCATGGAACACTACCGTCTCATGGGGTTTTTCCACTGTAGCACGTCCACTTCCCTCTGCCTTTTCATTCCTTCTTTTGCCATTTGTCAGGACAGCTCAGGCATTTCAGTTTTGTTCAGTGGTAGCCATCACTTTCTCCAAGCCTCTAAGAGCCACCTTAGTAGAGACTTTGTATCTCCTGCAGGTCCTTGCCAGGGGATTAAATCTGTATTTTGAGAATGTCCTCTCAAATCAGTGAATTTTTGCTTTTCTGTTCCTCTTGATATAGCACCCTCAAAATCCAAACCCAATGCTTCCTTGGCTGCTGTCAGTGCCTGTCAGCTAATTCTTGCAGCTCTTTTGGTGTTATTCTTTCTTCTCTTTACTAGGCTCAGGACTGACCTAGCCAGGTTATGCTGGATTAAATGTGGGATTTAATCCTAGTTTTCAGTTTAGGAACCAGGAGAGGGGCTGGACACAGCTCCTTGGAGGGGGATACGAGTGTTGCCTTGAGGGAGCAGGCTCTGCAGCATCTTCCGGTGAAGGGAAAATGCTAGCTCTCATTAGGGAAGAGTGGTCCCCTCTGCAAGGTAAAGTCTGGGAGGGGATGTCTGCAGAGCCAATACCCTGAGGAGTGTCTGGCTAGATGTTCCCACTCCATGTCTCAGGGTCTCAGGATTTTCCAACTACATGGAGTCATGTGGCCCTGACTTCAGCAGAGCAGACCCACCACGTATTAAATATTGAGTATTTAGTCTCGCTTGAGTTCTGCCACTCCCATATGTTCTTCTTTGGTCTGCTCCTCTACTGCGGGAGAAAAGGACTTCTTTGTAAGCTCCACAGAGAGTCTCTGGCTCTCACACTTAATCTTTAGCTACTTATTAACTGTCATCCATTTCTCATTACCCTGTTGCAGGGCGTCAGTACAATTTGACAGTATTCAGCCATCTCCACTGTCTCTGTAGGCCATATTCCTCTCATATATTTCAAAAGTCTGAATCACCACATCTGCAAGGCCATTCTCCCAGTTTTCCCAGGTCATCTCCAGAGAACTGTTTAGCACTTGGGCTGCCATCTTGTGCCTGGGACTGTCTGTGCCCTACACCCCCATCAGGACAGTGTCCATTTTGTCCACCAGCCAATGACTGAGGCAGTCCTGGAACCCCATCTTACCACAGCCTGTTTTCTTGGACCACCACTGGCACCATTTGTGCTAGTTTGAATTCTCTGAGAAGCAGATGCCAAGATGAGATTGGCATGTAAGAGATTTACTAGTGAAAACGCCTGTGAGGGAAAATGAGTGGGAGCTAGAGAAGTCCAGGAGAGCTGATGGACAGACTAGATGCAGGTCTAAATTCTGTGGAAGAGAGAGGGAAGGAAGGAGGGGTGTTGGGTAGGAAAGATCTTGGACCATGTGGTGCAGTTCTAAGAACATTTTGGCAAAACAAGTGAGTCTGTTGGGAGAGGCAGTCCACTGTGGGTCATGAGCATCCTTGCACATTCTTGGTGAGGCTTTTTAAAGCAAGGCTCATTGGTCTCCCTAATACTGAGCCACTTGTGCAGGGCAAGGTGACCACAATGTGACTATCATTGAAATGCTTGCTTCCCAGGGGAGGGGCACTGGTTTGTTTGCTCATTGCTCAAGAAGTCCTGGGCCCTTGACTTTGGGTTCCTCAGCTGCGATGCAACCCACTGCATGGGTAGTGCCCCATCTGAGCCCATTACATTGTTCTGTAGGATTTGGGACAGGGGAGCTTGCAAAGCTTCACTGATACTCATGCTGATGCCATTTGCTGTGCTGTAATAAACTGTCTTGTTCTAACTCATTAAGTCTCCCTGTCTACTTTCTACATCTGTGAAGTAGTGTCAGAGCCAGTCCTTGCTATCCTTTGTCAGGCTGGAGTTCTTCCCTGGCAGCATCCCTGACTCCAAGTCACCTGTTAAGGGAGTCCTGTGTCTCACAGGAATGGCTTAATATCTCTGCCACATTCAGTCATTGGCTGAGAGCAGCTTGTGGGAAGTTTGGCCTTGGTGAACATGCAGGGATAATGGATTTCAGCTACACAGCACTGGATTTCAGAGCTCAGCAGCTGTGGCCATTTGTCACTTATGCTCCCTGTAGTCAGAGATCTGAGAGGCGCATATGCACCCTGCACTAGGCCAAGCCTGAAGCAACCAGCTAGCAGTTGGTGTTAGTTGATCTTTGGGTACAGTGAATGTTCCTTTCATGGATTCACTTCACAGAAGACAGTTGGAATTCATTGGTGGACAAATTCCCAGTGATCTCAAGGCTAAACAGCCACATTGAATGAAGTGCTCAATTAAGAATGTTTTTTGTTTTTTGCCGTATCAATATTTCTTTCATGTAGCCTAATTAACGTCCTAGTCTGTCAGTCCCTTTTTGCTTCCTCTAACCTTTTGGGCCGGATAAGTATCTGTCTCAGCAATTTATAAACTCATTGAATCCTAAAATGGAAATAATCCTTATCTGGTACAGGACATACCTTCTGTAAACATGTTTTGAAGCTCTTTGAAAGGAATAACCTGGTCATTGTCTAAGTGGTATTCTAGTGAAGTATAAAGTGCTCAGTGCTGTGCTGTCAGGACCAGAGAATAAAGTTAAGTGTTTCATGATGTCTTTTATTTTATCTGAAATTGTCAACTTAGAAGACATATTTTGGGTGTAATTATTTGCACTAGGATTTAACTTAGAGTTCTTCCTTTACTAAATAAGTGGCTCCTGATTTCTACAAGTGTTACTGGAAACTGCGTCATAAAATAGATAAGAGCAGGTCATATTTTTCAGTAGGAAATAATCTATAATTACATTTGCGATAAGCATTTGGTATTCTATAAATTAAGTATGACCAATAGTATGTCATCAAAGATATATTGGTCCCTAGACAAATCATTAAAAATACTGAACTTAATATGTTGGGTCCTATAAAGGGGCAAAGCGGTATGACCTATGTTAATTAAGTTACTCTGAAGTGTATGTGTATCACACAAATACATGGCTGTTGTAATTTTATATTTAAGGCCAGTATACTCTCCACAATGAACTTCAGTCAAAAATTTGAATACCTTTTGCCAGCTTAGGGTTTAGAAGAGTACTTTGGGATGATTGGAGATGACCTAACCTCTTTAAAGAAGCCATTTTAAAAAGTCTGAACTGATGTTTTCTTTTTTCTCATGCATCACAAGAAACTGAGGTATTAGATATTCCATTTGGCTTGGGATAGGGTTAGAAATGACTTAAGAAGTGATGGTGATTATGATGATATTTCTTCAAGAGAAAGGCATTTATTAGCAAGTAGCTAATAACAGCAAAAACCCCTCATGATTATTAAATTAAATCTCTAACTTATTTGGATTTTTTATTAGTATGTCATATGATTGCCAAATCATAAAATATACTCTGTGATTGTTATCAGAGTACACATCTTATTTTGCAAGCTGATTTTGTTTTTGTCAAATGTACACTTGTATTTATGTTATCACTATCCTTGTCATTTTCAGTGTCTGTATGGCACTTGTCATTTTCAGTGTCTGTATGGCATTGTTTCTTGTTAACACACTGCACCATTTCCCCCACTTGGATTGTTATAATTTTTCATCATAATCAATAGTACTGTTATGAACATTTTTATACAGAGTCCCTTTTAAATTTTTCCTTTTGTATTATTCCCTTGGACCACATTCCCCAAAGTGGAGTTATCAGATCCAAAAGTACAGACAGAAAATCGGTTGTCTTACTTATTAGTAGATTTCTTTTCAGAAAGATCAAATTTGTGGAACCATCAGCACTGTAGAGTGCAAATGTAATTTTCCCTCTACATTCTGGACATCGCTGGCTTTTTTCATTTTATTCCTTGTTTCTTTTCTGGAAGGTATATTGTGATACCTTCAGGTTATTCTAATTTGCATTTTCTTTCATTGCAAGTGAGGCAGTGCATTTTTACTTTTAGTACTTAAATCTATTTATATTTAGATGGTTCCATCTCCAAGGACTATAGCTACTAGCTCAAGCATTCTTAATGTATTTTGGCCAGCAGGCTTTGAACCACTATGGTAGGGGCCTTTCCTCCCATGGTGGTGCTCACCTTTTGATATTTAGCATTGACATTAATTTGACAAAAAGCATTGTTTAAATTTTTTTTGAATGTTTGTTTATTTTTGAAGAAGAGGGAGAGAGAAACAGTGTGAGCAGGGGAGGAGCAGAGAGAAAGGGAGACAGAATCCAAAGTGGGCTCCAGGCTCTGGGCTGTCAGCACAGAGCCTGACGTGGGGCTCAAACCCACAAACCGTGAGATCATGACCTGAGCCGAAGTCGGACGCTTAACCGACTGAGCCACCCAGGCGCCCCAACAAAAAGCATGTTTAAAATGAGGACTGAGTTTATTTGAAGCTACAAATGCAACCATAGAAACTGACCAAATCACTGGTTCCAGGAAATAGTGTCTGTCAAATAGCATGCTTGCCTTCTCTGTCTCTCCTTCCATTCTCCTCTCCCTCCATCTTTTCCTCTCTGTTTTCTGCCTTTTTGAGGGAAGATATTCAATTACACTTCCTTCTAAAGCCATACATTAACACACTTGTTACTCATAGAGTATATCGGGAAGGACACTCGATTCAGTGGTAAAAGAGATTGCTTCTGGAATGAACCAGGTAGCATCTGGGAGAGGAGAGGTGAAGAGGCTTTTCACCACACCGTTTGTACTTTTGAATTCCAAACTGGATTTATACTACTTATTAATAAAAACAAATTAAATCCATATGTAAGATCAGTATTTGTCATTGTGAACCTTTAAAAAATGACTTTAAAACTTAGGCTGCTGCATGTGGTGAATTTCAGTATGTAAGGGCAGGAATGAGTGAATAGATGAAGGCAGCCAAATTTGGGGGATAGGTGATATTTGGGCAGAACTGCCTGCCATTTTATTTGCAAAAGTTCAGTTAACATTTATGGACTATCAGTACAGCATAAAGGAAATTTACTTGCCTAGAAATATTTCCCTGGGGAGTTTTGGATAAGGTTGGTACCTTCCTCTGACCTTTTTGGATAAAGTATGAGAATGACTAGTTGATTGATCATCTTCCTGTATACTGAGTGGATAGAGGGAGGCCAGAGTGGTGGTTTCAGTACCAGAGTGGTGTTTCTGTCCTGTGGAAGCAGTTTCTAGCCAAACACTATGTTTGAGGCCAGCTGGCAGGAACAGGTTCTGATTTGCTCTTTGTGATGCCTTGAATTTGGTGTTCTAGAAGGGGCCTATCTTTTGTCCATCAATTGAGTTTTGGCAAATGCAGGAGAACAGATATGACTGGAAAGCTCCCTCTGGCCACATTGGTGGTTCATGTGTCTTGAAGGGGCCAAGAGGATGCCTGGAGGCTTCCAGAACCCCTCTGAGGAGTCAGTTGCACTGGTGTTTGGGGATAGACTTTGGAAATGAGCTTTCAGGGAATTCTTCAACCTAATCTGAATTGGGCTACTGTACATGAGGCCATGTACTAACTAGACTGGTCCTATCCAGTAAGGGAGCCACTAGCTCTACATGGCTATTTAAATGGAAATAAAGTGAAAAATTCAGTTCAACAATACTAGTGACTAAATAGCTTTGTGGGGCTAGTGGCTACTGTACTGGAATGAAAAAAAAAATATATATATATATATAATTGGACAGCACTGAATTAGATCATTCAGACATGGCGGCATTGTATGCAGCTCTGTGACCAGAGGTGAAAGCCTTCCTGGTACTTTCCAGGCCTACCTGGTCCTACCTGTCCTTTGAGGATTACCTCAATTCCAGTTCCTCCAGGAAACTTATCCTGACCACTGCAGCTCACAACCATGACTCCCTTCTTTGAACTCCTAGAGCACACAAAATACATGATGACTCACTCTTGTTGGTGTCACACTTTCACTTTTAAGTTAGTCTTATTTTGCCAGCAAAGGCGTCAGGGCCCTCAAGAGCAGAGATTGAATCCCACGCTGCCTGGCAGATACATCCCTCTGGGAGGGACAGTCCTTCTTTTCATGCCAAAATCAGAAGCATTTGTTAACCCCTTCTTTTCTCCAGCTGCCTTTTTGTACATTCTTTGCTCTTACTGTTTATAAGAATTTAAAAGTATAAGAATCAGCGTGTGGTACACAATGTCATGTTTCAAAAACCATTTATTTTTTGAGGAAGGCCAGCACCATTATTGATGTTAGGTGTAGCAGCAGCCTCAGCTTCTGTCCTAGTGAGGGGGTGAGGTTGAGGAAGATCTGGAAACATTGGCCTTGGATCTTGAAAACACTTTGGACAGAACTGATGATGCCTTCTTCAACATTTCAGACCGCTGTTTGGAAGTAATGGGCTTATCAGCATCTGTAAACAAACCAAAAGATAAATCTGGTCATTTATTGGGCTTTCTAACTGAGCCTGTCAGGCTAGGGGACTGATAATTTAGGATTCAGAAAGAATCATTTATATAATAACTTCTGAGGTTTTTAAAAAAATTTTTTAATGTTTATTTTTTGAGAGAGAGACAGAGTGAGAGTTTGAGAGGGGCAGAGACAGAGAGAGACACAGAATCTGAAGCAGGCTCCAGGCTCTGAGCTGTCAGCACAGAGCCCAACTGGGGACTTGTACTCACAAATCGCAAGATCATGACCTGAGCTGAAGTCGGACGCTTAACTGACTGAGCCACCCAGGGCGCCTCAAACTTTTGAGTTTTAAAGTGCTTTCACAAAGAGTCTTATTTTAAAGTTTTAAATTTTCATTCCAGTATGGGTAACAGACAGTGGTATATTAGTTTAGGTGTACAATATAGTGATTCAAAAATTCTATACATTTCTCAGTGCTCATTATGATAACACAAGGAATCTTTAGTTGCTCCTTCTGACACTCTTGGGAAGGAAACCAGAGACATTCAGTAAGGTCAGATGCCTCATCTGAGATGACCTTAATGACCTTGGATGAGGTAGGAAGGTGGCCAAGTTGGCATTAGAGCCCAGGCTTTGACGTGCAGGCCAGCTCTGTACTGCCTGCACCCTGATGCTTCTTGAGCCAGCTCAGCAGTACGTGTCTCCCTCATGCCATCAGGTAACTATCCAAAACAGCCTGAGGAGCTAATTCCACATGAAAATGTTACTTCCGTCCATTTCAGAATGTCCAGGTAAAAGCAGCAGTGCATTAAAAAAGGTTATCGTTTCTCACTTGCTTTGGGTAAATTTTCAGTTGACTGACCCCAAGTGATCTGTTTGTTGTGTGAGCTATAAAGGACTTGTGTGGCCAATAAGTCTCCATTTGGACCCATTTTTTTCTGCACCAGTTGTTTTGTGCAAAGGGCTCTTAAAGTCTATCATAATTTATGTTAACAGAATGATTATTGTATCTGTAAGGACCGAAATGAGCATTTATCTGTGCTGCTGATGCATCATGACAGGATGTCATGAAAAGACAACAAGGCAATAAACCACATACTTTCTTGTTTCCAGTAAACGACAATGTTCTTCTATAACTTTTGCAGTTAACTAGGTTTTGATCTTCGCCAGCAATATAACCTTGGGAATCTCAAGAATCTATGCTTAAAAGTAAAGTAGCAGATAGAAAATTTACTCCCAAATAAGGGGGAGAAGTTTAGCTTTTCCAATTAATAATGCAGTCCTGGAATGTGCTAGTAGTTGATAAAATAAGGACAACCTAGAAATAAGGAAAAAGTCAAAATTTGCAGAGGCAAAGACAAAGGCTTAAATGGAGAGACCTACAGTCTGAAAAAGCAAGACAAAAGACTTTCAGTTACAGGATGGAGGCATATACTGCAAGGCCATGTTCTGAAAATCTCACTGTAGGGGAAAAATGAAACTTTATTTTTGCAATTTGAGGATCTTGTTAAGGAAGCAGATGCCTGGACCCCATTTCCCAGAGACACTAACTGGGACTCCCTGGGGAGGGGCCAGGATTCTGAATTGTTAATAAGCATCCTGGGTGATCCTGATGCAAGCTGTCACTGGACAACACTTTGGGCCACTGCTCTAGTGGATGCTGCATATTATTTAAAGACTGGCACTGGCTAGAATAAGAGCATACACAAAGCTCATCCCTAGGGGCACAGTGAAACCTCTGGCTAACAATTCCTACTCCTTTCAAAGCAAAACTTCTGGAAAGAAATCAATCACTGGGTGTGACATTCACAACATGCTGGAAGTAGGAGTTAGGTATTATGTCAAAATGAAGCCAGCATGGTGAGACCAACTCTCTTTCAAGATACCCTGATGCTGCTTTGATCAGCTTGTGAGCAGTGTAGTGGGGTTCACTTGGTTGACACTGGTTGCTATGAGAAAAGAGATGTGTTTATGGCCAAATTGAATTTGCCACAATGCACGCCAAGTACTATAGTATGTCACTTCACACTATGAACTGATTTAGACTCCCGATAAAACCGTATTTTGTAAAAAAAAAAACAAAAACAAAAACAAAAAAACCATTATAAGCCATAATGGGCATGTGTTGGCCTAGAGAAGTCCCCTTTTTCTTATGGGTTTTCATAAACAGACATCACTGTAATTTCTAATAAATTTTCCTTGGTGGGCCTTTTTACTATTTTGAGCACAACGTTGGCCATTTATGCATTTCTCCCTTCAAAAGCCGTTATCAGAGAAAAAATGTGTTATTTGAATTCAGAGGTGCTGCCAGTGAGTTCCTCTAATGTGCAGAATGCAGGGGTTGGGGGGAGGTGTCCTGGTCAAACTAAAGGTCCAGAAGAATATGATTTGCCTATTTGATTGGACATGCAGTCAAAAACCTAGGTGGGATCTTTCCTTTCCTACTTGCCACTCAATGCTGCAGGCTTTCCTTGGTCACTACCCATTCTGAGATGCAGTGGCAACTGGATGTAGCCCCTGGCTGGTAGGAAGAAAGAATGTGGGATAAAAGTCACAGGAACTGTGAGGTTAGAGCCCTGGCTCTACCACTTTCTGGCTTTGCAATGTCAGGCAGGTCATTTGCTTCCATTTTCTCTTCTGTATAACAGGACTTTAAGACTTGCAGAGGCAACATGGCATGGTAAGTTATTTCACTTCAGTGACTCTGTTTCCACATCAATACAATGGATATGATGCTTCCCAGGGTGGATGTGAGAAAAATACTTAGCAGAATGCCTGGTGCATAGCCAATACCTAATAAATGTTACTTCCAGTAAATGTCACCCCTTTGCTGTGAGGTTCAACTCAGAGAACTGCATTATAACTTGCAAATAACAATCTAGATACACTGTTAGTAATATTATTTCAGCCCCATATTGGTGGTGGGTAAGGCTGCTGCAAGACAGGAGCCACTCACTGCAAGGGGGGAATGAATAATCAAAACTTCTATATTTAGAATGACATATTTGAGAGCTTCATTATAAAATGATAAATATGTTGTACCTGAAATGCCATCATTTGAAGAATAAAGGCTTCCCAGACCACTTTCACGTTGATAGAGGGTGATAAACTGCCAAGACAGAGGTGAAATACTAGCTTAAGCCCCCTGTCCTTTGTTGGACAGTGAATACCAGAAGTACGTGGAAACCCTCAAGGGACAAAGCACAACTGTGTGGCATTATACACTGTAATCTTGGTGCTCTGCAGTCTCAATTATTCTCTGGGATTTTGGCCATTCCTAGGCATGACTTCTTGTAATTCTTGCCCATTGTGACACCCAGGATTGGCCTCAGGCTTGGACATGGGCTGCCCCTATAGGATAATTTCAAGGGCTCAAGTGTTGCAAAAAAATGTCAGCCATGCATGCCCCCTCCCTCCTGGAGCTTGGAATAAATAATATTTTTATTTATTTATTTTTTTAAATTTTTTTTCAACGTTTTTTATTTATTTTTGGGACAGAGAGAGACAGAGCATGAACGGGGGAGGGGCAGAGAGAGAGGGAGACACAGAATCGGAAACAGGCTCCAGGCTCCGAGCCATCAGCCCAGAGCCTGACGCGGGGCTCGAACTCACGGACCGCGAGATCATGACCTGGCTGAAGTCGGACGCTTAACCGACTGCGCCACCCAGGCGCCCCTAAATAACATTTTTAGATCCTTCTCTGAGAGAAGATAATCATGGGGGGGTCTCAAGGGGAGAAGGGGGAAAAGGGATGTCCATTTTACTACTCCAATCTCCCTTTAAATAATTCGTAACAGTTGTGAGGTCTGGAGCGAGTAAGTGGCAGTGTGGGGTTGTGGGAGCATGGAGGTGGTAGGGCAGGGATAGTGGCTCAGATGCTGGCTTTGCTCTGTGGACTTTTATCCCCTCCTGGAATGCAGAAGCAGCATGATCCTATAAGGGCACAAAATAGGCTGGGGGAGATGGCCAGGCTGCAGGGTAGCCATTCTGTGATGGTGGCAGTTAAAAAGGAAGTGGCAAATCAATAAACTAAGGCATAAACACATGCAAGATGAGAGAAGTGTGTTTGGTGTTGATGGTGAGGAGGGCAGAGTATTATCATAGAAGCTTGATTCTAATTCTTCCAAGAGGATTTGAGGCAGCTTATGGACATAAGACATTGCAAAAGAGGATATTTAAAGGGATAATCTGGGACAGGGACAATCTAAAGAAATGGTTCTCAGCAGTAGCAGCACAGTAGAACCATCTGGAGAAATATTAAAAATAGGCATGCTTGAGCTCCACCCCAAATTGAACAGGAACCCCTGAGGGTGGGGCAAGCATTTCTTTGTTTTCTAAGTTGCCCAGTTGACTCTACGTACAGCCAGGCTGAGCACTTCTGATCTAAAGGAAGGTGGGGTTGGGTGCGGCAGATGCCCCCAAATGGCCTGACATGAGTAGGTGAAGTCAATGGTTTGTAGTGCTGGCTACACATTAAAGTGGCCAGCCTTTAGAACTCTCAAGGCCCCAGCTGCAACCCAGACTAATCAGAATCTCTGGAGGTGAGGCCTGGGAATCAGTTTTTAAAGTTTGCCAGATGATTCCAGGTGTAGCCACGGTTGAGAACTTCTACTCTGTGTAGTAGTTTCCAATTATGGCTTTACATCAGACTAACGGGGAGAAAGCTGGGGAACTCCTAACACAGAGATTAAATTTGGCTCTGATGGCTGAGGCTGTTCTTTCAACAAATGTTAATTGGGCATCTACTATATTTCAGCCCTGTGTTAGGTGCTGGGCATACAGTTATGAACAAAACAAAGCCCTTGCCATCATGAAGCTTATATTCAAGTGAATAGAGAGTCTACCAGAGGATTAAGGCAGGAATGTTTGTCTGCTTTGTTTATTGTTGAATCTCCAGTGCGTGGCACATAGTAGGCGCTTGATAAAAAATTGTTAAATAAATGAATGATTGAATAATGACTTAAGTGTTATGACAAAAAATAAAGCAGGATAGGGGAGGATACTGTGTGTGTGTGTGTGTGTGTGTTTTCATTTTACATGGTGGTAGTCAGGGAAGGCCTCACAGAGAAGGTGACTTTTGAGCAAAGACTGAAAGGAGATGGGGGAGCAAGACACAGCTATCTGGGGATAGAGTGTTCCTGGCAAAGGAAGAGCAAGTGCAAAGGCCCTGAGGTAAGAGCATGCTTGGCATTTTAGGGGAGCAGTAAGGAGGCCAGTGTATCCAGAGGAGTGACAATGAGTGGACGGAAGGGTAACAGAGTGTCACACAGAGGTAATGGGGGTTGGGCAGAGAGATGGTGGGCAGCTCATACAGGGGTGTTTAGACTATAGTAAGGACTTTGGCATTAAGGGAAATATAATGGCTTCTTTTTTGTGTCTGACAATGGAGAGTGTATGCATTCATGTATATAGTGACTGATGTTTTTCTGGAGCTGAATGCAAGCAGGAATTTCTTTGCTACTCAATAATGCTGAATATCTTAATGGATCATGTCTAATTTTACAATGGTAAAAAACTCAGCAAGTGAGATGGACAATCAGCAAAAAGAGTCAGGATGAGTCAGGGAATCAGCTTGGCAATGGAAAAGTCTATCAGTAGGCCTCCACACTGGAGATTCTACCTCTCCTCTTAATGTTTTCTTGGAAACCATGGCTTCTAAGTGATGCTTGATGTTGTCAAATAGATGTTAGCATTGCTAAATGAGAAGTGCCTGGAAAACTGATGTGGTGTGTGTGTGTGTGTGTGTGTGTGTGTGTGTGTGTGTGTGTGTATGCACACTCATGCGTGTGCATGTGTGTGCATGCTGGGGAGAGGTTAAAGCAATCATAGAGAGAAGCAAAAGTGATACAAAACAGAGAAGAGGGTCCAGGAGGATCCGTGGCATCAGCCATTATTGGAAACTTCCCAAGAGGGCCTTAGGGAAGGGAAATTTCTTGGGATCACACTGAGGAGTTGCTCAGACATTTGGAAAGCTGTCTATGAAGGGTCAGTGCTCAGGGATAATGGGAAGTAGCTGGAATGAGCACTAATTTCCCTCAAGCAGTGCCCCTTCCTCTTTGAAGCACCCGTTCCCTCTCTGCCCCCACCAGGTCCCTTGTCTTGTCTACCTGGGAGTGCACTGGGACTCACTCCTGTTCAGCTTTTCTCTAGAGGCTACAGGAACCAAACTGTGCAGGATTATTTTAAGGCACTATGGGGGGTGTGGACAAGGGAGTGCTTCCTGATGGACCTCAGAACACACAATACAGTCCCTCATTTGAAGGCAGTCCCTTATTTCTATCAGGGCTTCACTAGCTCACAATGAAGGGCCAGTGAAAAATATTTACCTTAATTTTGCTTGCCCTTTCCAGATCTCGACGTTCAAGACTTTCTGTGATCAAAATACAATATTGGAAAAACAATTATTTCAGAGACATGTACAAATTTTGGCACAAAAATAATCTCAATAATTTAACAAAGGATCACAGAAATTAAGCAAACAGAAAAAGCTGAAAAGAGGTAAGACCCCTAGAATTATGGGCACAAGTCTTGGTCCTTCACTCCCCAACTGGGGAAGACAGTGGGTAATGTGGTAGGAACACCAGGCAGCACATCAGGAAAGGCAGGCTTTGCAACTAGCTGTGCATCTTGCACAGCCACTCAAACTCTGTGGGCTTCTTCGTTCATCTGTAAAATGGGAAATTAGGCTGTGGATGATTTCTAAGGACCCCTATAGCTCTCTGGTTGCAGGGAGTTGAAAAGAACTGGATGGGGCTGCCAGCTAGAGAAAGGCTGGAAAGGACGATGCTGCTCTTAGGAAATGGTTGCTTCCCATGAAGATCAGGGGAGCACTGGGGCATTATCTTGAATTCCAGGAGACATCAGTGATTGACAGACATCACTGACATTTGGCCTTAGGAGGTAGAGATGATACCAAGAGGGAAGTTTCAAAAGGACCCACAGCTAGGGAGGGAGAGAACAGTAGAACAATGGACGTGTTTGGAGTCAGAAAAACTGTGTTTGAATCTTAGCTTCATTATGGAGCTCAGTGAACAGTGGTGAGTTCTGTAACTTCTCTGACTCTGTTTCCTCATATGTACAATGGGGATGTGACTACTTTCTCACAAGAGGACCAGATGAAATAATGTGTATGTATTTGAATATATATTTTATACACGTGTAATCATAAAGGACCAAGATGAAAAGATTCTCTCTGGATTACCCTTTGGGCCAAGGGCTCTAGAAAAAATATACTAAAACTTCAGATACTTTCAATATGAGGAGATCCCATAGTTGAATTATCTAATGAAACTGGTTAACCAGAATATCCAATAAATTTTATTATCAATTGCTAGTTATTCTAAGGTATCTGAATGTACTTTCCTGCCTTAGGAAGTCTTGTGTACTATACATATTCGAACTGATTTTTTTTTTTTTTTTTAATGATTGGGGCCATTTGGGTTTGTCCGGGCCATCATTCCAATATAATTTTTTAAACGTCTAGTCTAAGTGCATAGCAACCCTTCTGGATATATCTAAGAAGTTGTTTTGATAAAAAGGGGATGGAAAAATTCCAGGTACTTGAGAGTGCCAGATAGAGTCAAGTTTAGATTTTATTGTCTGTGAAACTAAGAATCTGTATTGCAGCCCTCACCTCCCCACTGAATTCTAAACTATCCAACTGCTCATGTGATGTCTCCACTTGAGTATCTAATGGTCCCATTCTCACACACTTCAAACAGAATTCTTGTTCCCTGTCCCCTCTCCACTCTTGCTACCCACTGCTCAACCATCTCACCATCTGATACCACAAGGCACTTAGTTGTTCAAGCCAAAATTGTAGGACCCATCCTTGATTTTTTCTATTTTCCTCACTTCCAACATCCACTCCATTAGCAGGTCCTGCTGATTCTACTTTCAAAATACACTCTGAATCTGTTCACTTTTTACCATCTCCACTGCTATACCCCTAGTCCAAGTCACCGTCATTTCTTGGCTGGATTATTGTTAAAGCCGCCTAACCAGTCTTCCTGCTTTAACCCTATCCTTACTCAGCTCACTCTCCAAATAGTAGCCATAGGGATTTTTTTTAAATTCATAAATTAGATTATATCACTTCCCTGCAACCAAAAAGTAATCTGCAGGATTCCTGCTGCAACCCAAAAAGTAATCCACACTCCTTTCCATTGTCTATAACAAGCCCTAATGTGATCTGACCCCTAGCTATCTCTTTAACCCCATCTCATACCACTTTTCTTCTCATTGGGCTCCTGTTACTGGCCTTTATTCTTTTCCTCTAACATGCCAAGCTCATACCATCCTAAGGTCTTTGCACTTACTGTACCCTGTACCTGGGATCCTCTGCTTCCAGATCTTCCTGCAGCTGCTTCCTTTTGTCATTGAGGTCTGATGTTTCTGGACTTCTTGGAACAAACTAATCTAGCCAGCCACTCTCTATCATGTTGGCTCTTCTTTCTTTTTGTCATATTCATTCATGAATTCCACAAATATTTACTTAGTGCCTACTATGTGCCTTCTTTCTAGGCATGTGGGGATATAGCAAAGAGACAAAAATCCCTGTCCTCATGGAGCTAAATTCTAGGGGAGGGAGATAGCCAACAAACAAGTAAAAACATACAATCTATCAGGTGGTATAAATGCTAGGAAAAAAGTTAAAGCAGGGAAAGAGGATAGCGAGTGTGGGATGGTAGTTAAGTGCTGGGGTTGCAATTTAAAAATCTTTTTTAATGTTTATTTATTTTGACAGAGAGAGAGAGAGAGACAGAGCATGAGTGGGGGAGGGGCAGAGAGAGGGAGACACAGAATCTGAAGCAGGCTCCAGGCTCCAAGCTGTCAGCACAGAGCCCGATGCGGGGCTCGAACCCATGGACCGCAAGATCATGACCTGAGCCAAAGTCAGACGCTCAACCGACTGAGCTACCCAGGCACCCCTGGGGTTGCAATTTCAAAGAAGGTGCTCAGAGGAGGCTTTACTTAGAAGATGATATCTAAGCAAAGATCTAAAGAAAGTGAGGCGTGAGCTATGCAGATCTCTGAGAGAAGAATGTTTCAGGCAGCTCAGCAAGTGCAAATGTTCTGAGAAAGGAGAATGCCTGGCATGTATAAGGGCGTGTGTGGCTGGAGTAGAGTGCTTAAGAGGGATCCTAAGAAGAGGTGGTCAGAGAGGTCGTGGGGAGCAGGGAGAGCTATCCAGACCATGTGGGGCCTTGTAAGCTGCTGTAAAGACTCTGGCTTTTACCCTACGTGAGATGGGGGGTACTTATTCTTATCTAGATTGATTGTGTTTATGTTGCCCCCTGAATCCCAAGTTAGAATGAGGGTAAGGACTTTGTTTCTCTTACTCAGGGCTTTATCTCTAGAACTTAGAACAGTGTCTAGCACAGAGAAAGTGCTCAGAGAATCTCTGTTGAATGTGATTGAATGAATAAACTCGAGAGGTGCAGTATTACCGAAGGATGTAGGAACTAAGCATAATGCAGTGCAATGAAATTGAGGAAAACAATACAATGGGATTCAGGTTTAGGAGACTTGGGATCTATACTCTGACTCAGTGTATGACCTTGGACAAGTCACTTCCCCACCATGAACCTCAGGCTCTTCATCTTTATTTTTTTAAATAATTTTTTAAAGTTTATTTATTTATTTTGAGAGAGACAGAGAATGAGTAGGGGAGGTGCAGAGAGGGAGGGAGAGAGAGAATCCCAAGCAGGCTCCATGCTCAGTGCAGAGCCCAACACGGAGCTCGAACTCATGAGTGTGAAATCATGACCTAAGCTGAAAGCAAGAGTCAGTCACTTGACCAACTGAACCACCTGGGTGCCCCAGATTCTTCATCTTTAAAGTAAAGTTACATTAGATGGCTTCTTTCTGGCTCTAATATCCTATGATGATTCCATACTGCAGGGTACACACCAGTGGTACATTACATCATCTTCTGACTATGACCTGCTCATGGAATTCTGGTCAACTTAACAATACTCTATGGTTCATCATTTAATAAGTTTTATTTCCACTTAAAAGTGGAGAGGATAGCTTTCTTGAGTAACTTTTTGAGTGGGCTGCAGGCTTGAAATAATTAAGGTCAACTCCAGCCCTGTAGTTTGACTTTCAAGGCCACTTTTATAGTAAACATTACACTCCCCCCTCTAGGCCAGTGCTGTCACTGTGAGAACCACATTGATCCTTTACAGTTTGAAAGAACAGGGGACCAGGGATGCCTGGTCATTTGGTTAAGCATCCAACTCTTGATTTCTGCTCATATCATGATCTCATGGTTTGTGGGATCGAAACCCACAGAGAGCATGCTCGGGATTCTCTCTCTCCCTTTCTCTCTGCCCCTCCCTGACTCCCACACACGCTGTCTCTCTCAAAATAAATGTTAAAAAAAAAAGAATAGGTGACCAAAAACTTGAATTGTAAATATTTTAGTGAGTCAGTTCTAACAGAGACAAAAGATAAAATGGAATCTACCCTAGCAAGATTTTAACATGAACAAATAAATTTAGGTTTAATTTGTAGCTTTAAAAGCTTCTTTATATATTTTACTGGGGCTAAGCTAGTTATGCAATGCAAGCATACATTCTTAAAGAGATGATTAAATCCTAGTGCATGAGCTCTAGTCCACGTACAGATGTGATAAACTCATATTTCCTACAGGAGCATGGCAATTTTAAACTCTTAATATCACACCATGTACTTTATACCAGAATTATTAATGAAATCTTAGTGATTCAGTAAAAGCAAACTAGGGGTGCCTGGGTGGCTAAGTGGGTTGAGCGTGTGACTCTTGGTTTTGGCTCAGGTCATGATTCCAGGGTCGTGGGATCGAGCCCTGCATCAGGCTCTGTGCTGAGTGTGGGGCCTACTTAAGATTCTGTCTCTCCCTCTGTCCCTCTCCCCTGCTCTTACTCTCTAAAGAGAAGAGAAGAGAAGAGAAGAGAAGAGAAGAGAAGAGAAGAGAAGAGAAGAGAAGAAAAGCAAACTAGTCAGCTTATGTTAACTACACCCCCAAAGTAGGTCAACCTACTTCATGTTTCACATGTTTCACAATAGGAAATTTATCAATGCTGAACAAAGTCTTTTTAAATAGTATCTAAATTGAGAAAAAAAATCAATCCAACCTTCTGATACTATGGCACTTGGATCTGAGGGACGATCACCACCACTAAAAAAAAAAGATAAAGAAATTTCATTTTCTATGTATTTAATATATGAAGGAATACTGGCTAAATTAAAGAAAAATCTGTCAAAATCATTATTCATATAGAAGTAAATCTGGAATGGTATGTCTCTGAGTTTTCAAATCAAGTGAAAATTATTGCTACATCGACTTTTGTTTGGTTTTGTATGTGCCCTCTTTTCTTCTTCAGTGACACAAATAATTGAGAGTTGCCAGCAATACTGCATGTAACATACTGTATTACCTGTATGTTACAACCATCATAAAGGGAGAGAGGATCAATGGTGGGCCAGGGGTAGTTGTCCTAAAATGGCATCAGGTCAAAAAGAAACTTAATTTCATAGTGCGAGGTGGAAAAGAATATAGTTGCCATCAGGTAGATTTTTCTCCTTATACCCTATTTCTCCCATGATGCAAAGTGCTCCTCTTCCCAGTTTGTGAATATTTTTATAAACATAAAAACAATTTTAGGCATGTTTGGACTACTCTAGAAAAAGTTTTAACCAGACTTCAAGTCTACAGTGTCTCCTATAAATATTGCATAGTCCAGCCTTTCTCTCACAGTCTCCCCCAACTTGGATGGACTTATCTAAATCTCATCCATCCTTTAAGGCCCGACTCAAACTCTACTGGTTTTGAGAATTCTTCCCTGAATGCTCCAACCTACATAACTCCTCCATTTTGGGGATCCCTGTAATAGTGCCTCACTGTTGACTGTTTAGGTACATAAGGAAACTAAGTAGGAAGCCCTTTCAGTGGGCCATTAGTGCAGGAACTATTGTTGATCCAGGGCCTGTCTCTTAGGTTCCAGTCTGACACATTTAAGACTTAACCTAACTATACTAAGTAGACCACTGTAATAGAAAGAAGCAAGTAGAGACCAGATAAATAGGAATGAGAGAGAAGATGGAAAGGGGAGGCCTAGGAAGTAACCACAGAGGGGAACGAGGGGAAGGAGTTGAGGGGAGTTTCAGGGGCAAGACACTGGCTTCCTCACAGGTTTACCTGAGGGGCCCATGCTTGCCACCAACATAATTTCATTTCATTTCTATTTTCTTAGCCAACTCGTATTGCTTTAATTAACTGTACCTAGAAGATGAAGGCAGATCCTCTTCATTGTACGAGGATGAACTCATAATTCTATGTAAGAAGTAATGTACTGGTTCAGTACTAGATTTCATTTCTTCTCTCTGGAAAAGTACAAGTCAGGTAATTACAAAAAGGAAATTTTGTAATAAATCAAGTAAAATATACTATAATGTTTCCTTAGTTATCTATGTAGCCAGCATTTCTAACCAGGCACACTATGTTTGCTCCTGGAATCTCACATGGCTTCCATTTAATAAATAGATCCTAATAACTAGATCTGAGTTTATGTTGAGGCTATTGTCCATGGTGCGCTCTCTGAATTGGCCAGAGTTGTACTTCTGTGTTTTCTTTTCTCTGGTTCACTGCAGTTTTTGGGTTAACCTGGAAATTATTACAAATGGATAATCCAGGATATTGTCTCACCAGGAAATCCTAAATCATGTGTATTCTTCAAACACATTTATGGTACAATTTTTTGGTACAGCTAACCCAAGAGGACAATGAGGCCCAGACCATCACTAGGATACAGAACCAGGGACAGGAGATGTGCATCAAAGTGATAGTGGGACTTATGGGCTGAGGAATATTCAACATACTTTGACTAACTTGCTATGTTGCAACAAGTTGGATAAGTAATTTTTGAGAAAAAAAGTTAAGTAACTTGCCCCAAGGCCACATGGCTACTAAGTGGCATAGCCAGAATTCAAACCCAGATAGGCTGAATTTGCATGAATCTTTTTACTCCCCTCTAGCCCATCTTCTGGTCTTGCCCATTGGCATGGAATTTCTGCAAACAGAACTTCCAGCGAGTATTTATAGGTTTGAGTACAAAAAAGAAATAAATCAATGATTTTAAATAGTTAGAATGCATTTCTCCTAACTGGTTTCCATTTTCTTTTTTTTCTTGTCCTTCTAACTAACTTAGGACTCTTTCTATGATCTATTTTTCTTCAATTGACGCTTCTGGCTTCATCTGTTAATCACTTCCCTTTCGTTGTAAATATCATCAAAGTTGGGAGACACTGCCTGGATCCAGTTTATGACCTTTTCTTCCTATCCAATGTAAATTACTTGGACTAAGTTTGTGAAACTCTGTGCCTTTTCTATAGAAACCTGGTCATTGATAGTCACATTTGTCACTTACACTTAGTTGTGTCTTTCTTTCTGAAAAGGAAGAATCTGTGACAGTTGAGGATTTGGACTTGGTCACATCAGGCTTAGAAACAGTTCTTTGTTGTGTCTCCTCAGATTCTGTCCGTTGAGTTGGTGATGCTTCAGTATTTGTTGTAGTTGCAGTGGATTTGGGATGACAATATTTTCCTAGTGACAAAAATTTTTTCAGATTTCTCTTGCTCATCAGTGGCTTGGCAAAAGCCACTGTGCTTGTAATGGGCTTCATGTCTTCTTTTACTTGATCTTCAAATGGGACTTCTGGAAGTTCTTTCATAACCTCTTGTAAAACAACTTCATCTTCATCAGAAGTTAAGCTCTCTTCTATTTTATTTTCTGAAACTCTTGGATCAGTATCATGAGTTACCAAACGAATGATAAGATCTTTTTTGCTGTGGACGTCTTTTAAAAGCTCCACTTTGGTGATGTCAGGCTTTATTAAATTTTGAAATGAATTCCTACTCGCAGTCTGGAATTGAAGAGACAATATTAAAAACAACAGCCTCATTTTTTCTTGTGGTTATATAGTAATAAAGCAATTTTCATATGGTCGTCAGTTTCAATTTAGTAAAATTATCCTCAAATGCCATTTATTGGTATAGTAGTGGCATATTTAAAGAAGAAATAAACAAAAACATCATAAGCAATATTTGTTCATTCAACAATCTTTTTGTTTTGCATTCAAGAATAGTGTCATTTGGTCCAAAGAAGGGAACCTACATAAGTTTTTTCTTTTGCTTCACATTTTACTTTTTTCTTGCCAAGAAATGCAAAATGCACAAATACTTTAATTACATTCTGTTTTCATTATTTACCTGGAAAGTTCTGTTAACAGATTTAGACATGACAACATGTTTTTCTAAACTTAGTGAGGGAACTAATCATAGAGTAATCTAAATATAGACATTTTCATGAAAAAAAGAGGCAAGATATTGGCTGACCTGGATTCTAAAAAATGATTGTGAAGGGCTTTGAATGTTCACTTGTCACCCCTCTACATTCTAATCCTTGAAGATGTTTTTCCTAAAGGAGCTTCAAAGAGTAAATCTTCATCTCTCCTCACCTCCCTAGTCAATTGTCATTTTCCATTGTGCAATGGTAAAGACCGATCAAGGAAAAGACAGTTATAATTAAGTAAATGACTTTTCCTATTTCTGTAGCCTTTGATGATGCCAGAGAACATTTAAATCAATTTGAATTATCAATCTTACATCTCTGTAACACTGCAAACCAGATTTCCAGAGAAATGGTCCCTTACAGTAATACCTTTTGTGCAAAACAAAATGAAAGAAGAACTCCTGTTAAGAAACCGAAACACCATCAATTTTGATGATCTGTGCTGGTGGAAGGAAATAATGGTTCAAAAACTCAAGTCATCTATGTGGCTCTGGAATATATCACTGTGTGAGTCTTGATAGACATGTGGCTGGTGTGTTGGAAAGTTTTGGTACCTCAAAATAGCACATGAAGCACACTGCTTGAGGATTCCTGACTGAAGACTAGCCTGGGAGTTGTCTGGGTTCCTCAAACTGATGTACTGTTCTTTCTGAAACCTCCATCTCCATGTTGGGGATGGACAGCACTGCTATCCAGATAGCTGCAAAGTATCTGTCTTAACTGAGCTATCTATATCTGTTTGCTTTTCTTGAGACAGCTTTTGCTTCCCTTAAGAGTAGCAGCAGTAGTTGAGGGCCGCCTGGCTGGCTTAGTCGGTTAAGCATCTGACTTCAGCTCAGGTCACGATCTTGCGGTTCGTGAATTCGAGCCCCCATCAGGCTCTGTGCTGACAGCTCAGAGCCTGGAGCCTACTTCAGATTCTGTGTCTCCCTCTCTCTGCTCCTCCCCTGCTCATGCTCTGTCTCTCTCTGTCTCAAAAAGAAATAAACATTAAAAATTAAAAAAAAAAGAGTAGCAGCAGTAGTTGATTTGATTAGCTAATCTCTTCCAACTTTCTGTGGGATTAAAGAGACAGTTAAAGTACTGATAAAAGATGTAAAAGAAGAAAGCAGGTAACCAAGACTGACAGATATTTCTGCAGATGATTAAGAGGTAATGACCTGGGAGTAATGTTCTTTGTTTAGACACATAGATCTTGTACCCAAGGAATTACTTGTATATACATTAAGGCTACTAAGTAAATGCTAATGTAATTTTGAGAACCCAGAGAGAAAAGGACATTTTAATTCTGGAAAGGACCTTCATCTGGTCCAAGAAACTAAGGACCAAGGAGACTCCATCGGTGTCTATGACAATCTCAGTACTTGAAACAAAAAATGTACCCATAATGTATTCACCAGCTCTGAGACTTAGTTCAGTGGGTTGTAAAATAATGCTAAGGAAAATCTGCTCCTAGGCTTATGCTCCAGGCAGGCTGGTTCTATAGAACTTTGCGCAGTTTGTAAATCACAGGCCACATCCTGAGTGTGAGTGCACACCATCATCCTTGCAAGAGGCTCATTTATACAGAGGGGCTTTGGTATTCATTACATGGGAACGTGGGAGCTGGATCAGTGTAACTCCATCTGGAAAGACAATTCCTATGCCCTAGTGCCCTAAGATCTGTAAACAGAACTATTTTTTCAATAGTTATATTGTTTTTTTAAATATAATTTATTGTCAGATTGGCTTCCATACAACACCCAGTGCTCATCCCGAGTGCCCTCCTCAATGCCCATCACCCACTTTCCCCTCTCCCCCACTCCCATAAACCCTCAGTTTTTTCTCTGTATTTAAGAGTCTCTTATGGTTTGCCTCCCTCCCTCTCTGTTTTTCAATAGTCATATTGTACCAAGGACAGTGTTTTCGCATTTCAAGCCCCTTTTAAATATATTCAGAGCCCAAATATAGGACTTCAGAAAAACTAGTTCGTAAAACCAGAAGCATGGAGACAACTGTGTCTAGAACAAGGGTACAATAGGAAAGAAACTGGGCATCTCCTAAGTGTGTATGAATATAGGAAACTGGGAAAATGTTATGTAATGAACACAAAATGAGAAGAAACAAATAAACTTTAAAGAGCTTGCAGCCTGATGTTTGTTGATGAAAGTTTCTAAGTAAAATCAATACTACTGTGAAGCCTTAAGTTTGAAGATTTCAATCTTTAACAGGTTTACCTGTTATTCTAACTGGCCCTTTTGGACCCATACAGTACTAATGATAATGCACACCCATAAAAAAAGAATTGTGGGGATTATAAAAATCACGTTTCTTCCGATTTGCCAAATGAGGACTACAATTCCAGTCAGTCCTGTTTACTGTTAAGGGTATTTCCCCGTATTCCCATTCTTCAAGAAATGGCAGTTTAGTCTGACTGGCTAATGGAAAATAGCCTGCCACCTTTACACTGAGCCACACTGCTGATGGGGTGAGTCCCAGGGAAGCAGGGAATTGGATGAATCAATGTCCAATTCTACTGGGCTGGACAAGAGAAAATTGACCATATTTTACAAATGCATTCCCATAGACCTACCTGAGGAAGGAAATCACAAGACAACCAGGTCTCAGTAACTACTCATTTCTTTTCACCATTGTGTTTAGCACTTACCTCTAATGGCTTTATATTCAGTCGTCCCCCTTCATCCAATGAGACGCGTCTTTCTTTCTTTCCCTTTCCTGCATCAGGTGTGTCCACTGAGTGACTCCTCCCACTTATTGCCATTCTTCTCAGTGCTTCAATGCTATGTCCAGTTCTAGTTAAACACTCCATCTGCAGTCTCTCAAGAGGTTGTGTTTTTATAGAAATGACTCCTAAGTGTTCTGCAACAATGTCTGGATCAATATTGATTGGTTGTTTCCCACGGTGAGGAATTATTTTAATTGGAAGTTCCTCTTTGCTTAAATCTTGACCTAATTCTTTTTGCTCTAGCTCAGGCCCTCTTTTAACACCATGGTCATGCACCTTTTCAACAATTCGACCAACATCCAAATCGCCAAAGAGATCAGCCTGTGAATCTTGTAGGCTAATTGTTTCTAATGGGCAACTGGAAACTTTACTGATGATTAAAGAAGCTACCTGTTTAGAGAAGACATTGTTTGTACCTTTCATGTCATAATAAAGTTCTTCATGTGTTCCAGATTGTTGTAGTACATGATTATAAATAGAATCGACCATCTGAGAAATAATTTCTATACTTTCTGGATTTAAAAAGTTTTCTTCAGGATTAGTAGCTACAACACTAATATTATTTCTGGAAATTTCAGCTGTCACAGATTTTGTCAATTGAGATGCAATTTTATTTACCTCAGACTTTGATAATTCTTTAGCATTTTTGCCTGAGGCACTTGGCAACTTTATTAGTTTAGCCAAGAACAAGGCCAGGGTTTCCTCTAAAAACCTGGCATCTAACACAGTCTCTTTTTTGGTTGAAGGCTTTTTCCTTGACTTGAGGCCATCAATAATCTTAACCACTTTTTCCATAATTTTGACAGCTTCCAGAACCAACTCTGGACTTGATGTTTCTCCTTCTACTTGAGGATGAAATTCTGAATTGGAAATTTCCTTCACCATTAAAAATCCTATTATATCAGAGAGAACATTGCTCTTACCTATTAAATCTTTATACACTGAAATATGAGAGCCAGAGCGCCTTAAAACACTGTTATAGACAGAAGTAACCAGTTTTTCAATAGTTGTACTATCTGCTAAAGATACAGTGGGTGATTCTTTGGCCTGTGGCACGATAATAATTTGACTTTTAGAGAGATGTTCTTGGAATGAGTTTAAGATTTTTGAGATTATTGTTTGCATTTCAGCATTTAGAGAATTGTTTTGTTTCTTATCCACTTTTGGAAACATAGATAAAAGCTTTGACAAAAAAATTACAGCAACCTCTTCTATTATGTTAAAAGGCAGTTTGTAAGCCCATGATGGCTGAGGCTGGGGAACTTCAGTGGTTTGGATAACATCTTTAAGGATATTTTCAACAACATTGTCAACTTCTATACATTGATGTGGTGTTAGCTCTCCAGAAAAATAGTTCTGCAACTGGTTGCCAGCCACTTCCTGTATAACTAAATTAACTATGGTTTCTGAAAGGATTTTGCAACCACTGCTGACACAATTTTGTGTGCTCTCTTGAGATCCAAACTGTGGCAAGAGATTATTATAAATTGTCTGAACAACCAATTGAATAATTTCATCATCATTAGGATGTAAGGATTCTACACGCTGTACAATCATATCTTCATCTTTGGAGATCTCTGCCATAATTGTACCTACTAACTTCATTTGAAGGAAATCCAGTTCTGCGTACAAATTATCTTCAGATATTCCTGTTTTAGCATTGGATACTGTTGAGAAAATTTTTGATAGGAGAGAAGAAATTATACTTTCTAAAAATTTGCAAGGTAGCATTATGTGGTATATGGTGATGATGTTTGACATTCTTTGCAGGCTGTTTGGACTACGTTATGGACCTTTATCATAACCTGCTTAGATTCTAGAGGCAAACATGCTGCAGCTGGAACCTCATCATAAAGTAGCAAGTTGAGCTGATGCTGCAAAATTTCTTCTATTACTGCATTAGCTAGCTTTCTTACTAAATTTTCACCATTGCTATTTATGTCCTTATAAATGGAGTCTTGAGATCTATATTCCTGCAAAATATTGCATATAGAGGAGTGAACAATCTTATTGACCAACATTTTATCACTTGATGGTATGTTAGCCATTGAAGGTGCCTCATCAGAAAAAGGTGTTTTAGTTGCAGGTGCCATTTTTTTCTGGGGAGGTGCTTTATCCACAGATGGCTCTTTTTGCCTGAGAGGTGGTACATTGTGAACAGATGAAACTTTATCTGCAGATGGGAGGAACTGACCAACCTGACCTGGGATTAATACTTTAATTTGAGCATCTGAAAACTCTTTTAACAGAGAATCAATGAGTTTCATAGCTGTGTCATAGACCTCAGCTTGATTTACATTATTGGTTACGTTTTGACACGCAGCATCTGTACCCAGTGAGGAATTAAAAATCAATCTGTTAACTATTTCAGAGATAACATTTTCTAAAAAGTTAGCAGGAAAAAACCTGGGGTTATTTTCTGATGGACTGTCTGGTTTACTTTTAATCTCTTTATCTTTAGTTTTCTCATTCTCTTCCTCTTTTGCAGGAACATTCTCTTTAGCTGAATTTGTTAAGGCAGGCTGGGCAAAATTTTTGCCATCCTCTTGAGTTACATATGCTGCTTTATCATGTAGGGTGTTTGGGGATTTTCTTAGAACCCCTTTCTTTTTATTTGCCACACCTCCAACTAACCCTGATGCTAGGGTAGTTAATTCACCCTTCATAATGCTAGGTATAGTGGTACAGGTTGGCTCATGGATGCTGCCTATTTTCATAGATGTGTCCTCTTTGAAATTCCCCTTTCCATGAAGTGCTCCTCTACCTATTTCCAAAGTGTCCATTACATCTTTCAGGCCTGAAGTCAGAGAAGTAAGTGTAGGTAACTGTTCTAGTGAAGAAACTGGGTGGTTCTTCAAGCTTCTGTTTATTTTTGTAAAGTTATTATATGGTAGGTGTTGAACTCTTTGGATGATGTTATCCACATTTAGAAATGTAAAGAAGGTGGAAGACCAGTCTCCTGAAAAAAGGGGTTGAATCTTGAAAGCAGAGATTGCCTTTTTGGCTAAAGCAGCTATCATCTCTATAACAATGTTACTTCCATCATCTTTCTGAACATTGTTAGATCCATACATTTCCATCACCTCATTGTATACAGAATCAGATACTTTATTGACTGTCTCTTTATCTATTGGTGGAAAAGAAAACATTTCTTCAGCATTTGCTAGGACTTTAATCTTACTTTTCCGAAATTCCCCAATCAGGGCATTTGCAAATTTTATAGCCATGCCCATGAGGTCTTCTTCTGATATCTCTTTGTCCTTAGGGTTTTCAGCAATACTTGGGAGAGTATAAAATTTGTGAACAAGGTCAATTATGACATCTTCCAAAAATGTAGCAGAATACACAGAAGTCTGTGGGAAGGACTGTTTACTTTATCAAGTTCTAAGAGTTCAATGATGTGGTCATTTTTGGGTAAGTCATAGGGAGGTGATTCTTCATCATGTAAAAATGGCTGCAGATGGTGGTCCACAATTTCTTTCATAATAAAACCAGCTATTCTCTTGAGGAATGAGTCTCCCTTTTTGCATGTATTGCTCTGTGTTTCATCTTCTAATTTAATTTTTTTCATAATATTATTACATATGGAGTCAATAAAGTTCTCAGTTGCCCCTAACTGCATACTTTCCACATGCTCCTCTGCTGTGGCAAGTCTAATTTCATGTTGAGAAATTTCTGTTATAATTTCATCAGTCAGTTTTGAAGCTGCATTCACAAACTCATAATCTGGTGGCACCTCTTTCTCATTTAGTTCAGTTTCACTCTCAAATGAAGGGAATATATGTGCTAGAAGCTTGTAAATAATATCTTCTAAAAGGGAACATGGAAATACAGTCATACATGATGTCACAACATGGCTATCATTGTTGATGGTGTCAAGCACATTTCTGATGATGTTCTCATCTTGGAGGGAGGAATAGGAATAAGCTGCTAATTCTCCCAAAACTAATGACTCCACTTGATAATCATAAATTTCTTCTAGTAGCAAATAACCTATTTTTCCCCAAAACTAACAGCATCACTTTGTATAGCTCTGTAAATATGAATCAGAGATTTATAATCATCTAATATTTTTTTGTAAATTAGGCTGACAGTTTTTTTAACCATTTCTTTATATCCTTCTGAAAAATACAGTTTTTCATCCAAGTGATCTGCAACTAAAATTTCTGACATGGTGAATTCCAGCACAATTGATTTTACTAATGTTGTAACAATGTTAGTTATGTTGGCTTTTGCTTTACATGGGTTCTCAGCAGCCAAGACATTATGTGAGAATACATAGAGGATTCTGCATAAAAGCTCAGAAATTACATCCTCTAAAAGGACAGCTGAATTCACAATAAACAATAATTCTCTTTGTTCTGGATCTGTTGCTCTCTGTTGATAAGTCTGACCCACTGTACCTGAAGGAAAAGTTTTATCTCCAGATAAAAATGACTCAAAATGATGGTTAAATATTTCTTTTATTATATAACTTGCTATTTTTGTAATAGGTATATTATTCATGCCTTCTTTATCTTTTGTAAGAGATTGGTATAGACTTGAATGAGAAATATCAGTGTAAATGGCCTCAACCATAGCCTGGATGTCTTTCTTTGAAGTCACATTTTGTTTTTCATTTCCATGTTTAATAATGCATATTGCATGTTTAGAAATTATTGACATAGTTTCACCAATCAGCCTCACAAATGCATTGCTGAAGTCTGACTGCAAAAAATCCGGGTCTTCTGCACTGCAGTTCAATGGATTTATCTGAGATAAAACCTGAGTGACTATTTTTTCCAAATGTGTATGTGATAATACAGTGGTATATGTTGTAGAGGTCTGTCTTCGGGGTCTTGATTTACTAATAGCATAATGAACTCTCTTTATCAAAACATCAGCATTGAGTCTTGAATATGATTTAAAAGGCAGCTTTGCTATAAAATCTGGATGAATTTGGAAATCAAAAACTTCATCCAGTATAATTTTAGTTACCCTTTCAGCCAATGTTTTTGTATCCTCAAGAAAGCCTTTATCAGGTCCCAGTTCATATTCTTGTAAAACTTTGCTATACGCTGTGTCAATAACTTTGATCACTATGTCTCTGTGTACTGGTGGCAAACACAATTGTTCCTTTGCATTTTCTAGGATGCTAACTTGAGCTTTTGAGAATTCTTCCGTTATCAAATATATGAGTTTTTCAGCTGTTGCCAACAGTTCTTTTCCTGAATCTCTTATTGAGTTTGTTTGCACAATACCTAACACCCTGTGGAATATTTTGCTTAAAACCCCAGTGATTACATCTTCCAAAAAGGCTGAGGAGTAAACACCAACAAAAACATGCTGCTTTCTCATATCATCAAAATGTGTATATGATGGAGGAAGTAATGACTTTTCATACACAAATGGATGGAGATGCTGCTGACAGATATTTTTAATGATAAAACCTGCTAATCTGTCAATAAGAACATTGTTACTGTTTGTGATATCATGCTCAACTGCCTCTTTAGACCCAGAATTTTGCAAGATATTTCTTAATACAGAATCAGCAAGATGCTGAGCATCATCCTTTGAATAAGTAGATTCGGTTTCTTCATCTTTTGAAAATCGAATTTCATGTTGGGAAATTTTCATCCTAATATCACTGATTAGCTTTGAAGAGATTTCACTGCAATTAATTCCTAATCTACCTTTTGGAGTTTCACTGCATGGAACCATGTTAGATGTAGAAGGAAAGATTCTAGATAACAGTACTCTAATTATGGCTTCTAAAAATGTGTATGGCAGCAAGGTGTTAGATGGAGATAGATGCTGGCTTGACTTGGTAGTTTCACTGCTGTCACTAAAGATGTTCTGAATAATGTTCTCTGCTGTTAAAGTAGCATAGGAAGAAGCTGACAAATCCCCAGAAAACAGTGGGTGAAAAAGATAATCAGAAATAGCATCCACAATTAAATTGACAACATTTTCTGCAAAAATATCACTGCTTTTGAGTTCTTCATTGTCAACTTCAGGGGCTAGCCCATGCTGTTTCAGAACATCCTCATAAACTGAATTGATGAGTTTATCCACAGTGTCTATATCTACAGTGGGGAAAGACTGTTTTTGGTCATCACGAAGAATGCAGATTTTAGCTTGGTTAAAATGGTTATTTATTGAGTTTACTACTTTTTGGGTCGTTTTATCCAGTTCATATTCAGTGTTATATTTTGGATTAAAGACCTTTGATAATAGTCCAGCAACAATATCTTCTACAAATGCATTAGGATAAAAGTCCATACCTAGTGATGGCTTCAGAGGTCTATGTGACTCTGTGACCTCAATGAGCACCCCTTTAACCATATTTGATATTTCATCCAATGGAGTCATTGAACAAGGTAAGCTCTCTCCACACAAAAAGGGTTGAAGATGATTGTCAATAATCTCTTGAATAATGAGACTGGCCATTCGGTCAAGCATAACTGGGCTTTGGCTTACTATACTTTTCTGTATTGACACAAGAGAGTCAGATATTTGTAAAACATTATTATAAACAGACTCCACCATATTTTGAAGGTTTTTTTCTGTATATAGATGTTGACAATCATATTTAGTGAGCCAAATCTTATGCTTTGAAATGGCTAACAAAACCTTATTTATTATACAGGTGGGCATCTCATTAAAATCTGAAGTCATTAAATACTTCTTTCCAAAGCAAGAAGCCTTGCAGGGTGGAGAAATGAGCTGAAATAATAGCTTTCTGATGACATCTTCTAAAAATGAGTGTGATAATATGGTAGTATAGCCCGCTGAATGTTGACCTTGGTAATTAAGTTCTCTCAGGTTGTTTTGAAGTTTCTGCAATATATTTTAAGCTTTAAGAGGGTAATATGAATTAAGCATGATCTTTCCTACAAAGCACAATGGGAGCTGGTAGTCTACACTCTTTTTCAATATGCCATTAGTTATCTGTTCTGCTATTGAGGTGGTAGCATGTGTCAGATGATGGCCACTGGTAACTTGTAATGCATATTCCCATGAAACATCATTATTAACTGAGTCAACAATCTTTCTAACAGTTTCTTTATTGATTGATGGAAAATATATGCTTTCTTCAACATCCCGTAAAACAGTGATTCGAGCATTGTTAAATTCATTCACTACAGAGTTGACATCTAATATATTTATCTCATTGAGCTGAGCTTCAGTGATGTTTACATTTTTGCCCTGCAATGAGGTAGAGAGATTAAGGAAAATGTCTGCAATTATTTCCTCCAGAAATGTGGCAGAGTAAACCCCTGTGTACATGCATTCTGGATGTTTCATGTTAAGAATGGCTGTTGCATTCAATTCTTTTTTACCTGGTCTTTGAAGAGGAGGTAGAGGAGGGAATTTTCCTGAAAATTGCTTACAAAATTGGACTTGTGTTTTGGAATGTATCACCCTGGGATTATTCAGTGGTTCTGTCAAAGGCTTGCTGTCATAACTCACGAATCTTACAGAGTGTTTACCCAGTCTTGATTCTTTTAATTCTGGCCTTTTTCCTTTGGGGAAGCTAGGGAGTCTTTCTCTAGTACTATACGTTAAATTCTTGCTTGTAAAAAGTGGACTTCTGGGAGGTTGATGTATACCACATGACAGTTTTTCTATTAAGGATTTTACCAAGGTATGGGAAGTAATACTAAGCATAGATTCTTGATTTATTTCTGCCAGATCTTCCAAAAGGTCTGACATGTCATATTCTTCAAATGGTGAACCAGAGTCCATAGTTTCCCTGCAATAATCCTCTACATTTTGTAGTATGTTGAACAGTTGACCTTCTACTGAAATTTCATCAGAAGGAGGGCTATCTGTAAGGAAGTTGTTGGCTGTACATTCTTCCAAAAGTATTCTAATAAGTTTCTCACATACAACATTCAGAAGAAAAGCTGATTTGGGGGAGAGTCCTGGGTTATTTCTAGGTATTCTAAGGCTTTGCTGATTATTTGAAGATAGGAACATTTTTCTTGGTATTTTATTGGAATTCGTGTCCCAATTCGGGCATTCATCTGGCAAAAACAAATTGAAAACAATATTGAAAATTTTATTGACTACCTCCTTGGATCCATGAGTTTTTAGGCTACCAGCCAGAGTGCCTAACTTACATGCCAGTGAGTTTAGTTTATTTTTCTGTGCTAGCTGATTAATTTGTTGAGTAGGAGCTGACTCCCAACCTCTGGGGCCTGTCTGTCTTTTCATAGTTTTGGTTTTGTTGCAAATGGGCAAACTATGGCTTTTAAGCATGGAGAGTGGCTTGTTTCTTCCTCTGCTGCCATGCTGATGCTTTATTCCTATTTCTTTGGACAGAACATGGATCACTCCTATTAAGAGATCCTGAAAGAGATCACCGAAGTCAGCCGCAGCTACTCTTGGACAGTAAATATATTTTGTTTTCACAGAAACCACTTGTGTAATGTCTTCCTTTAAAATGTCACTATTAATAAGGATTTGAATAATGATTTCAGAAATGTTTAAAGCAAGTCCTCTGACAGAAATTGACCAACTTGCAAACACTTGTGAATGAACTAGAATAACCTTGCTAAATGCTGCATCTTGGTTTTCCAGTGATTTCTGCTTTGTTTCACCATCTTCAGTACAGTCATAAATGCTTGAAATTATATAGGAAATAACCAGTTCAGTGAGATGTTCACAAAATTGATAAAGTGAAGAATCATAGTTAATGTCTTTTAGAGGCTGCTTTGATTCATATTTTTTCCTTAACGGTGTGGAAACAATAGATACTTTTTCATCAAGAGGACCTTAAAATAGAAAACATTACTATTTTTAACATGCATTAAGGGAGAATGTTGAGCATTCAAAATACTAACAATATTTTATACACGAATTTTACCTTGGGGGTACCTCACTCAAGAAATAGAAAAACCTAGTCAAGGAAGGAACTGAGTTTTATTCAAATCTCTATTTCCCACATGTGGGACTTTACTTCCACCAGGAAGTTAAGAAAATGGCCAAACAGAATTCAGATCTGTAAGTGTTTGTTTCTTTCTTGTATAAACATATTTCTAGCTTTTGGAAATCTTGGGGCAGAGAAATGATTTTCAACTTTAGGTGCAATGCCCTAGAGTGATTCCAGTGATAACTAGAGACCTCATATTATTCTTGAAAACATTTTCAGCTGTTTAGCTAATTATCCAGTTTGGGACTCTATAGTATACAGTAAATTGAACTGAATGAAACTGCTGATATTTGACAGTTTTTGACACACAAAAATGGCTATTTTATACGGTTCAACCCAAAAATATGCATGTAAGCATTCATAAAAAGGGAGTGCATATATCCTATTTGTAAGCATGGGTTTAGAGTATTGTACTTAATAAAAAGCTTAAGTCAGAACAGTGGCACATGAACAGAACAAGTTTGATGCCACTGTTCTTGTAAACTCTATCACCAATAATTGCAAAGACTAACTGTATATATCAAAAATAAGTTGGATCATTACAGTCTATGTATGGAAAGTCTGACTATAATTTAAGAAATCATTCTTTTAAAAAAACACATAAAAAGAAAAACCCTCTTTGAACTTATGTTTGGGAATTTGCCTTTAGAGCAACTGTATATCCCAAGAAAGACAACTGGTTTCATCGTGTCCTAGTGATACCTCATGCCCAACAAAATATATCACTTTAAATTATGCCCATTTAGTTTCATCTGTTGATAGTGAAAACTGCACAACACTCCTCCAAATAAAAATTATGTAAATGTATCAACATTTTTTTTCCTTTTAGCATACTGACCAGTTGAAAAACACACAATCAGCCACCCCAAATCCAAGATTACTTTCAGAGAAGCAACGGATGCAGCTTCTTGGATGTGAGAAGTGAAACAAAACTCATGGATTTTTTTTTCTAAAATGATGCCAATTCTTTATAAGTCATTCCTCACTCACCTCTGGCTTCAAAGTTCTTGAAATGTGTGACCACAGCTGTAGTAACATATCTTGCTACTAAATGGATTTCCTGTGGTCCCAGTTCTTGATCTGCAAAAGCAATGACTTCAGCCTCTTCAAGAGGTGCTATTTTTTCTAATATTTGGTACTTATCTTTCCATTTTTCCAGTAAAGTGAAATTGTCTACACTTGCTATAAGGCTTCTGTTTTCTTCTTTGGTTTTAGAGCTGATTCTTTTTTCCCATATTTTAAGCAGGCTTTTATTATCCTTTTGTTCTTCAGACATTAGAGACAAAGGCTTTTCCTTTGATACAAAAATGGCTTCATTGTTTCTATACTTTCATTAGTTTGTGGGGTTTGACTTGAGAGGCCATAACTCAACAGCATCGTATTGACAATATTTTCTTCAGCTACACATATTTTGGGTGGAGAAATGCTTGTCTGTTTTTGGTTTAGCTTAACAACTGGTTTTGGGAACTCACAGTAATGAACTCTTTGATTTTCACCTTCTTCCATTTCTATGAAGGATGTGGAGTGCTCTGGTGCTGCTTGCACAGAGTCACCAGATTTCTGAGATGGTTTTTGTAAGATGCTGCCTTCTGGGAGAGAGCTGTTTCCTTTCATGGCTTGATCAAAATGGCTGAGGCCTTGGCCTTCACTTCTAGAATATAATGGTTTAAGTTCTGATTCAAGCCCTTCCGATGGCTTTCTGGATTTAGGTGTATCACCTGCAGAGTATCTGACATATGAAGATAGATTTGAGGAAATCTTATCCTTTACTTTTCTATCTTCCTCTGAATAAAAATACAAGCCAGGGATTTGTGGAAGATCATCCCCACAGCTAACTCCCTTTGACTTTGAAGTGAACATTCCCATCCCAGTTACAAACCTGTGCCAATTGGCAGTGTTGGCATTTTCAGCTAATTGGAGATTTTCCTTTGGATGGCTTTTTATCATAGATTCATAGAAATGAGTACACTGGTCCATCAGTGTGCTGATAATCTGACTTGAAGATGGTTCCATTTGGCATTTTTCTTTGTCTAGCTTGTTCTTAATTATACCAAGCATGTTATTGACAGTATTAGCAGTATAAGTAAGCAGCTCTGAATGGAATGAGTGAAGCTGTCGAAGGGTCGTCTTCATGTTCTGGGAGATCATACTACTTGATTTAGATTCATCAGGAAACATATTAAGTTGTTGTAACTTGGGCAATATCGTTTTCATTAATGGCTTCTGTTGGACAGCAAAAAAGTTTTCAATAGGTATTTTCACAATTTCAGAAAAAGCATATGTAGAGATATGTTTAAACTGTAGGTCTGCAAATGATTCTAAGGTGTTCAGAACCCCTTCCATGATCTCTTGAGCAATTTGGTGGCTAGAACCCCCAAATATTTTGTCTTTCAACTTTGTGTTATATGTTGGTACACTGTTGAGGATGTTTGTTGTTAAGGAGCCACCTTGATTTCTAGTAGTAGTTTCTTTCTTGCTTTCTAGCATCTCTTCACCATCTGTTATGAACATCTGAGTCATGAAGTACACCTCTAATTTTTCAAATAGCTTTTTAACAATTTCCTGACCAAATATGTTAATTTGTACTTGGGAACCCGCAGTTCTAAAGGCAGCTTTTTTAAAGTTGTACCTGCTTTCACAAGCATCAAGAGATGACAAATTTAAAAGTGAAACAGATTGTTCTAATTCTTTTGTTTTCATTGAAATTTCATTCAAAACAGTCTCAGCTATCATCAATAGCTTATATTTTTCATTTTCTATGTCATTTGATTCTGTTTACCATTTATCAAGCATTTGTTTAAAAATATCTTCTTTAGGAAAGACTTTCTCTAGCTGCGAAGAAACATTCTCCAAAGACAAATGGGCTTCTGGATTTGCAAGAGAGATTGCCCTAAAATTCGTCTGTGAAAGTTTGAGATCATGTGAGTAGGAGCCTTTTGTTTGGCTGGCCAACTTGTTGTTCTTTGTAGCATATAATCCTTGCAAAACTGCATTAACTATTTTGCTTGCTGTCAAGATTTGATCAGAAGTTAAAGTGTTTATATTTACCATTATTCTATTTTGCCTCATCTTTTGAAATTCACTTACAATTGTTTCCAGAATATTGCTTACTATATCCTTGGCATACATTTTTAGTTCCGCAGTGGGGAGTTTTTTTCTCACTAAGGAGTTTTTAGCATCCCCTGTTGATAGCAGGTATGGCAGACCAATGCCAGTATTGGACTGACTGCCTCTTAAAGTCTTCTCTCTAGGACTTAACTTGGTCTTGTTTTTGGCTTTAGCACCACTAGGTTCTAGGTGTGGTTTTGTTCCAAATTTAGGCAAAGAGAGAACTTTTGATTTTGCTTTAAAGTGTGTTTTAAAACTCGCATTAGGGCTGCCTTTGGAACTAGCTTTAGAACTGCATGGCCTCAGAGATTGCATTTCATCAGATTGATCTTTAGGGGACAAATTCTCTTCTAGGTTTTGTAAAACAAAATTTGTGATCTTTTTGAGAACCTTTTGGGCCAATTCTTCACCCACTTGCAATGGAGAAGTTTGCAGTAAGGTGTTTTCCAAAGAAGTCATGCTTCTAATGCCTGTAGAAGGGCAAACTTGCAGTATCACATGTTCGGGGGGAACACTTCTTTCTGCTTGTTTCAAGTCTTGAAAGTATGATGGATTCACCAGTAATTCATCACTGCCAGATGCTTCCAGTTCTCCCCTGACCTTATTGTTTTCATATAAGGATGTCATAACTATTGAGAACATTTTTCCAAAAACACTTTCTACTATGTCATTTGCAACACTGCTTATATATGACTGCAAGGGTTTTTTGTGTGCTGCTATTGATGTTTTAATTTTAGAATCAGATGTAAAGTGGGGGAGTTCATTACATGGAGGGCAATGACCTATGTCTTCCATTACCCTCTGATATACCTTCTTTAAAATTTCATTAATTGCACTTAACAAAGCAGTTTTTTCCTGTCTAGATTCTCCATTTTTAAATATCTCTTCCAAAACCCTTCTCAGGTTTTCTGCTTCTGATAGAGTTTGGTTTTGATGTGGGTATTTTGAAAAAAGAGATAGTTCAGTGTTGT
Organism: Felis catus; assembly: GCF_018350175.1. Classification (NCBI taxonomy): domain Eukaryota; kingdom Metazoa; phylum Chordata; class Mammalia; order Carnivora; family Felidae; genus Felis; species Felis catus. Next base: position 107,171,505 of record NC_058386.1, read on the forward strand.
CTTCCATCTTTCTTTGACCAGGCAATATTTCATTTTGTACAGCTAGTTGTGTAAATAGATTAGGGTTCTGCTGTGAGTAAAGCCTATTTGCCTTTAAAGATATTTTATCATGTAAACTATTGAAGATGTTGTTGACAGTTTCACTCACAATTATGGTTTCTTGGAATGAGGTATTGTTTGGATATGAATACATCTTTTGGATTTCTGAATCTATGTCATTTTTTATAAGCATCAAAATGGTACTTGCAATTATGTCGGCATATTCCCTAAGACTACCTTGTGATACATGAATTGGAGGTCTATGTTTTTCCCTATATTTAGCAAATGTGTAATCTGTTGACATCTTGACCAAGAATGGTTCTGGCTGTTGAGATTTTTGGGATACTCACATCTGATGGCATTTGGTTTGCTTCAAGAAATAGACTGTCGTTTTGTTTATAATTTGTAAGTTCTGGGAAAACATATGGTTTTTCTCTAGTCTGACTATCAAGAGGAAGTAGAAAATCTATTCTTTCTGTGGCAAAAGATTTTAATCTATTCAAAATGGTTTTAGTAATGAAGTGAGCATTTTCTTCACATGGGTCAGAAGCATATTTCTTGGCATCTTGTTTTTTAAGTACAGTTGTCTGATTATCATCAGAGTAGACTGATTTCAGCTGTACATCTCTTCCCCTTCTTGCAAATGGATGTATCTCCCTTTTCCCTTCATTCACTGGGTCCATAACAGGAGATTGTTGATGCTCTGATTTGGGACATACACCAGAAAACATCAGGGGCAATTTTGGAGAAATAGAATCCTTTGCACTTACACCAAGCATGATAGCAGAAGTGAGACTCTGAAGAACAATATTCACCATATCACTGGAAATCATAGCGACACAAGACTTAGGAACTAAAAGCATTGGAACAGCCTTATTTGCACACTTGGCGTTTATTTCAGAGTTTGCTTCTAAATGTTTCCCACTTGTATTACGTTTATTAAGAGTGGATTCAGCAAGTAGGACATTATTCTCATCTAGTGTTTTCTCGCAAATGTCACTTAAGATACCCTCAATGGTATCTAGTATTTGAAGTTGAAGTTTTTTTCGATAATCGCTTTTATTGAACAGCCTTTCAACAATATCTTCTGGCCAACTTAGATCAATCGCTCTGTCAAATGTGTTTTTTTCATATTTACCTTTAGTAGACATAATACTTAACACTGTGTTGACAGTCTGACTTGGGTTCCTGTCAGAAACCGCAATATTATGAGCTAAGAATGGATTTTCCATTTCTTTGTCTAACTTCTGTTTGATTCCTTGTAAAATTAGTCTAGCCACTTCTGTTGCATATCTATTTAATTTACAGGCAGTCGGGTGACATATTGAGGTGGTCTCTCCAGACTTGTTATGATCCACTGAGCAACAGGAACATTGATCATCAGAATATGAATCTTTGGTTGATAGCCATGGTTGGCTTAAAGCAGTCTCATCATGCTGTAGAGGCAAAGCTATTGGAACTGTGAGATTGATATGAGGACAAAAGAGAGCTTTTACTTTGGAAGTAGCAAACATTTCTAGATTTGTTAATACTGACTGTATAATATCTTCAACTACATTCATTTTGGTTATTTTACCACTACTGAGTGTGGACTGAAATGTACCTGGATTTCTGTCCAGTGTGGTAGAATGAACAGAGGCCTTTTCCCCACTGTAATGTTCAGGAAAAGAGATATTTGCCAAGCAGGTGATAGTGTTATATCTATTTTCATTTGCATTTCTATCTGTCATGGCTGCAGAATAAAGTTTTTTAAGTATGGTTCTAACAATATTACCTACAACAACAGTTACATCTGCTTCAGACACTAAAAGATCCATTCTTTTATCCACAGACTGAATTGATTTTTGAGCAAATGGCTTACTGCCAGCATGAGGAATGTCCCATAAATGAGACTGGGAGAGAGTAAGCACATTTAATTGATCAATTAAGTGATTCTGAAAAATTTCATTCAAAATATTTCTTATAATGGGCACAACTGGGGACTTTCCTGGCTCTTTGAGTTCTACTTCAATTTTTTTAAATGTTCTTTCTAGGTACCATTGCTTAAGAGATTCTGATTTAGTTTCTTCTGATGGTCTTTCTTCTCCAGCACTTTCTTTCTCTATATCTGCAAGATCTTCTAGATAAGATTCTGGGTCAGCTCCTCCAGGAAGAAAATTTCCATAGGTTGGCCTGTATCTGTAATTTTCAATGCCTTGCTCTTCTGGTTCAGTTTCATTAAACTTATGTGGATGCCCTGCATCTAAAATTAAATTGACTAGATTCTTAAGCATTTCTTTCTCCTGTAGTGGCTTGGTCATACCTGTTTCAAAATTTGGCAAGCTCACATTTAATTCCGTTTGCATAGCCTTCAAAATAGTACTTGATACTTTCTTTGCATGCACATATAAAGCAGACTGCAATTGTCTTTCATGTGTGTTTGTACAAATGTTGATACTTTCACTTTCCCAGTACCTCTTGTTGCTCTTTTTATTTCCACTGATTGTAGCACCCAGAATTTCTAAATTTCTATTGGCAAACCCTTTCAATTTAGCAAAAACCATTTCAAAGATCTCTGAAGCCATGACTTCCATTTTATCTTGATGCTTTACTTTTGTGGTCTGTGTTTTGTGGGCAGTTGTATTTTCCTTGTTGTTAGTCACCTCTTTGCTACCTGGCTGGATCATACTGGACACCATGCTGGAGATTATGTCAAAGCATCTGCTCATTTCCTCAATAAGCAAAGAAAATGATAGGCTGTCAGTATCAATATACTCTGAGATAGCTTTAAATTCTGAATTTGTGAAACTGTGATCCATTTCAACACTACATAATTTTCTAATGATATCTTCTAGAATTGTATGAGAAATGAGCTGAATATTAGACTGCAGTGCAGTGGTTGTCCTCAAATTCTCATTGATCCACTCTCTATTTTGTTCATCAGATGGGGGAGAACATGGATGGTCTCTTATGAGCTCATGTAACATGTCATATAAGGTATCCCCGATTCTATCTAACACTTGCAATCTGGTACATTTGTCAACTTCTTCTTGCATACAAGGACAATGACACTGTTGATCAATGTCAGCAGTTTCATGTGAGATTTTAGACCTTAGCTTATCTGAAGGGAGCATAACATTGCTTTTACCTGTATTTCCACTTAACAACTCACAAATACAAGTTGCCAATGAATTTATCATAATGTCAGTATTTAGCCTTGTGACAACGGAGTCTAATTTCTTTTCATAGTCAGCAAAAACTCCTGTATCTATAAAGTCCTTGGGAGAGCCACTCTTCCCAAGATTTAGATTTTTCTTATTATATTTCAGTTCTTTCTGTATCACATCCAAAACAATTTTTACCACTTTAGTTGTGTAAGTACCAAGGTGAGATTGAAATGGTTTCCTGTCAGGTGCAGGCTTTGAATGATCAGCATGGCTTTCTAGTTTAAAGCAGTTTTGCAATTTTGGACACATAAATGATTTTAGCTTCTTAAAAATTGTATAGATGATCTTATCACTAATGTGAACTATAGGTTCAGGTGTTGATTCACTTTCTTCAGGTTCTAACCAGGGATCTCTTGTAGGGTCTATGCCAAGTAAAGATAAAAATTTCATCTTCCCTTTACTCTCAAACCATATTTCTAATGGCTCTTTATTTGGTATGTCAGCATTATCTAGAGAATTTTCATGTACTGATGAGTAATGGCTGATAATGTGACTACAAGCTATGTAAAGTATTTTTAATACAGCATCTACAATTTCTTGAGATACTCTTTGGATTTCTGACACAGAGAACATCTGGTTCATCCAGTCTTGAAAGGACCGATCTTGTGGGCTTCCTGAGGTAAGAAGTGAAGCTTCCTTATCATTTTTATAATCTAGGTGACCAGAGGGCCCAGAAGATATGTCTTTGAGCATCTCTGCTAAAATACTTGTAATTATATTTTCTGAGGCTTTTTGTGTTTGATGCTTTACATGTTGGCCGAGAAGCAAAAGTTCATTATTCAAACATGGATTATCATTAAAAACGTCCCTATTATCAAAAACTGGAAGGTCAGTCTTTAATCCCCAGTCGGGAAATGCTACTTTGCCTTGAGAAGCAGACTTTGTAGGTAAGTTCATATTTCTTTTGTACTTTAAATCAGGATGTTCCATTGTTAACCAGTGATCAGGAAGCTGTTCTTGTAATTTTGCTTTTTCACCTTTGATAGATGAAATCAGCACATTTTCCACAATCTTATCTATTTCTTTATCTTCATCTTCAGAATAAAGAACCATGCCAAGAACATTAATAGGTGGAAACAGGCATCCATATCTAGGATCATTAGTTACTCTAGTGCTGGTGAGTCTGTGCTCTTCTTCAGTACCAGAAGGACTACTTAGGTTGGGGTGTCTTCTCTTTTGGAAAACTGTTTTTGGTGGTTTCTGATGTAGCTGAGCCAAGATATCATCAAGTAGCTGAAGGATGATCATTGTTTCTTTAGTTGCAATGAGCCTTTCATTAAGTCCAATTCATATATAATTTAATATAGTACTGATTGCTTCCTGTATATAACCAACCAGAGAGGACTGGGAAAAAATATTTGACACTATATTTTGTATTTCTTCTTGGCCAATCAAATTGGCTGCATCAGGTTCAGCACTGGATTTCCTTTTACTGGTTCTTTGAAGGGACACATATATTGGATCTTCCCTGTGTTGTTGATAAGCCAATTCAGTTGTGATTTCAAGATGAGCAAGTTCATTTTGCTTAGAAGATGCAAGAGCCCTCAGCTTTTCTAAAATCACATGAACCATATCCTCTGCAATATCACTCATGTTCTCCACAGTATAAGGCAGTGAAGCTTTTGAAGTTTTTTCTTCTGGAGAAATGCAATGTTCTCCACTGGTTGGTAAGTCTGATTTAAAGTGAACTGACAAATTTTCTTGTGCAAATACTTCAATACATTTTTTCTCAACTGCAGACTGTAACTTCTCAAGCACGCTTTCCATAATTTCAGCAGCTGCTGAGGAGATATTGGCATTGGAGAGTAAGTCTCCTTTGTCAGTGTCAGTTTGGTCAACCAGAGCTTTGCCTGTAACAGAAGAAAGAATGGGGATGGTTTGGGTTAATTGAGACACCATTTCATGAAATGTATTTTCTAAAATCAGCTCAGTTTCCTCTTTTAGATGATATTTAAAGTTATCAAAAACATTCTTTAACTCCTGCATCTCCTTTACAACTTTTGCTTTTTCATCAGTAGACAGTGGGTGTTCTGAGCCATCTTTAGATTCCTTTGTGCCTGTTTCAATCAGTGCAGAAAGGTGACTATCATATTTGCAGGTCTTAATCTTGGGGGATTCAGTGGTCTCATTATTTTTAGGTCCAGAGGTTTTACGTTGTCTTTTCCTGTGATGAGTTTTTCCCATAACTGTTCTTTCTTTGTGGGCAGAAGATGGTCTTACAGGTGCTGCTGGTTGCTGTAGTGACCTGTCAGCTGTGTCTGTACAGACCTCTGCCTGAAATGCCTTACTTAGTTCATATAGAAGCATTTCACTGCATGTGCTACAGCAACTTGCACTATTTGAAGAGAGAGTAGAGTCATCAGACGATGGGTATGTAGTATTTTGCAACCTTTCTTCATATTTTGTGATGGCTGGGTATAATATATGGTCACTGCAGCCACAACCCAGGTCATTATATTATGAATTATATTGTTCAGTTCTTCTGAAGTTACCTGGAAAGGAGGTAAGCAGGACACAAGGGAAATCATATATGAATTTCTTTTAGGGACAGGTGCTGCCTTTAATTCCTTGTATCAAAGGATGCATAGCTAGAATCCAGCAATGGTGTATAGAATGAACACAGCAAAGCATCTATTTAGAATATCTAATTTCAAGTTGGTTTATTCTCTGTGGCTGCGATCTATTCTTTGAATAAGATTCCCTTTGATTCAAAATCACTTGGAACTTTGATTTTAAGCATTTATTGCTGAGCATAAATGGCTTCCTGGTTAAAAAAAATAGCCAAGTGGCTGGGACAGATGGCCTTAACAGATATATTCAGAACATTTCATCCTAAAGCAGCAGAATACACATTCTTCTCAAGTGCACATGGGACATTCTCCAGAATAGATGACATACTGGGTCACAAATCAGCCCTCAACAGATACAAAAAGAGGAAGTTCATACCATGCATATTTTGAGATCATAATGCTATGAAACTTCAAATCAACCACAAGAAAAAAATTGGAAAGCCCTCAAAATACATGGAGGCTAAAAAACATCCTACTAAAGAATGAATGGGTGGGGCATCTGGGTGGCTCAGTCAGGTGGGCGTCTGACTTCAGCTCAGGTTATAATCTTGCAGTTCGTGAGTTCTAGCCCTGCACTGGGCTCTGTGCTGACAGTCAGAACCTGAATCCTGCTTCAGATTCTGTGTCCCCCTCTCTCTGCACCTAACCCACTCACACTCTGTTTCTATCTCTCTCAAAAATAAATAAACATAAAAAAATTAAGAATGAATGGGTTAACCAGGAAATTAAAGAAGAAATAAAAAATATGTGTAATGAAATGAAAATGAAAATACAACAGTCCAAACCCTTTGGGATAGAGCAAAGGCAGTCGTCCTAAGAGGAAAGTACATTGCAATTCAGGCCTATCTCAAGAAGCAAAAAAGGTCCCAAATACACAACCTAACCTTACATCTAAAGGAGCTACAAATGGAGCAGAAAAATAAAGCCTAAAGCTAGCAGAAGAAGGGAGATAATAAAGATTAGAGTAGAAATAAACGACATAGGCGGGGTACATGCATGGCTCAGTCAGTTGAGTGTCTGACTTTGGCTCAGGTCATGATCTTGGTTCATGAGCCCAAGCCCTGCATTGGGCTTTGTGTTGACAGCTCAGAGCCTGGAGCCTACTTTATATTCTGTGTCTCCCTCTCTCTCTCTGCCCCTCCCCCACTCATGCTCTGTCACTCTCTCTCTCAAAAATAAAAAAAACATTGAAAAATTTTTGAAAAAAAAATGACATAGGAAAAAACCCCCAGTAGAACAGTTCAATGAAACTAAAAGCTGGTTTTTTGAAAGAATAAACAAAATTGATAAACCCCTAGCCAGACTTATCAAAAAGGAAAGAGAGAGAACCCGAATAGATAAATCATGAATTAAAGAGGAGAGATCACAAGCAAATACACAGAAATAAAAACAATAATAAGAGAATACTATGACAAATTATATGCCAACATATTGGGCTATCTTGAAGAAATGGACAAATTCCTAGAAACTCACACACTACCAAAACTGAAACAGGAAGAAATAGAAAATTTGAACAGGCCCATAACTGGCATAGAAATCGAATCAGTTATCAAAAATCTCCCAACAAATAAGAGGCCTTGTATTTCCTCCCAACAAACAAGGGGAATTCTACCAGACAATTAAAGAAGAGTTAATACCTATTCTTCTCAAAACTGTTCCAAAAAACAGAAATGTAAGGAAAGCTTCCAAACTCATCCTATGAGGCCACATTACCTTGATTCTAAAACCAGACAAAGACCCCACCTAAAAGGAGGATTACAGGCCAATATCCCTAATGAACCTGGATGCAAAAATTCTTAACAAGATACTAGCAAATTCAATAGTACATTAAAAGGATTATTCATCATGATCAAGTGGGCTTTATTCCTGGGCTGCAGGGCTGGTCCAATATTTGCAAATCAATCAATGTGATAAACCACATTAATAGAAGAAAGGATAAGAACCATATGATCCTTTTCATAAATGCAGAAAAAGCATTTGAAAAAAATACAGCATCCTTTCTTGATAAATACCCTCAAGAACGTAGGGATAGAAGTAACATAAAATACCCTCAAGAACGTAGGGATAGAAGTAACATACCTTAACATTATAAAAGCCATATATGAAAGACCCATAGCTAATATCATCCTCAATGGGGAAAAACAGAGCTTTTCCCCTAAGGTCAGGAACACGACAGGAATGTTCACTATCACCACTGTTGTTCCACATAGTACTGGACGTCCTAGCCTCAGCAATCAGACAATAAAAAGAAATAAAAGGCATACAAATTGGCAAAGAAGAAGTCAAACTTTCAAACTTTCACTTTTCACAGATGACATGATGCTCTACATGGAAAACCTGAAAGACTCCACCAAAATACTTCTAGAAGTGATATGTGAATTCAGTCGCAGGATATAAAATCAATGTACAGAAATTGGTTGCATTTCTATACACCAATAATGAAGCAGCTGAAAGAGAAATCAAGGAATCTATTCCATTTACAATTGCATGAAAACCCATAAGATACCTAGGAATAAACCTAAGCAAAGATGTAAAAGATTTGTATGTTGAAAACTACAGAAAGCTTATGAAAGAAATTGAAGAAGACACAAAGAAATGGAAAAATATTCCATGCTCATGGATTAGAACAAATGTTGTTAAAATGTCTATACTACCCAAAGCAATCTACACATTTAATGCAATCCCTATCAAAATAACACCAGCATTCTTCACAAAGCTAGAACAAACAATCCTAAAATTTGTATGGAACCAGAAAAGACCCGGAATAGCCAAAGTAATGTTGACAAAGAAAACCAAAGCTAGAGGCATCACAATTCCAGACTTCAAGCTGTATTATAAAGCTGTAGTCATCAAGACAGTATGGTACTGGCACAAAAACAGACACACAGATCAATGGAACAGAATAAAGAACCCAGAAATAGACCCACAATTGTATGGCCAACTAATCTTCAACAAAACAGAAAAGAGTATCCAATGGAAAAAAGTCTCTTCAGAAAATGGTGCTGGGAAAGCTGGACAGCGACACGCAGAAAAATGAACCTGGACCACTTTCTTACACCATACACAAAAATAAACTCAAAATGGAAAAAGGCCTAAATGTAAGACAGGAAGCCATCAAAATCCTAGAGGAGAAAACAGACAGCAACCTCTTTGATTTTGGCCACAGCAACATCTTACTAGACATGTCTCTGGAGGCAAGGGAAATAAAAGAAAAAATGAACTATTGGAACCTCATCAAGATTACAAGCTTCTGCACAGTGAAGGAAACAATCAACAAAACTAAAAGGCAACTTATAGAATGGGAAAAGACATTTGCAAATGACATATCAGAGAAAGGGTTAGTATCCAAAATCTATAAAGAACTTATCAAACTCAACACCCAAAAACACAAATAATCCAGTGAAGAAATGGGCAGAAGCTATGAATAGGCACTCTTCCAAAGAAGACATCCAGATGGCTAACAGATACATGAAAATATGCTCAACATAACTCATCATCAGAGAAATACAAATCAAAATGACAATGAGATACCACCTCACACCTGTCAGAATGGCTAACATTAACAACTCAGGCAACAACAGCTGTTGGCAAGAATGTGGAGAAAGGGGAACCCTTTTGCACTGCTGGTGGGAATGCAAACTGGTGCAGCCACTCTGGAAAACAGTAGGGATATTCCTCAAAGAATTAAAAATACAGGTACAACACAGCAGTTGCACTACTAGGTATTTATCTAAAGTATACAAAAATGCTGATTCGAAGGGGCACAAGCACCCCAATGTTTATAGCAGTGCTATTAACAATAACCAAATTATGGAAAGAACCCAAATGTCTATTGACTGATGAATGGATAAAGGAGATGTGGTATATATATACAATGGAATTCTACTTGGTGATCAAAAAGAATGAAATCTTGCGATTTGCAACAACATGGATGGAACTAGAGTGTATTATTATTATTTTATTTTATTTTTACTACTATTTTTTTAATTTTATTTTTTATTTTTAAAAATTTACATCCAAATTAGTTAGCATATAGAGCAACAATGATTTCAGGAGTAGATTCCTTAGTGCCCCTTACCCATTTAGCCCAACCCCCCTCCCACAATCCCTCCTGTAACCCTCAGTTTGTTCTCCATGTTTATGAGTTGGAACTAGAGTGTATTATGCTAAGTGAAATAAGTCAGTCAGAAAAAGACAAATATCATATGATTTCACTCATGTGGAATTTAAGAATCAAAACAGCTAAACATAAGGGAAGGGAAGGAAAAATAAAATAGAGAGGGAGGCAAACCATAAGAGTCTTAAATTCAGAGAAAAAAAAAAGGGTGGCTAGAGGGGAGGCAGGTGGGGGTATGGGCTAAGTGGGTGATGGGCATTAAGGAGGGCACTTGCTGGTATGAGCACTGGGTGTTATACGGAAGTGATGAGTCACTGGTTCCTACTTCTGAAAATAGTACAACACTGTATGTTAAGTAACTTGAATTTAAATACATAAATTTAAAAATAGCCAGGTGGGTGTCTAAGCTCATAGAAAACCAATGCTCTGGCAAAAAGACAGACTGTGTTTATGATCCATGAAATAATTCTTAAAAATACAAACCAGATTACCTCTAACAAACTATTTCAGAAAACAAATTTGCCTCCAAAACATTTGTATGCCTTTGCAGAGGTAGCCTCTTTTTCTGTAGGCATCTATTCAGCTATGAGGCAATAGTGAAAAAGCGCCACAGTGGAGTGGTCAGCCTGTGGGCTCTGTGGCCTGCCTGTTGTTGCCTTCTTCTGAAAGTTCACTGTGCTTTTATATATGCTGATGACTACAGCTACTTGTTAAGGCTTAATTAATGGTCAACTATTAGTACTGATGATTTAGGGGAAGTGAACAGGGTTTGGGTGCAACAAAAGAATTCTCAGTGCAAACTGTCTTGGATAGGGAGACAGAGGATGGCTCAGAAGTAAAGAAACACATTCATTTAGGTCCAAAAGGCTGAGATACACCTGAGACTCAAAGGGCCAGAAGGCTGAGCAGTAGGAGGAAGTTGGGGGTCCTTCAGTATGAGCTGAAGTAGAACCCAAGGACCAGAACTGAATGACATTTTCCTCAATGGTTAATTGTACTCACTGTCACACCTAAGACTGGACTGGGGCCAGATGCAAATTGCACCTGAAAAACTCTATTTGTTTAGGTACTTCTACTTATTGAAGATATATTTTGGGAACATAAAAATCCTCCTGCCTATAATAAAATAGTATTTGTTTTGAAGTTATTGTTACCCTCAAGACATCTAGACCAAGAATGCATACCTTCCACAGAAACTCTTATTTTTCAAAGCTGTGCATAAAAGTCAGCGGCAGCAAAGGCTGGATGCCTGGCATTCTGGCTATGCATTGTTTGATATCCTGGCATTTGGGCACCAGATTCCCTATAATGTGGTTGTTGCCTCCCAATTACCTCCAAAGTTACCTTCCAGATTGTTCGGGTTTAGGCCAACATTCAATGAAAAGTTAGCACCTTGTTGTAGGTAGCATATCTCTCATGATCCGTTAGAGGTTTGAAAGCCACTACAGGGAAAAGCCAGTTTTTCCACCCCAATTCCCAAATATTTTAATGCTTTTTTATTGTGATAAAGTACACATAACATAAAATGTACCATTTTTCCATTTTAAAGTGTACAGTTCAGTGGCATTAAGCACACTCATAATGCCGTGCAAACATCACCGCTATCTAGTTCTCTTAATGTGTTCTTTGTCACCTACTGCTTGCACTAGAAAATGGCTATTGAGTTTGAAAAACATAGTCTGGGATGATAACATATGGTTGAAAAACATTTGTTTTACATAAACATGGCTGAAATCAAACACTTCTAACATCTAACCATTAACAGGTAAGTTACTTACCTTCTTGATCTAAATTGGTCCAAATCTGTTCGAATACATATGAGCCAAGAATTTCAATATATATTATTTTCTTAATACCAGAGAAAATGTACAGACGTCCTACATTATTACTCATAAGGTAGCAGAGAAGAGGCATTTCCAGTCTTGGTATATAAAATAGGGGCATTCTTATAATGAAGTGAACTGTGATAAATAGAATCTGATTTTCACCTTATTCTCACTATACTATTAAACCAAGAAATATCCTTTTGGTGCCAGTATGTCTATGTCTTTGTGTTTGTTGCTTGTTTTCTGAATTGAGCAGGTGTATGTGTGAAAAGTGTGTGTGTGCTACTCCCCTGAACCTCTCTCATGTTCACGATTCCTCTGTCTAGCCCTAGAGTTGGGGCTCATCAAATTCACCCTCTGATCTTGGCCTGGTCCAAGTTGCAGTTCTCAAGTGACCAGGTATTTCTTTTGATGGAGTACGACCCTAAGATTTTCCTTACTCCTAGGAAAATTAAGAGACAGATCTAGGCATCCTGGTTCACATGCCCAAGGGACAGGATGCTCAGCCCTAAGCCAGATCTTAATAGTATGCAAAGACATTTCCCTTAATGGCTTCCCATTATGGAGTGGGTTTGTGGTATTTGATGCTTTTCACCTGGTGACTAAAGCTCCTAATGCTTCTTCAATATATCCTCCTGAGCCCCTCTGCCCAAAGGGCCAATAACAGTAACTTTGGACCCCTGCAAAACTCAAGATTAACTGAGAGTGAAAGTCAAGGAAGAGAAGAAGACAAAGAGGGAAACTGACTAACGTCAACAGATGATTTTGCTCATTGTCTGATTCACAGATTTTTCTCTAATCTCATATTACAAAATATCCTTAACATGTTGCTTTATCAGTGAATTTCATTGTACATACTTTTCCTTGACAGCAGTTATGATAGTTTTGTTGTCTGAAAAGTAAAGAGAGATTGATTTTATTACTTCTGATTTATAATTTATGTAACTTTCCCCCCAATTCCTAATCAGTGAATCAGATTTTCTCCTTTGTACTTGGAGATTTTTTTTTCTCCATAGCAACTCACAAAAAAGAGTAAGTTTTATTTTTTGTCCAATCCCCCTATTTAGCCTCCTACTTAGATATTGGCCTGTGGGTATAGGACATGCTCCATTACTCTGGAGCAGAATAATTGCTGCATAAACAGTAGAATAATAAACAGCTGCTGCATAAACTAACATCTGTCTGAAGTTACTACTCATGAACCACCTTAGCCAAGTTTGTTTTGTAGTGAGTTGGGAAGAGTATGGGGTTGGAGAGAGAGGGGGCGGGCTAGTCCTTTCTGCCTGCTCTGCTTGATCAGAGCTTCCAGATAATTCACTTTCTGCCCACCTCCTCAAAACTCCTAGTCTCCTCCCCTTCACACTACAGTAGAAAAAGACCCATGGATGATTATTGATAATCATGGATTAAAATAATGAGTTTCTGATCACATGCAATACCAAATTAGATGTAGCCCTTTTCTAAGTATCATAATATTCTATCCTGTGCTTTTTTCTCTTTTTTTAAGGTTTTTATTTTAATCACCCTGTGCTCACCACAACAAGCACACTCCTTAATCCCCATCACCTATTTCATCTCTCCTCTGGTAACATCAGTTTGTTCTCTCTAGTTAAGAGTCTGTTTCTTGGTTTGCCTTTTTTCCCTTTGCTCATTTGTTTTGATTCTTAAATTCTACATGAGTGAAATCATATGGTTTTTATCTATCTCTTACTGCCTTCTTTCACTTGGAATTATACTCTCTAGGTCCATCCATGTTGTTGCAATCTATTCTATGTTTTCAGCAGAATTCGTTATTATCACCTACTACATGGAACCAAAAATATATTTTACTAAATTGTAGCAAGAGAACCACACAATCATATAAATTATAGAATACTAAAAAAGTTTAAAAAAACAAGGCCTAAGACTGTAATTTTGATTTATATTATATTTTCCTGCCGACATGGATCATTTGCCTCTCTTCTTCCTGACCTCCTTAAAGGAAAAATGACACTCTACATTTTTACTTGGCCTGCCCTTATGTTATCAAAATTACTTTTTTCTCCAAGGCCTACAATTCAATTTTGAGAAATACAGCCAGTCTCTGAAATTACAACCTGACTCCTAGTGGGAAAAGAAAAACTTATAGGTCTCAGCTAGGGTTAGGTAGCAATAGCCCATCCTCAGACTTGGAGCGTTTTGCAATATGGAACTAGAACATGAATGTGGATGTCAGTGACACAGTTCCTATCCTTTGGCTTCATTTATTTTTCCGATACTCAGTTTCTTAGGCCAACTCCAGCACAATTTCCTTCTTGTAGGTCCTCTGCAACCTAATGCATCCAGACTCTTTTCTGCTTTCTCTGCCTCACACCATACACAGCAAGTGGAACCCGGTGAGTCCTGTGTATTTGTTGCTCTCTGTCCCCACAGGCTTTCTGTCCCAAAGGCATGCATTTAGATAAGAGGAAATGGCAAATATCTGAGAACAAAACTAACCAGATAAATGAGGAAGCCTCATAGAAGGCCACTAAAAAATAGTTGTAATATCAGATGCAATCTACAATCTGCAATGAATTATCAGATTCTCACTGGTGTCAAATGAACAGAAGCATGCAAATGAACCTGCTGTCATATTGGAAAGTTCCATCACAATTTCAGGAGTGACATGATATTTCATCTACTTTTCCCTAGTCTTCGGTGGTTTTCCCTGATAGATTGATGCCATTAAAGTGTCTAAAGTTTAGGTCATTTGTACTGCTCACTTTCTACTTCTTAAATAAAGAGGGCAGCGATATTTAATGACCATTATTTCAGAAGCCCCAAAGAGAAGGCACACTTTTTCATCATTTAACTTGCCATTTCACAAAGCTATAAATATACCTCTCTGCTTCTGATCTTCTCCTCTGTACAACATCGCTTTAGTCCAGAAGATAACTTAAAGGTATCTTCACATGGTTGGCCAGCCACCCCTTGAGGATTAATGTGACAAACCTAAAATTTAGTCTGCCTAGTCCTCTGAATACCTAATTTTTAATCTAATTGGTGGTCTTCTGTTTGTATCTCAGACCCATAGCTTTGAGGGATGGCTTACACCTCTTGATCATCCACATGCACAGTCCATTCTATTGCCAAATCCATTTACTCATTCCAGTGGCTAAGTGGGAATTAAAAGCATCACTTCTGTATCCTAACATCAGTGGTTTAATCTGAAAGCCAAAACTGGGTGGTTCCATGGGTGGCCTTCCCTTTTCCTGACATTTTATCCACTGCCCTTCCCTCAGTTCACTCTCTGGCATTCCTCAAGTCTCCCTGTCTTTTGTCCTGATGTTTTGTAAAGAACAACTGAGGTCAGAGGTAGTGCTTTATTTATCGTTGTATCCCAATACCCAGAACTATACTCTGAACATAGTAGGCTCCCAAGAAAGTTTGGCACATAAATTCCCATTTAACATGTTTTGGATGCATACTTGTCTCTACTCCAAAAGGAAGGCCATTGTGCAGTCCACAAATCATTAATGGACTTTTGTAATGGGCACTGATTTAAGTGTCTTCTATTTGTCCTACATGCTGCTGTCACAGTTGTTCAGCAGAGTTATTGACTTGATAATATCACAGTCCTCCTGAAAGCCATTAGACTGTCATTCAGTGAATGAAATACAGACTTCTGAGCATAATCTTCAGGGTGAAAGACTCACTGCCTTCTTTACTGTTTTTCTCCTGTCATCTTCCATCCCAATCATAAGAACATGCTCAATATCTAAATGCAAAGCTTAATTATTACAACTGTCTACCCCACCACGATCTTATCACATTTCCCTCCTCTTGTCCTGATTTCTTTGGTTTCTAATTCTATTTTAAGGCTCCTGTGTATGGCCCTTGGTTAAGCATTAGGAAAAACAGAGAAATGAGGATTTGAGAGGAAGAGAAGGGAGAGAGGTAAGTGGTGGAACAGATGTGATGCATCTGTTGATGCATTGAGCTTTGTGAAGCAATGAGATGCATCAAAGAGGACTAAGCTCAAGCCCCTGAACCTGTGTTCCTCTCTGTAAGGTAAGGGAATGTGACATGGGTGCAATGGGCAGAGCCAGACTAGATGGTGTCATTAGCTATGTTTTGGTGTGCTCTGGCCTGGAATTGTCCTAGGGATAGCTAAAAGTATTTTAACACCGTCTATTTGAGAAGAATGGGGAAGAAGCTCCAGGTCATGAGGAAAGTTCTTCCTTTTAGCCGACCTAAGATTTTTAACAAAAGGGTACCCAGAGCATTTGCTTTTGAAAAGACTCACGTGATTCTGTAGTTCTGTAGTCTAGTATAGTGGATGGCAGGAGGAAGATGAGAACAGGGATGAATACTTTCTAAAACTACATAATCACTATTCCTCACCTTTATTTCTTTAAACTGTCCTAACAGTGGGCTAGTCAGTTTCCTTCCTTCAGCATCTTTACATCTTACGAGTACTCAGTAAGTCAGACAAACTGACTTCATCACTCCTAAGCTCAAAATCCTTTTTCTAGGAAGCTTGCTCTGAATGTCAACACCATTTACCACCACACGCTGCTTCACCTTACCCAACCATTTTCATCAGAATTTGGAATTTATAAAACCTATCCTGGACCTCATTTGGTTTGAGTGTTTAAAACATGATGGTGTTGGATATTTGTGTTCCATCAGGAGTTATTTTATATGCACAAAATATTCAAGTTTGAGGGGAACAGCACTTTAGCAGAATAGGTGGCCACAAGGTTGGAGGGCTGAAAGGCACCTAGGCCCCCAAAGAAACACCTTTCTCCACTGTCCTTGATTTTGCCTCATTAGAGATTCATTACTTTAGGTTACAGTACAAATATCCTAAAGATGGGGTGACAGATTAAGTCATTAATACTATATGACAAACTAATTCATCGTCATTAGAAAACCAATAACCTCAAAAGGCACGAGTAATGTATGTTTGAATGTGGAGAGGGGAAAAGAATAGATCTAGATCCTGGAAAGCTACCTGGAAAGAAGAGGTAGTATTACCTGAAAGGGGAATGAAGACCCTGTGTGTTAGGGGAACACAGAACAAAAGTGTGACTAGAGAGAAGGTAAAAGAACATACATAACTTTGCCAACTTTACAATTTTAGCTTAGTCCCAAGAGGTCGCAAAAAATGAATACAGGCAGAACTGCAATAACTGAGGTGTCCATGGGAACATCCGCCCTCAAGCAGCACTCCTGTGTAATTATTAAAGTGTTAACTTAAAATAACACATTACTTTATTAAGTTTTATTAGATACTTACTTAATTGGTGAATCATGAGAAGCAAAGACTCCTTGAGCTACAGGTGAATTTTCAGAGAGAGAGAGAAAGAAAATTATTACTTGTTGGTATCTTTCACAAGTAATGGTATAGATTGTAAAATGGTAATAAACATGTACTAATATGTCTTTATTCCCTGCTGTCACTGCTGTGTTTACACCCTCCATCGACTCCCAGGAAGGCATAAAATATACTTTAAGATCTGGGGCGATTGCCTACCTCACCAGCCTCATCTCTGGTCACCATTGTACATGTATTCTATGCTCCAGAGACACTGAACAACATGCAATTCCCTTTGCCTGTGCCCTTACTATTTCCTTTATAACTCTAGTATCCCTCTCTTAAATTCTTCATCTTTTAGGATTCACTCAGCTTGTGTCACCTCTTTCAGAGAGCCTTCCTTGAAATCTGCCTAGATAGACAGGCATCCTCTTTCAATGCTCTTGAAGCACCCTATACTTCCTTCTCTTATAGGACTTACTATGCTATGGTTTACAGTGCCTGGCGTATAGTAAACACTCAATAATACTTATTTATTGAATCAATTCTTTAACATAGATGTTGGATCGATGTTTGTTTATTAGTCTAACAGTCATAATCTCTTTCTACTCAAAATACTGTCTTTGCATGACATCTAGCAAAATTGCCTAAGTGGAATTTAGAAAATATTTCTGAATAATTATACCTAAAGCAAGTCTTCATGTAGAATATATTCATAGGAATACTGGAATGGTGTATGTCACTTATATGCATACATGACTAAATAGTCTTAGACAAGCAAGGCTCTGATTAATAGAAAGTAGTATTACCAATTAGAGCCAGTTCAAAGTCAAGGTGAATTACTATTTATCTTTCTCCTAATAAATATAAAGTGTATTGTGAATAACCAGTAAATCCCAATGATCTGTTTTAAAAGGTTTACTTAAAATTCTATGTGCCTTCTGGAGTTTCTTTGTATATGAGTATGTTTTTGCATGTGTACAGTTTTGGAAAGGAAGTGCATAAACCTGAAAAATTAAGTGTGAAGATAATACTGTTGTAGTCCTTTTATTTATTTTTTAAAATATTCATTCATTCATTCATTCATTCATTCATTCATTCATGTATTTAGAGAGTAAGGAGTGTGACCGGGGGAGCGGCAGAGAGAGAGAGAGGGAGAGAGAGAAAGAATCCCAAGAAGGCTCCATGCTGTTAGTGCAGAGCCCAATATGGGGCTCCATCTCACTGTGAGATCATGACCTGAGCCAAAACCAAGAGTCAGATGCTTAACCAAATAAGCTACCCAGGCGCCCCTGTTGTGGTAGTTTTAAAGTATGTCTATAAGTTCCTTGTTAATACTCCCTCCAAAAAGTGGAGGTTAACTCTCTTCCCCTTGAGTGTACATTGGACTTAGTGACTTGGTTCTAATGAACACTACAGGGTAGAAATGATGGTGTATAACTTACTGAAACTAGGTTATAAAATATACTGTGGTTTCAGCCCCTCTATCTTGGATCACCCACTCTGGGGGAAGCCAGATGCCATATCATGATATTCTAGAAGCCCTATGGAGAGGCCCACAAGGTGAGGCACTGAGACCTCCTGACAACAGCTATGTGAGTGAGCCATCTTGGAAGTGAATCCTCCAGTTCCAGTCAAGCCTTTAAATGACTGCAACAGCCCTGGATGACATCTTGATCATAACCTTATGAGAGACCCTGAGTCAGAACCACGCAGCTAAGTTGTTCCTGTATTCTTAACCACAGAAACTGTAGGATAATGTTGATTGTTTTTTTAAGCCACTGAGCTTTGGGGTGATTTTTAAACTTAGCAATAGATAACTAATGTGACTGTTACAAAAAATAAGCAAGTCTTCTATGGTTTCTATGAATATGGTGGATTACATGTCCTGAAGAGCCTATGTGAAACATATTAGAAATGCAACGGGAATTTGATAAAAATACAATTATAGTGTAGAGCTTCAAAACACCTCTTTAATGGCTGGACGCATCTAGTAGACAATAAGAAAAAAAAAGTCTAGTAGACAAAAAAATTAGTAAAGACATACAATCAATAAATGTAACTTAATATTCATTTAGAGCCTTACATCCTGCAAATACAGAATACACATTTTTTTGGTATGTCCATGGAGCACTTTCAAATAGCAATCACATATTTGGCCACAAAGAAAACCTTAACAACTTCAACCTGTTACAAGATTTACAGGCTATATTCTCTGAATTTAATTAAAAGAACTGTGACCCAAAATATTAATTTCTTGATAATTAAGAAACATGGATAACTCTCAAATCAAAGAGGGAATTAAAAGGAGAAAGTATAATCTACCTAAAAAAGTTGAACTAATTTTTTTCTCCTCAAAACTTGTTCATCCTTCTATACTGCCTGTCTACTGAATGGCACCACTATTCACTACTCATTTAGTTGCCCAGTCTAGAAATCTGGGAGTTGTCTTCAACTCCTTCATCTCCCGTATTCAATCAGTAACCAAATCTCATCCATTCAACCTCCTTAGTTTGAGTCAAATATGTACCCAGCTCTTCATCCTCACTGCCACTGACCTTGTTCAGGACTCATTTCTAGCCTGGACTATTGTAATAGTCTCTTGAATTGTAGTAAGAGACAGTATGGCATTGTGGCTAGAATTGGTTGAGTAAGACAGACCTTTCACATACACTGTGAAACCTTGGGCAATATAGTTTACCACTCTGAGACTTAATTTACTTATATGTAAAATGGTGGATAAAAATGTTTCTGTCCTCATTAAATTGGTGGGAGGACTAAATGAGAGGATATAACAAATTTAGCATAGTAACTGGCATATAGTAAATGCTATTATTTTTATTGTCTCATTTCCTCTAGTCTCTTCACCTCTAATTCTTTTATCCCTTTATCTATCTATCTATCTATCTATCTATCTATCTATCTATCTATCTATCAGAGTATGTGAGTGGAGGAGAGGGTCAGAAAGAGGGAGGGAAAGGGAGAGAGAGAGAATCTTGAGCAGGCTCCACATGCAGGGCTCAATCCCACAACTCTGGGATCACGACCTGAGCTGAAATCAAGAGTCGGACGCTCAACCAACTGAGCCACCACCCAGGCGTCCCTCTTTTTCCCCTTTTTAGAAAAGGCAAATTCTGATTATATTATGACCCTGCCAGTATTCTTCAATAGTTGCACTTGAATAACAGGATAAAAGGTAGATTTCTTTGCCTGGCCTACCAGAGACAATGATCTAACCCTTATCTACCAGTCAAGCTTTATTTCCTGAAATTCTCTAACTGGAACTTTTAGATAAAGCAATTCTGAGAAAATTTCTATTTCCAAAAATGTACTATGCTCTAATGTCTATATGTTAGTAAACGTATTCCCTTTTCCTGGAAGGTTCTCCTTCTATTTGTCTGCTTAGAAAATTTTTCTTATCCTTCATGTCTCAGCCCAACTGTGGCTTCTATAAAAGTTTCCCTGGCTTCCCTATGCTTCCACTGAACTATGTACATACCTCCATTATTACACTTATCGTAATGGGTTGTGATTATTGGCATAAGTGTTCCCCACTAAACTGTAAAATCCAGGAGAGGGACCATGGCTTTTCTACTTTGTATAGTTTCTACTTTGTATGTATGTAATAATTAGCACAATGCTTATCATATAGCAGAAGCTCAATAAATGTTAGTTGAATGAATAGGTTAATAGATTTTAGGACTTACTTAATAACTGTTGCTAATGTTTACCTGACTTAGAGCTAATGCTTGATTTCTTGGCCCTTTCTTCATTAAAATCAGCATATTTCACCTATATATGCCACAAGAAAAAAAACAATGAAATTCATCAAGGGGGTTTTAAAAGAATTTGAACGTCAGCTATTTCTCACATTTAAAATACAGAAATTTAGGAAAACAATGTTAAAAGTCCATTTATAATAAAAATGCAAGTTTTATTTGGTTTATATATTACAGAATTTACAGGTTTGTAGAATTCATTGGTATTCTGAAATTAACTGAGGAGTGCACTGATCAGCATGGAAGGTAATCAATTGAACAGATAAAAAGATTATGTGTGGTTTTTAAACAAACTATAGGGGACATGATTTTAGAAAGCTGGGAGGCAGAAAGGTTTTCTGCATGTATAGGATATGACTCTTTAATTTGGCCAAGAGCTCTACCTGTTTAGATATTTATACAGAAAGATAAATCCAACCGAGTAGACTTTATTTTTTCCCAGGTCTGAGAGCTAAACACAAGCCACCAGAAGTATATTTCCTGACACTGATGGAATGGGCAAAAAAGTTGGAAAATAGTATCATATTCTATTGTAATAAAAGTGGTCATGCTATTTCTCAAAGTAAATTAGGTTTTTGTGACCATTTGATGTATTCATAATGTTCATATATATATATATATATATATATTTTAAAGCCTACTTTAAAAACTGATAGTCTAAATGTGTTTATCGACTTTTTTTGGCAAAGTATGTAGTATTAAGTTTACTGTCCATGTTACACTCAGGGGATACTTTTTTTATGGCTCCATAGTGAGACTAATGAAAAGTAATTCCTAATGTACAACTACTAAACTATCTTAGAGTAGTTAAGTTTCTTTTTTTCAGAAAGTAAGCATACTAATTATGGATGTTGATACAGTGATACAGTGCCCTGTACACAGCAGGTGTTTAATAAATATTTGTTTATAGAGAGAAGCATATTGTGGCTGACATGCTACATTTGAGCAGCTATATATTTGAGTCTGTTGCTTACTATGCATTTAACATAGGACACTGCAAATGATGGCACTTGCTATTTTAGTTGTGAAGGCAGACTTTTGGGAAGACTTTGGTGAATTTCCTGCTTGATGACATCTCTTTTAAACCATGTTAACTGTTTAGAACAGCTGAGCCAGTTAATACAGGGCTAACAGAGCCAATGTGGATTTGATTTTTAAAATGACAATATGGAAGTCTGCAAAGGCAATCTATGCTGTGACCAGAGGCTGCACCCTGAATGTCTGCCACCAACTTCCCACCATCAGATACGTGACCCCTGGTCACAAAGGGGACAGGGTGAGGCAGCATGGCTATCTCTGCACAACCCATCAGCACTGGGAGAAAATGACTCTCAAAGCCCAATTTGTTGCTTTCTCTGTAGGGCACAGGTATGTACTTTGAAGTTCTTGAAGCTCATCATTTAGGAAGCCTATAACCTAAGGGCTAAGTAGGAACATTCAAGTTGCTCCTGGTAAATCTCTATAAAAATTGAGGTAAATATAACATTCAAATTTTGGATCTTTTTAACACATTTAGAGTCTTGGTCTTATCACTTTTGGTAGCTTACAACTTGTTACTGATATTCCCTATACTTACAGTATGACAACACTAGTGTAATTGACAGCTATGAGCTTTGGAAGTCTGAAGTAGCAGAGCATTATTACTGTGGGTTTGCATTTCAATTTTTATAAAATCTTACTATAGGGTGGTTAATTGTCTTTTAATGAATGAAATTGTATTACACCAATCTTGATAATAATTCCATACTTCATTTTTTCTGTCTGTATCTAGGACAAATGGAATGTTACTTACCTCTTGTTTCAAAATAGCCTGCACAGAATGTCTGGGGCCATTTGTTTTAGCAGAAACACCTGGAGCTTGAAGTGAGCTACTTTTGATTCCTGGGGGAAAGAAAAGGTACTTTTAAATATGAAAAAAAAAATGATACAGTTCTTGCTGAACTGGCATAATGTCTAGAATTACCACAGTCAGGGATATATTTATTTATGCAAATAAAGACAGTATCTCCACATACAAGATGCCTTCCAGTGTCTCACCACCACCATCAGGGACAAGCCTGAATTCCCTAACTTCTGTTCCTAAATTACTTTGCCAAGCTTAATCTCCCATCACTCCCCCTGCCTCAGAATGAACTGCTTTGCACTTTATTCAGTAGGCAAGGGGGAACCACCAAGGACTTTTGAGTAATTATATGTTCGAAGCTGTATTTTGAGAATATTACACTCACAACAAACTGTAGGAGAGATTAACAAGAGGAAAAAGAGACTGAGGCAAATTATTACAGTCGTTAAGGGCAGGGGTTTTGTGAATGGAAAGGAGGGAAAGATTATGAGATAGTTAAAGGCTGTAAATTGGACAAAATGACAACTTTTGGATGTAGAATACGAGCAATAGGAAAGGGTCAAAGGTGACTCCAGCTTTGTGTCTGAAAAAAAGGAGGAACAGAAACAGGTTTGGGGGTGACTAGAAGATCATGAATTTGGTTTTGTGCATGCTGGATTCAAGGTGCTAATTGGCCACCCAGATGGAGATGTTGTAGTGTTCTTGGTGTGTGTGTGTGTGTGTGTGTGTGTGTAGAATATTCATGGGAATCTTTTGCCGAGACTATCAGAGACTTAGTGAACCTCTAGTTCAGCCAGAAGATGGGAAATTGGATGTATTTTTATGTCTGGGGAGAAAGGATGGCATTAGAGGATAGAGACCTTCTCCTAGGGAGAATTATCTGCACAAATCACAGTACTTCAGAAACTTACTCTACCTATCAGTATAGGCAGCCACAGCAGAGATTCTAACTTCCCCATGGTTTGCAGATTCTAAAGTGCCTATTCACCCAGCAATCACTCAAAAATGTTCGATACTAACATTTACAACCATGAATAATTTTTATATCTTCCTTAATCAAAATAATCACAGATTTTATAAGGGGTAAAAAGGCATAATTTAGAAAACTACACAACAAAACTATTTAACTGAAAGACAACAGAGCAATTATAAATATTGTTCATTTTCTTACCTTCATTTAAAATATGTGATGTTTTAGTCATTTCTTTATGTTTCTGTATGGTTTAATATTCAAGAAAAAAGCATTCATTAGTAATTAAGCTTCTAAAAGAGACTTGCTTGCTCTAGAGCAATCACATTAATATAGTATGTCCCCTTTTCTTCCCATCCCCTACGTCTCTCCTAAGCTCTGGTCTCAATGCTAATACACAGTATCAACCTCTTTGATGAATATCTCTCATAGGTACCCAAACTAACTACTTCAAATGAACCTTATCATGTGCCCATGTACTCCCATCTTTCCAAACTTTTTCCTCCTTTGTCTTCCATATTTTGGTTAAACATGTAACAACCCAGGGGCACATGGTTGACTCAGTTGGTTAAGCATCCAACTCTTGATTTGGGCTCAGGTCATGATCTCATGGTTTGTGAGTTCAAGCCCCGCGTCAGGATCTACACTGACAGTGAGGGGCCTGCTTGGGATTTTCTCTCTCTCCCTGTCTCTCTGCCCCACCCATGTGCTCTCTCTCTCAAAATAAATAAATAAACTTTTTTTTTTTATAAATAAACTTTTTAAAAAAGGTATAACTATCCATCCAGTGACCCATACTAGAAAGCTTAGAGTTACTCCATTTATTTCAGATAGGACCAATCCAATGGATTGAACACATTGCTTGGAATTAAAATAAGGTATGCAATTCCTAACCTTAAGTTTATCATCTTACAGTTGAACAGACAGAAAAAGATGACACAGTATAGTGATTTCTGACATAGAGGTAAGCCTGAGCACTATGGGAGCACAGAGAAAAGACATCCTACTTCAAGAGAACTATATACAAAAATTAAATCCTCATTATCATCATCATCATCATTACCATCATCATCATCCTCTCCCTCTCTCTGGATCTACACATCTATTGAGTCACCAAATCCTGATACCGTCTGACTCTGAAACGTGTTAAATCTGTAGCCTCTGGTTTACCCTCACTGCCACTGCCTTAGTTTGGGCCTTATCATTTTTATCTGGACCATCACAGTAGACTCAAAACGATATTCCCTCTAATCTCCTCTCTCTCAAACACTGCATCTATCTCACACACTTCAAGTAGATTATATATATATATATTTTTAACGTTTATTTTATTTATTTTTGAGACAGAGAGAGACAGAGCATGAACGGGGGAGGGTCAGAGAGAGGGAGACACAGAATCTGAAACAGGCTCCAGGCTCTGAGCTGTCAGCACAGAGCCCGACGCGGGGCTCGAACCCACGGACCGCGAGATCATGACCTGAGCCGAAGTCGGCCGCCCAACCGACTGAGCCACCCAGGCGACCCAAGTAGATTATATTTTTATTTGTTTTTTAGCTTTAAAAAAGACTTCTCTCTCTCTTTTTAAATGTATGTACTTAAGTAATCTCTACACTCAATGTGGGGCTTGAACTCATGACCTGGGAGATCAAGAGTTGCATGCCTTTCCAACTGAGCCGGCCAGGTGCCCCCAGAATATCTTTTTAAACCCCATCTCATTCTTATTTCACATCTCTTCTCAAAAACCTGCAATGGTTCTATACTACTGAGACAATAAATCCATTCTCCTTGAGGTGTACAAAACAATGGCTGCAACCTACCTTTCAGTCTCCTCTCTGGCGCTGCCCCGGCTTTGCAGGCTTGCACTATCATGCTCTCACTTAACACTTTAACATCAGTGCGTAATACTGCCTCACTATATCCTCATTCATCTGGAAGCATTCCACTCATATCGCAAGACCTAATACAATGAAGCCCTCCTTTAATAAAGCCTTTTAAGGCTTCTCTAGGCAGGACCAGTCTCTAAATCTTCTGTGCTCCCACTACATTTTGTACAAATCAAAACATTTTGTACAAATCAAAACTCTCGTCTTATTTTATGGTAAGGACTTTTGTTTATATGTGTCTAATCCTTGGATAGTGAGTCCTCACGAGTAGTGATGATGTCTTTTCCATATCTGTATATCATGTCAATTGTTTTCCCCCTTTCCCCTCCTTCTAGTTTAACACAGGCCCAGGCCCACAGCAAATTCTCAATAAACATTAGCTATTATCAGTATCAGCAAATTTTTAAGTCAGTTTCTGCAAAACCATATGGTACATTTAACATGATGCTGACTCAGAACCTTCTGTTCTGTGTAGGACTCCATTATCTCTGACCAGTCAGTACCATGGCAGTGAAGACAATATCCCATAGAAATAATAGTTAACAGGATAAATTAATGATCAATACAAAGCGTCGGAGACATACAACTTTCTACCTTTTGTTCTGCTTTGTTTTTCTGTACATCATGCTGCGAAGATATGAAGACTGATGAGTTTTTGGCAGGAACCTTTACAAAACTCAGAGAACGGTGACCTGGTCCTAAAAGTAAATGAAAGACAAATCATATAATTTTAAATAATTTTATCCAAATGCAATTGAAGTACAATAAACCACATATATTTAAAACACACCATTTGTCCAGTTTTGACACATATACAAGCTATTGAAACCATCACCACAAACATTTCCACCACCCCCAAAAGTTTCCTTGTTTCCCCGTATAGTTCATCCCTCTCTCTACCCGTCTTCCAGACAACCTACTGATCTGCTGACACTATCATTGTTTGCATTTTCTAGAGTTTGCTACAAATGGAATCATATAGGATGTATTCTCTCCTTTTCTTTTTTTTTTCTCGGACTGGCTTCCTTCATTTAGCATATTTATTTTGAGATTCATCAATACTATTGCCTGTAACAATGGTTTATTCCTTTTTACTACTACATAGTATTCCATACTACACTTCATCCATTTCCCCACTGATGGGCATTTAGGTTGTTTCCAGTTTTTTTGGATATTATGAATAATGCTGCTATGAGTCTCTATGTGGACATATATTTTCACTTCTTTTGGGCACATATCTAAGACAGGGATGGCTGGGATCATATGGTAGTTTAACTTACATTGGCTACCATTTTCCATTCCAACCTGTAGTGTCAGAGTTCTGGCTGATTCAAGTCCTTGGAAACACTTATGTAAATTCAATTATTTAAATTCTAACTATTTTACTGGGTATATAGTGGTATCTCATTGTGCTTTACTTTGTATTTCCCTAATGACTAATAATATTAAGCAACTCTTTCATGTGCTTATTCGCCATCTGTATGTCTTCAGTAAAATGTGCCTTTTTCCCATATTTATTATGGTGTTACATTCTATATATTACATATTTTTCTATATTTTACATTTTTTTACAGTAAGCATACTTTCCAGATGTAGGTCTGAAGACCCATCTCTTGTTGTGTTTCTTTTTGGGGCTTGACAGGTATGAAACAGCCATTATACAACAGGGCTACTGTTTCAAAATTTTATATTATTTTCTCATTTTTGACTCCCTAAGTACAAAACCTCTGCCCTAGTTTTGTACTCCACCTGCTTGGGGGTGGAACTAGGGGAGAGGAGGTTAGAATTTTTAACAGGAGGAATGCCACAATATAGACCCAAGTAATATTCAGCACCTGTCATTCAAAAATAGGATGACATAGCCAAGACAGTATGCTTTGCAAGCCATGCAACTGTCTCGAGAATTTCCCTAAATTTAACCTTCATTTTTGTATAACAACAGACTGGAATACTTAGCTCAGATAACTCTCCTTTAGTGTACTGGAGGGAGATACCCTAGCCCTCCAGGAAGAGCTATCTGGGCTCAGAAAGAAGGAAGATATGACTTGAGGAAAGTTGTGTGGGGAAGTCTATTCCTTTAGCAGCTTAGAGACGGTGGGAAAGTGAAAGGGTGGTGGGAGAAGCTGGAGAGCAAAGAAATCAGAAGAGGCTCTTACATTTTTCTTACTTTGGGTCTTGGTTGCTTCAGACAAGTGAAGTTAGCATAGAGAGAAAAGAACTATTTCTCTGCTCCCCACTTAACGGTTCTAGGAAGAAATCTCTTAGACTATCCCCCACTGCTGCCACCTTCTCTTCACCTGGGACATGGGCCACAAACTATAATATAGTATGGTCAAGCAGAGCAAGCCTTTCTCTGACGTTGGTATCCTTTCCCTTCCCTTCCTTCTTTTCCTCTCTTTCTTTGTTTTTAATTTCAGCTTTGGTGACATATATAATTGGCATACAAAATTGTAAGATAGCTCAAGTACACATCATGGTGATGTGATATATGTATATATTGTGAAAGGATCCCCCCCCCATTTAATTAACACATCCATCACCTCACATATTTATATTTTGTTGTTGTTGAAAACATTTTAAGTTCTGCTCTCTTAGCAAATTTCAATTATATACAGTGCAATCAACTATAGTCATCATGTTTTCCATTAGACCTTTAGACTTTATTCATCTTATAGCTAAAAGTTTGTACCTGTTTACCAATCTCTTCCTATTTCCCCTTGAGATTTTGCTTTCTTAAGCCACTCTTGGCTGGGAAGATTTCCAAGGGCAGTCACTGTGGTGGAGGTGAGAGGGCCCCACCCTGAGTGTTATGGATCAGCCAGCCAGAATTGAGGTGGAATGGGAAAGCCAGAGGGCTCTACGTTCAGTGAGACTGAACCATGAGTCACTGCCCTGGTGGCTGACTTCCACTGTGAATGTCAACAGGTCAAGCACTATGTCAGAAGAGATGAGAACATCTCTCTCTCTGGAGACCAGAGGCAGAAGACATTTCATCTAAGCACCATGGCTTTATTTCACCTCCATGAGGTCACAGATGCCACTGTTCCCCAAGCTTCAATGTGCATATAAAGCACAGGGATCTTGTGAAAATGTAGATTCCAATTCAGTAGGTCCAGGGTAAAGCCTGAGAATCTGCATTTCTAATACATTGTTTAGGTGATGCCCATATTGCTGCCACATAGAGAAATAAGAACATTAGCCACACCTCTTACCCCAGACATTTGGACATCATCTTTTGCAAAGAAGCAGAAAGATGGGGGAGGCTACATGAAATTCAGGGCCATTATGGGGGCCCCACAAAGGCAATATGTTAGAAAAATCAATGACTGAGCCCAAAAGCAAAAGGAAGGAAGGCACTGGCAAAATGTGCTAGCCATATATGTATTAGAGAAGCCTATTCAAGAAATAGGTTGAAATTTGAGAATGACAACAACTGCTACTCCGTCAGGCTGTTCTAAAAGGAACAGGGGAATAAGAGTGGGCAACACTGAGGGCATGCCCCACTGCTGAGGAAAAATAAGTGGCAGAATAAAATATTTCTATTGCCAGTGAAGTGACAGAAGTTACTTCAGGCCTGAAAATTCCAAAGTCTAAGGAAGGGCAGGGTTTTGAGAAAGAGGGTTGGTTGGAGTCTCGGTCCTCACTAGGTCCCTAGGGCTGCTGGCTTCAGAAACATCAGTAGCACCTCCAGTCAGCAATCTGCAAGGATGACTCTCCAGGTGAATGAAACAAATGAGATGCAGGGAAAAGCTTCCCTAGGAGGCAGAACTGCTTGCTGAGTGAAGACTGGCAGTAGTAGCGGTAGGAGCCAGTGGGGAACAGGTTAAAAAACAATGCCTTGGGATCTTGTTGGTAATGGAAAAATACAGAAATGAGATCAGGAGCAGGGGCCATGGAGAAGCAGGGCTCTCAACTGGGCTTGCAGACTTGTCAGCTGCAAAATATGCGCGGTCCTGCTCACGGGCATGTGGTGGCAGTGACATGAACTGAGTGAGTAATTAGGGAGTCTAATCCAGAAAGCAAGAGAGGCTGTAGCACTGTTGGCAAATATTACTCAAAATCCATCATTTATAACATAGGATAGAGGATTTATCTGCATTGTAAGCAGATGCGGTCAGTACCAAATCCCATCTTTCTACAAATTACTAGTTTAGTACTTCTAATCAAATAATTTCAATTACGTTTTTGTCCTTGGTGTAATTTCTGGCCACTGGTACTATCACTTGTTTTCTTTATCTCTGGGGAAGGAGCTTAAAGAAACACAAGAAAATATTTGTTTTTAATAGTGCACATGACAGTTATCCAAGATAGATTCTATTTATTCTTTCATGCCCAATAAAAGGAGAGCTATATGCTAATATACATATGGGGCTGTAAGGAGGAACTGCAGAGGATAAGTAGTGGTTCTCAATGGGAGGCAATTTTTTCCCTTTGTGGACATTTGGAAATGTCTGGAGACATTGTGATTGTTACAAATGTGGCAGAGGAGGGTCACTCCTGGCATCTAGGGGGTGGAGGCCTGGGATGCTGCTAAACATTCTACAATACAAAGGACAGCCCCCACAACAAAGAATTATCCAGCCCAAAATGTCAATAGTGGCAAGGTTGAGAAACCAGAAGACAGATGTGATGGGGAGGCAAGGCAATCCCTTTTACAGTATTATCCTGTGTAGTTAAAGCTATACTTGGGCAGAGTTGTCTTCTGGGAGAAGGGAAAAAACTCCATCCCTCCATCCTGCCCAGTGAGAACATGGCCTTTTCTCTGTGTGGGGATGCACGACAGCACAAACAACTATGCTGGAGATGCTGTGAGAGTGCTCATGATCTTCCTTGGCTGTGCCTCAGAGCTTGGCAGGGGCAAGTGACAGTACACATATACCTCAGCTGTGAAAGAGATGACTACAGTTACTGTTTCTAATCATTCAGATAGACAAAAGGATTCCAAACTATGTGTGCTGATTGCATTTTCACTAGAGCTTTAAGATATGCATCCCTTTGTGTCTATGTGATAGAAGATGATGGCCTTATTATAGTGGTATAAGTCTATTTCGTATGTGAAATAGATCTCTTCATTCTCCTGTCACCTATGTGATATTGTGAACATATTTTTAAAAATATTTTCCTTTTTAAAAACCATTTGAGGTGGCCACTGTTTAAGATGCCTACCTTAGGGGTGCCTCAGTGGCTCAGTTGGTTAAGCATTAGACTCGTTCTTTATGAGATTTTTTTAAAGTTTATTTTTGAGAGAGTGAGCAAGCAGGGGAGGAACAGAGAGGGAGACAGAATCCCAAGCAGGCTCTGCCCTGTCAGCACAGAGCCTGATGTGGGGCTCGAATTCACGGAACTGTAAGATCATGACCTGAGCTGAAATTAAGAGTTGGACGCCCAACTGACTGAGCCACCCAAGCATCCCTAGCATTCGACTCTTGATTCTGCCTCAAGTCATGATCATAAGGTTCATGAGTTCGAACCCTACGTCAGGCTCCATGCTGAGAGTGCACCACCTATTCGGGATTCTCTCACTCCCTCTCTCTCTTAGGCCCTCCCCTGCTTGGTCTTTCTCTCAAAAATAAATAAATATTTAAAAAAGATGCCTACCTGAAACTTCCTACTGTAATTAGAAGCTAACCGTTAAAGATGGAGGAAGCAATATAGCTGCTGAAGTGATTTTTTTTTTTATCCCAGAGGCAGGTGTTACCACCTCATTGCTTCACTGGACTAAATTATGAGCTTTTCTTACTGACTCTCCTTTCATAAACTTTCATTCTTTCTTTCCTCTCACATTGTCTATTCTTACTGGCTCATCCTTTAAAAACTTTCTCTTGCACATATTTCCTCTATCATTTTTTTAAAAAAATCCCTTTATTTTGTTCTCCTTTTAAAACTTTTCTCTCTATTCCTTTTCCTTCTCCCTTCTGCTTCCTTTCCCTCCTCTTCCCTGCCCTATCCTATCCTGCCCATCCTCCTATCCTGCTCTATCTATCCTCTCTTGCCCTATCTTATCCTGCCCTGTCCTATCCTGCCCTATCCTATCCTATCCTATCCTATCCTATCCTACCCTATCTTATCCTGCCCTCTCCTCTCCTCTCCTCTCCTCTCCTCTCCTCTCCTCTCCTCTCCTATCTTATCCTGCCCTATCTTATCCTGCCCAGTCCTATCCTGCCCTATCCTATCCTATCCTATCCTATCCTATCCTACCCTATCTTATCCTGCCCTGCCCTCTCCTCTCCTCTCCTCTCCTCTCCTCTCCTCTCCTATCTTATCCTGCCCTATCTTATCCTGCCCTATCCTATCCTATCCTATCCTGCCCTATCCTATCCTGCCCTATCCTATCCTGCCCTATCCTATCCTGCCCTATCCTATCCTATCCTATCCTATCCTATCCTGCCCTATCCTATCCTGCCCTATCCTATCCTGCCCTATCCTATCCTATCCTATCCTATCCTATCCTATCCTATCCTATCCTATCCTGCCCTATCCTATCCTGCCCTATCCTATCCTGCCCTATCCTATCCTATCCTATCCTATCCTATCCTATCCTATCCTATCCTATCCTGCCCTAACTTATCCTATATCCTATTTTGCCTCATCCTATTCTATCCTCCTCTATCCTATCTTCCCCTGCCCTATTCTATCTTATCCTGTCCATCCATTTTCTCTCTTTCTTTTACTCTCTATTTACTGGCCCATGTCCAAAAAGTTTTCCATTTCTTTTCTTTCCCTTTCTAACTCTTTTATGTACTCTTTTTATTGGTTTCTCCTTTTTCTAATCAGTTTTATCTATCTAGGTATCTATCTTTCTATCAATGTATATCCCATCTATCCATCCACCCACCTACCCACCCATCCATTTACCTACCTAGATATCTATCCATATTTATTACATTGTATTTTATTGACGTTTATGTGTTTTATTGAAGTATAGTTGACATACACTTGACTACTACTTTGTAAATCCCCCATCATTCACAATGCACTTGCTTTACTTATTGGCTCCTCCCCCTCCCATTGTCTCCCTCTCTCCTTTAACACTTTCCCCTACTGACTCATTGCTCATAAACTTGTCTTTTTTCCCTTATTTCCTACTTCTCCTCTGTCTTCCTTCCTTTCACCCTCCCTCCCTTCTCTTTGCTACATTCCTTTTGTATCTCTATCCTCATCCCCACCCTCTGTCCTTCCTGTCTTCATTTCTCCCTCCCTCCTTCCCACTGCCCCCATTTTCCCTGCACTACCTCCCTCTTACCTTTTTACCCCTTCCTTCATTCCTTCCTTCTTCCCATTCTTCCTTTATTCACTTTGCACTGGTTCCACTTCCAGACCTTTTTCCTTTTCTTCTCTCCTCTCTTTCTCTCTCATTCTACCTTTTTCACATATTCTCCTCTGGTGTCTTCTACCTTTTATTATCTATCTACCGTTTACCTACCTATCATCTAGCTGTCTTCCTTCCATCTTTATTTTTATTTTTATCTGACTTTTGTTAGATCTCTTTCTCTCTGTCCTCTACTCTGTACATCATGTTTTACTAGCTCCTCCTTTTCAACTTCTCTGTGTCTAATATTCTTTCTTCTTTTTGTTTTAGTATTTTCCTAGTCTCACCCCATTTTAGAATATTCCTCTCTTTCTTGCCTTCCTTCTCTCCCTCTCCACACCCCCTCCCTCCCTTCTACCTTTAGATCTTCATCAACTGTCTCTAGGTCTCTTTCTTACTCCTTTTGCTGTCCTCCTCTGGATTGGTGAACCTGCACCCCTTCTTTTGGTGAACCTGCACCCCTGCCTTCTCTCCTCCTTCCCTCCCTCCGTCCCCACCCCTACTTCCCTGCCTTCCCTCTCTCCTCATGTCCCCACCTCACTTCCTTTCTTCTCTTTTTTCCTGCTCCTTTACTCCCTCCTTCCCTCCATTCTTCATATACTCCTTTTTTACTGGTTCTCCTTGTAAACTTTTTTTTTTTTTCCCTTCAGGGCGCCTAGGTAGCTCAGTTGGTTGAGCGTCTGACTTTGGCTCAGGTCATGATCTCATGGTTTATGGGTTCCGGGCTTTGTGCTGACAGCTCAGAGCCTGGAGCCTGCTTCAGATTCTGTGTGTGTGTCTCTCTCTCTATCTTCCCCTCCCCCACTCATGCTCTGTGTCTCTCTCCTTCAAAAATAAATAAAAACATTAAAAAATGAATAAACTTTGTTTCCCTTCATACTCTCTCCTGTTATCTTAAAAATTTTTTTTAATATTTATCTATTTTTTAAATACAGAGAGACAGAGCACAAGTGGGGGAGGGGCAGAGAGAGAGGGAGACACAAATTCCAAAGCAGGCTCCAGGCTCTGAGCTGTCAGCACAGGGCTTGGCATGGGGCTTGAACTCAAGAACTATGAGATCATGACCTGAGTTGAAGTCAGACGCTTAACCGACTGAGCCACCCAGGTGCCCGCTCTCCTGTTATCTTTTAATATTGTCTTTTGTATGAGGTCCTCCTCATAAAATCCTGTCTGCCTATATACCTGGTTTCCATCTAACCACGTTTATTTTTACCTGACTTCTCTTTAGATCTCTCTACCCTCCATTCTTCACTTCCTCCGCCTTCCCTCCCTTTCTTCAGATCTTTACTCACTCCATTTCTTTTACTGCCTCTTTTTCTTTCTTTTCTTTCCTTCCTTTCTCCTCCTGCCTTTTCATCCTTCCTTCCCTCATTTCTTTCTTCCTTCCTCCTATTTCCTTTGTTATCTCCACCCAACCACTCATGCACTCACTCTCTATTTCCCGTCTGTGTTCCTTCATTTGGTTTTCCCACCTTCCTGTGTTCATTCCTCTTTTCTTTTTCCTTCCCCCTCTTTCCTCTTTTTCTTTTCTTCCTGCCATCCTTCTACTCTCTTTTTACTACTCCTCTTTTTAAACTTTTTTCCCCTTTCCCCTCTTTCTTTATACATCTTTGTCCTGTCTTCACTGCTGCTTCCTCCTATTTAAAATCAGGTCTTTCTATCTATTCACCTGCCTAGCTGGCTGGCCATCTATCTGGCTATCAATCCCCTGTATCTTTATTTTACATTCTTTTACTGTCTTCTACTTTTTAAATCTCTTGCACACTACACAATTGTACTTAATTTTTAAAAATTAATTTATTAATTTAACAATTAATTAATTAATCTCTGAGAGACAGAGACAGTCCAAGTGGGGGAAGGGCAGAGAGAGAGAGAGAGAAAATCCCAAGCAGGCTCTATACTGCCAGTGCAGAGCCCAATGCAGGGCTCGAACTCACAAACCTCGAGATAATGACCTTAGCTGAAATCAAAAGTCAGATGCTTAACCCACTGAGCCACCCAGGCACCTCTGTACTTGATTATTTTACTGGTCTTCCTTGATACTCTCACATCTGTCTCTTGCAAATAACTTTTCCCTACTGACTCATCCTATACAAACTTTACTTCCTTCTTTCCTTTTTCTTGCTCCCTCCCTTCCTTTCTCTTTTTAGTGGCTCCTTATAACAACTTCTTTCCTTCTCTCTCCTTTTGTTTTCTTTTTGTCCAGTCTTACTACTGGTTTTTTCTATTTGAAATCCTGTCTGTCTGTCCATCCATCCATCCCCCCCAACTACTGCTGAACTGTCTCATCAGTTTACCTATCTTTATTTTACTCTATTTTAAGTGACGTCTTTTTACATTTTTCCCTCTCCCTGCCTTCCTCAATTGTACTTATTTTCACTGTAGCTTCTGCTTTTAAACTCCTGTGTCTCTTACTCTTATATCTTGTTATTTTTTTTTACCAAGTTTCCTAGCCTCATCCCTTTCAAAATTCTTTGCTTTCCTTTTCCTTCCCTCCCTTCCATCTTTTCCTCCCATCTTAAGCTGTCATAACTGCTTCCTATAATGTCTTCCTATTTATCTTTTCTTACACTCCTTTTTTTAGTGGACTGTACTTTTAAAGTCCAGTCTTTTCTATATCTATGTATCTCTGTATCTATTTTATTTTACTGTATTTGTTAACTAATTTCTTCTTTTTAGACCTTGATTTCCTCCTCCTGTCCATGATTGTACTTAATTTTCTCACTAGCTTCTCCTTTTCAGCATCCTCATGCTGTCTTTCATGTTCACACTCTTTGTTACTCCTTTTCCCAGACTCTTCCCTTTTAATAGACATATTTACTTCCTGTCCCTTCCTTCTCTTAATCCCACCCCGCCTCAGTCCCCTATTTGTTTTACTCTCATTATATTCACTACTTTAAATTATTCTTCCCTTTTCCCTCTATTTTGTGTCCTGTCTTTATTACTGGCTTCTCTTTTTAAAAATCAGTTCTATTGGGAAACCTGGGTGGCTCAGTCAGTTAAGTGTCTGACTTCGGCTCAGGTCATGATCTCAAGGTTTGTGAGTTTGAGCCCCACATCAGGCCCTGTGCTGACAGCTTCAGAGCCTGGAGCCTGCTTCATATTCTGTGTCTCCTTCTCTCTCTTGCCCCTTCCCCATTTGTTCTCTCTCTCTCAAAAATAAGCATTAAAAATATTTTAAAAAATCAGTTCTGTGTATCTGTATATGAATTTATGTAAGGATATATGAATTAATTGTATATGAATGTATGTATTTAAGTATATATGAATTGATTGATCCATCCATCTAATTTTAAAGTATTTAAAAAAATTTTTTTAAAGTTTATCTCATGAACCGTGAGATCATCACCTGAGCTGTGATCAAGAGTCAGACGCTAAACCGACTGAGCCATCCAGGTGCCCCTAATTTTAATGTATTTTTAAATTGACTTATTATTTATTTTAAAATATTTAAATGGTGGTTCCACACCACCAGCACAAAGCCTGACGTGGGGCTAGAACTCATGAAACCATGAGATCATGACCTGACCTGAAATCAAGAGTTGGAGGCTTAACCAATTGAGCCAATCAGGCACCCCAACTTCTTTAAAAAAAAATTTTAAGTAAGCTCTATGCCCAACGTGGGGCTTGAACTTATGACCCCAAGATCAAATCATGTGCTCTACCGACTGAGCCAGGCAGGCGCCTCTGAACTGACTTTTTTAGATGACTCAAACTCCTTTGTCTCTCACTAGACTCTCTGTGTCAAACTCCTTTGTCTCTGTGAGAGACTCTGTGTCTCTCACTCTATTTTTATTCTGCTTTGTCCCACTGAATTATCCTTTTTAAACTTCTTTCCTCTCCATCTTCCTTTCTCCCTCTTTGTCCTGTATTTTCCCCCTGTATATCTGTTTCTTCTTTCTTTCACTCTTTTTTCTTTGCCTGTTTGTCTTTCTCCTTCTAGTCTTTTGTTTTGTTTCTTTGCTTTTGTTTTCCTCCCACCCACCTCATCTAGTGTGTGTGTGTGTGTGTGTGTGTGTGTGTGTGTGTGTGTGTATGTGTGTGTTTTCTTACTGGTTTATTTTGTTCAGTTTTCTTTCTTTTTCTCTCCTATTTATTCTTTCCTTCTCTTCTTCATTTCATTTTTTTCTTTTTGTACCATTTTTTCTTACTGCCTCTTCTTTTTAACCTTTGGTTCTTACTTTTTATCTATTTCTGTTTTGTGCTTGGTATATTTTAAATGTCTCTTCTTTTGTCTCCTTTAAAAAAACCTAAAAAAATAAAAATTGGAAATGAAAAATCCTTTCTCCCCCTCTCTTTCTCTTACTAGTTTGCTCTCTTACTGTTTTGTATAATCTTACTGGTCCTGAGTTGAAATGTTTTCTTCCATTTTTATAAATATTTTTCTTGGGGCGCCTGGATGGCTCAGTCGGTTAAATGCTTGACTTTGGCTCAGGTCATGATCTCTCAATTTGCAGGTTTGAGCCCCACGTCAGGCTCTGTGCTGACGGCTCAGAGTCTGGAGCCTGCTTGATATTCTGGGTCTCCCCCTCTCTCTGCCCCTCCCCCTGCTCATGCTCTGCATCTCTCTCTAAAAAATAATAAACATTTAAAAAATAAATAAAAATATTTTTGTCTCCCTCTTTGTTTCTCTCTCTTTTTTGGTAATGTTTTCATTTACTGCTCCTTTTCTCTGTCTGTCTCTGTCTCTGTCTCTCTGTATATATATATATATCTTTCTCCTTCTTTGTTGTATTTTTTTATACTGTCTCCTTTTACTGGCTCCTTTTTTAAACCTGTAGTGCAGGCAGTGTTGTCTACTGAATCACTTTATAGAAGCGTTGAAATTTTTATATATATAATAATATTGTGTGTGTATGTAGATTCTTTACAACTTGAGCTGTAACTAGGAGGTGCCTTGCATAGTGCTTGGCACAGGTAGTGTGGGCTTCTAGGATTTCCCTTTGCAAGGGGCCTGTGACCTCTCTGTATAAGCACATAGAGATTTTTTTTATAAAGCCACCATATTTAATATATAGATATGCATCTTCTACTTAGCGACTTTATCATTTATTGTTTCTCTCTCACCTTCTCTTTTGTCTTGTCCTTTGTTTTCATTTATACTTCCCCCTGGTCCTTCTCTCTTAAGGTCATCCTTTTGCATTTTTTGTAAATGATAAGCGATTTTTTTCTCTAGAAGTGCTTGTTTCTAAATATTAAAAAATACATTTAACATTTAAAAATTGAACAGCAACTTGCCACTGGAAATGCAAAACAGATATTTCAAATATGATGGTCTACTTGAAGGGTGCCCTCATTCCTATTTTGAGATTTCTGAAGTCACAATGAGTACAAAGCTAGGAAGGCAGTAAGGGTGAGTTTCCTTTTGTTGTCCAGCATGAAGAATATATTGTAACAACTAGATCCAATTTAACTCATTGCCCACTTTCTGGACACTGGTCCCATTTCAGACCAACCCTTGAAGTCCAGGTTCAGACCAGACTGGGTCTCTCCATCAATAGCTATCCTCATGAGTTTAGGCCACTTTTGATAATTCACACTTTAATTATCAAAATTGGCAAAAGCTTTTTCTCAAATAGCCCAAGTTACTGGTAAAAGCTCACTCTACCTTCCGGTGGGCTTCCTCCCAGAGTTTATGACGTTGTTCCTCAATTCGGGCTTCTCTTTTTACTTCTTCTCCAATCTTGGTTAGAAGAAGCATTTTTTTTGGCTTCCATCCCTAAGGAGCACGATATTATGGTAGTTAGCAGAGGGTTTTCTTTCATTATCTTTTTTTTTTGTATTTTGTCAATAAGCAAATTAGATCAAGTCAAGGGCCTTACAGAAATCGAGTCAACCATAATAAAAACCTTACATTGGCTTTAGAATGGGCTTCTTTTACCACTTTTCATTGGGAATATGTTGGCGAATGCAATTGAATGGCAAAAGGAAGATAATTATTTTGCTATTGGAAACTTAATTCAAGTATAAGCCTGGCTCCAAAGATGGGTCTAAAAAGATGTTGACAAGAGGGTTTTCTCTTATTGACTAAGGGGTATATCATATATAATCGGTTGCTCTTAAATATATTTTGACAGAGAAATAAATAGGCTTGTCTGAACTTTGAGAGAATACAGGCATGATAATTTTTCACTAGAGTTAATATCTAAAACTTTCAGAGCAGAAAGTGACTAGAAATGCAATGGATATATAATTTGTGGTGTCAATCTCACTATGTTAAGTGAAATCTTGTCCATTATAACTGATAAAAAACAGTGGTTTATTCCTTAAATTATTGTTATTTTTAATAGTGGTTTATTTTTTAGACCTGAAATAGCTTCAGGTAATATGGTGGGATTGCTAAAAAATGTTTACCAATGAAACAAACATATGAAATTTCCCCTTCAATGTTTAAAATTTGGTTTTCCTCACCTCTTCAATTTGTCTACGGAGACTAAGTTTTCTTCTAATGTGGTCCTGATGTTGTAGTTCTTCTTCCTTCATCCGGAATGTGCTCTGCTTTTCTGCCGTGTGCTCAACCTTGTCTAATTCCTTACTAATCGTATCTAAATATCTAAGTAAAAGTGCAAATATAAGTTAAAGTAAATTGGGTGTTTCCCTTATGATGATATTATCTATTTTGATATTCCCAAACCACCTTCCGGGTTGTTTTTGTTTCTTAAATACAGGAAATGTAGAGTTTTCCAGGAACCTTTAAGCTCACCTGATCCACTAACTCACCATGCTATACTAATTTTACCAGACTGTTATACAAGTCTCTTATTGTGGCTGGGACAATGGCAAAATATGGAACAGAGTGATTAAAAACATTTTACACAGAGATTATTTATAGCTCAGCAGTTTGAGGAACATGAATTTCCAAAGGCAGCTGAAATCAGCTTAAAGACTAACTTCAAAACATAAGTCAATTTGAATTTCCTTTAAAAATAAGTGGGTAAAGGGTGCCTGGGTGGCTCAGTTGGTTAAGTGTCCAAATCTTGATTTCGGCTCAGGTCATGATCTCGAGGTTGTGAGATCGAGCCCTGTGTTGGGCTCCATGCTGAGCATGGAGCCTGCTTGGGATTCTCTCTCCCTCTCTCTCTCTCTGCCCCTCCACTTGTATGCTCTAAACAAACAAACAAACAAACAAACAAACTTTAAAAAATTACAAAAAAAAATAAGTGGTTACTGGTCTCTCTGTAATTTCCAAGTCCTTGAATGACCTTCCATGTATAGAGAGATCTGCAGATTACCAGTCTGGGACTTTGGTAGATCAGCACGTATTCTAGCATATCATGACATGAATCCATGGAATTTAAGAGGCAAGGGAAGGGTGACTGGCCCTCACCCCTGGTAAAGGACAAAGAGAAAGAACCAGAACTCATCTCTGCCTCCTAGGGCATGGGTTTGGCCGCCGAATGGTAATAGTGCACATGTGTGGGTAATAGCTGAATGAACACACACGGTTGGTGGGGGAACAACACCTGTTTGTATTAGCATCAGCTGAAGTTATAGGAACTTTCCCTTTTTGACCCTGCAGTACTTTCCTTAAATGTAATTTAGAAACATGCTGAACACATCTCTCTCTCTGCTACTATGGACGTGGGTTTCCCAGGCTTAGGGATTTGTACTTTAGATTTCTTCAAATATCAGTTTTGCCCACCTCTTGGGTTTCTGGTGGCTCCAGTTTCTCAGGAAGAAACTCTCCTCCCAAGCCTTGGCACCAGGGTTCCCAAAACCTGTTACCTCTTAATCTCCTTTTCCTTTCTCTCCATGTTGAAAACTATAGGGGGTTAAATAGTGTCTAATACTTTTTTTTTTCATCCTGCTTTCAATGATTTCTAGTAGTTTTACAACTTCCTGGGGTCTATAGTATGTCCATGAAATATGCATTAACTTCAGTCGTACCTGTGTTTTATTACCAGCTCTTGGTCTGGAGTTGTGTGTGTACCTTCCTGTAACAGCCATTCTTGGAATTGTGCGTTTCCATAACTGTCATAGGCTCTCTTGGTTTCATTCAATTTATTTACTTGTTTTTCAATGATTTTCTGAGAGAGAGAAAAAAATAAGGTCTTTATACTGGCTGGAAATAAACCTGTCCTTTGGTATGCCTTCTTGAGTTTAGGGCTTAGTAAACCTCCTGTACTTTACAAATGGTTAATTCTGTTAACCTGCATTTCAGTCTAACGTGGCTCCATTCAAGATAAGTGAAAATTTCTCTCTGTAAATTAAAGGCAAAAGTCTCATCTTTATTTCTTATAGATCTCTAGAGATCTTATTTGATTTGTTACCTTAGTAATTTTAGGTCAGGCTATTATAAGTAGATATTCTGCAGAGGACCAAACCTTTCTCCTAAATCCTACATAAAAACTATCTTTACAGGCCCCAAATAAAACAAATTTAAGTATTAACTTACTTGTTCTTTTATATAGTTTCTTTCAAAGTCTAATTTTAAAGTAGTCAGATACTGCCTGTACTTATTCAATTCTTTCAAAGTACATATGACCTATAAAAACAAAACTGAAAACCAAATGTATAAACAGAAAATTGTGACAGTCATAAAGCTTTACAGAGAAAAGTGTCATAAGAACATTCATTTTAGTAACAAATTTGGGATCAAGGGTAATAACAGCACATTTTGGTAGTAATTTGGAAAGTGGTGTCTAAAACTGCTATATCACCAGGAAATATCTATCTAAATAATATTATTTCAATAATATGGTTCACATCATAATCAGAAATTTATTATTCCCAATGAATTTGTTATTAAAACACCAGTATAATAATGACATTTAATATCCTCCCCCCAATTTATTTCATTATGCTGTTTTCTGCTAGGTTTTTGTCTCTAGTCTTCTCAAAAGGTATATGAAATATTCCTTGATAGGTATACTGTGCCATTATTACTTTTAGAACAAGAGGAAAGGCACTACAATACAGCTGGGAGAAAATACACAAATAAATATGTGTGTATGGATGTCTTTACATATTTGAATCATTTGGTGCTTGTCTTTTGCTGTTATCAAAGAAAAAAGGTCAAGTAGGAACAAGTAGTCTTATTTGGAAATCCAAATACTGAGTAATTGAATTTTCTAATAAATATTCTTTACTGTCTATCCAAAGTTGATACAAGCTCCTAGTGAAGAACAGAACCAAGTGTCTATCAAGTCCCTAGACTTCTGCTAGTTAAAAGGAAGTAGGCTTCAACCTACTTTATTATTGTTGGTGATGTAGCCGCCCTTCTTTAATCTCTTTAGGATATCTTTTCGCTTATAGTATGCTTTTAAATGTGGATCATGCAGACTTTTATAGCTGGTTTCCAAAAGTCGGCAATAAGGATCAGTCAGGTTAAAGTCGTAAGAAGGCTGGTAAAGCTGCAAACACACAGATTCAAAAGTATTACATATGTAAAATGGATGAAATTGCACTGTTAAACCTCAATTTGTAGAACTGACTAGCTTGTTCAGTGAAAATAAAGCATGCAAGCAGAACCTGAAGTGAGGGAATGTGGACAGGGGGTTGATTTAGGTTAATCTCGCTGCCTTTCTCTTTCTCTCTTCTCTACCAAAGCTGTCTTTAGGCTGGAGGTAGGTGAGAGCCTCAACCTCCGTCCAATTAATGAACAGTGATGTGTCGCCCTAAGAGTTCCTGCAAGGCAGGTAGGATGCTTCATATGTGGGCAGGGGGTAAGACAAGAGGGGAATGATAGAGTTCTAGCTCTCTTTTTAGATTTAAAAGCTTCCTTTGTAAGTTTCTGACTGCTTGATTGTGCTAGCCTCTTGTCTTTCTTAAGGGACCTATATCAGGAAACTGGATTCACTGACTACCAATGTTTCCTTAAAAAAGCAAAGAAAGACATCCTTCTGGGCAATGATTTAATTTACAGTGGGACTAGATAAGAAGCCCACATCTTTCCTAGAAAAGAAATGATCAGCAGTTGATGGCAGTTGAAACAATGCTGCAATTAGCAGATTGGTTATAGCTTCTTCTTTTAGATGTTGACTTTTGTTGGTAACAGACATATGTTGACCAACCCTGGGCTACTGACCTATCAAGAAAGAAACAAATCCATTTGTTGAAGCCAGGGTTAAGTTTTCTATTGTCAATTAAAATGATTGGTTTCCCTGAACTGAAGAATCTATTATAACATCACTACCTGCCAGTGGGAGGTCACAGGGAAAAATTTTAAAAGTATTGAAATTGTTCTTTTAACAGGTTATCTTTTCTTGAAAGCAGAATGTCTAACTTAATTGGCAAAGTTTTTACTATTAACTTTACAACAAAGGCAACTTAAGGAGTTTGTGAACAGTTGCTATCTTAGTATACTAATAAGCAAATTAATTTATAAACAAATTACTTGAGAATAAGTTTGGTATCAAAATGTTGAAGTATAGGATCACTTGTCAGGTTTGGATTAGTGCATAGCTAAAGATATGTAGGTTACATTATTACATTTTAATCTGATTGAAAACAAGACAGTTGGATACTATAATTCTGCCTTCCATTTGCTTTCAAAAAAACATGAAAGACCTTTAAATTCCCTGTTTCTGTAGTGATGTGCTTAAGTGGTCTGCAGTTGAGGAAGCTGAAAGGTCAGGTGAAGAACTGTGCCCTGAGTCAGGAGATGGTGGTTCTGGTCTGAACTCTGCTACTATCTACCTGTGACCTTAGATAAATCATAGCTTCACCTTATAATGTGGTGATGAGGGTAAAATGAGTTAAAAAAAAACACCTAATGGTGTAAATATAAAGTCTTACTTTCTTGAGGAGATCCTGTTAAAAGACAAAGATCCCACAAAGTTAGTCTTCGGGGGAGTTGAATGCAGTGCTTGATCATGATTAAATGCATATATTTTGGGGGTAATCAATATAATACAGAGATAATCAGTGTAATTGAGTATAGGAAAAAACCCTGGAAATAATAAGTAGCTAACAAGTGAACAGCAGGAACAGTATAGAAATATAGCAAATAGAAGATAACTGAGGAAAAAAACCAACAGATAGGGCTACAGTTATAAACTAAAATGGAATGTTACTACTAGTAGTGAAATAGGGTTTGAGTATGTTTTAGGAAAGCTAATTTGTGGGAGTGTGACTCAGTCAATTTCTGTGAGATTGACATATATTTAGTAGAACATTATGCGTTTTCAAAAGAGAAACTCTGTTGTTTTCTACCAGTAAAACCTAAAAAAATCCTATATATTAGAAAAGTATCTGAAATACCAAGAAGCCCCTACTCATCCTTGATGACATACTAGACAGTGCAAGAATAAGGATGTCAGGATTATTCCTGTAAAACCTTTTGCTATTGTGATGAAAGCACACCCTCAGCTAGAAAGTTCTGAACCTCCTTCAGGCTTGGCCTAAATTAAGGACAGAGGCAGAGGACTTAAAATGTGTAACAGTGTGAGTGCAGCACACTGAATCACTAAAAGTGCTGATTCAGTGATAACTAAGATAGTGCAGACCAATGGTATGTAAATTCTAAGGAAAGCTTAGCTCTGTGTTGTGACACTTGTGAAAAGGCTTCTTACGGTAGCTCTTAAAAGATGGCTCAAATTGAAGGTCAAGAAGGAGGGGAGAAAAGTGCATGCCAGGTTGCAGGAGCCAG
Organism: Felis catus; assembly: GCF_018350175.1. Lineage (NCBI taxonomy): Eukaryota > Metazoa > Chordata > Mammalia > Carnivora > Felidae > Felis > Felis catus. Next base: position 107,215,918 of record NC_058386.1, read on the forward strand.
ATGGACAAAGGCACGGAAGTAAGAATTAGCATGATATGTGTAGGTAGGCAGAAAAGACCCCGACCTTTGGGAGCGCAGGCTTTGGTTTGGAACTAAGGATGAACTGGTGGCTGAGATATATCATGGGTCCTTCCATCATTAAAGTGAAGTTCAGACACTACACATTTGAACTCTTTTACCTTCACTTTGTGTGTGAAATTAAAGTTGACTCAAAGCAAAATCATAGCAAGTATTTCAAGCTTAATAGCAAGTTAAAAAGAATAAAGAAAATCACTTAAGCACTATTAAAACTCAGTTTACCTTTTCACTTATATTTGTAGTGTAGACTACATTGTTGCTTCCTGGGATAACAGGCAGCTTGACCCCAAGAGGAAGATCCAATAGATTAGCTGCTCCGACCTCTGGAATGGGTTCTTTTTGTGAGCCCTGTCAGATACAATGAGAAAGTCTTTTTTTTTTTTTTTTAAGACCTTTTAGTTTAGATCAATCTACTCACACACATTTCAATGGGCTAATACTTCCACATAAACCAAAGAACCATCCACTCAGGGTTGAAAAAGCCCGCTCTGCTGACGCCCCGGAAAACCTCCCAGCTTCCACGAGTTGCCAGCCATCTCTCTGGACCCCACCCAACGCTGGTCGCGGCCACAGGCAGCACTCCCCACTACGGGCTGCCCCGCCTGGGAGCCTGAAGCTGAGTCTTCAGGCACCCGCCCCTTTCCCCCGCTCGCTCCGCTGAGGTCTCCGCCCCTTCCGTCCGCCCGCAGACCCAAGACTCCGCCCAGGAGCTAGGAGGACGACGACTACACCGCACTAGCCGCCACTCACGGTGCCGCACTGCTCTCTGGCGGCAGCTAGGCTGCTGGCGGCCGCCTTAGTGGTGGAGGCTTCGGCAACCTTACAGCAGTTGCTGAGATACAGATCCATGGCCGCCCGTCAGCCCCCAGGGTGCTGGGGGCTGGGGCAGCAAGCCCTCTTCGTTTCACCTCTTCACTCACACCTTTCCCGCTCTACGATTAGATCAAGTCTGCGCCGCCACGGTGGTGGTCGCTAGGGTAATACGTCCTCCAGGCCACGCCCCTCACTGTGTTGCGTCCCACGCGGCAGCATTGTCCTCCCCAACTGGCATAGCCCTCGGCGGGTGGGGGTGGGGGGAAGAGGAGCGGGACCACTCACCACTCGTTCTGCTGCCCCAACTTTTGGCGCATGCGCAGGTTTAAGAGCCTCAGCGTTTGGGAGTGGTTCAGAAGTCTGGTGTAACAGGGCGTGGTGGAGATTACGTTTCTCTCTGAAAGCAACACCCCTCATTTAAACTAAATCAGAATGTATCAAGCTTTGTCAGTGGGTAGCTGGCTGTAATTTTTACAATTCTTCCTGGCCCTCCAACAAGCTATGATTCTGTTCAACACATGCCCACGAGTAATTGTGTAGTATACACTAGGGCCAGAGGTTTGGCTTTCCACATTTGCCACCTTTATATGACACCATGACCACGCCACCCCCCTTGCCCTAGGCATACCACCTCTCCAGGTCCCACATAGAGCACAATAATTTTTTTTTTTTTGCCTTAGGGCTCTTCATTTCTCTGGCCTCCTCTCTCTCTTTCTCTCCCTTTTTCCTATTTCTTTCTTTCTACCTTCTCATTCGTTTAGCCAACATTTCTTTATATATAGTTATTTTATTTACTTATTTTTGAGAGAGAGGGCATGAATGAGCAAAGGGCAGAGAGTCAGGGAGAGAGAGAGAGAATCCCACGCAGGGTCCCAACTGTCAGCGTGGAGCCCGAAGTGGGGCTCGACCTCACCCAAAGCAGGGCTTGACTCACGAACTGTGAGATCATGACCTGAGCCTAAGTTACTTGTTTAACTGACTCAGTCACACAGGCGCCCCATCCTAGCCAACAATTCTTGAGTGCCTGCTCTATGCCAGACACTACAGGGTGCTGAGGACACACCAGTAAGTAAAACATAGTCCATGCTGCCTAGGAGCTCACTAGACGGTAAATACATTAAGGGCTGAGACTGCTCCTGATGTGTCAGGAGTTTGTACTTTGTGTCCATGGTTTTTATGCATCTTTTTACTGTGATAAAAAAAACTGGCATAACATAACATTTATGATCTTAATCATTTTGAAATGTACAGTTCAGTACTGCTAAGTACATTCACGTTGTTGTACGACAGATCTCCAGAAGTTTTTCATTTTCCAAAATGAAACATTTTGGAAGTCCATTAAACAAGTCCATTAAACAAGTCCCCTTTCTTCCCTTCACCTCAGCCGCTGGTAACCACCATTTTACTTTCTGTTTCTATAAATTTAACTACTTTAGATACTTTATATAAGTGGTATAAGTGGAATCACATGTCTTTTTGTGATTGGCTTATTTCACCTAGCATAATGTCCTCAAGGTTTATTCATGTCGTCGTAGCATGTAGTAGGATTTTTTTTTCCTTTTTTTAAGGCTGAATAATATCACATTGTATGTATACACCACATTTTCTCTATCTGTGCAACCATCAATGAACATTTAGGTTGCTTCCAGCTGTTGGTTATTGTGAATAGTGCTACTATGAACATGGGTGTGAAAATGTGTCTTTGAAACCCTACTTCAAAATTATTTGGCTATCTACCCAGAAGTGGAATTACTGGGTTGCATGATAATTCTATTTTTAATTTTTTGAGGAACCTCCACACTGTTTTCCAGAGCGGCTGCACCAGTTTGCATTCCCACCAACAGTGCAAGAGGGTTCCCGTTTCTCCACATCCTCGCCAGCATCTATAGTCTCCTGATTTGTTCATTTTAGCCACTCTGACTGGCATGATGTGATATCTCAGTGTGGTTTTGATTTGTACTTCCCTGATGAAGAGCAACGTTGAGCATCTTTTCATGTGCCTGTTGGCCATCTGGATGTCTTCTTTGGAGAAGTGTCTATTCATGCTTTCTGCCCATTTCTTCACTGGATTATTTGTTTTTCAGGTGTGGAGTTTGGTGAGCTCTTTATAGTTTTTGGATACTAGCCCTTTGTCCTATATGTCATTTGCAAATATCTTTTCCCATTCCGTTGGTTGCCTTTTAGTTTTGTTGGTTGTTTCCTTTGCTGTGCAGAAGCTTTTTATCTTCATGAGGTCCCAGTAGTTCATTTTTGCTTTTAATTCCCTTGCCTTTGGGGATGTGTCAAGTAAGAAATTGCTGCGGCTGAGGTCAGAGAGGTTTTTTTTCCCTGCTTTCTCCTCTAGTGTTTTGATGGTTTCCTGTCTCACATTCAGGTCCTTTATCCATTTTGAGTTTGTTTTTGTGAATGGTGTAAGAAAGTAGTCTAGTTTCATCCTTCTGCATGTTGCTGTCCAGTTCTCCCAACACCATTTGTTAAAGAGACTGTCTTTTTTCTGTTGGATATTCTTTCCTGCTTTGCCAAAGATGAGTTGGCCATACGTTTGTGGGTCTAGTTCTGGGGTTTCTGTTCTATTCCATTGGTCTATGTGTCTGTTTTTGTGCCAATACCATGCTGTCTTGATGAGGACAGCTTTGTAGTAGAGGCTAAAGTCTGGGATTGTGATGCCTCCTGCTTTGGTCTTCTTCTTCAAAATTCCTTTGGCTATTCGGGGCCTTTTGTGGTTCCATATGAATTTTAGGATTGCTTGTTCTAGTTTCGAGAAGAATGCTGGTGCAATTTTGACTGGGATTGCATTGAATGTGTAGATAGCTTTCGGTAGTATTGACATTTTAACGATATTTATTCTTCCATTCCATGAGCACGGAATGTTTTTCCATTTCTTTATATCTTCTTCAATTTCCTTCATAAGCTTTCTATAGTTTTCAGCATACATATCTTTTACATCTTTGGTTAGGTTTATTCCTAGGTATTTTATGCTTCTTGGTGCACTCGTGAATGGGAACAGTTTCTTTATTTGTCTTTCTGTTGCTTCATTATTAGTGTATAAGAATGCAACTGATTTCTGTACATTGATTTTGTATCCTGCGACTTTGCTGAATTCCTGTATCAGTTCTAGCAGACTTTTGGTGGAGTCTATCGGATTTTCCATGTATAATATCATGTCATCTGCAAAAAGTGAAAGCTTAACTTCATCTTTGCCAATTTTGATGCCTTTGATTTCCTTTTGTTGTCTTATTGCTGATGCTAGAACTTCCAACACTATGTTAAACAACAGCGGTGAGAGTGGACATCCCTGTCGTGTTCCTGATCTCAGGGAGAAAGCTCTCAGTTTTTCCCTGTTGAGGATGATATTAGCTGTGGGCTTTTCATAAATGGCTTTTATGATGTTTAAGTATGTTCCTTCTATCCCGACTTTCTCGAGGGTTTTTATTAAGAAACGATGCTGAATTTTGTCAAATGCTTTTTCTGCATCGATTGACAGGATCATATGGTTCTTATCTTTTCTTTTATTAATGTGATGTATCACATTGATTGATTTGTGAATGTTGAACCAGCCCTGCATCCCAGGAATGAATCCCACTTGGTCATGGTGAATAATTCTTTTTATGTGCTGTTGAATTCGATTTGCTAGTATCTTATTGAGAATTTTTGCATCCATATTCATCGGAGATATTGGCCTGTAGTTCTCTTTTTTTACTGGGTCTCTGTCTGGTTTAGGAATCAAAGTAATGCTGGCCTCATAGAATGAATCTGGAAGTTTTCCTTCCCTTTGTACTTTTTGGAATAGCTTGAAAGGATAGGTATTATCTCTGCTTTAAATGTCTGGTAGACTTCCCCAGGGAAGCCATCTGGTCCTGGACTCTTATTTGTTGGGAGATTTTTGATAACCGATTCAATTTCTTCACTGGTTATGAGTCTGTTCAAGCTTTCTATTTCTTCCTGTTTGAGTTTTGGAAGTGTGTGGGTGCTTAGGAATTTGTCCATTTCTTCCAGGTTGTCCAGTTTGTTGGCATATAATTTTTCATTGTATTCCCTGATAATTGCTTGTATTTCTGAGGGATTGGTCGTAATAATTCCATTTTCATTCATGATTTTATCTATTTGGGTCCTCTCTCTTTTCTTTTTGAGAAGCCTGGCTAGAGGTTTATAAGTTTTGTTTATTTTTTCAAAAAACCAACTCTTGGTTTTGTTGATCTACTCTACAGTTGTTTAGATTCTATATTGTTTATTTCTGCTCTGATCTTTATTCTTTCTCTTCTTCTGCTGGATTTGGGGTGCCTTTGCTGTTCTTCTTCTCTTTCCTTTAGGTGTGCTGTTAGATTTTGTATTTGGGATTTTTCTTGTTTCTTGAGACAGGCCTGGATTGCAATGTATTTTCCTCTCAGGAGTGCCTTCGCTGCATCCCAAAGCATTTGGATTGTTGTCTTTTCATTATCATTTGCTTGCATATATTTTTAAATATCTTCTCTAATTGCCTGGTTGACCCACTCATTCTTTAGTAGGGTGTTCCTTAACCTCCATGCTTTTGGATGTTTTCCAGACTTTTTCCTGTGGTTGATTTCAAGCTTCATAGCATTGTGTTCTGAAAGTATGCATGGTATGATCTCAATTCTTGTATACTTATGAAGGGCTGTTTTGTGACCCATTACGTGATCTATCTTGGAGAATGTTCCATGTGCACTCGAGAAGAAAGTATATTCTGTTGCTTTGGGATGCAGAGTTCTAAATGTATCTGTCAAGTCCATCTGATCCAATGTATCATCCAGGGCCCCTGTTTCTTTATTGATCCTGTGTCTAGATGATCTATCCGTTGTTGTAAGTGGAGTATTAAAGTCCCCTGCAATGACCACATTCTTATCAATAAGGTTGCTTATGTTTGTGAGTAATTGTTTTATATATTTGGGGGCTCCCGTATTCGGCACATAGACATTTATAATTGTTAGCTCTTCCTGATGGATAGAGCCTGTAATTATTATATATGCCCTTCTTCATCTCTTGTTACAGCCTTTAATTTAAAGTCTAGTTTTTCTGATATAAGTATGGCTACTCCAGCTTTCTTTTGACTTCCAGTAGCATGATATATAGTTCTCCATCCCCTCACTTTCAATCTGAAGGTGTCCTCAGGTCTACAATGAGTCTCTTGTAGACAGAAAATAGATGGGTCTTGTTTTTTTTATTCATTCTGATACCCTATGTCTTTTGGTTGGAGCATTTAGCCATTTAAATTCATTGTTATTATAGAAAGATATGGGTTTAGAGTCATTGTGATGTCTGTAGGTTTCATGCTTGTAGTGATGTCTCTGGTACTTTGTCTCACAGGATCCCCCTTAGGATCTCTTGTAGGGCTGCTTTAGTGGTGATGAATTCCTTCAGTTTTTGTTTGGGAAGACCTTTATCTCTCCTTCTATTCTAAATGATAGGTTTGCTGGATAAAGGATTCTGGGCTGCATATTTTTTCTGTTCATCACATTGAAGATTTCCTGCCATTCCTTTCTGGCCGCCAAGTTTCAGTAGAGAGATCCGTCACTAGTCTTATCGGTCTCCCTTTATATGTTAGAGCATGTTTATCCCTGGCTGCTTTCAGAATTTTCTCTTTATCCTTGTATTTTGCCAGTTTGACTACGCTATGTCATGCAGAAGATCGATTCAGGTTACGTCTGAAGGGAGTTCTCTGTGTCTCTTGGATTTCAATGCCTTTTTCCTTCCCCAGATCAGGGAAGTTCTCAGCTATGATTTCTTCAAGTACACCTTCAGCAACTTTCCCTCTCTCTTCCTCCTCTGGAGTCCCAATTATGCGTATGTTATTACATTTAATTGTGTCACTTAGTTCTCTAATTCTCCCCTCATACTCCTGGATTTTTTTTATCTCTCTTTTTCTCAGCTTCCTCTTTTTCCATAATTTTATCTTCTAATTCACCTATTCTCTCCTCTGCCTCTTCAATCCGAGCTGTGGTTGCCTCCATTTTATTTTGTAGCTCATTTATAGCATTTTTTAGCGCGTCCTGACTGTTTCTTAGTCCCTTGTTCTCTGTAGTAATAGATTCTCTGCTGTCCTCTATACTTTTTTCAAGCCCAGTGATTAATTTTATGACTATTATTTTAAATTCATTTTCTGTTACATTGCTTAAATCGTTTTTGATCAGTTTGTTAGCTGTCGCTACTTCCTGGAGTTTCTTTTGAGGAGAATCCTTCTGTTTGGTCATTTTGGATAGTCCCTGGAGTGGTGCGGAATTGCAGGACTCTTCCCCTATGCTGTCTGGAGTAACTTGCGTTGGTGGGCGGGGCCGCAGTCACACCTGATGTCTGCCCCCAGCCCACCGCTGGGGCCACAGTCAGACTGGTGTGTACCTTATCTTCCCCTCTCCCAGAGGCAGGACTCACTGTGGAGTGGTGTGGCCTCTGTCTGGGTTACTTGCACACTGCCAGGCTTGTCGTGCTGCTTGGATGGGATCTGGCGTATTAGCTGGGGTGGATCCGCAAGGTGCACAGGGGCAAGAGGGGTAGGCTCAGCTCGCTTTGCCTTTGGTGGTCCACTTCGGGAGGGGCCCTGCGGCACCAGGAGGGAGGCAGACCCGTCGGAAGGATGGATCCACAGAAGCACAGCATTGGGTGTTTGCGGGGTGCCAGCAAGTTCCCTGACGGGAACTGGTTCCCTTTGGGATTTTGGCTGGGGGATGGGCGAGGGAGATGGCGCTTCCCAGCGCCTTTGTTCCCCACCAAGGTGAGCTCTGTCTTCTGGGGCTCAACATCTCTCCCTCCCGGTGTCCTCGTGCCCTCCTGCTCTCCGAGCAGAGCTGTTGACTTTTAACATTCCAGATGTTAAGTCCCGCTGGCTGTCAGAACACATTCCATCTGGCCCCTCTGCTTTTGCAAGCCAGACTCGGTGATTCCACCTTGCTGGGTGGGCTGCCCCTACACCACCCCGGCTCCCTGCCGCCAGTCCGTGTAGCGCGTGCATCACCTCTCCGCCCTTCCTACCCTCTTCTGTGGGCCTCTTGTCTACGCTTGGCTCCGGAGAGTCCGTTTTGCTAGTCTTCTGGCCGTTTTCTGGGTTATTTAGGCCAATATGAGTGGAATCTAAGTGATCAGCAGGACGCGGTGAGCCCAATGTCCTCCTACGCCTCCATCTTCCCTAAATATCCAGTGTGATCTCATTTTAACTTAGCTAATTGTATCTACAATGACCCTGTTACCAAATAACGTCACATTCTGAGACACTGGGGGTGAGTACTTCAATGTGTCCTTTTCTGGAGACACCATCCAACCAATAATAGTCTGCCCTTTGCCCCCTCTCCCCAAATTCATGGCCTTCCCACATATAATTTTCCCCATTCCTCCAGCCTCAAAAGACTTCACCTATTTCAGCATCAAGTCTAAGTGCAAAATCTTATCTAAATATCATTTAAATTAGGTAAGACTCAGGGTACGGTTCATCCTGGGGCAAAATTCCTCTCTAGCTGTGGATCTGTGAACTGTAGAAACAAGTTATCTGCTTCCAAGATACAGTGGTAGGACAGGCATAGGACAAACATTCCCATCCAAAAGGGAGAAATTGGAAGAAAAAAAGGTATCACTGGTTTAAAGCAGTTTGCAACACAACAGGGCATTTCCATTAGGATTTATAGCTTTAAAATAATTCTCTGTGGCTCTGTTCACTGAGTCCACCTCCTCAGCTCTGGGTGGTAACCCACCATCTGGAAAGAAGAGATTACTTGGATGCTGGCTCTAGGTGGCCTCCCTGACCCTCACCCCTGGACAATAACACTGCCCCTGGGCCCTGGGTGGAGGTCCCACCCCTTAGTCCTGGGCAGCTACCCTGCCCTCTACAGCTGAGGAGGTGGCTCCTCCCTGTGGAAACAAGGAGGTTACCTGACCTTCTTCGCCCTGGGCAGAGGCCCCAGTCCCTGAACCCAGAAGGGAGTCCAGATCTCTGGAATCCAGGACATGACCAGTCCCATTATTGCGCCCTCCCCCCTGCTGAACCCACCTCCTCACCCTTGTCCTAAGTAGTAGTTCCACCCATTCATCCTAGATGGTGGCCCCACCATCTCATTCCTAGGCGTGGCTCTGTCCTCTAGAAGGAAGTGGTGGCTCTGCCCTCTGGAACCCAGGAATCCTAGTTTACCCAGGTGCCTGCAACGATGACTCTTCCAGTCATTCGTTCTTCATTTTGTTCCTCTCTGTTCCTTCTAGTCCATACTGGTAGTGTTTCTGAGGAATAAAACTCTCAAAAACTTTGCCAGCCTCCCAAACAATTCACAGGAATCCAAGACAAGCCATCAGAAAAGAGAGTTGTCCACAGATCTTTACTGGATAACTGCATTTCTATTCCTAGCTTCTGCTGAGATGGTTGATTGGATCCTTGAGTCACCCTCATAATCTCTTTATCAAAGATTGTTCAGCCACACCTTTTTGTTCTCTCCAGAGTATGCTTTCCCATTTTTTCGTAATGTGGTTAGACCAAGAATATTCCAAGTCTTTAAATTCTGGTTCCTTTTTGCTTAACAATTTGTTCTCTATCTCTTTTCTCTATCACCTTACTATAAGTAGTAAGGAGGAACCAGACCATGCTTTCCATACTTTGCTTGGAAATTTCCTTAGTCCACTATGTAAGTTCATCACTTACAAGTTTCACTTTCCTCCCAATAGTAGAAAATAATTTGGCCAAGTTTTCTGACACTTTAAATGAGGATTAGCTTTTTTTCCAGTGTCCAACAACTTGTTTGCTATTTCTGTCTGGGACCTCACCAAAAACACCTTTAACGTTCATATTTCAAGCAATATTCTCTTCAAGGCAATCTAGGTTTCTTCTATCTTGAACCTTAAAATTTTTCCATCCCCTACCTCTTACTAATTCCAAAACCATATTGTTAGGTTTGTTATAGCCTTGTAGCACCCCACTTCTCAATACCAAAACCTATATTCATTTTCTAGAGCAAGAAAGTACCACAAACTGGATGGATTAAAACTACAGAAATTTATTTTCAGTTCTGGAGGCTGGAAGTATGAAATCATGGTGTCAGCAAGGCCAGGCTCTGAAACCTGTTTCAGGTTTGCCTCTTCCGAGCATCTAGTGATTTGCCATCAATCTTTAGTATTCCTTGGCTTTCAACTGCATAATTCCAATCTTTGCTTTCATTGTCATGTGACATTCTCTCTGTATGTCTCTGTCTTCAGATGGGACATCTTCTTATAAGGACACCAGTTATATTGCATTAGAGGCCCATCCTACTTAAGTATGACTTCATCTTCACTAATGACATCTGCAGCATACTGAGGTACATGGGTTAGGACTTCAATATATCTTTTTAGGGGGTACACAACTCAACCCATAACAGAGCTTAAAGAAGGTTGAAATTCTTTTTTTGTGTGGGCTGTCTGGCATGGGGAATCAGAGCTGGGGCAAAGTAAGGAGGGCATCCACACATGTGAGTGGCGTGGTGTGGGGTGTCAGACCCTGAACAGTGTGAGCAGGGCATATATGAGGGAAAAAAGCCTGGTGAGAGGGTATGAGCTGAAGCTGGATGAGGATAGCATCTATGAGAGGTGTGTCAGGTTTCTGAACCTGAACAGGGTGAGCAAGGCTGTGCTTTATACACGGGCAGAAGGGGATGAGTCTGGAGTCTGGTAGAGGTTGCCAGAGCCTGAGAAAGGCATCCATGTAGGAGGGGCAACCTAGCTTGGAGTGTTGGAGTTCCAGCAAGGTGAGGAGGGTGACTGATTCTGTGTGGACAGCCTGGTATGGGTTATCAGAGCCACAACGGGACATAATTTACATAATTGGCAGCACTTGCGGTCTGAAAATTTTCATGGTTACATTGTGGTTATGTAGGAAAATGTCTTTGCTTATATTAAATACTAAAGTATTTGGGCATCAAATCAGCAACTGGAAAAAAGCTCTGAATTGTACTTGTAACTTTTCTATAGGTTTCAAAATAGAAAACGATTGGAAACTCTGAAACAAATCTGGAAAAATATTATAATTCTAGAGACATGGGTGGTATATTCACAGATGCTCACAGTTTTCTATCTGATTTTAACATTTCAAAATAAAAATATTTGAAAATGAAAGGTAAGGCATGCTTATTATGGAAAAAAAGAAAGCAAACATGAACTCATCACCCAAAGACAAAGTGAACACTGGGTACCTTTCCTTTATGTTGAAAAAAGATTATTAAAGTAAATTGAACTCAATGGTATAAGCTTTTGAAGGGCAGGTGATTTTTTTAAGTTAAAATTAGAGAGGTCATTTTCCTTTTTCCACCTTTAGAGAAGTTGAAGTTGCTCAAGGTAGAGTGTGTTAGAGTTAAGGTGCCCGTTCGCTTGCAAGTCATTGATGGAGCCACCAGAGGGCGCACTCTCATCAAAGACCATGCAAAGTTCCGAAAATAAAATACCGTCTCATTTTTTGAAATCTAACAAAACATTCAAATTAACCTTCATCCATATTTTGAAACACCAGCATGGTATCCTGGTATCCTTTCCATTTATCTTACGTCCACTTACTTTACTTTTCGAATGAGTAGATGTAGTCTGTCGTCATTGTGGTTGTCCAAATACTGGGTTTTCTATTTAAGTCTAATTCTACCTCTCTGCCCAAAGTAGTAGCAGGAACCCTCTTGAGGTTCTGTAGATTCTCCCTAAAATTTTCTCACATTTCCACAAGGGTGGAATTGTCACATCTATCCTGTCAGTAGTCCTGTCCTAATAGGTCACTCTCCCTTTGGAGCTATGAGACTGGTTTTTATAGATTAAAAGTTTTCTTTTGTGAGTTTGATTGTTTTTGAGAAAAAGGTAAAGGATATTTTCTTCCTTCAAAAGACAAGGGGTGGGGGTGGAAGCTGGGTTTAACTGAGGAAGTGTTTAGGCGTGGCAATATTGTCTGGGGGAACTATGACCATGAAGCAAGCCCATTGCAAGACCCAGGGTTGTGCCTGTTCACAGGTGCTGTGATGAATACATCATTTGGACACAGAAAGTGTCAATGCTGAGAGAGATCTAAACAAACAACATCATTTTCTGTCTATAGTTGGTGAAATCCTAGGGTTCCACAAGTGTTTGATATGAATTTTGTTAGGAAGTTTTTAAGCCCAAACTTGTCCTAAAGGAAAATGTGTCCACTCAAATGCTTGCTTAGCTTATTTTTTGGTAGACCTCAAAATAATTACCCTTGGTATCTCAGTACTCATATTTACACTCCTTTTGAATTTCATTGATTAGTAATAAGAATAGCTGATAGTTACTGAATGCTTGCCATGTGGCAAGCACCTTGCATGCATCATCTGATTTAATAGTGCATTAACTTTCATTTTCTAATTTTACAGATGAGGGAACAGAGGCCCCGGGGTGATTTTTAGAGTAAAAATTGGATAGGTCATTTTCCTTTTTTCACTATTAAGTAATTTGATCACTTAAGTCTTTCAGACTCCCTAAGTCTTATTTACTTAGCCATTAAACTATATGGCCTTTCCCAATAGGTAGTTTGTAACACTATTCTTCCCTCCATCCCAATTACAGCCTATATGCATTTGTTTATATGTAAAGTATAAGCCACAAGGCACATATAGGCCACACTCAGGTTAAAGCTAAGCAAGCATGGTCAAATTCTCTGTTATTGTCATAACAGAGAACATCAAGTGAGAAGACTTGACGGAAGTCTGTGTGGAAGTTTGAGGGACAGCAAAGTAAGTCAGTGTGACTAGAATAGAGTGAATGAGGCAGAGAGTAATAGAAGTGACCAGATTCATAAAAGGGGAAGAGATTTTATGGGAATTTAGAGACCTTTGTAAGGCTTGTATTCAGAATGAAAAGTGGAGCCATTGCAGGGTTTGAACAGAAGCAAGAGAGGATCTCGCTCAGAGGTTTAGCAGGATCATTCTGGCTGCTGTGTTAAAACTAGACAGTAGTCAAGGGTAGAAACCAGGAAACCAGTAAGGTGGTATATCAGTGTTTTAGGACCATAACAAAGTACTACAAACTGGGTGGCTTTAAAACAATAGAAATTTATTTTTCTCATAGATCTGGAAGCCAGAAGTCTGAAATCAAGGTATCATCAGAGGGGCCATCCTCCCTTTGATAATCAGGGTAGAACCCATCTATGCCTCTTCCCGTTGGTTGTTGATCCTTAGAATTCCTTGACTTGCATCTGCAGTGCTTCAATCTGTGCCTGTGTTGTCATATAGCTTTCTCCCTATGCATCTATCTTCACATGGGCATCTCCTCTCTGTGTTCCTCTCCTCTTCTTATAAGACAGCAGTCATATTGGATTAAGGGCCCATACTACTCTGGTATGACTTTAACTTATGTAATTACATCTGCAATGACTCTTTCCAACTAAGGTAGCATTCTGAGATATTGGGGGTTAGGACTTCAACATACCTTTTTGGGGAACACATTTAACCCCAAACAAGAGGATGTTGCAGTAATCCTGGCAAGAGATAACGGGAGCTTAGGCCACAGTGGCAGCAATAGAGAGAGGCGATATGTTTATGAATATATGATGAAGGTAGAGAGAAAAAGCTTTGCTGATAGAGAGTGAGGCCTAAGATAAAGGGATGAATGCAAGATGACTCCAAGGCATCTGGGTTGAGGAACTGGAAGGATGAAATCAACAAGAACTGAGATAGTATTTAGGGGGAAAATTACAGTTTGATTTTGGACAAATTAAATTTGAGATGCCAAGTAGACATTCAAGTGCAGATGACCAGTACTGCAAGCAGTTAGCTATATGAGCCTGGAATTCAGGAAAGGATTCAGAGCTAGAGACAAAAATTTGGGAGTGATTTCTCAGGGGCATGAGCGCTCACTTATGATCTGAGGTCATGTGCTTACATTGAAAGTTACTCCATATAGGATCAGTTGCTGGAATGCAGATATAAAGAAGATGGAGAGCCCAATTAAACCTTGGTTCAGGTTTTTCCAGGTAAGTGTGATGGTGGGAAAGGGAGTTGGAGAGTTTTGAATGGATGCCACAGAGTGATTATAATAATAGACCATAGGATCTAAGTTGGATAAACATGGAAATGATGATATGAGGGAGGTAATGGAGAGCAAAAAATAAGAGTTTAGGAGTAGGAGGATTGGTGGAGTGGATGTATTGGAAGAAATTAGAAAGGGATGAGAGTGATGACTAAAATTGAGATTTTTGAGGTGTTGTGGTAATTTGCAAATTACAAGGTCTAAGAAATGAGTGTGAGAATGGGTGGCTGAGGTTGGTAAGAGGACAAGATCTTTGGATTGGAAGTCAAGCAACTGAGAGGCCAGTGTATTGCATGGATTATTTACAATGTAGACAATGTATGTATGTATGTATGTAGACTCCACATGGATATTGAAATCTCCAAGAATGATGACATGGGCAATTGTGAGAAAGAGTGAACCATGAGCTAAAATCATCATTGAATAAGGGAGATTGAACAGGAGAATAGATGACCGCAGTAAGGAAGTATACTAGGTGATATAGTCTGATAGAAAAGTGATTAAAAGGAGTTGGGCCAGAGGGTTTAGGGAGGACCCATGAACAGAAAGTACCAAGGAAGAGTATACCCTGCTTCTTGCCCACTGGTACATTAGGTATGAGAAAAAATAGCCATCATTTGAGAAGGCTGTATAGGAAGCAGTGTCTTCAGAAGGGAGCCACTTTTTGATAAGGCATGAAGTTCAAGGGAAATTTTAGAGAAATTGAGGATGTCAGGGATTCTGCAGAGAACCGCACAGAAGGGTTGAGGAGGTTTGGGGAGGGGTGGTAGACTGAGTCTGATTAGTGGGTGTAGGAATTCATTTTCATGTGGAAAAGGTGAGTGATAATGGATGATCTAGGTGGTTTGAACTTTTTGTAATGACTGAGGTAAATAGGCATTTAGAGCATGAAGAGTCCCAATGATCTCTTGGCTGGGGAGCAGATCATCAGTTTTAAATGTAGCCTCTTCTTGGGACTGATGCCTTATTCAGTGCATAGCAATTGATAATGGAGATTATAGGGGGAGGTGGAGTGGTGGTCTCAACAGGAGCATGCAGAACATTGGGGACCCCCTTGACCTTCTCCAGAGAGGTGTCAAGTCTGGAAGAGTCTTGATCTTACCCATAGGGATTGTAGCCCTCAGTCCTTCCTTTTAATTGTGTTGGGTAATTGCAATAGTTTTTTTGTTTGTTTCTTTGTTTATTTTCATAGGCTGACCATCACTTTCAAATATGCAATGATGTTTGTTTTGGTAAAAATGACACATGATCATTCTAAAATATTGAAGTAATTGAGTAAACCAAAATGAAAATAAACCTCTACAAATAACAGTCATTAACACTAGGTGAACATTATCTCAGACGACTGTATGAATTTTTACTTTTGTAACTATTTTACATGCCATTGGGTTTCTTTTAAATAATATAGGCCCATTGTTATAAACAATTTGAATACTATAAATTTATTTTAATTCTCTAAGTTAACAAATGAAGACATTGAGTTCCAGAGGCAGGAAAAGACCTGTCCAAGGTCACTCATCCAGCAGTTAGATCCAGATCTCTTGACTCCCCATTTCAGTAGGTTTTTTTTTTTTTTCATTAAACAATGCTCCTCTCTTCTCTTACCATCTACATGGCATATTCCCTGCTCTTTCACCATAAAGACATCTGACTGGCTCACTTTGTTGTTTGATTTGAACATTTATTCATCTAGTCATTCAACAAATATTTATTGAATATGTGCTATATGTCAGGCAAAAATGCTAGCCATTGGGGATGTAGTTGTGAACAAAGCAGGCAATATTCCTGAATTTATGAAACTTACATTCTACAGAATGCACAGAAAGTTTATGCTTCACTCCTCAACTTTATCCAGTCAGGCCAAGACTCCTATAACTATGATTGTTTATAGCTACAAATCCTTCTATGATGATAGGAAAACAAAATGGAAATTGTTAGACTTAAAATCATACCACTAGCACATGGAAATGCCAAATGAGTAATTGCAAGTAATGGATATTAACAATTCATGGGGTCTAGAACACTTTTCTGTAACCATGATTCTTTTTAATGTAATTTAAAACTTTAGTTTAAAAATACCATAGTGTTACATATAAAAAAGAAAACATGCCCATAATTCAACCATTTACAATTTATAAGTACATACAACCTATAAAGAGGTAAAAGTCCTACTCTCTAATCCTACCCTCCAGAGGTAACAATTCTAAGCACTTCGATGTGGGCTCTAAGCAACTTTTTTTCTATGCTTACATGTATTTTAGTTTTTGTTTTTAATAAAAGGATTGTGTAACTGTTATACAAAAATTCAAATAATACAGAAACATCTATGTATTATAAAGAGATAAAGTTCCTTACAGCCTCACCCCCAATCCCAGTCCTTGTGGGAAACCATTAACATATTGATGTATATTTGTTGTGAATACATTTCAGATCCTTTTCTACAAATGTGTGCACACATGTGCATGTACGCACATGCACAAATACATACATACACAAAAGGGGCTCTTCAAGTTGTTTGTTTTAAGCTAGCAGTGGTTGGGAGTTTAAAGTTAGGTAGTTGAGGGTACATTTCTATGTTTTTCATTTTCTACAAGTAGAACAATGCAGCCATATGCCAGTCTCTCTCTGGATTTAGTACTTGATGCTTGGAATGTAAGCAGATGCTGAAAGCTATTAACAAAGCCCTTGAAGGGAGGCCCATTCATGTACGTTGTAGACACAAGGCCAAAGTTGAATGTAGTGGCCAACTGAGCAGCTGGCAAGGGGGCAGGAAAATGAAGAACATGCCAACATTGATGGGCAATGGGAGCCATATCATCTGCAACAGTGTACCAAAATTCATATAATTTTGGAAACTGAAGCAATACTTAGAGCCTTGTATCCTTTTAACTTCAAATGTTAAATTACTGTGTTGCAAAACAAAGAAAAAGTCCTAATATGGTCAAAATAAGACTGATTTATATCATGCATAACATTGGAAAATGCCAAGCTTTTCACTTTGTAAATTCCTTAGACTCAAAGAATAGGCCACAGTAATGTATGTCTGATTAATGCCAAGTCTCTAAACTCTATAATGTTAACTCCTACTCTTCATTACCAAACACCACATGTGCTCTTTCAGCTTAGGCATACTGACCATCTGCAGAAGACATAGTGGTGATCTCTATCAGGCCAACAATCAGATGTTTGCCTTCTAATCAGATTTCACAAGAAACCTTGATGAAGTCGTTATAACCAGACCTGAAATAATTAACCTTTTCTAATTTAAAAGGCCTAATAGGGAATGGTCTCTGTGACAGGTGTAAAATTCCATTCCTTCCAGAAAATTACTCACCCAGCAGATGCTCCTTCTGACTGAAATAGAAATTTTATTTTAAAAAAAGTTTCACCTTTTATCATGAATACTGCACTGGCACAACATTTTGAAGTAATGGCTTTCCTTGAGGCACCTGGCTGGCTCAGTCTGTGGCGCGTGCAATGCTTGATCTATGAGTCATGATTTCAAACCCCAGGTTGGATGTAGAGGTTACTTAAAAAAATAAAATCTTTAAAAAAAATAAATTAATGGCTTTACATACAGTAGTTTATTACCTCTATCTTCTGATCACTAATATTCATTGTTCACATACATATGATAAATATCCACCTGTTTCCATTCTCCAACAGTGAATTATAAGAACACTTGAGTTCTAGTGCTTAGGGTCCCTGGAAGTCTTTTTTTTAAATGTTTGCTTATTTTTGAGAGAGACAGAGCATGAGCAGGGGAGGGGCAGAGAGAAAAGGATACATAGAATCTGAAGCAGGCTCCAGGCTCTGAGCTGTCAGCACAGAGCCCAGTGTGGGGCTGGAACCCACGAACTGTTAGATCATGACCTGAGCTGAAGTCAGATGCTCAACCGACTGAGCCACCCAGGCACCCCTGGAGTCCCTGGCAGTCTTATAATGCATCATAATATCAGGCTTTCTCAGAGAAGTATAGTAAGTTAGTGCAAAAAAGCCTTGGACTAAAAACAGAAATTGTCTGGGGAAAATAATTCTACTTACACTGCCACAGGGAAGAGTCAAGAGCAAGGAGAAACTATTTTTATGCCATAGTGTAAAGATATACAAACCTTTGACCTATCATTTGGGTGTGACCTTCGGCTTGACTTAGAACAACTTGAAGCAGTTTTCTGAGTTCTTAACACGTGAACCCACACACATATACAGACAATTTCTTCAAGTCAAGTCCAACGTGAATGTTGCAAGAATTCAAAAGAGGCCTCTGAGTGTTAAAATGCAGTCCCCAAAGGGGCGCCTGGGTGGCGCAGTCGGTTAAGCGTCCGACTTCAGCCAGGTCACGATCTCGCGGTCCGTGAGTTCGAGCCCCGCGTCAGGCTCTGGGCTGATGGCTCAGAGCCTGGAGCCTGTTTCCGATTCTGTGTCTCCCTCTCTCTCTGCCCCTCCCCCATTCATGCTCTGTCTCTCTCTGTCCCAAAAATAAATAAATGTTGAAAAAAAATTAAAAAAAAATGCAGTCCCCAATACCCTGAGATGGCCTTTGAGAAGGAGAGGTGCTAGTTGTCCAGGGGAAGAGTTGGGTGGATGATAGCAACAGAAGTGATGGAGTCTGCACCACCTTTGAGCTGAGCATGATTAAGTTTGAGAGAAAGTGAAGGTGAGGGGTTGATGATCTTGGGTATGTCAAGTTTGCTGAGTGATAACCAGAGGTGACATTAAGGTGGCAAAGCTGGAAGGATTATAGGGGTAAAGGCTTCTGAAACAGCAAGTAGAGCATGCTGGCTGTTTAAAAGAAATTTGTTTCTCTTCTCCTGTTCTTGCTGACTTGATTTCATTCTTTCTCCCTGTTCCTCCTGGGACAGAGAGTGTGAAGGATGGGCTTCAGAGAGGCTATGAGCTCCTTGAAATTTCAGTGAAGGGAAGTGTTTGTAGTTTGTGTAAGCTTCTCTGAGTTGCCCAGATCCAGAACCCCCAAAAGACCAAGAGGGACTTCTCTCTGTTCTGCCTCCCATGTAATACAAGATCTCTTGATATGCACCTTTAAACCCCTTTTCTTTGAAATCTCCCCTTTGAGTCTTTTCTTTTCCTTAGTTCCTCTCTCCCTTATTTACACATAAAATGGAAGCAAAATTTTCTTTATTCACTTTTATTTATTGAACAGAGTTTTACCTTTTATTGTAAAAACAAGTGAATGGGATTTCTTCTATTTCTTGCCCATAAAACCTAACCTAGTTGGGGCACTTGGGTGGCTCAGTCCATTAAGCATCTGACGTCGGCTCAGGTCATGATCTCACAGCTCGTGAGCCCCACGTTGTCTGAGCCCCACATTGGGCTCTCCGCTCTCAGCATAGAGCCCACTTCAGATCCTCTGTCTCCCTCTCTTTCTGCCTCTCTCTCTCTCAAAAAAAAAAACATTTTTAAAGAAACCTAACATAGTTAATTTCTTTCAAGTTGTTTTTTGCCTCCTTTGGGACAGTTGCTCTTAATAGAAAAATGATGGTTCATCCCTTCTGTGGGTGCTTTGTATTTTGCAGACCTATTGAATAATAAGAATGAGAAATCATTGAGTTTACTCTGTTCCAGGGATTTAACATACATTATGTTACTTAAATAGTGCCCACCCCCACAGGACTGTTGTGAAGGTTGAACAAGCTCATGTATATGAAGTGTTTGGTGCGGTGCCTGATATATAGCAAGCTGTCAATAACAGGAGGCTATTATTCCTGTTATTGTTACTACTACTGTCACTACCACTATCTCTGCCACTACTACTATGAGTTACTAGAATAAGACACATCCAATAGCCCTGAAAAAGTAAAGTTCAGCATCTAATAACCAAAATTCTTGCTAGATATAGCAAGATGGCTGGGTATAGGATAGTACAAGGTTCTTGGGATATGGCAGAGGAACAATGTCTGGAAGCAACAGAAGGAATAAGGAATAGACTAACAACTGTCCCCAGTCTTATCCCTTGGGAGAAAGTGTGACTACTTTTGAAGGTGGTCTTTAGCAAGGCTGACTACTGTAGTGAATAAGAGCACATCCAGATTTAGGTTTTAGTCCTGGCTGTGTCGTTCCCTAGCTCTATGACCTGGAATAAATCACTTAACTCTTCTGAGTCTCAGTTTCCTCATAGATAAGATCAGGGAGCTAAAAGAACTTAGCTTAGATGCTCATGTGATGACACATGTGGGATAATAATATGCATGAAGTAACCTTGGAGTGCCTGCTACCTGGTGAGTGTTGTTGCTATAATCATTAGCTTTTCTGTCACCTGCAAAATAGGTAGAATTACTTCCATTTTATAGTCAAGAGAGTTGAGACTTAGAGGGCTTAAATAGCTTGCCCAAGGTACAATTAATAAGCACAAGGCTAGAATTTGAACTAAGATTGATCTGCCCCAAAGCCTGTGATCTTTCTGCCACTTCACGATGTTTCCCAGAAATGAGAAGCACACCTCAAAATAATAGCAATAACAAGCCCCATACATGTTACTTAGCCCTTGAGCTACCCTGGCTGCTCATTTCACTCGCTTTCAACGCACGAGAAAAGGAGCTATTTGTTACCTACAGTTTGGTGGAACTATGTTCTTTCTTCTCCAAAGCCCACTTCCCCTTTTCACTAAATTAGTGTTATTTCCATGAAACAAAGGTGTTTCTGATGTTTCAGCCTTTCCGTCTCCTGCTAAGCATCTGCTTACTGGCAGCTTTTTATTTTCAGGT
The DNA here is from genome assembly GCF_018350175.1 of Felis catus. NCBI lineage: Eukaryota > Metazoa > Chordata > Mammalia > Carnivora > Felidae > Felis > Felis catus. The sequence continues at coordinate 107,236,512 of NC_058386.1, forward strand.
AGATTATTGCCACCCCATACACAATGGCCTCAGGTCTAAGGATTTTCTGGAGTCTCAATATCTTTGTGACAATGATGCTAGTGCTGGGCTTGGTATGTATAGGAAATTCAAAACATTACATTTTCAGAAGACCTATATGCTTTCCTCATCTCCTATGTGATGCTGCACTCACACCTTTGGCTTCAGTTTTTTGGCATATGGCATTGCTGGTTCTGGCATCTGATAATCTCCGCAGCTTTGGTGTTGCTTTTTTTTTTTTTTTTTTTCGAAATAGCATGCCCTTTTAGGTATTGTTCACATATGCCCTGTTTAGTACTGCTGGCATATGGTGTTCCTAGAGCCTCACTATTCTTGCCCAGCAGAGGGGTGGGAAGGGGGCATATTTGTCTTGCTGAACTTGGGGACAGTGAGGACTTAGTTAGATAAATGTCTCAGAATTTATTGGAATTGTGAGTGGGAATTATTAACTGCACAGTCTGAATTTATTTGACAGAAAATTGTTGAATGTGTGTTATGAAGAAAGCGTTGTGCTGAATACAGCAGAAATACAAAGACATGATCTCTGTCCGTATGAGTTAATATAGGGATAAAACAACCGTTAAAGTCTTTGTGGAGTTTGAATTTCCACAAGGAAAATTAAAAAAAATCTGTGGGGATCCAGTGCTTCACAAAGGAAGTGATATTTGATCTGGCCCTGGCACAAAATAGGTGCTCAAGAAATATTTATTAAAGTGGAGTTAGATAAAATATGACAAAGGGCATCGTAAATGGAAAGAATTGTGTGAGCAATATTGTGGAGGCAAGAATAGTCACAATGTCAGGGTGGGTATTATCAAAAAAGCAAAAACAAAAACAAAAACAAAAGGCAACCAGTGTTGGCGAGGATGTGGAGAAATTGGAAGATTTGCTCACTGTTGATGGGAATGCAAAATGGTATAGTCACTATGGAGACAGTATGGAGGGTGCTCGAGAAATAAATAATAGAACTATTATATGGCCCAGCAATCCCACTTCTATATATTTATCTAAAATAATTGAAGTCAGGATCTCGAAGAGGTATCTGCACCATGTTCATTGCAGCACCATTCACAATAGCCAAGAAGTGGAAACAACCTAAATGTCCATTGATGGATGAATGGATAAGGAAAATATGGTTGATACGTAAATGGAATACTGTTCAGCATTTTAAAAGAAATGAATTCTGCAATATGTGATAACATGGGTGAACCTTGAGAACATGATGCTAACCAAAATAAGCCAGTCACAGAAAGACAAATACTGCATGATTCCATTTATACGAGGTAGCCAAATAATCAAATTCATAGGACCAAAGAGTGGAATGGTGGTGGCAGGGCCTGGGAAGTGGCCAGGGAGAGGGAAATGGAGAGTCACTAATCAATCAGCATAAAGTCTTAGTGAAGTAAGAAGAATAAGTTCTGGAGATCTGCTGTATAATGCCATGCCTATAGTTAACACTGTATCGTGCACTTAAAAAATTTTAAGAGGGTAGATATCACATCAAGTGTTCTTATCACAATAAGTTAAAATAGTCACAATAGGGGCGCCTGGGTGGCGCAGTCGGTTAAGCGTCCGACTTCAGCCAGGTCACGATCTCGCGGTCCGTGAGTTCGAGCCCCGCGTCAGGCTCTGGGCTGATGGCTCGGAGCCTGGAGCCTGTTTCCGATTCTGTGTCTCCCTCTCTCTCTGGCCCTCCCCCGTTCATGCTCTGTCTCTCTCTGTCCCAAAAATAAATAAACGTTGAAAAAAAAATTAAAAAAAAAATAAAATAAAAAAATAAAATAGTCACAATATATACCAGAAACAGGAAGTGGTTTAGGCCACAGTAAAAGGAGTATGTCAGGGAAGAGTTGGGAGTGAGGCTGGGAGGGAGGATTATGGCCTGGAATGCCAGGGTACAGAGTTTGCCCTTTCTTTAACAGGAATTAGGGACCCATTGAAGATTTTTGAGCACCAGAATAATGACATAGATTTCTTTCCTGTGACAGCTCTGATGGCATAATTGGTGGCCAGTGCTTTTTCACAAAACAACAGTTTGAGAGAGGTCAAGAGAATGAGCATGAAGCAAAGGCCACTATATTTGGTTATCACGATGCATTCAAGATCTCTCTACAGAGAATACTTGCGGTAGAATGGTGGGAGTAGAAGCCAGATTTCAAAGGCATAAAGGGATGAGTGTGGTAGTGGAAGAAAGCTGAGTGAGCCTTAGAAAATGAGGGATCACCTGCCTGAATAGAAGGCTTATGGAGTTGAGCATCTTTGTAGGCAGAGAGGAAGGGGGCCTATGGAGAGCAACAGACTGGTTAATTCGTACAAGGAGATCATGAAGTGGGAGGGCTGAGATAGGAATTCGTGGAAGGATTTTCCTTGGAAAGGAGCATTGTATTCTTTTTCAAACATGGGACTAAAGAGAAATGAGAGGAAATATTTTCAAGGAAGAAAATGAGTCACAAGAAAAGGAAAGAGCAACAAAAAATTTGTTCATGCCTACATATAGAGCCTTGCTCTCTTGGCAGAATGCTAAGAACACACCTCTCAATGCCTGCCCACAACCCAGGCTTCTTCCAAAAGATTTATGGCCTGATTGATTCTCTTCAGCTTTAGTCAGAGACAAGCTGACAGCTGCAGTTGGCTCAGCCCTTCTTGTAGTGAGTTGACACAATTTCTGGTGGGCTTCAAAGACAGTAAATGGCTCTCCCCTGAGCGCAGGCTGTTCTTAGCACCTAAGCAGCCTCATTACACAACCAATTAAATCTCTATCAGTTGAAAGGAATCGATGGCAGTTCAAGTTCTGCTTGGGTAGACTTTGCATTTCCACATTCACACATATTACAGTCTTACTGTCAAGGAGTTCCCAACCACTGCCAGGGGAAGATATAAACATGACCTCAGAAACAGTAGGTGTTTTCACCTTTTCTAAGGGGGGAGTCCCAGAAGTTATTACTCATGAGATAGTAGGCAAGATCCCTTGAATCTTTCTGAATAGGAAGGAGTCCAGGCAACTCTTTAAACAGTGGGAAGCTCAAGTTTTTTGCTTTGTTGCAGTCATCTGGATAAGACGTCAGTTTCTCAGTATCTGTCCTTCCTGGGGGTTGCTGAAATCCCTGGGTATTGAGCACAGTAAGCCAAAGTCTGGGTTTTCCCCATAGAAAGCTTACAACCCTCTTGCAAATACATCTTTCAGAAAGTAATTTAGCTGGTTCTACTGAAATGAACTGGGAAATGACCCAACAGAAGGACTGAAGTGGGGGGCAGAGGAATGTCTGCCAGTTATACCACTACATCAGGAGTGGCCACACTGGGCTTTTTGCTTTCTGCAGGAGAATGTTGGCTTTCTGAATGCAACACATTTTCCCATCTACTTAACTGTGTTATTTAAATAAATTGCTTTGCTCTTGAGGGACCTTGTACTCTTTGGCTCAGTGAGAAGCTCATAGATTGGAGTCACAAGGAGCTGTCAATGTGGAATCTAATAGAGTTTCAGTGTGGGAATATTAGGGGTCAGGCACAACCTCACATTAGTTATCGCATCTTGTCATTAGATGACATGGATATTACTATAAAGAGTAAATCTGTGGGGAGCACAAAGATGAAAGCTATAAATTGGCTAGAAGAAGTAGGAGATTTCAATGTGAAAGCAAGTGCTTCTATTTAAGATATGAACACCAAGCACACTGCTCAGACTCCTTGCTTTCGTCTTAATTTATCACTTTTTACTCTTTTAAATACTGTTAACTTTGAAGTATTCATTTGTTCTTTTAAAATGAGGTCAGACCTTTTTCCTTAGTGGCCCCAGCTGACAAGAGTTCATCATCAGCAGACTCAGACTAATTTTAATAGTGGCCTAAACAAACTTAATTAGGGACACTGTTCTGCCAAAAATCACCTACTGCATTCCAAAGCCAAATCTGAAGGGCTTGTGAATTTTCTATTGTTTCATATCATCTGTTTTGCTGCTTGCCTTCTTTCCTGCAGGGCAAAGCACTGAAGAGTTTATTACTATCCTGGCTTCCCCAGTGACCAGCTGTGTGACCTTGGCTAAATTACTTAACTCCTCTGAACTTCAGTTCCTCATATGTAAGATGGAGATAATAATGGGACTTACCTATGAGGACTGTTGAGTGTGTTCAGTGAAGTAATGCATTTGGAGTGGTTAGCCCAGTGCCTAATACACAGTAGGTGCCCATTAAATTATAGTTGTTTAATGTTGACGATAATACCCATTTAAAGCAAATATGTAATGAACTGGACGTGTGTGTACTTTGAGGGTTGATTCGTTTTATTTGACCTGATTAAAGGCGTTTTGAAAAGGAAAGCATAAATGTGAGGGTAGAGGGGTAAGAAATATATACCCACATGTCAATTTTCTTTGCACCCAAGGGTTTCAAAGATTTTAAACTAAGTTACAAGAAGGGTGCAATAATCTGCCCTTCCTAAAATCCTCAAAACTCAAGACTACAATGAACTTCTGTGTTTGTCACCCATAATTTATAACATCACTATTACTATTGGTAATGATACGTTTTTTAATGTATCAAGTGATGAGACCCATGGGGCCTATATTTGGTATTAGCTGAGGCATGCAGTATTTTATTTCTCTTTGCTCCATCAGTTTTTAAATGAATCACAAGAATTGGCACCTGGATATTCTGTAAACTTTAGTCTCTTGGACCTCTATTCTCAGAGGTTCCAGTTCAGGAGGGTTGGAATGGGACCCAGGAATCAGAAGCACCAGAAGTGGTTGAGATGCAAGGATCCAAAAGCCAGACTTTGAAAACCATGGGTCAGTGACATCCATCCTGTCCCTACCCCAGTGGTACTCCTGAGCATTCCACAGTGCAAATCCTTGCATAGTCTGAGACTCCCTAGTATCCTTTAGCTGTCATGGCTGTAGATCCCCAGTTCACCTCTAATCTTCTCTTGCAGAGAAGAGGTGAGTCTGTATGCCAGGTATATCTCCTCCTGATATAGGCTCCCGCCCGGCTTATTACCATAATTGTCTCCCAACTTCTGATTAGATGACACCAGCAATCATGTCTCATCTTCAACTTGTAATTGGATGCAATACGGTGATTATGCATCCTGATCGAAGGTCATTTCCATGGGATAATAAGTATCAACAATAACAGTCTCCTTGGGATGTTTTTGCTTTTGTCTTATAGCTGCATGTCCTATCTCAACTTCCCTTCCTCCGAAGGGAGAGTATCACTTCAGCATCTGCTGCTGATTTTGCCTTGATTTTCTCATCACACACACACACACACACACACACACATCACACAATCTCATTTGCTGCATCTGTTAATTAGCTGTCTCTCATGGCTAGTCTTCCTTCTTCAGCTCTTCTCATTCTCCAACAATCCCTCTAATCCTCATGGTCACTTAGAATGGAATTGATAAGAATGATCTGTGAATCACTTCTGTAGAAGACTGTTTTATTTTCCTCCATCAGTGTGTAGCATCACTTTTCCTTCTTTTTGTCCTTCTCATTGTCTCTTCTATTAACAGAAGACTAATTTTAATGGTCTATGGATCATGTTCTCTCTCCCTCCCTCCCTGCCTTCCTCATCCTTATCCCTCAGTACTTCCTCATCTGTAAATGGGGAATTAGCATGGTAAAATATAAGGAGCCTAGGCTTGAAAATCAGTCCAGTTCTGCCATTTACTAGCTGGGTGAACTTGGGCAAATTATCTCACTTTTCTGAGCCAAAGATTCCTTGTTTATATGATGGGAAACATTGGGCTTCACAGTATTTTTTACTTTGCAGTATTGTTTGAAGGAATAAATTATACATATAAAGTGCCAAGTTCAATATCAAGTGAGCAGTCAATAAATACTGATCATTATTTTAATACCTATTACATAGGGTTTTAAAAAATGAGATAATGTGTGTAAATAGCTTAGAACAGAGCCTGATTTTGCTCAACAATTAACTGCTCCCTTTCCAGTTGCTTAGAAAATAGAATACAGAATGGGGAAGAAGAAGAAATAGCATTGGATCCCAAAGGGTTTAAGGATTCCTCATAAATAAACCATTTTGCATCAATGTGGCCAAATAGTCAAATGTTTCCAGTGTACCTGACCTAATTAGTGCAACAAGACCACATTTCCCATTACTCCTTAGAAGGCTCTGTGTCTTCCTCACTGTGTGGCACAAGTCTCCTTCCAGCAACCCTTACATTATGCTCTGTATGGCTCTTTGTGTGGGCTGCTCCAGGGCTTTGTGATGGTTGATATAAAGGTTACCTTTGAAAAAATCATTGTCCATCTTCCACCTCTTTCTTTTCCCCTTTCCCTTCCTTTTGTTTTCCTTACTTTCCTTTCCTTTGCCTTCCTTCCCTTCCCTTTCCTTTTTTCCTTTCCTTTCCTTTCCTTTTCTCTTTTCATTTTCGTTTCTTTCTTTTCCTCTCTTTACCCAGCATAACCCTGATGGTGGCATTCAAGACTGGAGAGGATGCTAAATCAAGTGCTATATCCCAACCACCAAGAATTGGATTGAATTTGATTTTTTAGTTTGCTTTTCTCGAACAAAATCATGGCATATCAGAGTTCAGAGAATGTTTAGAGACTATAACTCCAAACCACTTATCTTAAAGGGAATCAACACTCAGGGATGTCAACTTATTTGTTCAAGACTAAGCAGGGGATTCATGACATATCTGAGGCTAGAGGTCAAGTCCCCGATACTAGTCAAGTGCCTATTCTACATCACACTGTTTTTTAAAATTTTATTTATTAAGCTATAAGTTACAGACAATTCTTCTCTTTCTATTTATCCCAATGTGCTCCATTTTTTAAATTGTTTCTGGCTCCCCCACTGTTATGGGTTGAATCATGTCCCTCAAAAGTGATTTGTTGAAATCCTAACCCTCAATACTTCAGAATGCAACCTTATTTGGAAATAAGGTCTTTTCAGAAGTAATCACGTTAAAATAAGGTCTTTAGAGTGCACCTTCATCCATTCTGATGGTGTCTGTATAAGAAGGGGAAATTAGGCATGGAGACAGGCACACACAGGAAAGATGGTGCAAAAATACACGAGGAGAAGACATCCATGTGACTAGAATGATATATCTACAAGCCAAGGAATGCTAAGAATTGTCAGCAAATGCCAGAAACAGAAAAGGCAAGGAAGGATTCTTTTCAAGGGCCATCAGAGGAAGCCTGGCCTGCTGACACATTAATTTTGAACTTTTGGCCTCCAGAATTGTAAAAAAAGTAACTTCTGTTCTTCTAAGCCACCCAATTTGTGGTATTAGTTATGGCAGCCCAAGGAAACTAACACATCCAATTTGGATACTTTTGTAATCCCCAAAGGGTAAATATTAAACCAGAGACAGAAATTTGTCAAAAGACTAGGTATCCAGCACATAGGACTTGTCTGCTTTAGATTACATTGTATTTGTACTTGGGAGCTAAACAAATGTTCATGGTGTCAGTGTTATGACTGTTTGCCCAAGCCTTACACTGAATCTGTAAAATCATTTTATTGTTATTTTGTTGTTTGTGCTTATTCTGAGATTTGGAGGATTTTTGAGGAATATGTTTTGGTTGGTGATTGCATAGGGTAGATGTGATGGCCAACACCATTTTTCTAGGCATAGTTCTAGTTTTGAGGATTGTTGTAGGTCCCCTGCTTGTATGGTATTCTCCAGATATACCTTTGTTTTCTCATGTTTCTTTCAAGCCAATACATCTGGGCCTTGCTAACATAAGGCCTTTTATATTATTGCCTTGGTAATGCAGCTGCCACTGCAATCTCATAGGATGGTGACAGGATGCAAGGATAATGTTTTATTGCCAAGTGTAAAAGCCAACAAATTCATACCAATAACTACCTTCTTCCACATCTTGGCGCCAGTTACTAAGAATTGTCAGTACAAATGTAGTACTAATTTATGCTGGGAAATACCTAAACCAGACATCGTGACAGATGCTTGGGAATTTTCATAAACAGGGATCTTTGCTTTTAATCCTCTTGATGGTGTTTTCCCAGGGCTGTGTTTGTAGTGCTGCTGAAACTTAGCTGGCTAACAGTGGGCTGTGAAGATTGTATTGAGGCCAAGGAGAAGAAACAGGGGTTATGTAGCCATGATTAAAATAATTGATGATAAAAATTGGACAACTTTACAGAGGGCATTATTAATGGGTACTGTGAGGCAGAATGAAACAGTAAGGGCTTTGTCATCACCCAAAATCTTGGATTTGAACTCTGTGTGATTTTAGAAATATGACCTGAATATACTGAGCCATATATATTAATATTAGCAAATATTAATATAAATATATTAAAATATAATTATATAGACCATATATGATATAGATATGAAAAATTCTAAACACTTCAAAGGTAAAAAAAAAGAATAATATAGATGGGTACCTGGGTGGGTAAGTTGGTTAAGTGTCCGACTCTCGATTTCGGCTTGGGTAATGATTTCACAGTTCATGAGTTCGAGCCCCACATTGGGCTCTGTGCTGACAGTGTGGAACCTGCTTGGGATTCTCTCTCTCTCCCTTTCTGTCTGCCCCTATCCTGATCATGCTTTCTCTCTCTCAAAATAAAACAAATAAACATTAAGAAAGAATAATATGGCAAACATAAATACACTCACCACCAAGTTTTAAAATAATTATATATTGCAAATACAGTTGTAGCCTCATATATGTTCTTCCCCAAGCATATATGCCTCCCTATTCCCTGACCCTGACCCTGCCACTTTCCCTAGTCCCACCACACACACTGAAAGCAATTCATACTGAAAACGCAAAAAGACTCTGGCATATAGAAAGTAAAATTGCTTCTGAAATGGCAAGGGTCGGTAGAGATTCTCTTAGTTCAGGATTAATTAATATATCTAGGAAAAGATTAGCAAAAGGGCTTGTGTAAGGAAGTCACATATGGAATTTCTACTTTTTAAATATAAATTAGACTATGCCAGGAAGATATTAGATTTCTAGTAGGCTGCGTGGTTTTCTGAACAAGACTAGATTAGTTAGTCCCTGTAATGAATTCTCAGTACACATTAACCCTGTGTAGGTATGATGGTTAAGTTTCTGTGTCCACTTGGCTGTGCCACAGTGCCCAGATATTTTGTCAAACATTATTCTGGATGCCTCTATGAACATGTTTTTCTTGGATGAGACTAACATTTAAATTGGTGGTGGACTTTGAATAAAGCTGATGACCCTCCATAATGTTGGTGGGCTTCATACAGTTAGTTGAAGGCCTTAAGAGAACAAAGATTAATCTCTCTGAGCAAGAAGAAATGATGCCTCCAGACTGCCTTTGGGCTAGAGGTGCAACATCCATTGTTCCCTGGGTCTCCAGCCTGCCAACTTGCCTTGCAGATTCTGCACTTATCAAGCCTCCGTCATCAACAGAAGCCAATTCCTTATAATCTCTCTCTCTCTCTCTCTCTCTCTCTCTCTCTCTCTCTCTGTACAAACACACACATACACTTTTGGTTCTGTTTCTCTTGAGAATCCTGACTAGTGCAGTAGGTTTGGCAGCCCCTCTTTCACTTTCCAAAGGGTAAAATGGTGGGTGCTTTCTAATCATCCTGTTGGTTCTTGTGTTTTCAATATATATGCACAGCTGTACATACCTTACACCTTATGTCATTCCTCAGTGCAAAAATTCTTCATGGGGAGCGCCTGGGTGGCTCAGTCAGTTAAACATCCAACTCCTGATATCAGATCAAATCATGATCTCACAGTTCATGATCTCACAGTTCTCAAGATCCAGCCCTGTGTTGGTCTCTGTGCTGAAAGCACGGAGCCTGCTTGGGATTCATTCTCTCTCCCTCTCTTTGCTCCTCCCCTGCTTGTGCACATGTATAATCGTTCTCTCTCAAAATAAATAAATTAACTTTTAAAAATTCTCCATGGCTTCTTCTGTTTACCAGGTTAAAAAATGCATTGGTCCAGTGTTCCAAGCTGTCCACAGTTTTCCTGGTCACTATGTCCTTATACGCCTGTATCTAATTTGTATCAAACACCTCTGCATGTAATTTTTCTTAAATTTGGATGATATTCTCTCTACTCCCTGCAGACAAATCCTACCATGTCTCACATTTCTTGTAAATGTTAAAAATTTGTGGGAATAAGACAAATATGGTCCTTTTTTCATGGAGCTTATACTCTGGGAAGAAAGAAAAAGAACAAATAAATAAATAAATAGGCAAATATAATAATTTCAGATAATTAAGACTCTGAAGAAACTGAAATAGGGTAATATGTACATAGTGGTTTCAGATTGGTGGCCAGAGAGGTCCTCACTGTGGAGTGACATTGGGGCAGCTAGGGCTCTTGCCTTCATAGATCTCATAACTAATTGGGGACACAGGGAACTAAACAGAAGATATAATTTGGGGCATGAACGTTATGTGGGAGTACAAAGAAGCAGTACCTATCATGGGCTGAGGTGGGCAGAGAAAGTGTTCTGGAAAAAGTCACATTCAGGTTGAGATCTATAATGTAAGTCAGAGTTAGGCAAAGAAAAAAAAGGCAGGGAGGAAGAGATGGGAACATTCCAGGAACAAGCAGTAGTTTGTATGAATATCTAGAGGCAAGGAAAGGCATGACTTTTGGGGAGACAAAACCAGTTCAGTTGGCTGAAACTTAGATGTGAACATGGAACAGTGAATGATAAAGTTGGAGAATTAAACTGGGCCAGATCATAAAGGGCTTTGTGGATTCTGCTACTAACGTTGAGGTACTCAGATGAATTTTATTATCATTATTATCTTCTTTCTACACATAAGCAAACTGATATCAGAGTAGTTTGCTCTTGGTTTCAGAGCTGCTAAGTAGCAGAGCTGGGACTGAAATATAGGTCTTTTTGACTCTACTACACCAGGATAGCTTATAAGAATTCAATTTAATGATTAAATTCTTCATAGGAAACACTGAGTAATATGGTTTGGCTACAGAATATGGTATATATAGGAAAATAGTGGGTCAAAAACTAGGTAAGTACACTGAAGTAAGATTATAAGGAGAGGTACTTAAATGCCTGGCTGATGAATGTATGCTTAATTATTTTGACTTTATAGGTGAGGAAAATGAGGTTCAAAAAACTAAGAAATTTGTCCATGGTTTCAAGGTTAGTAAGTGGTGGAACTTGAATTTTACTGAGGTTTAACTGGTGCCATAGACTGGGGTTTGTACCATTTCTTCAAAACTGCTTCCCTACTGTACTTTCAATTGGCTCCTCTACATTGGCTGTATCTACTCAGCCACCCCCCGAAAAAACCCAAAAAACAAGACTCCATATATTTTGAGCACTTATTGCATGCTACAAACTGTATAAACTGTTTCTCATTCAGCAGATTATGTAGTACTTCCAACAGTGTTGCAAAGGACAGCATCATATTTACTTTCATTTTATAAATGAAGAAACAGTCTCAGAGAGGCAGAGTAACTTGCCTGACATTGTAGTGTGATTATATCACATAGCTGTGTATGTAATGGTGATAATTGAAGCCCTAGGAGTAGATATGTTTACTAAGGAGGATAGTGGGGGGGGAGAGAGAGAGGAAGAGAAGAAGGAGGAGGGGTAGGAGGGGGAAAAGGAGGAGGGAAGAGAGGGGGGAGGAGGAAGAGAAGGAGAAGGAGAAGAGAGGAGAGGCAAGCAAAAGCAAAGTGAAGGTCTCTTAATCATTTTGGGCTGCCATAACAAAATACCATAGACTGGGGAGCTTAAACAAGAATTTATTTCTTGAAGTTCTGGAGGGTAGAAGTCCAAGATCAAGGTGCTGGAAGATTTGATTCTCTGGTGAAGGCTCTCTTCCTAGCTTGGAGAAGGCTGCCTCAATGTGTCCTCGTGTGTGTGTGTGTGTGTGTGTGTGTGAGAGAGAGAGAGAGAGAGAAAGAGAGAGAGACAGAGACAGAGAGAGAGAACGCAAGAGAGCTTATAACGGCATTAATCCCATCATGAGGGCTTTACCCTCATAACTTTATCTAACTTTTATTACCTCCCAAAGGCCCCATCTCCAAATACCATCGCACTGGGGGTTGGGCTTCAACATATCAGTTTTCAGGGAACACACCTCAGTCCATAGCATGAAGGAAGAGAAGAGAAAGAGAGAATGAAAGTGTGAACAGAACATGAGAGAATTACCACATGAAGAGAGAGAAGGAGGCAAAGGAGCCAGTGGAAACAGAGATAATGGTCACAGGAGTGCTGTGTTCTGGAGGTTGAGGCAGGGAAGGGGTTTCTAAGAGGGCAGGGCCAAGAATTTTGAATGCTTCTGCGTCACTGTGGTGGACAAAGCCACATGGAAGTGCCTAACTGTCACTAGGATTTGGTCACTAGGGATGCTTCAGAGAAGTTGCAGCCGGCAGGCTGATGGGGGTGGAGGACAGACTGCAGCGAATGAAAGAAGAAGAGAATAGGGCACAGGTGGATGCAGAGGTTGGGTAGAAACAGGGCAGAGAGAAGAAAGGGATATATCTAGTTGAAGTAAACCAATTTCAATGGGGGATACTAAATGATTTTGAACAACTGTCAGGAAGGGGATAGAAGAGGAGAGGCTGAGGTTCATGTAAATCAGTGAGGGTGGTAAATCACTAATGGAGGGAGTTCCTGGAGTTGCTGGAAGGGGAAGAAGGGAGAGTAGAGTTGGAGAGCTCAGCTTTGGACAGGAACGCATGTGTGGTGCAATGGACATAAAATGCAAGTTTTACAGTATTGCAGACTTGGTTCTTGCTTCTTGGTTTGACTACTTCATAACTTATGACCTTGTTGAAGTCATTTAGTCTCTCTTGGCCTCAATTTCCATAACTGTCAAATGGAGGCAATGATAGGACCTATTTCTTGGGGTGGTTGTCAGAATCCAATAAGGTAATAGCTGGGAAAGCATGTATCATAAAGTCTGGCACCTAGGAGTGCTCAATAAAGGGATGCTGAAGGAAACAGCAGGGATATTGGGAGAAGCGAAATTGAGTTAGCACATATGAACTGGGCTTATATTCAAATGATAGCCTGAGGAACATTGTTCCTTGCCTAGATGGAGTCCACCAGTGCCCCACTGGGGTAAATGTTAGTGCTGCTCACTTATATTGCTGTTGCTCTTTCTTCTGGGCATAAAGTAGGACTATACTTTTCTCCTGTTCTGAAGTTAGATGTGATCATATGACCTACTTTTGTCAATGGAATATGAGTGGAAGTGACAGCATCACTTCTATGTGGATCACTTAATTGTTGGTTCTCAATCCTCTGGTACTCTCTTCCTCTGCCTTGTCAAATGGGGAAGCACTCTGATAATGGAAATGCAACGCTGAGCCAGCTAATGGAGGACAGCTGCTTGAGACAGTCACCTAGACCTGCAGTGGGAAAGAAAAAAGACTCATACACTTTTAACCCACAGAGATTTTGAAATTGTCTACTATTGCAATATAACCTGGCCTATCTTGATTTATATGACAGGAAAAGCAAAAGCAAAGCATCCCTTAATTTAATACCTTGTAGTGTCTTTGAAGACACTGTATTAAAAGTGAGGATAAAGTTCGTGTGACTGATTTTTAACAACTTGCCAGAATTTATAATCCCCCAAATTAATGTTATTGCCTTCAAAGTAGTCACTATGGGATTATATAATGATTTAAACGATGTTAAAAACAGTTATGAAATTACTTTTACAACCTAGACTCAAAATTGATTAATTTGGTCATTTAGTATGTGCCAGGCACTGAGAATACAGAGATGAAAAGATATGTTCTTTCCCCTTCAGGAGTTCATAGTGTTGTAGCAGGAAATACATAAAGTGTTCTAAAATATGTAAATGTTGTGACGCATAGCAGAGTCATAGATGAGGAAATGGTCAGTTCTACCAGAGAGATTCATGGAGGGTTTCATAGATGAGAGATGATCAGGTGTTCACTAGACAGATGGATTAGGGGTGCAAGTGATGGCTATTCCAGTCAGAGGAATAACAGGAGCAAAGGCGTGGAAGTTTGAAGTATCATGGCACACTTGTGCAAGTGAAGGTGTTTCTGTATGTCCAGAGCCTAGTGTGAGAAGGGGATGTCAGAAGACATGAGGCTTGCAAAAAGGTATGGGCAGATCATGGAGGGCCATCCATTGTGCTAACAAGAATTGTATCATAGGAAGGGTGGTTCTGGGGCTACTTGTTCAAAATCCTTTTCTGCAAAAGAAAAAAAGATAGTGCCACCAATACTTGTCTAGCAGAATATTAATGGTGGGTTCCAAATACCTCAAGGTATGTCACTATTCTGAAAAACATTACCTTGCTATTTGTCTCCTTGGGTTTCTGATTAAGTACAAGTCTCTTTACTTCCTTAATGGGCTCTGTTCTGCTTTCATGTTTTTGTCCTATTTTTGAATTACGTTTAATCTCTTTTTAAGTTTATTTACTTATTTTGAGAGACAAAGAGAGAGCATGAGTTGAGGAGGGGCAGAGAGAGAGAAAGAGAGAGACAGGGAGGGAGAGAGAATCTCAAGCAGGCTCCCATGTTGTCAGCATGGAACCCCACCTGAGGCTTGATCCCATGAACTGTGAGGTCATGACCTGGGCTAAAATCAAGAGTTGGATGCTTAACTGACTCAACTACCTAGGTGCCCCATGTTTAATCTTAAAACTCATTTCAGGGGTGCCTGGGTGGCTCAGTTGGTTGAACGTCCGACTTAGGCTCAGGTCATGATCTCGCAGTCTGTGAGTTCAAGCCCTGCATCAGGCTCTGGGCTGACAGCTCGGAGCCTGGAGCTTGCTTCAGATTCTGTGTCTCCCTCTCTCTCTGCCCCTCCATGCTCATGCTCTGTCTCTGTCTCAAAAATACATAAAAACATTAAAAAAATTAAAAAACTCATTTCAAATTATTTGGGAAGTAGGTATGAATCCTGAATCAGAGTATCAGAGAAACATTGAACTCTAGAGCTAGAAGAGGCTTTTGCATGTGACTCAGGGCAAGGTGTACTGAATATCAGTAGAACCACTCTTATACGTAGGACTTTGTCCTCAGGTCCTCCCCAAAATTCTTATACTTAACTTTCTCATGTTTTATGTGTGTGACAGGATGAGGCTTGGAAAGCCACCTCAAATACCATGCTGTCATCTCAGATCTCAGATTCTAGGAAACTAATTCTCAAATAACGCATGTGGGGGTCGCCTGGGTGGCTCAGACAGTTAAGCATCAGACTCTTGATTTTGGCTCAGGGCATGATCTTGCAGTTTGTGGGATCAGGTCCCACATCGGGCTCTGCACTGATGTCATGCAGCCTGCTTGGAATTCTCTCTCTCCCTCTCGCTCTCAAAATAAATAAATAAATAATAAATAAAAATAAAATACCACATGGATGAATGCCAGGAGCAACCATACCCAAATGTCCAAATTAAATTTCAGTGCAGTTCCTCTAGTGTTACTAGTGTTTCTCTTTAAACCTTATACAAGATGTGTGTTTCCCCCTTCTGTATTTTACAGAGTTTATTCAGAGTTCTTATATTATACTTAAGGACTAGAAAAATGTTCTAGATATTTCAGGCAGAATAGTAATTTACAGGAATCAATTTACATACACATTGGGTCAAGTGTCCAAATCTTAGTGAAAAATGACAAAGGATTTGCCATTTACTCATATCACAAAAGCATTGCAGTATTCAGTGGCTGCTTTGGAAACCTAACTGAAGAGTTGAATAAAAATTTTGCAATGCCTGTTCCTGGTACATTCTGTTCATAAATCATTGTCTAAAAACTCAAGGGTCACATGATGGAAAAGGGGGTAACCCCCTATTAAAAGCCTCATTGTGAAGATGAAATGTTAATGTCAATTTTCGTCTTCAGAAGATGAACACAGGGGAAGGGGAAAAAAGAGAGGGGAAAAAAACTGTTAGAGACCCTTAACTATAGAGAACAATCTGAGGGTTGATGGAGGGGAGGTGGGCAGGGGAATGGGCTAAATGGGTGATGAGTATTAAGGAAGGCACTTGTGTTGAGCACTGGGTGTTATATATAAGTGATGAATCACTAAATTCTACTTCTGAAACCAATATCACACTAGAGAAGTTAAATCAAAATTGGAAAAAAATTCTTGTCTTCAGAATTATAATTGGAGATTATATATATGTGTATATATGTGTATATATATATATATATATATAAACTTTTGATAAAAATATGCTGTTTTCAGTGATGGGTCAGTGCAATTTTCTGTATAATTTTGAAAATTTGAAATCAAGCTAATTGGCATACAATAGGAGACTTAAATAACTCATGGTACAAAGATAGGATGAAATATTTTATAGCTGTGGTTGGCAGAATTCTAAGATGGCTTCCAAGTTTCCAGCCCATGGTTTACTCACCTTGTATAACCTCCTTCCTTAATGTGTGGGCAAGACATATGGATATGATGGAGTAATCGCTCCCTTGACTAGGTTATGTGTTGAAGGTGACAAGATAGTCACTCTGGTGATTATATTGTAGTAGGCTGGGTAGAGGCTCCCTTGTATATTTTTTTTTAAATATAAAATTTATTGTCAAATTGGTTTCCATACAACACCCAGTGCTCCTCCCAACAGGTGCCCTCCTCAATGTCCATCACCCACCCTCCTCTCCCTCCCACTCCCCACCAACCCTCAGTTTATTCCCAGTTTTTAAGAGTCTCTTATGGTTTGGCTTTATCCCTCTCTAACTTTTTTTTTTCCTTCCCCTACCCCATGGTCTTCTGTTAAGTTTCTCAGGATCCACATAAGAGTGAAAACACATGGTATCTGTCTTTCTCTGTATGACTTATTTCACTTAGCGTAACACTCTCCAGTTCCATCCATGTTGCTACAAAAGGCCATATTTCATTCTTTCTCATTGCCACGTAGTATTCCATTGTGTAAATAAACCACAATTTCTTTATCCATTCCTCAGTTGATCGACATTTAGGCTCTTTCCATAATTTGGCTATTGTTGAGAATGCTGCTATAAACATTGGGGTACAAGTGCCCCTATGCATCAGCCCTCCTATATCCCTTGGGTAAATTCCTAGCAGTGCTATTGCTGGGTCATAGGGTAGGTATATTTTTAATTTTTTGAGGAACCTCCACACTGTTTTCCAGAGAGGCTGCACCAGTTTGCATTCCCACCAACAGTGCAAGAGGGTTCCCGTTTCTCCACATCCTCGCCAGCATCTATAGTCTCCTGATTTGTTCATTTTAGCCACTCTGACTGGCGTGAGGTGGTATCTCAGTGTGGTTTTGATTTGTATTTCCCTGATGAGGAGTGACGTTGAGACTCCAGAACTCGACCCACAAAAGTATGGCCAACTAATCATTGACAAAGCAGGAAAGAATATCCAATGGAAAAAAGACAGTCTCTTTAACAAATGGTGCTGGGAGAACTGGACAGCAACATGCAGAAAAATGAAACTAGACCACTTTCTTACACCATTAACTCAAAATGGATAAAGGACTTGAATGTGAGACAGGAAACCATCAAAACCCTAGAGGAGAAAGCAGGAAAAAAACCTCTCTGACCTCAGCCGCAGCAATTTCTTACTTGACTCATCTCCAGAGGCAAGGAAATTAAAAGCAAAAGTGAACTATTGGGACCTCATGAAGATAAAAACCTTCTGCACTGCAAAGGAAACAATCAGCAAAACTAAAAGGCAACCAATGGAATGGGAAAAGATATTTGCAAATGACATATCAGACAAGGGGCTAGTATCCAAAATCCATAAAGAACTCACCAAACTCCACACCTGAAAAACAAATAATCCAGTGAAGAAATGGGCAGAAAACGTGAATAGACACTTCTCTAAAGAAGACATCCAGATGGCCAACAGGCCCACGAAAAGATGCTCAACGTCCCTTGTATGTTTTAAAGAAGTAAGCTGGCTTGTGAGAGGGACATGTGCTAGCACCTGGGTGTGGCCTCTAAGAGCCAAGAGCAACTCTTGACAGACAGCTAACAAGAACGACCACAAGGAACTGAATTTTGCCACAAATCTGAATCAACTGACAAGTGGACCCTGAGCATTAGAAGAGCACAATCCTGGCTGACACCTTGATTTCATCTTGGTGAGACCCTGAGTAGATGACCTAGCTAACTCATGCCTGGATTCCTGGCCCATAGACAGTATGAGAAAATAAATTTGTGTTTTAAACCAATAATTTTGTGGTGATTTGTTGTTCAGAAATAGAAAACTAATACAATAGACATTTGAAAAAGTGTTCATGAAAATTTATTCAATGATTTTTGAAAAGACAACATTAAAAATAAAGATATAAAATTTATACACAATATGCTCTTAGGAGTGGCAAGGAAAATATATAGACAAGAGACAAAAGAAATATTCTAGCATATCAGAAGTGGTTGCTTCTGGGATTTTGGGTGATTTCTTCTTTTGCTCTTTTTACATGTTTCTATATACATTTAATAGAATGAGAGTATATTCATCTGCTAACCAGAAATAATTAAGTATAACCCTAATAAGAGTAAGAAAAATATAGGTATTAAGAATATAAAAATTATTGAAGAAAAATGGGCTTTTCTTCTTTAAAAAAAGTTTTATTTATAAGTAATCTCTACAGTCAATGTGGGGCTCGAACTCACAACCCCAAGATGAGGAGTCGCATGCTCTACTGACTGCGCCAGCCATATGCCTCAAAAAATGTGCATTTCTTAAAGATGTTTGTCATAGTAATTTTACTTGTAGATGTTTGTCACAGTAATTTTACTTGTATGAATATAAACTCATGGCTCAAAAACATATTTCCTATATCCATCCACTAAAATGACCTAGAAGTAATGATACTTCAGTATCAACAAGCTTAGCCAGCACTCAGATCTTGGTTTATAAATACTATTCACTACTAAAAGAAAACAAAGGCTCTTTACAGAAATAGCTGATTCCAGGTCTGGGGCAGGGCAAATACAAAGTGAGTTTGGGACATCCTGTTGTGCCAGAAAGCAACAAAGTACTCAAAGAGTAAAGGGCTCATATTAAAAGACCATGGGAGACAGCTTGAAGGTGAGCCCTCTGGTCAAATTTGGAACAATCTGAGTATCAAAATAAGAATGATTATAATTATTTATAACACATTGATTTTTGAAAAAAAAATCCATGAATCCATTGCAATATCTCTATCATCTGTATATCTCTCATCTATCTAGCTATCTATCATCACCTATTAACATCTGTATCTATATAAAAGAATAGCAGAGAAAAGAAAAAGCTCTTCTTCATAGTAGAATGTCAAAGAATGATAAAATTAGAGATACCATTATTTTATAACACTTGATATAATAATTTCTGAATGGGTCAGGCAGCGATCACCAGTGTATTTTAAAACCATCAGATAAAAGGTTGTTAGGAAAAAAGCATATTCACATAGTGCTGAAGAATCACTCCACAGTTTACTTAGTAATTGCAGAACGAAAACTGTACCTTAGTGATAGATATCTGGAGGTTACCATCTGAACACAGAAGTAATTAATCACGGGATGATCTGACATTGTATGCCTCTGTTATGGACTGAATGTTTGTGTCCCCCTCCACTTCCAAATTCATATGTTAAAATCCTGACCTCCAATGTGATGGTATGAGGAAGTGGGGCCTTTATATATATCATAGGATAAAGCAAATAAGTATGTTAATGTTATTAGGAACTGAGATTTTCACTGTAAAGGAGTCAGAAAGATATGTTGGGAACTCTCCAGAGATTCTTGAGATTCACAGTTTTCAGGTGAGCTCTTAAGAATTGCCTGCTTTGGTGCTGCATTGTGAGAACTCTGGCAGCAGCTTCCCTGAACTTTGTCCCTCTAGCCTTTCTAACAGATGTATAAATCTTTCATTGTGTTAAAACTCTTCATACTTGGTATATATAGAGTTACTTCTGTTTTCTTAACCAAATCCTATTTAATATAGGGGAGCTATTTTAGTTGTGATCCATCCATACCCTAACTTAGGTCCCTTTACAGCTTTTTGTGGGTTAAGTCTCCTTTAAGAGTCCTTAACTTAAGTGGACCCTAAGCCTTCATTTCTCTACACTTTGCCTCTTGAGACTGTGGAACTGATGCTCAGAGTGTACAGCACAGTATCAGCAAGTGCTCTTAGGGCTCAAGGGGCTTTGGTGTTCAGATATTCAGCTTACTTCTCTGAGATCAAACTTTCTCCTGAAAATATGACCTTGCATTCCTCACACTATTCTATAGTCATGCAAATATTTTTAAGGGAGTGTTTTTGTATATTATCCAGGATTTTTTCTTGTTTTTGGCAGGATGGCTCTTTTGAATAACCTAGCCTGTAATCAATGGAATGAAAGTTCCCAGAAGATTTTGAGTCTAATCAAAGGAGGCCCCTACAGGGATATGCTAATGGAAAGAATTTTGGATACTTTGGTAAACCAATGGAGGGGATATATTCAAGGCAAATGGCCTTTTCAGAGTCTCTCTACTTAAACCATTTATGCAGCTCTCTAATCCATGTTGCTTGCCTTCTTTATTAGGGCTTTACAAATAAGGTAAGGTTTCAATTCTTTGCACTTACAAACTATAACAATACAGATGTAAAGCCACATTTGTTTTTGGAACCGTGTCTGCTTTTGGGTCATAGTGCCCTTTGGAAATCTAATGAAATCACATGCACACAAAACTGAACATGCAATTTTAGGGAGTTCATAGAACCCCTGAAGCTCATCAATGGAGCCCAGGTTAAAATGTTGTCATATAGAAAGTAGCTAGGTCACTCAACTCTGGAAACCAGCAATCCTACTGAAAGGGAACGAAAAGAAATAGGTAATGTGTTAGGCCACTTGGAGCATTGTGTAGCTCAGCAATGCTCATGTTTCTGTACTTTTGGATTGAGCAAAGTTGCCTTCTCCCCGCTGCATCAACACTTGAGAAACACTAAGTAAATTGATGTGGCACTGCCTAAAAGAACTGTTTTCTGTTGAATTTACTTTCTTGGATATTGAAGATGAGAAGAACAGAGTGTGAAATTGAGCTTATTCACATGAGCGGTTCCTGAAATTCCAAGGAGGTTGGAAGTTAATTCTTCAGCTGGAGAACTCTCTCTGTGCATCCTTCCTACTCCTTTTAACAATGGAATGAGTTGAAATTCAGAAATTTTATTTCTGAATAAAATGAATAAAGACTCTCCTTTTTCTCTCTTCTGCATCTTAGATTCTTATAAATTATAATCTTTTAAAAGTAAGGCCTCCAAATCCAACCTGGTGTTCCTTCTTCTAATATTGTATCAGAAAGAATTCAGGGAAGACAATGAGATTTATTGCTGAGGATTCACACTAGTCTCTCAAAAGATAATGCAGGTGAGGACTGAAAAAGTGGGATGTGATGATCCTTCTGGGCTGAAGGAATACTGTTTTTAAAATCATTTTTTCATCTATTTAAATTTCACTATTTAGCCTTTTCACACAAAATATGCTTATTGTAGAAAAATTACAAAATACTGATAAGTATTTCTAATACTTATAAGTAAACAGAAATAGGAGGGTACATGTAGTTAGTAGCAACTACCATGTATTGAGTACTTACTATATCCTTATACAATATCTTTTTTTTTTACCGATGCCTCTATTTTATTTTATTTTTTAAAATTTTTTATTATATGAAATTTATTGTCAAATTAGTTTCCATACAACACCCAGTGCTCATCCCAAAAGATGCCCTCTTCAATGCCCATCACCTACCCTCCCCTCTCTCCCACCCCCCATCAACCCTCAGTTTGTTCTCAGTTTTTAAGAGTCTCTTATGCTTTGGCTCTCTCTCCCACTCTAACCTCTTTTTTTTCTTTTTTTTCCTTCCCTTCCCCCATGGGTTTCTGTTAAGTTTCTCAGGATCCCCATAAGAGTGAAAACATATGGTATCTGTCTTCCTCTGTATGGCTTATTTCACTTAGCATAACACTCTCCAGTTCCATCCACATTGCTACAAAGGGCCATATTTCATTTTTTCTCATTGCCACCATACAATATCTTATTTAATCCTCAAAACAATCTGATGAATTAAGTACTGTTATTATTCCCATTTTATATTGTAGAACCTAGGGTCCAAAGTCACACAGTTAGAGGTGATGGAGTTGAGATGTGAACACAGTCAGAGTCTAGAGCCCAATCGCTTAACTACTGTGCTTTTATATTTCTACCCCAAGTGCTGTTCCTTAGAGAAGAAACCCAATACAGAGAAATTGCAGTCAAATACCTTGCTTTTAGCTCTAGCTCAGCCATTAATTATCCATTAGAACTTGGGCACTTTGTTTAATCTCTTCCTGCCACAATTTCAATGGCTCTCATTTGTCTTTAGGATAGAAATAAAATGTCCTTAGTCCTGCGTTCAAGGCCCCTATTCAATTCTGGTTTGTTCACTGTTTTTGAATCAGATTCACTTCAACTTCCTGTCTTTACTAACTCTTTGGAGTGAATTTGCTTATAACTTGATACATCCCTAACTAAGCTATACCCTTTAGCCATATCTGAGCTTTTATTAGGGTTATTAATTATTCATAAAAATTATTAAGTGCCTACTAGTTTCTAGGCACTGGGATAGGTACTAGGAATATGATGGTAAATAAAGACAACCAATATCCCAGGCCTTCAAGACTTTATAGTCTGGAGCAAGAAATAGATTACTTTAATACATTGAAAAATACATTAAATACATTAAAAAAAAACAATTAGAACTGCAAATTATAATTAAGTGCCATGAAAGAAAATGAAAGAAGAACCTATTTAGATGAAGTGGTCAGTAAAGGTCTTTCTGAGGAGATGATATTTAAGCAGAGAAAGATGAAGAATGAGAAGGAGCCAGCATTGTTACACTGAGAGAGAAGAGCATTCTAGACAGAGGATACAGCAAACACAATGCTCTGAGGTAGGAACCAGCTTGTTTCTGTATTATGGAGCAGAGTAAAAGCCAGTATGGCTAAATCAGAGTGATCAAGGGTAAGAGTGGAACAAAATGAGGCTGGAGAGTTAGGCAGGGATGATTTATGCAAGGTATTGTAGGAGAATGCAAGTACTTTTAATTTTTATTAAAGAAATCAAAAACTGTTAAAAGCTTTTAAATAGGGGAATGATATAATCTCCTTTGCTTTTTGTAATAATTTCATCAGCTGATCATGTAGAAGATGGTTTTAGAAGAGCTAGAGTGGAGGTAAAAAGACATGTTACCAAAACTGACTCAAGAAGGAACAGAAAACCTGAATTTTTTAATAAGCATTAAACGCATTGAATCTGTCATTAAAAATCTTCCTGTGAAGAAAAAGTCCAAGTACAGATGGCCTTATCGGTGAGTTTTACCAAATGTTCAAAAATGAAACAATACCAAACTTGCACAAACATATCCAGAGAATAGGAAAAGAGGACACTTTCCAATTCATTTTATGATGCTAGCTTAATCTTGATAACAAAAACCAAGAAGAACTATGAGATAATTACAAATGTTCCATGACTTATGATGGTTTAGCTTATTATTTTTCTACTTTACAATGGTGTAAAAGTGATACAAATTCAGTAGAAATCATACTTTGAATTTTGAATTATGACTTTTTCCCTGACTAGTGATATGTGGTGTGACACTCTCTTGTAATGCCGGGCAGCAGCACTGAGCTACAGCTGCCAGTCAGCCACAGTGATCACAAGGGTAAATAACTCCTACACTTAACAACCATTCTATACCCACACATACATTCTGTTTTTCACTTCCAGTACAGTATTCAATAAATTACAGGAGGTACTCAGCACTTTATTATAAAATAGGCTTTGTGTTGCATGATTTGCCCACTGTAGGCTCATGTAAGTGTTATGAGCATATTTAAGGTAAGCTAGGATAAGCTATGATATTCTGTAGATTAGGTGCGTTAAATGCATTTTTGACTTACAATATTTTCAACTCACGTTGGGTTTATTGGGATATAATCCCACTGTAAGTCAAGGAAGATCTGTATAGGCCAATCTCATTCATGAACATTGGTGCAAAAATCATGAGAAAAATATTAGAAAATTGAAACCAGCACTGTTTTAAAATATAATGAAATGTAATGAACAAGTTGGGTTCATTTTAGGAATGCAAGTTAGCTTAACGCAAGAAAATAAATTGATGTAATTCTGCCACCTTGACAAATCCAAGGAAAAAAAATCAGATGTAATTTCAATATATAAAAGATAACAATTCTTCCCCAAGTCAGTCTATAATTTTAGTAAAATTAAAACTTTTTATAAAAATTAGCAACTAAGGTGTTATTTTCATGGGGATAAATAAATAACCCAGAAGAGAGTAGAGTCCAGAGATATACACAGAGACACATACATAAATTGATGCTTCATGTAAAACTGAAATGGCATGACAAGTATGCATTTTTCAATTAATAATGTTAAAAAAGTTGGGAAGAAAACTGATCCCTACAACACACTGTATGTAAAAATCAACTCTAAGAAGAAAAAAAAAACCTAAATGGGAAAGGCAAAATGTTTATAAGTTAACAAAGGAAGATATTTCATAACCTCAGGGTAAAAGAGGTTTAGAAAACAAGAAAAAAGTAGTAAGCACAAAGGAAAATATTAATAAAAATTTAACTACATTAAAATTAAAAACTTGTAATCAAGAGACAGTGTAAGAGAGTAGTTAAAAGACTGGCTACAAAGGTTAAGAAGATTTTGGTACATTTATAAATCAACTACAAAAACTCATATCCAGAATATATAAAGAACTTTCAAAATTCAGAAATAAAAAGACAACCTAATAGAAAAATAAACAGGAGACTCAAACAGGTAGTTGATAAAAGAAGAAATTCAAATAGCCAATAAACATGAAAAAGTGCTCAACTTGATTAATAATCAGGAGAAGGTAAATTAAAACCATAATGAAAAACCACTAAATACCCATTTGACTGGCAAAAAACTTTAAAGTCTGTCAGGAGCAAGATTTCAGGCTCTGGCTAGGTGAAAAGATAGGCAAATCCATTCCCCAAAAGGCAATTCTAAAGCTGGACAAAATGATAAAAACAATCATTTTTGCATTCTGGAAATTAACCAAAGGCATGCAACATTCTGAGAGGCATTTATACTTGAAAAACTGCTGAGCTTTGGGTAAGAAAAGGAGGTGTCTGTGGCGTTCTGGCCTAGGGATGCACCTATCCCACCTCAGCTCCATTGGTGTGGAGGTTCTTCTCTATCAAGGATGAGGGGCAGGGCTCACTCTATTTTGAAAAGAGAGCAATGCCCATGCTTAGCATTACTGTCAGTAGAATTGACTTCTAGGAGGTTGGCCAATGGAAGAAGGCCAATAACTTGACTCTACTAGCTTGAGGTTTTTGTTGTAGTTGTAGCTAACAGCCTATTCCTAGCTGAGGCTGCTCACATTTGCAGCAAAGACCTTAATGGACCCCACACTAGTCACACAGTATTAGCCAACTCAGGCTTTACACGTGCTTATAGGAGATTCAAAAGGGCCTGGCAGAAAATAAAACTACAGGCAGAGCTGAAAACAGTCTGAACTTTGAGTGCAATCTCCTACCAAGGCACAGATCCACAGATGATACTGGCTTGGGTGTTCGAGTAGTACCTCTGACCACTAAGCTGTACATATAAAGAAGCAACCTCTAGGAAGCAAGCCTTAAAAATAAAAAAAGCAAGAATATTTAAAACAACTGAGCAGAGACATCAGTGACCATACCCTTGCCCAATGCAAGAGTGACAGATTTAACAGATTTAGTCCAGGCAAGTTACTAAACAAAGAGAAAAACAAATGAACAAAACAACAAAAACATTCAGGAGAAAAATATCAGACTATAGAGTGGCTACAAAATTTATCTAAAATATCCAGTTTTCAAGGAAAAAAAACTATGAAACTTACAAATAAACAAGAAAGTGTGACCCACAACCCTGAAAAATATACATCATTGGAAACTATATCTGAGTGTCTCCAGAGGTTGAAGTTAGCAAAGAATATAAAGCATGTATTATAAATATGTACTGAACTAAAGGAAACCATGTTAAAAGAATTAAATGTGAGTATGACAACAATAAAGCAACAAATAGAGATTCTCAATGAGGAGATAGAAATGAAAGAAACAAATGGTAATTCTGAAGTTGAAATGTATAATAACTAAAATGAAAAATGTATTGTAGGGTCTTAAGAACAGATTTTAGATGACAGAAGAATCAGTGGAGTTGAAGATGGATAAATTATCCAATACAAACAATAGAAGGGAAAGGATTGGAAAAAAAATGAGCAGGGACCTGTGGTACAACATTAAGCCTATGAACACACATGTAATGGGAGTAGAGAGATACAGGAGCAGAAAAAGAGTAGAAAGGGGAAGGGGCAAAAAATATTTGAAGAAATAATGGCCCAAACCTTCCCAGAGTTGAAAAAAATATTAATACACATACCCAAGAACCTAAATAAAATCCCAAGTAGGAAAAATACAAAGAGATCCACACCAAGACACATTATAGTCAAATTGTTTTTTTCCCCCTTTTAAGAAGTGGCAATATACATATGGAAAAGTGCATATCTCCATTATTCACCAGAGAAATGCAAATTAAAAGTCACATGCAATAGTTAAGTTGAAAATGGCAGGCAACATGAATTACTAGAGACAACATGGAGCAACCACAACTCCCAGCTATCTAGTCAAACTGTTAAAAGCTAAGGACAAAGAGAAAACTGTGAAGGCAGCAATTATGTATAGGGAAGCATCAATACAATTTTTGCCTTTCTCCAAAATACTCAAAGAAAAAGGAAAACCTGTTTTTTAAGTTTATTTATTTCAAAAGAGAGTCAGAGACAGAGACAGAGGAGAGAGAGCAAGCATGGGTGGGAGAGGGGCAGAGACAGGGAGAGAGAGAATCCAACGCAGGATCTATACTGTCAGCCCAGAGCCTGACATGGGGCTCGATCCCACGAACACTGAGATCATGACCTGAGCCAAAACCAAGAGTTGGAAGGTCGACTGACTGAGTGCCCCTAAAAGAAAATCTATTTAATGAGAAGAACTTTATTTATTATAAAAATATCATTCAAAAACAAAGGCAAAATGAAGACATTTCCAGATAAACATTAAGATAACTTTTTGTTTTTGTTTTAATTTTTTAATGTTTATTTATTTTTGAGAGACAGAGAGAGAGCTAGCACGAGTGGGGGAGGGGCAGAGAGAGAGGGAGACACAGAATCCAAAGCAGGCTCCAGGCTCTGAGCTATCACCACAGAGCCTGTTGCAGGGCTTGAACCCACAAACTGTGAAATCATGACCTGAGCCAAAGTCGGACACTTAACCACCTGAGCCACCCAGGGTATCTTAACATTACTTTTTGTTAGCACACCACCCTTACAAGAAGTCCTAAAAGTAAAAAAAAAAAAAGAAGTCCTTAAAGATTTAAGGACTTAAGAAGATCCTTCAGGCTGAAAGGAAGTGACAGGTGGTACACTCAAATCTAAATGGAGAAATGACATCTGCCACAAATGGTAAGTATGTGGGGTAACAAAAAACTATATTTTTCTCATTTATTCCCTTATCTAAGACACATAAGATCACATAAAGCAGTAATTATAATATTATATTACTGGATTTAAAATATGCAGAGATGTAATAACATACAGCAATAATAGCACTAAGGTGAAAGGAGTCAACTGATTTATATTGGAGCAAAGTTTCTCTACCTTATCTGAATTTAGTAATTATTTGAAACAGATCATGATAAATTAGTAGATCATGATAAATATTGTAATCCCTAGAGCACCCACTAACAAAACAACAAAAAATAGAATACAAAATTTGGCAGGGTAATTAAAATGGTACATTAAAAATGCTTATTTGACCCAAAAGAAGTCAGTGAAAAGGAAGTCAGTCAATGAAGAACAGCAAAGACAGGAGTCATAAGAAATGGACCCACAAATGTATGGCCAACTAATCTTCAACTAATTGGAAAGAATATCCAATGGAAAAAAGACAGTCTCTTCAGCAAATGGTGCTGGGAAAACTGGACAGCCACATGCAGAAGAATGAACCTGGACCACTTTCTTACACCATACACAAAAATAAATTCAAAATGGATGAGAGACCTAAATGTAAGATAGGAAACCATCAAAATCCTAGAGGAGAAAGCAGGCAAAAACCTCTTTGACATTGGCCGCAGCAGCTTTTTACTGAACACGTCTCTGGAGGCAAGGGAGACAAAGGCAAAAATGAACTATTGGGACCTCATCAAGATAAAAAACTTTTGCACAGTGAAGGAAACAATCAACAAAACTAAAAGGCAACCTTTGGAATAGGAGAGGATATTTGCAAATGACATATCAGGTAAAGGGTTAGTCTCCAAAATCTATAAAGAACATGTCAAACACAATACCCCCCCCCAAAAAAAACCCCACAAATAATCCAGTGAAGAAATGGGCAAAAGACATGAACAGACACTTTTCCAAAGAAGACATCCAGATGGCTAATAGACACATGAAAATATGCTCAACATTACTCATCATCAGAGAAAGACAAATCAAAACTAAAATGAGATACCACCCTGCACCTGTCAGAATGGCTAAAATTAACAACTCAGGCAACAATAGATTTTGGCGAGGATGAGGAGAAAGGGGAACCCTTTTGCACTGTTGGTGAGTCTGAAAACTGGTGCAGCCACTGTGGAAAATAGCATGGAGGTTCCTCAAAAAATTAAAAATAGAACTACCATATCACTCAGCAATTGCACTACTAGGTATTTATCCAAAGTATACAAAAATGCTGATTCTAAGGGGCACATGTACCCCAATGTTTATAGCAGCACTATCAACCATAGGCAAAGTATGGAAAGAGCACAAATGTCCATTGACTGATGGAGAAAGAACAAGATATATATGTGTATACATACACACACACACATGCACACACGCACACATGCACACACACACTGGAATATTGCTCAGCAATCAAAAAGAATGAAATCTTGCCATTTGCAACAATGTGGATGGAACTGGAGTATATTATGCTAAACAAAATAAGTCAGAGAAATGCAAATCTCATATGATATCACTCATGTGTGGAATTTAAGAAACAAAATGGGTGTTTGGGTGGCTCAGTTGGTTGAGCATCCGACTTTGGCTCAGGTCATGATCTCACAGTACGTGGGTTCGAGCCCCATGTCAGGCTCTGTGCTGACAGCTCTGAGCCTGAAGCCTGCTTCAGATTCTGTGTCTCCCTCTCTTTCTGTCCCTCCCCTGATCATGCTCTGTCTCTCAACAATAAATAAATGTTTAAAAAAATAAAAAAAGAAACAAAATAGATGAACATAGACGAAGGGAAGGAAAAATAAAATAAAAAACAGAGAGGGAGGCAAACTATAAGAGACTCTTAAATACAGAGAACAAACTGAGGGTTGCTGGAGGGGAGGTGGATAGGGGTATGGGCTAAATGGATGATGGGTATTAAGGAGGGCACTTGTTTGGATGAGCACTGGGTGTTATATGTAAGTGATGAATCACCAGGTTTTACTCCTGAAACCAATACTACATTGTATGTTAACTAACTTGAATTTAAATAAATAAAAATTTAAAAACAGAAAACAAACTGAGAATGGCAAATGCAATTACACTATAACAAGAATTAAATTAAATGGAAATAGTCTAAATACCCTAAACAAAACATAGAGATAGACTGGATTTTAAAAAAATATCCAAATATATGCTGTTTACAAGAGGCACAGTTCCTATTCAGACACAAACTGGTTGAAAATAAAAGATTAATATCAAACAAAATAGACTTTAGGAAATGTTAGAGAGCATGGACAAACAGTTCAGAATTATAAGACAGTGAATACGTAAGGAAGGTATAGCAATTATAAATATATATGGACCTAAAAACAGAGACTCAGGAGAAATAGACAGTTTGGCAATTGCAGTTGGAGATTTCAAAACGCTCAATAATTATAGAACATCTAGACAGAAAATTAGTATGATAGAAGACTTGGGCACTATCAACCAACTCCACTCAACAATTCCACTCAACAATTCCAGAATATATATTCTTATCAAGCACACATGGAATATTCTTCAAAATAGAATACACAAGCCCATGAAACAAGTCAATAAATTGGAAAGGGTTGAAATCATACAAAATATGTTACCTGATTACAACACAATTAAATTAGAAATCAACAAAAGAAGGAAATCTTGGAAATCCACAAATATTTGTAAATTAATATCACACTTCCAAATAACTTATGGGCAAAAGAAGAAATCACAAAGAAAAGTGGAATGTATTTTGAATTGAATGGAAAATACAACATACCAAAATTTATGTGAAGTTACTAAAAGCAAGGATTCATGGGAAAATTATAGCTTTAAAAGCCTATATCAGAAAATATGTCAGAAAAAAGGAGTCAAATCAATAATCTAAACTTCTACCCTAAATATCAAAACAAAACAAAACAAAAATGGGTCAAACTAAACTCAAGGTAAGCCGAAGAAAATAACAATGATGTGATGGAAACCAGTGAAATAGAAAACAAAAAGACAAGAAAAAAATTAGTAAAGGCAAAAGTTGATCTTTGAAAAGATCAACAAAATTAACAAATCATTAGCTACATTGGCTTTCAAAAAAGAAGGAAAGACAAACTACCAAGTCAGGAATGAAAGAAAAAAACCTCTACTGACCCTACAGAAATTAAAAGAACTATAAGGAGATGTATTAGTTTCCTAGTGCTACTGTAACAAATTACCAAAAACTGGGTGGCTTAAAACAACACAAATTTATTGTCTCACAGTTCTGGAGGTTAGAAATCTAACATCAAGGTGTTGGCAGAACCACACTTTGTCTAAAAGCTCTAGGAGAGAATTTTTCATGCCTCTTCCAGCTTCTGGTGGTTGTTAGCAATCATTTTTTTTAATGTTTATTTATTTTGAAAGAGAGAGATAGAGAGAGTGCAAACAGGGGAAGGGCGGAGAGAGAAAGAAAGAGAGAATCCGAAGCAGGGCCCAGTTGCTAACATGGAGCCTGACACAGAGCTCAATCTCACAAACTGTGAGATCATGACCTGGGCCAAAATCAAGAGCTGGATGTTTAACTAACTGAGCCACCCAGATGCCTCTGGTTGTTGGCAGTCTTTGTCATTCCATGGGTTGTGGCATAACTACAATCTCTGTCTTCACAAGGCTTTTTCCACTATGTGTGTTTCTACTCTGTCTCTTTACATGGCCTGATAAGGACACTGGTCTTTGTATTTGGGATCCAAATGGTCATAATCTAATATGACCTCATTTTAAACTAATTATATCTGTAAAGATCTTATTTCCCAATCATATTCTGAGGTTCTGGATGGACATGAATTTTGGGAGGACACATTAAATCCCATACATGTGGTATTATAAACAATTTTGTGTCAACAAATTGGACAACTTATAGTAAATGGACAGATTTCTAGAAAGACACAAAGTAATGAAGCTGATTCAGGAAGAAATAGAAATTATGAATTGACAAATAACAAAGAAAATTAAATAATATTTAAATTTTTTCAAAGAGGAAAAGTCCATGTCTAGATGGCTTTACTATCAAATATTTAAAGACAAAATAATAACAATAATTGACACTTTCAGAAATAAAGGAAAAATGGTCATTTCCCAACTTCTATGAGGCCAGTATTTTCTGACATCAAAGTCAAAGCTATCCCAGTGAAAGTACAAGCCAATATCATTCATGAACAGAGATGCAAATACACTTAACAAAATATTAGGATGATAGAATTCTAATGTGGTACAAGATTCCTGGCCCTATTTGTACACACATCTTTTCTCAGGTATTTAATCAAAAACTGATCTAAGTATTGCTGTGAAGGGATTTTGCAGATGTAACTAAGGTCCTAAATCAGTTGACCGATAGGGAAATGATTCACGTGGGTCTGACTTACTAACATATGCCCCTTAAAAGCAGTGAGATTTCTCTGGCTGGTCTCAGAAGGGCAAGTCAGAGATTTGAGACATGACAAGGATTTGATATGCTATTGCTACTTGAAAATGGAGAGAGCAAGGATATCAGCAACATCTAGTTGCTCAGAGCAGCTCCCAGATGTTAGTCAAAAAGAAAACAAGTGTCTCCATCCTACAATGACAAGGAACTCAATTCTACCAACAAGAATGAGTTTGGAAGCATGTTTTTCCCCAGACCTTCTAGGTGAGACTCCATTTGACTGATACCTTGATTTTAGCCTGTGAGACCCTGAGCAGAGAACCCAGTCATGGCATGCCAGGGTTCTGACTTACAAGATTGTGAGCTAATAAATAAATGGGTGTTGTTTTAAGCTGCTGAGTTTGTGGTAATTTGTTATGCAGCAATAGAAAACTAATATAATTAGCAAACCAAATTCAGTAACATATAAAAAGGATTATACACCATGACACAAATGAGATTTAGTCTAGTAATGCTAGAGTGGTTTAATATCTGAGACTCAATTAATGTAATATACTTTATTAATAGAATAAAGAAAAAAGACACATGATCATCTCAAGAGAAACAAACAAACAAAAAAAGAATTTGACAAAAGCTAACATCCATTTATGATGCAACAAACCAGAAATCAAAGAGAACTTCTTCACCCTAAAAAAGAGTATCTACAAAAAAAAATCCATCCAGGTAACATCATACTTAACAGTGAAAACTGAATCTTTCCCCATAATTTTGGGAACATGGCAAAGATGTCTGGTTGCACTACTTCTTTTAGCATTGTACTGGAATATCTAACTAGTGAAATAAGGCAAAAATAAATATAAATAAATAAATGAATGAATAAATAAAATGAATCAAGATTGGAATGGAAGAATTAAAACCACTCTTATTCACAGATTGCATGATGTGGAAAATCCCAAGGAACCCAAAAAACATATATTAGAATTAATAAATGAGTTTAGCAAGGTTGTATGATACAAGATCAATGTTCAAAAGTCAATTGTATTGCTACATACTAACAATAAACCATCAGATATTGAAATTGAGAAAATAATCCCATTCACAATAGTATCAAAAAACATTTAGGAATACATTTAGCAAAAGAAGTGAAAGATCTATACAATAAAAACTAAAAATATTGTCAGTAGAAATTAAAGAAAACCTAAATAAATGGACAGATGGTTCATGTTCATAGGTTAGAATATGCAGTGTTGTCAAGATGGCCATTTTCACTAAATTGATCTATAAATCACTGCAATCCCTATCAAAATCTTAGCAGGCCCTTTTTGTAGAAACTGATAAATATATCATAAATTTATTTGGATATGCAAAGACCTAGAAAAGCCAAAAGAATTTTGAAAAAGAAAGACAAAATTTGAGAAATACATTACTAAATTTCAAAGTTAACTATAAAGTTACAGTTAGCAAGACAGTATGGTGATAGCACAATAATAGATTAATAGCTCAAAAGAACAGAATTGAGGGTCCAAAAAGAAACCTTTACACTATGGTCAGCTGATTTTCTACAAAGATGTAGAAGTAAGTGGACAAGTAAGTGGAAAAGACAAGTAAGTGGAAAAAATTGTCTTTTTAACAAGTGATGTTGGGATAATTGAATATCCACTTGCAAAAAGAATGAACTTGGACCCCATAATGGTCCATATGCAAAAACCCACTCAAAATGGATAATCAAACTAAATATAAGAGCTAAAATTGCAGAAATTTTAGAAAAAAACATAGGAGAAAATATGGTCTTGAGAACTCATGAATTTGATTTCTTAGGTACAATATCAAAAGCAAATGCATAAAAAAGTTGATAAATGGGGGCGTCTGGGTGGTTCAGTTGGTTAAATGTCTGACTTTTGATTTTAGTTCAGGTCATGATCTCACAGTTTGTGAGTTTGAGCCCCGCATTGGGCTCTGTGCAGACAGTGCAGAGTCTGCTTGAGATTCTTTCTCTCTGTCTCTGTCTCTCTCTTTCTCTCAAGAATAAATAAATAAATATTCCGTTAAAAAGTTGACAAATGTACTTCAACGAATTAAGAACATTTGTACTTTAAAAAACATCAGTAAGCAATTGTATTTTTGGCCATTTGTTTCACAGAAATAAAAATTTATGTCACACAAAAACCTATACATAAATGTTAACAACTTTATCTATTTATCTATTAATTTACTTACTTATTGGTGGCCTACATTTTAAAAAATGTTTATTTATTTATTTTGACGGGGGGGAGGGTCATAGGGAGAGGGAGAGAGAGAATCCCATGCAAGCTCCATGCTGTCAGTGCAGAGCCCGACATGGGGCTCGGTCTCACAGACCATGAGATCATGACCTGAGCCAAAATCAACAGCTGAACACTTAACCGACTGAATCACCCAGGGTCCTAGGTGGCCTATATTTTTTATTCAAGTATAATTAATGTACAGTGCTATATTAGTTTCACATGTACAATATAATGATTCAACAATTCTATACATTACTCAGTGCTCATCACAATAAATGTACTCTTAATCCACTTCACCTATTTTACCCATTCCCCCCCGACCTCCTCTCTATCAATCACTAGTTTGTTCTCTACATTTAAGAATCTGTTTTTTAGTTTCTCTTTTTTCCCTTTGTTTTGTTTCTTAAATTCCACATACGAGTGAAATCATATGGTATTTGTCTTTCTTTGACTTATTTCACTTGCATTATACCCTCTAGGTCTATCCATGTTGTTGCAAATGACAAGATTTTATCCTTTTAATGGTTGAGTAATATTCCAATGTGTGTATTACATCTTCTTTATCCGTTCATGTATGGATGGACACTTGGGTTGCTTCTACATCTTGGCTATTATAAAAAATGGTGTGACAAACATAGGAGGGTGTATATATTTTTGAATTAGTGTTTTCATTTTCTTTGGGTAA
Source organism: Felis catus (assembly GCF_018350175.1). Taxonomy (NCBI): domain Eukaryota; kingdom Metazoa; phylum Chordata; class Mammalia; order Carnivora; family Felidae; genus Felis; species Felis catus. Next base: position 107,271,338 of record NC_058386.1, read on the forward strand.
ATATCCACTAGTGGAATTACTGGATCATAGGTTAATTTTATTTTTATTTTTTGGGGGAACCTTCATAGTGTTTTTTCCAGTGGCTGCAGCAGTTTGCATTCCCACCAATAGTACACGAAGGTTATTTTTTCTCCATAGCCTCATCAACCCTTGTTATTTTTTGTTTTTGATTTTAGCTATTCAGACGGGTGTTAAGTGATATCTCATTGTAATTTGGATTTGTGTTTCTCTGATGATGAGTGATGTTGAGCATATTTTCATGTGTCTATTAGCCATCTGGATGCCTTCTTTGGAAAAGCGTCTATTCATGTCTTCTGCCCATTTTTAATTGGATTTTTTTTTGGTGTTTACTTGTGTAAGTTCTTATAGCAGCTTTATTTTTACTAGCCACAAACTGTAATAACCCAAATGTTCTTCAACAGATGAATGATTAACCAGATTGTGGTACATCCACACCATGGATTACTACTTAGCAATGAAAAGGAATGGACAATTAATACATACATCTAGTTGGATGAAACTGGAAGGACTTATGCTGAGTAAAAAACCCAGTCCAGGAGGATTCCAGACCAAGGTGGCAACATAGGAAGCTCCTGATTTTCCCTCCTTCCATGGATGCATTGCACGTATAGCTATATATGGAGCAATTCCCTCTGAGAGAAATCCAAAAGCTAGCTAAGTGACTACTAAACATTGGGCAACTGAGAAAATACCAACATTGAAACATAAGAGAGGCTGAGATACACTCTTGTTATAAACCGCACTCCCAGAGCAGGGCCATAAAATTGGGAGGGAATTCCAATCTCACCACTCCTCCCTGAGGAACAGAAGGTTTGGACCACACATATAGTGCCATAACTTTTAAGACTTCCACTTGAGGGATGGGCTCCCAAAACACCCAGTTCTGAAAGTCAGTGGGACTTCTGTTCATGAGTCCCCAGAACATGGCAAATAAAGAAGCGGTTCTTATTGGCATGCCAGCACTCACTGTTGTAATCCTCCAAGGTTCTGTGCAGAGGGAGCAGGCAAAAATGCCCATCTCTCCATCTTTCCCTAAAAAGGATTTGACTAGCATACCAAGTTGCTGCCTGAGCTTCTAATTAGCATGCAGCTAGATGATGACTGCAATCCTCCTTGGAGTCCAAAAAAGCTGGTGGGCACTTCCCCCACTCCCTCCTTCTGGCTGTCTACAACAGTAAAACCAAGTTGCTAGTATCTCCCTGGAAGGAGATTGTCTGCACATCTACTGCCATAATTTTTATGGCTTCCAACTGAGGGATGGGCCCCCAAATCATCTAGCTCTAAAAGCCAATAAAATAAAAACACAGTTTGTAAACAGGTGCAGGAGCACCCCCTCCTCTGTGGAGGGAACACACAAAATTCATCCATCTTCTAGTTTCTCCCTGGAAGGGGTTTGACTAAACTGCTGCGTGAGGGTCCAGGGTCAAATCAGCTTGTCAATCTTCCAAGGCTGCATGATAAAGAAATAGAAAATTTGAACAGCCCAATTACTGGTAAGAAAATTTAATAGGTAATCAAAAAACTCTTAACAAACAAAAGTCCAGGACCAGATGGCTTCACAGGTAAATTGTACAAAAAATTTAAAGAAAGGTTAATATCTATTCTTCTAAAGCTTTTGCAAAACAAATCAAGTAAGGAAAACTTCCAAATTCATTCTATGAGGCCAGTATTACTCTGATACCAAAGTCAGACAAGGACACTACAAGACACGAAAACTAGAGGCCAATATTCCTGATAAATGGAGATGCAAAAATTCTCAACAAAACATTAACAAACTGAATGAAACAATACACTAAAAGGATTATACGCCATGATCAAGTGGGATTTAGTCATCAGAAGCAAGGATGGTTCAACGTATGCGAATCAATCAATGTTGATAGAACACATTAGGAAAATAAAGGTTAAAAATCCTATAATCATCTCAATAGGTGCAGAAAAAACATTTGACAAATTTCAACATCCATTGATGTTAAAAAATCTCAACAAATTGAATATAGAATGTACATCAACATAAAGGCCATATAAGATAAGCCCTCAGCTAACAGCATATTCAGTGGTGAAAAACTGAGAGCTTTTCCTCTAAGATCAGAAACAAGGCAAGGATACTTGCTCTCACTACTTTTATTCAATATGGTACTGGAATCCTAGCCAGAGAAATTAGGCATGAAGAACAAATAAAAGACATCCAAATTTGAAAGAAAGTAGTAAAATTGTCCCTTTTTACAGATAACATGGCATTTTATAGAAAACCTTAAAGACTCCACCAAATAACCATTAGAACTAATAAGCAAGTTTAGTAAAGTTGTAGGATGCACAATCAATATACAAAATTCAATTGTGTTTCTACACACTAACAATGAACTAAGAGAAAGAGAAATTAGGAAAACAATCCCATTTATAATTGCATCAGAAAGAATAAAATGTTTAGGAATAAATTAAATTAAGGGGGTGAAAGACTTATATACTGCAGACTATAAGACAGGAAATAAATTGAAGACACAAATAAATGAAAATATATGCCATGCTCATGGGTTGGAAGAATTAATATTGTTAAAATGTCCACACTACCAAAGTGATCTACAGATTAAATGCAATACCAATCAAAATTCTAATAGCATTTTTCACAGAAATAGAAAAAACAATCCTAAAATTCATATGGAACCATAAAGAGACTGAATAGCCAAAGCAATTTTGCTAAAGGACAACAGTGGTGAAGGCATCATACTTCCTGATTTCAAACTATATTACAAAGCTGGAGTAATCAAAACAGTGTGGTGTTGGCACACAGACTGACACATATATCAATAGAACAGAATAGAGAGCCCAGAAATAAATCCATGCATATATAGTCAATTAATTTTTTACAAAATAGCCAAGAATATACAATGGGGAAAGAATAGTCTCCAAAAAATGGTGCTGGGAAAAGTGGATATCCACATGCAAAAGAATGAAACTAGACTCCTATCTTACACCATACACAAAAATCAACTCAAAATGAATTAAAGTCTTGAACATAAGACCTGAAACCATAAAACTCCTAGAGGAAAATATAGAGGTTAAACAACTTGAGATTGGCCTTGGCAATTATTTTTTGGGTTTGACACCAAAAGCAAAGGCAACAAAAGCAAAAACAAAGAAGTGGGGCTCCTTCAAACTAAAAAGCTTCTGCACAGCAAAGGAAGCCATAAACATAATGAAAAGACAACTTATGAAATGGGAGAAATATTTGCAAACTACATATTCAGTAAGGAGTTAATATATAAAACATACCCGAATTCGTTAATCTCAATAGCAAAAAGCCAAATGATACAACTTAAAAATGAACAAAGGACCTGAATAGACATTTTTCCTGAGAAGACGTCAAAATGGCCAATGGGTAAATTAAAGGTGCTCAACATCACTCATCAGGGAAACACAAATCAAAACCACAATGAGATATCACATCACACCTATTAGGATGTCTATTATCAAAAAGACAAGAGATAAATGCTAATGAGGATGTGGAGAAAAGGGAATACTTGTACACCGTTGGCAAAACATAAACTTTTACAGCCACTATAGAAAACATTATGGAGGTTCCTCAAAAAATTTAAAAATAGAACTACTATATTATGTAGCAATACCACTTCTGGGTATATATCCAAAGGAAACAAAATCACTATATCAAAGAGATATCTGTACTCCCATCTGTACCCCCAATGCTACATTTTCATTGTAATATTATTTACAGTAGCCCAGGTGTGAAAACAACCTGAGTGTCCATCAGTGGATGAATGGATAAAGAAAACATGGGATATATACACAAAGGAATATCATCCAGCCTTAAAAATGAAGGAAATCCTGCCATTTGTAATGACATGGATGAATCTAGAGGGCATTATGCTAAATGAAATAAGCTGTAAAGAGGAAATACAAATACTGCATGGTATCACTTTTTGTGGAGTCTTAAAAAATTCAAACTCATAGAAATAGAGAGTAGAATGGTGATTGTCAGGAATTGAGGGGGTGGAGGAAATAGGGAGAGGCTGGTAATAGGGTATACATTTTCAGTTATAAGATGAATAAGGTCTGAGAATCTAATGTATAACATGGTGACTATAGTTGATAATATTGTATTGAATAATTGAAATTTTCTGAGAGTAGACCTTGTGTTCTCACCAAAAAAAAAAAATTTCATATGTTATGTGATAGATGTGTTAGTTAACTTGATGGTGGGAATCCTCTCACAATGTATACTTATAGCAAACTATCACATTGTATCCTTTAAAAGTTACAACTTCATTTGTTAATTATACTTCCATAAAGCTGAAAAAAAGAAAAAATCCGATCCTGACAGCTACATATTGTATGATTTAATTCATGTAACATTCTTAAAAGGAAAAATACTTAAAAATGGAGAACAGATTGGTATTTGACAGGAGTTAAGGGTAAGAGAGAGGGATGGGGAGGGAGTTGGGTATGGTTATAAAAGGGCAACATGAGGGACCCATTGGGGATGGCACTGTTCTGTATCTTGACCATATCAATGTCAATATCCTGGTCATGATATTGTATACTTTTGCAAGATATTACCCTGTGAAGAAAGTGGGATCTCTGTATTATTTCTTACAACTTCATGTGAACCTATACTTATCTCAAAATAAGTTTATGGGTCAATCGAGCTTCTGACTCTTTATTTTGGCTTAGGTCATGATCCCAGGGTTGTGGGATTGAGCCCTGTGTTGGGCTCCACACTGAGCATGGAGCTTGCTTGAGATTCTCTCTCTCTCCTCCTCTGCCCTTCTCCCCCACTTGTGCTCTCTCTCTCTCTAAAACATAAAAAAAAGTTTCAAAAAAACACTTTAATTAAAAACGATACAATTAAATAAGTAAAAGTATAAGCCATAGACTGGGGGATTTTGCAAATAACATATTTGATAAAGGTTTTATATTCAAAAAATTTAAAGAACTCTTACAATTCAAGAATAGAAGGCAAATAACTCAAATTTAAAAAAATTTAAAAATTGACAAAGTTCTTAATAAACATTTCTCCAAAGAGGTTGTATGAATGGTTAATAAGCACATGAAAATAAGCTCAACATTATTAATCATTCAGAGAATGCAAATTAAAACCTCAGTGACATACCACTACAACACCCATTAGAATGGCTATAATAAAATAGGCAATACTAAGAAACTAGAACTGGTGAGGATATAAAATAGGACAGCCATTGACAATTCCTTAAAAATTTAAATGCAAATTTACCATGTGACTTAGCAGTCCCATGCATAAGTATTCATCCAAGAGAAATGCAAACATTTGTCCACACAGACACATGATAGCCTGTAAAAACTATTCACAATAGTGAAATAATCCTAATGACCATTAGCCAGGGAATGAAGAAAAAATGGTATACTGTTGGTTCACAAACTGGCCTCTGTACATGGAAGGTAGGGAGAGACTGAAGGAGGGAGACCACTCCAGACTGGTAGGTTGCAGGTTTAATAAGCAAGGGAACTGACTTAAAAGGCTTGTCTTGGGTGGCCACAAGACAAGTAGATCTCTGTACCTGCTTCCAGAATCTTAGAAGTTTATATAGAGGCCTTTACTAGGTTCAGTCATGTATACTGTCCAGATGGTTTCAATGACACCTGACTCTCTCAAGGCTATGTCCTTGGAATGGTTCCCACCATGGGAATGGTAGGCAGAGTGTACATTTCAAGGGCAGGGGAGGGGTGAGAAACCTCCGATTATCAGGGTCCAGTCAAAGGTCAACTGGTGGTCACATCCTCCTGATTATTTTCTCCAGTATATATCCATACAATGGAATATCATTAAGCAATTAAAGGAAACAAGTTGCTGACACATGCTATACCATATATAAACCTCAAAAATATTATGCTAAGTGAGAGAAAAAGGTCATAGAAACGACTATGTATTATATGATCCCATTTATATAACATGTTCAGAAAAGGCAAGAATATAGAAACAAAGCAGAAGAGTACTGTCTAAGGCCAAGGATGAGAGTGAGGATTTGCTATAAAGGGCAATCAGGTAACTTTTTGAAGTGATGGAAATGTTGTAGAACTGGATTATTCTGATAGTCACACAACTCTATACATTTACTGAAACCATGCAATTGTACACTTATAATGGGTCAATGTTGTGCTATGTAAAGTATACTTCAGTAAAGTTGGCAAAAATGTTAAAAATGGTAAAAATAAATATCAAAAACTAAATACCAAAAGGGGCAAATCTCATACACAGCCAATAAGAATGTAAATTTGTACAAACATTTTGGAAATAGTTTGTCACTATCTTATATAACATTTTCATACCTTATGACCCAGTAGTTGAAGTGCTAGGTGTGTACCCTAAGGTATCTTATGTTTATAGGTGCACTTTTGTAATAGCCCAAAACTATAAGACATGCAAATGTCCATCAAGAGTAGAAAGACCAAATCAATTGTGGCATTTTTATACAGTGGAATACAATATAGCAATGGAAGTAAACACACTACATTTACACACACCCCATACACGAATCTCACTAATGTTGGTTGAGTAAAACAAGTTAAGTAACCAAAGAATATGTACTTTGATTCCATTTCTGTGAACTTTAAAGGTAGTTGAAACTAAATTATATATTTATTTATTTTTAAGTTATTTGTTTATTTTTGAGGGAGACAGAGAGAGGGGGGAGAGGAAGAGAGAGGGAGAAAGAGAATCCCAAGCAGGCTCTGCACTGTGAGTGCAGAGCCCGATGCAGGGCTCAATCTCACGAACTGTGAGATCATGACCTGGGCCAAAATCAAGAGTTGGACGGTCAACTGACTGAGCCACCCAGGCGCCCCCAAACTAAATTATATTTTTAAAGGGTGCGTACACAGGTAGTAAAACAATGAGTAAATGCAAGGGCTTTATTATTCAAAATCTAGATAGTGATTACCTTTGGGGAGAGAGAAATAATATAATTAGGGGAAGAATAGGGTGGGAGTACTTCTAAAATACTAGTAATGCTTATCTGGGTGTTTTTTTTTTTAATTTAAATCCAAGTTAGCATATAGTGCAATAATGATTTCAGGAGTAGAATCCAGTGATTCAACCCCTATGTATAACACCCAGTGTTCACCCCAAAACGTGTCCACCTTAATTCCACTTGCCCATATAGTCCTCCCACCATAGCCCCTCCAGCAACACTCAGTTTGTTCTCTGTATTTAAGAATCTCTTAATTTTTGTTCCCCTCCCTGATTTTATATTATTTTTCCTTTCTTTCCCCTATGTTCATCTGTTTTGTATCTTAAATTCCACATGAGTGAAGTCATATGATATTTGTCTTTCTCTGACTAATTTCACTTAGCATAATACCCTCTAGTTCCATCCACATTGTTGCAAATGGCAAGATTTCATTCTTTTTTATTGCTGAGTAATATTCTAGTGTGTGTGTGTGTGTGTGTGTGTGTGTGCATGTGTGTGTGTGTATACATACATATCACATCTTCTTTATCCATTCATCCATCAATGGACATTTGGGCTCTTTCCATACTTTGACTATTGTTGATAGTGCTGCTATAATGATTGGGTTGCATGTGCCCCTTTGAAACAGCACACCTGTATTTTTTGGATAAATACCTAGTGGTGCAATTGCTGGGTAGTAGGGTAGTTCTATTTTTAATTTTTTGAGGAACCTCCATACTGTTTTCCACAGTGGCTGCACCAGTTTGCAGTCTCACCAACAGTGCAAAAAGGTTCACCTTTCTCCTCATCCTTGCGAACATCTGTTGTTGCCTGAGTTATTAATTTTAGCTAATTTGACAGGTGTGAGGTGTTATCTCATTGTGGTTTTGATTTGTATTTCTCTGATGATGAGTGGTGTTGAGCATATTTTCTTTCATGTGTCTGTTAGCTATCTGGATGTCTTCTTTGGAGAAGTGTCTATTCATGTCTTTTGCCCATGTCTTCACTGGATTATTTGTTTTTTGGGTGTTGCTTTTGATAACTCAACAATTTTGGATACTAACCCTTTATCTGATATGTCGTTTGCAAATATCTTCTCCCATTCTGTCAATTGTCTTTTAGTTTTGCTGATTGTTTCCTTCTCCATGAAGAATCTTTTTATCTTGATGAGGTCCCAATAATTCATTTTTTCTTTTGTTTCCCTTGCCTCCGGAGACATGTTGAATAAGAGGTTGCTGCGGCTGAGGTCAAAGGTTTTTGCCTGCTTTCTCCTCAAGGATTTTGATGGCTTCCTGTCTTACATTGAGGTCTTTCATCCATTTTGAGTTTATTTTTGTGTATGGTGTAAGAAAGTGGTCCAGGTTCATTCTTCTGCATGTTGCTGTTCAGTTTTCCCAGCACCACTTGCTGAAGAGACTATCTTTATTCCACTGGATATTCTCTACTGCTTTGTCAAAGCTTAGTTGGCCATACGTTTGTGGGTCCATTTCTGGGTTCTCTGTTTTGTTCTGTTGATCTGAGTGTCTGTTCTTGTGCCAGTACCATACTGTCTTGATAATTACAGCTTTGTAATACAGCTTGAAGTCCGGGATTGTGATGCCTCCTGCTTTGGTTTTCTTTTTCAAGATTGCTTTGTCTATTCAGGGTCTTTTCTGGTTCCATACAAATTTTAGGATTGTTTGTTCTAGCTCTGTGAAGAATGCTGGTGTTATTTTGATAGGGATTACATTGAATATGTTTATTTCTTTGTGTAGTAATGGCATTTTAACAATATTTGTTCTTCCAATCTATGAGCATGGAATATTTTTCCATTTTTTTGTGTCTTCTTCAATTTCTCTCATAAGCTTTCTATAGTTTTCAGTGTATAGATTTTTCACCTCTTTGGTTAGGTTTGTTCCTACATATTTTATGGATTTTGGTGCAATTGTAAATAGAATTGATTCCTTGATTTCTCCTTCTACTGCTTCGTTATTGGTGTATAGAGATGCAACCGATTTCTGTGCATTGATTTTATATCCTGGGATTTGTTGAATCTAGAAGTTTTTTGGTGGAATCTTTTGTATTTTCCACATAGAGTATCATGTCATCTGCGAAGAGTGAAAGTTTGACTTCCTCCTGGCCAATTTGGATGTGTTTTATTTCATTGTGTCGTCTGCTGAGGCTAGGAGTTCCAACACTATGTTGAAAAACAGTGGTGAGAGTGGACATCCTTGTCATGTTCCTGACCTTAGGAGGAAAGCTCTTAGTTTTTCCCCATTGAGGATGAAATTAGTGGTGGGTCTTTCATATATGGCTTTTATGATCTTGAGGTATGATACTTCTATCCCTAATTCCTTGAGAAAGGATGCTGTATTTTGTCAAATGCTTTTTCTGCATCTATTGAGAGGATCATGTGGTTGTTATCCTTTCTTTTATTAATGTGATGTATCACATTGATTGATTTGTGGATATTGAACCAGCCCTGCATCCCAGGTATAAATTCCACTTGATCATTGTGAATAATTATTTTAATGTATTGTTGGATCTCGTTGGCTAGTATCTTATTGACAATTTTTGCATCCATGTTCATCAGGGAAATTGTTCTGTAATTCTTTTTAGTGGGGTTTTTGGTTTATCAATCAAGGTAAAGCTGGCCTCGTAGAATGAGTTTTGTAGTTTTCCTTCCATTTCTATTTTTTGGAACAGCTTCAAAAGAATAGGTGTTAAATCTTCTTTTAATGTTTGGTAGAATTCTCCCGGAAAGCCATTTGGCCCTGGACTCTTGTTTTTTGGGATATTTTTGATTACTAATTCAATTTCTTTACTGGTTATGGGTCTGTTCAAATTTTCTATTTCTTCCTGTTTCAGCTTTGGTAGTTTATATGTTCTAGGAATTCGTCCATTTCTTCCATATTGCCCAATTTATTGGCATATAATTGCTCATAATATTCTCTTATCATTGTCTTTCTGCAGCGTTGGTTGTGATTTCTTCTCTCTCATTCATGATTTTGCTTATTTGGGTCTTTTCCTTTTTCTTTTTGATCAGTTAGGCTAAGGGTTTATAAATTATGTTTTTTCTTTCAAAGAACCAGCTCCTGGTTTCATTGATTGGTTCTACTGTTTTTTTTTTTTATTTTGATATCATTGATTTTTGCTGTAATCTATATTATTTCCTGTCTTCTGCTGGTTTTTGGCTTTATTTTCTGTTCTTTTTCCCACTCTTTAAGGTGTAAGGTTAGGTTGTGTATCAGAGACCTTTCTTCCTTCTTTAGGAAGGCCTGGATTGCTGTATATATCCCTCTTATGACTGCCTTTGTTGCATCCCAAAGATTTTGGGCTGTCATGTTTCCATTTTCATTGGCTTCCATGTACTTTTTAATTTCCTCTGTAATTTATTGGTTAACCCATTCATTCTGTAGTAGGATATTCTCCAAGTATTCATGGTCTTTGCAAATTTTTTCTTGTGGTTGATTTCGAGTTTCATAGTGTTGTGGTCTGAAAATATACACGATATGATTTCAATCTTTTAGTACTTGTTGAGGGCTGATTTGTGTCCCAGTATATGATCTATTCTGGAAAATGTTCCATGTGCACCCAGGAAAATGTGTATTCTGCTGCTTTAGGATGAAATGTTCTGAATATATCTGTTAAGTCCATCTGGTCCAGTGTGTCATTCAAAGCCATTGTTTCCTTATTGATTTTCTGCTTAGAATATCTGTCTATTGCTGTAAGTGGGGTGTTGAAGTCCCTACTATTATGATATTATTATCAATGGGATTCTTTATGTTTGTGATTAATTGATTTATATACTTGTGTCCACGTTGGGGGCATAAATGTTTACAATTGTTAGATCTTTTGGTGGATAGACCTCTTAATTATGATATAATGCCCTTCTTCATCTCTTTTTATAGTCTTTATTTTAAAATGTAGTTTGTCTGATATAAGTACGGCCACTCCAGCTTTCTTTTGGCGACCGTTAACATGATAGATTGTTCTCCATCCCTCACTTTTAATCTGCAGATGGCCTCAGGTCTAAAATGAACAGGAACTCTGTGCTCTCAGCAACCCACAATCAAGCACCCCTCCTTTTTCTCAGGCTTCCATCCACCCCTTACTTCTACACTGTCCATGTCCAAGTCACCTCCCTCTCAAGTTTTATCTCAGATGGGGCTGTGTTTTGAAACCCCTCACTTCTGAGAACCCTGCAGCTTGGACCCACTCCGACCCTCTGGGGGGAGGGTCTCACTGAGTAATGGGTGGTGCTGGCTTGCCCTAGAGAACATTCAGTGCAATGGCAAAGGTTCAGAGACTATGGCAAATCACAACACACAGCCAGTGCCAGGTTTCATTGCACTCTGGCATCTTTGTTCCAATACTAGCAAACATGGCCATTCTCCAGGGTCTGCTGGGACCTTTGCCTGTGGGGAGGCCATATGGCCTCTACCAAATGCCCTCTAGTCAGGGGAACCACTTCTCTTCATGCTGTCCAAGGACCCCTCAGACCTCGTTGCCTGCTCCTGAGGGTTCACCCTTCCTCCCCACCAGAGCACTGGCAGATATTGAGCTCCAGAATTTCTGAGTATGTGCTCCCCTGTTTGTAGAGTCCTGATGGTATTGAAATCCTCTCCTTTCTCCCCATCAATGGTTTTGGGGAACAGATTTCTTGTTTAGTCCCTGGTGAATGTTTTCATTCTTTTTCTTTCTCTCCAGCTACTTTTGGGGAGAGTGCTTTCCTGTACTCTCTTAATGTGCCATACTCTCCCCCCTTCTCTGTCTTCTCTCCGCAGAAACAGCTCCCTATCTTCTGTGGCTTTTCTCTCTCCCAGTCTACCTCTCACTGCATACCTGCTGAGTTTTGTGGCTCAAGTTATGCAGATTGTTGTGTTAATCCTAAGATCCTTATCTTGCTGGTTGTTAATGGGTATTCCCTTTGTAATTATTTTTTAAATTGTACATGTGCTTTATATACTTTTCTCCATGTATGATATATATCACTATTAAAGATTTACGAAATAATTGAAAAAAAGAATTGAAGGAACTTGTTCATAATTGGTATAGGGTATTAGGAAAAGAGAAGAATGCAGAATTATTCTCAGTCTTTTGGAGTAAAGTTGTGGCAGTGGAGATGGAGAGAGATGGATGTATTTGAGTGATATTTAGTGGGGAAAAATGGCATGGTTTGGTGATGGGTTTGATATAGAGAGTTATTCCATAGGGAGGAATCAAGGATGATATCTAGTTTTTTTATTTGGAGAATAGGAGGGGTAGAAGTGTCATTCATTGAAATGGGGAATGGAATAAGAGGACAAAAGAGACTGAATAAAGGGAAAGTGAGGAAGACCATAAATAAAGTGTTACGCAGTTGAAGGTGCCTATGAGACATCCAAGTGGTATTGGAAAGTAGTCTGTTGGCTACACAAGCCTGGTGCTTAGTGCAGAGGCCTGGATTACTTTTCACCAACATTTGCAAATATAGCTAAAATTTACCGAATGCCTATCACATACCAGGCATTTCACACATAGCGTCTCTTCTAATCCTTTTTTGACAACTCTGTGGGATCAGTACTATTATTATCTTTATTTTATTGAGGTAGTTTAGGGAGGTAATTTAACTTCTTTGAAGTCACACAGCTAAGAAACAGTAAAGATGAGATTAGAGTCCCAAGACTATGACTCTTGAGCCCATGGTCTTTTGAAATCCTGGGCCAAAGAAGTTTAGTTGCAGAATGCTGTTGAGAGCGCACACAGCTGATGACACATAGCCTTCGTGGCACCCAGTTCATGGGTCTGTGTTGGCATGGAAATGTTCCTCATAGTTCCTTTAGAACTTTGATATTGGTCAATCCCATTAGGTTTCTTGTCTTTGCTTTTCTTTGGTATCTCCCCCAATGCTGACCTCTCTGGTCATCCTATCCAAAATCTCATTTCTGATCATTCTCAAACCACCTTTGCTTCCTGCACACCAAACCTCACTCTGAATTCACTGTCCTACTACCCGCTCTATTGACATTTTCCACAGTGCCTTCTGGAGCCCTCAAATGAGTCCTGGCTCTCTCCTAGTGTGGGGGCAGTCTGCGACTCTGAGTACTTGCTGCTTATTCTTCTATGGGCACAAACTGTAGGAGTGGGGACAGGCCAGTATTATTATCTTTGACTCAAGTGCCACTTCCAAATGACTTTTTCTCCACCCTTATGTAGAAAACTTTTTAAAGCTTGTGTCATCCAGGTACACCATCCTCTATTACTGCTTACTTCTGTCATTTTCTACCCCCCTGAATACTTCCTTTTATTTGGTGAAACATTTGCTACCCAAATAACTATCTTCATCTATACAAAAGTACCATCATTTTGTTTCCTTTCTTTTTTAAAAAATTAATTAATTAATCAGTTAATTAATTAATAGATAATCCCAAGTAGGCTCTGCACTGTCAGTGCAGAACCCTATGCAGGACTCAGTCTCATGAACAAAGAGATCATGACCTGAGCTGAAATGAAGAGTCAGACACTTAACCAACTGAGCCACCCAGGTGCCCCTTCAAGTGCCATCATATCTATCCAACCTCCTGGTCTTTCCCTTCTCTATCCCTCTTTAATTTTCCCTCCACTCTACATTAGCCATTTACTTCCAAGGCCACATTTTGAAACTTGTCATATTTCATCTTTGATACCTAATCCTCTGACATCCCTCTGTCCACAAGTATATATTCCCCCAACCTTCTTACTCTCCTAATCAGACCATATCCATACTTTGATATAGTTGAAACAACTTCATTTTTTCCTAATTATTATCTCTCTTCTAAATTCACCCTTTCGCCCTCTGTAACACAGACACTATGGCTCATTATGTCAGCCCTTGACTCTTGCTTTTATTATTCCACCTGCTTGCTCACCATGTGAAATTCAAACTCCTCATCAATGTAAAATTCCAACTCCCTTTTTCTCCCCAGGCTGCTAAACACTGCTAGAGAAAAATAACACAATTGTTAAGATTGGGATCAATGCAACTTTATGTTTGTTTTTTTGTTTGTTTGTTTCTTTCTTTCTTTCTTTCTTTCTTGGCAAATATATGTTTCTAACCTTAGTGGGGCCTTTAGTGCTAAGTTCTGCTCATCCATCCTGCTCTTTTTCTGTAGTGTCACCTCCCATTCTTCTCAGGAACTATTTTCAAACCTTCTCAACTTTTATCAAACCCTTTAGCCCATCACCTCCCTCCTTAATCTCAGAATATAATCTTGATTCATAGGATATATAACAAAGCCACTGGGCAGAAACTCCCTCAATTCCTTGCTGTAAACCTAGCAATCTATTTACATCTACATGCATTTACATCTGTGAAAATTTGCTTCCTTCTTATTATCAGAAAAGACTGGTCTGTTAATACCAGTCCCTCCAACTTTGCTTTGGGTACTATCAGAGCCATTGCTCCATTCTTCCCACCAGCAATTTCAGGAACCTTATCTGCTGTACTATTGTTTCTAACTCCTGTGCATTAAATCACACCCTCTCCAGGGTGCCTGGGTGGATCAGTCAGCCAAGCATCTGACTCTTGATTTCAGCTCAGGTTATGATCTCATCGTTCATGGGATTAAGCCCCATGTTGGACTCTGCACTAACAGCGTGGAGTCTTATTGGGATTCTCTCTCTACTCTTCCCCAGCTCTCTCTCTCTCTCTCTCTCAAAATAAATAATAAACTTAAAAAAATAAATCACACCCTCTCCATGGGATATTTATTTAGCAAATTTAGAGATATACAATCTGAAAAAATAAATAAGAAAAACCAAAATGAAAAAAACTTCCTTAATTCTGGATGCCTCTATCTCTTTACTACCCCCATCTATATTCTTTACTTTTCATGCAAGCTTGTCCAGAGAATGGCCCACATTCACTATATTCATTTCTTACTTTCCACTTTCTCTTTAATCTGTAACCATAGGGCTTCTTCTTTACCTACCCCTACTCCCCATTAGTCCTCTGAGTTAAGGTCAAGAGGTCCAATAAGTTCCTTTTTGTCAAAATTAAGGGTCTATGTGTTCCCACCTGACTATATTTATTTTGGCAGTTGCCAATGATGACTATTTCTTTTTAAAATTGAGATATAATTGCCATATAATGTTGTATAAGTTTAAGGTGTACAACTTGTTGATTGATACACATATATATTGCAAAATGATTACAGCCATAGGGTAAGCTAGCACCCACGTCATGTCACATAATTACTATTTCTTTTTTTGTGGTGGTAACATTGAGTATCTACTCTCTTAGCAACTTTCAAGTGTATAGTACAGTATTAGCAACTATAATCACTATGCTGTACATTAGATCCCCAAAATGTATTCATCTTTTTAAATTATTTTTATTAAAAAAATTTTTTTATTATGAAATTTATTGTCAAATTGGTTTCCATACAACACCCAGTGCTCATCCAAACAGGTGCCTTCCTCCGTACCCATCACCCACCCTCCCCTCCCTCCCACCCCCCATAAACCCTCAGTTTGTTCTCAGTTTTTAGGAGTCTCTTATGTTTTGGCTCCCTCCCTCTCTAACCATTTTTTTTTCATCCCCTTCCCCATGGTCTTCTGTTGAGTTTCTCAGGATCCACCTTATAAACTGATAGTTTGTGCTATTTGACAAACATATGTTTTTTCCACACCCCCCAGCCCCTGGTAACCACCATTCCACTCCTTGTTTCTATGAGTTAAGCATTTTTAGATGTCACATATAAGTGATGTCATACAGTATTTGCCTTTCTCCATCTGACTTATTTCACTTAGCATAATGCTCTCAAGGTCCATCCATGTTGTCACAAATGGCAAGATGTCTTTCTTTTTCATGGCTGAATAATATTCTATGACATAATCTATATCATCTCTCTCTATATATATATATCTGTATCGCTGCATCTACTACATCTTTTTTTTTAACACTTATTTATTTTTGAGAGGCAGAGTATGAGCAGGAGAAGGGCATAGAGAGAGGGAGACACAGAATTCGAAGCAGGCTGCAGGCTCCAAGCTGTCAGCACAGAGCCGGACGCGGGGCCCGAACTCACAAACTGTGAGATCATGACCTGAGCTGAAGGTGGACGCTCAACCTACTGAACCACCCAGGTGCCCCTCTACTACATCTTTATCCATTTACCTTTTGATGAGCACTTAGGTTGTTTGTGTATCTTGGCCATTGTGAATAAGACCATTCTTTTCTTGAAATTATCTTTACATTTTGTTTCCATGGTGGCATTCTTTCTTGGTTCTCCTCCTACC
This sequence comes from Felis catus, assembly GCF_018350175.1. NCBI lineage: Eukaryota > Metazoa > Chordata > Mammalia > Carnivora > Felidae > Felis > Felis catus. Next base: position 107,287,537 of record NC_058386.1, read on the forward strand.
TCTCTGATTATTCCTCAGTATACTGTGCAAGCTCTATTTCAGCCCACCCCTTAAACATAATTCTTCCTCAGGATTTCACTTATTTTTTTTTTATTCTCCCCCAACTCTCTTTGAGTGAGTTTATTCAAACCCTTGGCTTCAAGTACCATCTGGTAGCTGCAGATGCCTGAATCCACATCTCTAGCTTTCCCCTGAGCTTTAGACATGAATATCAAGTTATATATTAGACATCTCTCCCCAAACATAACATGTCCAAAACTAAACACCTCATCTCAATCCACCACCCTAATGGGTTCCTTATCTCTATGGATGACATTCAAATTGCCCAACTCAGAAATCTAGGTCCCATTCTTATTTTCTCCTTTACTACTGACATCTAATGTGTAGACAAATTCAGTAGATTCTACCTGATTGTCACCTCTCATATCTGTCTGAGCCCAATATGTACTGGGTGCGGTGCCAAGCATTTTGCATATATTATCTCCTCATTTAATACTTATAAAAGCTTTGTGAGATTGTTATAATCTCCATTCTACAGGTGATGAGATTGAATCAGAGAGAAGTTGAGTCATATCTTCAAGGTCACACAGTCAGTAATTGGCAGAGAGGGCACTCAAAGCCAGGTACTAACTCCTAAAGCTGTTCTCTTAACCACTAAAGCCACTGTTTCATTATGCACTCTACACTAGTATGGTGTGTGGAGCCTATGTATATAGTAGGTTCACAATAAATATTTTTGATTCATTAGCTTGTAAAATGCAGGTAATAAGTTTTGCTTTGGATAAAGCGAGCCCTGTGGAAGTGCTTGAAAAGTCCTCAAGGCTCGATAAACGTGAGATTTTTTTCGTAATATTTGCTTAAGGATTGTGCAAATGAGTGAATGTGCGTGTTGATAATGCTGACATCCTCAAGTTGGCAGTCTCATAACGCTATTCCCATGTATCATACTGGAAAGGTTCCAATACTTTTCTTGGGACACTAAAATCAGGAGTTGAAGAATTCTCTAAAAGCTAGTCTCAATGAAGACCCTCTTGCCACCTTGGTGAAAAAAGCCTAAGATTCTCCTACAACAAATTCTCAGGGGCTTTTTCCCCCCATTTGTAAAGCTTCAAGCAACTATATTCCTCTCATCTCCATTTCTCTACCTTTCTGCAAATGCAGCTAGGCCTACCTGACATCTAACCACGCTAATAGCCTCTCAGTTGCTATGGGGGTTCTTTGGAATAAGTCAAGCTGTTAGAAGCTTTGTCTGGGCAAGGTGTGTAGCTGACATGTAAAGGAACTATTCCCTGAGGCAGGGCACTCATCCCAACAGAAAAGGAAGAGCTGCCAAGCCTGGAGGGTGCGCAGCTACGTGTTTTCAAAGCTTACTGAATTTCGAATAGAAAATCTGACCATGCATACAAAGAAAGGCAATTTAATATTCTGACTACTTCTCTTCCTCCCCTAATGCCATCTGCAACAGAGGCACAGTAGCCCTCCCTCTTTTTTATTAAAACGAAGACTATTGTTTCACTCTGGATCCTCATGTCTAGTCCCAATATGCTGTGTGTTCCCTACCCAAGGCAAGTGCAGGGAAAGAATGGAAACAAGGTACAGAGCACTTAGCAAGCACGTTTATATTCAGGAAAGTATGCAGAGACAGAAGAGGGCTGTAAGGGAATCTGCTAGGGGTAGATAAGAGCTGCAGGTCACCAGCACCACATGTGACCTGCTTGCGATATAAGCCATGTGCTTTATGCCATAATTCTTGTTTAACAAGGCAATAAAGTAGGGGTGGGGGTGGACAAAAAGTGCTTCTCAGTGAGTGTATTTTGGTCACGTCTTCTGCCCTTTTCTTTTCTCTTCATAAATCTGGCATGAATGGCTTAGTTGATTGGAAGTTTTGTGCATTGTTTGGCTTATGTATGCATAGTGCCTAGGCTCTGTCTCATTATGCTTATGTTAGCACAAATTACTCCACGTGAGGCTCTGTCACCTGGAGAAGGACGAAGGAAAGGGCAAATGTCACAGGAAAGGGAAAATGAAGCTAGGTATTTATACCTTCTCTCTGCCACATTAAAATAGTATAAACGTTGATGAACGATTGTTTTAACATTGCATCAAAATATTTTAAAGGACTTTTTTTGTATATAAGAGCACAGCCTCCGGAGTCAGATAATCTTAGGCTCATGTTTCAAATATCATATGACTTCACTTACTACCTGTGTGACCTTGGGAAAGTTATCTGACCTCTCTGAGCATCAGTTTCTTTATCTTTTGTAAAATGTTAGTCTGGCTCCTGAACCTGTACTTCTAACCACTAACCATATTGTTTCATTATGCATTAGGCAATAGGGTACTGGATTTTATGGTTAGCATTAAATATGATACTGTATTAAAAACACCATAGTGCTTGGCATATAGTAAGTATTAAAACATGCTTTTGTTATTTTTTCTGAGTATACTGATACCTGGAGAGAATATAGGACTGTGTTAAGTGTAGGAAGAAGTAATTTGGGGGGTAGGGAAGGACTAGTATAGTCTAGTGGTAAATACCATTACACTAGCCATTTTGCTGAAAGTTCTAAATATCATGCGGAGTCTGATGAAAGCCATGGGACCCCCTCCCAAAAGAATATATATAAGCCCTAATTTCCCACCCCCCACACAAGTTAGTACACAATTTTGAGAAGCTCAAAGTCTTTGTGAAGTCTACTATGGACCCTATAGGAGTTTATGGACTCCAGGATAGGAATCCCTGCATTAATGGAATAGGACTTTTATGATTATGGAATCTTGACCATTGAACCCTTCATTCTTGGCATCGGGGCACATAAACAGTAAATTCATGGGATGAAAATTTTTATTTTAATCACGAGTTGCCTTTCTTTTCCAGAATTATGCTTGTACACATGAGGATACATTAAAGAGGCTTGGTTTCCAGAGCCAAAATGAAATGGCTCATTTATATGAAATGCAGGGGGAATACTTGTCCTAATTCTTTGATTTGGTTTTGTCTGTGGAGAGCTGGTATGAAACCACCCAGGAGAGATTTAATCAAATTCTGGGAGTTTGGCTTATAGAAATACATATTTTTAATACTTACCTAGATACATGGGGATGAAATTAGCAACTCCCTTCTTTTTTTTGATATGAAATTTATTGTCAAATTGGTTTCCATACAACAACCAGTGCTCCTCCCAACAGGTGCCCTCCTCAATGCCCAGCACCCACTTTCCCCTCCCTCCCACCCCCCATCAACCCTCAGATTATTCTCAGTTTTTAAGAGTCTCTTATGGTTTGGCTCTCTCCCTCTCTATCTTTTTTTCCCTTCCCCTCCTCCATGGTCTTCTGTTAAGTTTCTCAAGATCCACATAAGAGCAACTCCCTTCTAAACACATCCACCTCACTCTTCTCTAACATAAAGCAAAATCCTAAGATAATATAATGTGCTACAGATATTCCAATAGTTTTGGTTTTCTGGCACATAAATGGATCTCTGAAGAATATCTTTCTTTTTTTTGTTATCAAATCAGAATTAGAATGTGCCTTACTTGCTGCTGCTGAATGGTGCATTTGCCATACAGATGTTGATGCATAATCAATGAAATATTTTAAAATGCCAATATCCCCTATAACAGACCCATCATTCACTGAGTACAGAGAGAGGCAGGGGTGGGCCAAGAGGAGCCAATCCAGTGTTGGGAAACCAAGCTGATTCTCTAGGGTCTACTGTACACTGGTCTTCAGAGTTTGAGAAAATTTATGTCAGGGTCCCTCTTATGTAAAAAGTCAAGAGAACAGGGACAGTAAGTAAGAGTTGTACACTATTCTCATGGTTTTCTAGCCACTGTATATTTCTTTACATGATCAGGTATAAAGCCCTTAAAATGGGAAGAGCTTAAATGCAGGTGATCATCTGGAAGGGAGAAGCTAGGGAGGCAGTGGCCCTTTCTAACCACAGCTATGGGAGAGCAGAAGAGGTAGAAACTATGGAAAGGAGATGAGAGGAAGCCAAGAGCTTGTAGCCTGCTGTAAAGAAAGGAACACAGAGAATGGCCTGGGACTGAGAAGGGGCTCTTGTAGTCTTTCATTCAACCTAGAGAAAAAAAATGTCCATGAAATTGTCCAGTAAAGAAGGAACCCAATAGAATTCTGTTAAATTTTCTTCTCAGGTCCTAAATACTTCCAAGGGCTGTAATTAGAAAGAAACGTGACTGGGGGCACTGGGATGCCTCAGTCAGTTAAGCCTCTGATTTTGGTTCATGATGATCTCACAGTTTGTGAGTTCGAGCCCCACATCAGGCTCCTTGCCGACAGCGCAGAGCTTGCTTGGGATTCTCTCTCTCTTCCTCACTCTCAGCCCCTCCCCCACTCTCTCTGTCTCAAAATAAATAAACTTAAAAAAAAGGTGACTGACAGATTAGACAGCTTTAACATTCTGTAATTGTAAAACACCTATTGCTAGCGCTATCAACAATAACCAAGGTATGGAAAGAGCCCAAATGTCCATTGATGGATGAATGGATAAAGAAGATATGGTAGGTATATACAATGGAATATTACTCAGCAATCAAAAAGAATGAAATCTTGCCATTGGCAATGACATGGATGGACCTAGAGTGTATTATGCTAAGCGAAATTCATCAGAGAAAGACAAATATTGTATGACTTCACTCATATGAGGAATTTAAGACACAAAACAGATGAACATAAGGGAAGGGAAGCAAAAATAATATAAAAACAGGGAAGGGGACAAAACATAAGAGAGTCTTAAATATAGAGAACAGAAGGTTGCTGGAGAGGTTGTGGGAGGGGGATGGGCTAAATGAGTAAGGGGCATTAAGGAATGTACTCCTGAAATCATTGTTGCACTATATACTAACTTGGATGTAAATTAAAAAAATAAATTAATTCATTAAAAAAAACACCTATTGCTAGATAAAATAGTTAAAACAACTTTTTAAATGTTTATTTAGTTTTGGAAGACAGAGAGAGAACCTGAGTGGGGAGGGGGCAGAGAGAGAGGGAAACACAGAATCTGAAGCAGTCTCCAGGCTCTGAGCTGTCAGCACAGCTCGAACCCACAGCTCGAACCCACAAACCGTGAGATCATGACCTGAGCCGAAGTCAGATGCTTAACTGATTGAGCCACCCAGGCACCCCAAAATACTTTATTTTTAAAAAATGCATAGTTGAGTATAAAGAAGAGAAATCTCCAGGAGTCAGAGCCTAGAAAGGAAACTGCAACTGAGCGGAAAGTATATGAGCTGATACTAAGACTTGCCTGGCATAGGAGAATGTTAGTCTTGGCAATCCAAGGCACCCGAGTTTATGGGAGTTTATATAAGTACAGGAGATAAGCCCATTAGCCTATTTGGAATGGGAAGATCGAATTGAGATCTCTACATAAAATTCGAGGCTTCAAGGGCTACACTTATAGTTCCTTGGAAAAATGACTGAGTCCAGATCTGTAGCAAGGGAAAAAAGGTTAGATGAGCCTGAAGTAATTTGTGACGTCAGGAAGAAACGAAGTGCTCAAAAAGTAGGAGGACATGACATAAGGACATAAGCACTTATTCAAATGGGCCCTCACTTGTTAATATTAGAACAATTTTAGCATTGTTTATAAAAGAAAAAGATACTGTTACAGTACAGAGGTATGTACTCTACTGTACCTGAAACGACTGATCAGAATAGCATCACTAATAATGGGAAAAACTGATATGTGTCTTTGGATGTGAAATAATGGAAAAAACACAGAGACTTCAAAGCATCTGTTATAAATATCTTCAGAGAACCAAAGTAAACCATACTTAAAGAAGTAAAGTATAATGACAATGTCTCATCAAAGAGACCTCAGGCTGTATGGTGAGTGTGATCTCAAGATAGGCTCTTCTTGGCTGTGTCTTTCTATATTCTCTCTACTACTGGTCTGCCATTTTGCTTATTGTTGTTATGGAGCTACCAGTCTCTTAAATGCTTGCCACCAAAATTTCCATTCTTTTGAACAATGCCCTTAGGTATGAACTTCTTCATGCTCTTTTTTTTTTCCTGTTTTATATTGAGAGAGAGAGAGAAAGAATGAGCAGGGGGATGGAGGGAGTAAGAGAGAGGGGGGGGGAGAGAGAGAGAGAGAGAGAGAGAGAGAACCCCAAGCAGGCTCCACACCCTCAGCATCATAAAATGATAAAATCATAAAAATGATTTCTTAATGCTTAAATGGTCATTTCGCAGCAAAAAGTTTCATGCAGGGCTCGAACCTGTGAACCATGAGATCATGGCCCGAATTGAAGTCAGATGCTTAATCAACTGGGCCACCCGGGCTCCCCATTCATGCTCTTTTTTAAAAAAAATTTTTTTTAAATCCGATAGACTCCACCAAAAGTCTGCTAGAACTGATACAGGAATTCAGCAAAGTTGCAGGATACAAAATCAATGTACAGAAATCAGTTGCATTCTTATACACTAACAATGAAGCAACAGAAAGACAAATAAAGAAACTGATCCCATTCACAATTGCACCAAGAAGCATAAAATACCTAGGAATAAATCTAACCAAAGATGTAAAGGATCTGTATGCTGAAAACTATAGAAAGCTTATGAAGGAAATTGAAGAAGATTTAAAGAAATGGAAAGACATTCCCTGCTCATGGATTGGAAGAATAAATATTTTCAAAATGTCAATACTACCCAAAGCTATCTACACATTCAATGCAATCCCAATCAAAATTGCACCAGCATTCTCCTCGAAACTAGAGCAAGCAATTCTAAAATTCATATGGAACCACAAAAGGCCCCGAATAGCCAAAGTAATTTTGAAGAAGAAGACCAAAGCAGGAGGCATCACAATCCCAGACTTTAGCCTCTACTACAAAGCTGTCCTCATCAAGACAGCATGGTATTGGCACAAAAACAGACACATAGACCAATGGAATAGAACAGAAACCCCAGAACTAGACCCACAAACGTATGGCCAACTCATCTTTGACAAAGCAGGAAAGAACATCCAATGGAAAAAAGACAGTCTCCTTAACAAATGGTGTTGGGAGAACTGGACAGCAACATGCAGAAGGTTGAAACTAGACCACTTTCTCACACCATTCACAAAAATAAACTCAAAATGGATAAAGGACCTGAATGTGAGACAGGAAACCATCAAAACCCTAGAGGAGAAAGCAGGAAAAGACCTCTCTGACCTCAGCCGTAGCAATCTCTTACTCGACACATCCCCAAAGGCAAGGGAATTAAAAGCAAAAGTGAATTACTGGGACCTTATGAAGATAAAAAGCTTCTGCACAGCAAAGGAAACAACCAACAAAACTAAAAGGCAACCAACAGAATGGGAAAAGATATTCGCAAATGACATATCGGACAAAGGGCTAGTATCCAAAATCTATAAAGAGCTCACCAAACTCCACACCCGAAAAACAAATAACCCAGTGAAGAAATGGGCAGAAAACATGAATAGACACTTCTCTAAAGAAGACATCCGGATGGCCAACAGGCACATGAAAAGATGCTCAATGTCGCTCCTCATCAGGGAAATACAAATCAAAACCACACTCCGATATCACCTCACGCCAGTCAGAGTGGCCAAAATGAACAAATCAGGAGACTATAGATGCTGGCGAGGATATGGAGAAACGGGAACCCTCTTGCACTGTTGGTGGGAATGCAAATTGGTGCGGCCACTCTGGAAAGCAGTGTGGAGGTTCCTCAGAAAATTAGAAATAGACCTACCCTATGACCCAGCAATAGCACTGCTAGGAATTTACCCAAGGGATACAGGAGTACTGATGCATAGGGGCACTTGTACCCCAATGTTTATAGCAGCACTCTCAACAATAGCCAAATTGTGGAAAGAGCCTAAATGTCCATCAACTGATGAATGGATAAAGAAATTGTGGTTTATATACACAATGGAGTACTACATGGCAATGAGAAAGAACGAAATATGGCCCTTTGTAGCAATGTGGATGGAATTGGAGAGTGTGATGCTAAGTGAAATAAGCCATACAGAGAAAGACAGATACCATATGGTTTCACTCTTATGTGGATCCTGAGAAACTTAACAGGAACCCATGGAGGAGGGGAAGGAAAAAAAAAAAGGTTAGAGTGGGAGAGAGCCAAAGCATAAGAGACTCTTAAAAACTGAGAACAAACTGAGGGTTGATGGGGGGTGGGAGGGAGGGGAGCGTGGGTGATGGGTATTGAGGAGGGCACCTTTTGGGATGAGCACTGGGTGTTGTATGGAAACCAATTTGACAATAAATTTCATATATTGAAAAAAATTTTTTAAGTTTATTTATTTATTTATTTTATTTTTTTTTTAATTTTTTTTTCAACGTTTATTTATTTTTGGGACAGAGACAGAGCATGAACGGGGGAGGGGCAGAGAGAGAGGGAGACACAGAATTGGAAACAGGCTCCAGGCTCTGAGCCATCAGCCCAGAGCCCGATGCGGGGCTCGAACTCACGGATCGCAAGATCGTGACCTGGCTGAAGTCGGACGCCTAACCGACTGCGCCACCCAGGCGCCCCTAAGTTTATTTATTTTTGACGGAGACAGAGTGTGAGCATGGGCTGGGGAGGGGCAGAGATAGAGGGAGACACAGAATCCGAAGCAGGCTCCAGGCTCCAAGCTGTCAGCACAGAGCCTGACGCGGGGCTCGAACTCATGAGCTGTGAGGTCATGACCTGAGCCAAGTCGGACGCTCAAACAACTGAGCCACCTAGGCGCCACTCATGCTCTTTTTAAAATAAAGTCTGTTATCTTAGAGCTGTCAGGCCCTCAGTCCTTATGGTTTGCCCCTCCCCTCCCCTGGGCAGAACCTCTGCCCCACTGCAATGGAGCTGTGGGCATGGGAAGTGGCCTGCTTCCTCCAGAGTGACACTCAAGTTTTACTGCTGGGTGCTGGGGATGATGGGAGCTTGCTGCTGCCATAGTGGAATCTCTATTGTATGCATGAGCTGGGGTGGTGCCAACTGAATGCTCATATTCTTGTCCTGTCTTTCCTCAGGCAGAGCCCTTGCCCCATGAGTGCAAGCTAAATGAGGGAAGGGAGTTTCAGCTCTCTCAGGCTCTCTTGTGCAGAATAGAGCCTCTGCAACACAGGGATGGGGAGGAAGAAAGACACCAGCACCCTGCCCCTCCCAGGGTGAAGCTGGAGCTCTAGAGTAGGTGTGGTGAAAGGGAGCACCTGTCTTCCTGTTACACCTGCCTAGAGTAGAGATTTCACTGTACAAAGCTGTAAGGTGGGGCATGAGAGCATGTCATGGCTTAGATGCTACATTCACTATGCTTACTGAGATTTAGCAGATTTTCTTGGATAGATGTTTCTTCATTTGCTGTTATGTCCTTAATACAAAGTTTAGAGACTTTGTTTTTTAAAAAAAATTTCTCAATGCTTAAATGGTCATTTTAATGCAGAAAGTTTCATCAAACTTTTCATAGCACCATTCCAGAAGTCCTATCTGTCTATGAGCCATTTGTTATACATACGGAAGGGAGATTCAGAGGGTGGTGCCAAGAGCTATGGACAATCATTCCTAGAGAGCAGGACTGGCCTTAACAAACAAACAAACAAACAAACAGACAAAAACTAGTGATATATGCCCAGCTGGATTTCAGAATTGCTATGGAGTGCCATATATCTACTGTGGTGACTATATACCTATGCATTATAAATTGGGAATGTGGGTGAGGCTCTTCACCTAAGGGACTTCACTTGAGGAGCCTTATCCCCACCTAGACCTGATTTAGCTGATGAGATCCTGGTCCTCAAACTTGAACCTGATGTCAAAATTGGTTGAAATTTTTGGAGGCCTTGTTGAGGGGGTAAGTGTATTTTGCATGCATGAGAAATGTAAATAATTTATGATTGGGGGGAAATGTGGTAGATTTAAAATGACTGTCATTTAAAATTCTTTGTCACTTCTTCCATTGAATCTGGCCTGACTAATAGAATACAATGGACATGATGTTCTAGGATTTTAGTAACAAGAAACCTGAATCATCTGCCTGGGACTGTTTGAAATCCATCTATCATGCTGAGAGGAAATACAAGCAGCCATAGGGAGAGTAACATGTAGAGAACTGAGGTCCCTGGCTGACAGTGCTAAGCTGAGCTCCCAGCTGATGGCCAACACCAATTTGCCAACACTGAGAATGATGTATTTTGGAAATGGTTACTCCAGTTTCAGTAGCTCCATCCAGGTGATGGATGTGGAGTAGAAATGAGCCATCCCCACCCAAATTGCAGATTTATGAGCAAAAATACATGATAGTTAGTGCTTTAAACCACTAAGTTTTAGGGTGGTTTGTTACACAGTATAAATATTCAAAACATTCTTTAAACTGGGAAGTCCACATCTATATATGTACCCTAATAAACCCTTTTTGCTTCCCTTCTCCTCCCCTCTGGCAACCACCAGTTTGTTCTCTGTATTTATGAGTCTGAGTCTGGTTTTTTTATTGTTGTTGTTTGACTATTTGTACACATCCTAATAAACTCTTGTAGGAATGAAAAACACATATGGGGATGTTTATTGTAGCACTGTACATAAAAGTAGCAAAGTTGAAGCAATGTAGCATTCCTCGGTTGGGAAATGGCTAAATAAACTGTGCCTCATTCACACAGTAATTAAAATGAATGAACTAGATGTATATCTAGTATATCAATACATATAATCTAAAAAATAATGTTAGATGATAATAGTAATTTGCAAGAAGATACATGCAGAGATGCCACTTATATATATTAAAAATCTACAAAACAATGTTATGCATTATTTATGGACACACATTTTTATAGTTAGTGTATAAAACCAAACAGCTGATTAATAAACATCAACTTAAGGAACACGGTTCTCTCTGCAGAGGGGAGAAAAGGAAGGGAGAAGGGTTGGAAGTGGGGCTTCACCTGTAATAATTATGTTTTATCACTTTGGTTTCTTTTTTCTTTTCTATTTTTAGAGCTCCATAACACCAAGTATTTACACCTGTTTCACATTTGTAGTAGGCACAATGGAGTCCGCTATATTATTTTCTGTAATGTGTATGCTTGAATTCATTCAGATTTTATACTTTTTTTATTTTCAAGTTTTCATTTAAATTTTAGTTAATATATATGGCAAATTTGGTTTCAGGTGTAGAATTTAGTGATTTATTGCTTACATATAACATTCAGTGCTCATCCCAACAAGCGCCCTCCTTAATACCCATCACCCATTTAGTCCATATTTATACATTGTTTTGAGAGAGAGAGAGAGAGAGAGAGAGAGAGAGACAGAGAGAGAGAGCACACTCGTGAGCAAGCAGGGGAGGGGCAAAGGGAGACAGAATTTTAAGCAGACTCCATGCTCACTGCAGAGCCTGATGTGAGGCTCAATCTCATGACCATGAGATCAGGACCTAAGCCAAAATCAAGAGTCAGATGCTTAACTGACTGAGCCACCCAGGCGCCCCTAAATTTGTTCTTAATGTTAAAAAGTAGATTGTTTGCTTTCTTATTATTGAGTTGCGAGAGTTCTTTATATTTTCTGGATAGAAGCCCTATGTCAGCTATTTGGATTATGAATATCATTTTGAGTTAATTTTTGTGTATTTTGTGAAATAAGGGCTGAGGTTCATTTTACATCACATGGATAGTTAATTGTTTCAGCTCTTGACTGGACTATGCTTGGAGTCTGTTCTACTTCTGGACTTCCTATTGTGTGAAATAATAAATAATAAATGTCATTAATTTAAGCCAAAAAAAGTATCTGTATTATTAATTTCTATGACCATCTCCCTGTTTTTGTTCTAACATTTCCACTCAGAATGGCAGGAAAAGGCATCGGAAAACTACCTAAGTGTGTAAAACATACCACACACACATGCACACACACACACACACACACACACACACACTCATACACAGACTCATTATTATTCCTGTTTATCCCAGAGCAATGATACACAGCATCAGCAGCAGCCTGTGATAAAATTAGTTGAAATTAAAATTGTCTATAACCTTTCTTCATTCTTCTTTCAGCTTTGTCACATTTTACCCTGCTCATTTCAGTTCTCTTTCCAAATCTGTAATCTAAGCCTTCATCATCTCCTGCTGTGTACTCCATAGTCACCTCCTTTCTCTCTATTTCTCTCCTAGGCCCATCCTGCCTACTTTTTTTTTTTTTTTTTTTGCAGTGCTGCTTTTAATTATTCCTAAGCTCAGACCTTCACAGTACCCTCTTTCTTGTCTAGCCCCATCAGGTCCAGACTCTTCTTTCTGTCTCTCAAGACCCCATGTCTTCTATCTTTCTTCCTAATAGTCTGGTGTCCTCACTTTTTCATAGACACCTGTATTGATCTCTGCCACTGTATTTCTTGTTCATGCAGTTCTCCATGTCTTTCCCCACCTGCCACTTCCTCTTCAAAAATTTCATTGTGGTCTCTAGGTTAATCATCTTTTTTTATGTGTGATTTCCTATCACACACTTCACTCAGTCTCTGTATTTTCTTATATTGTTTGCTATTATTGAATGTGTACATTTTATCTCCCCAGCTGCAAAATGGCTGTGTGAGTGCAAAAACTATCTCTTATATCCTTTCCCCTGCAATGCTAAGCACATAAATGCTTCCTGGCATTCTTAGCATATTTTTCAGTGATTAGAGTAAATGTCAACTTAAAATTAAAAAAAAATACCTTTCACTTTTAGAATTGTTTTTTTCATTTTATCTGTTGACGTCAGTGCCTTTGTTCTCCTGGAAAGGGAAGGGTTTCCGTGGAGGGAGCACTAGGTCAGCAGCCAACTTCTTGATTCTCTCTATAGGTTTAGTGGTGGTTGAGAAGCCACTATTGTCTAATTCCTGGCCCGAAGTGAACTGGAAAGTAAGAAATAGATGGCTAGAGAGTGAATGTCCTCTCTCACAGACATCAGGAGAAGGCTAGAAGCTGGCCCCTTAATTTAACCCTTGGTTTTCCTGGCAAAGACAAAGACCACCCTCTTCAAAGGACCTTGTCCTGATTGCAATGGCTACTGCTTCCTGGCTTTACCAAAGTGAAGGCAGAAAGTTAATCGGGAAATCATTTTTTAAAAATTAGTATTCTTAAAGTGCACATAGAAAATATGTGAGGGAAAAAGCATGTGGGGAAACACATTACTTCTCTTTTCTATCCCCATTGTCAATGAAAGAGGCTCTTACTACACTTTCAGCTCCCAGTTGAGCTATTAAAGAAAGCACACTCCAGGGGTCTCCCAGTGCCTCCCTGTGGAGCTCAGGAGAGAGTGGTATTTAGCTCCACATTCTTGGTCCCCCATACCACATGCACGTACAATCAATCTCTTTAGCTCTGTCTTTCCCTGTCCTTGTTCACAAAAATTCCAGTTTGAGGCCATTAAAATGGTTTAATTTGCTTCGTGCATCTCACCGAGGTACTGACCCTTGGATTCCAACAATGCTGGTGAGGAATTTTAGCTGTTAGTGGGCATAACAGGTATGCCTGAGGGACCATGAATCACCTGTGATTTTCAGTAGTCACTATAACAAACTTTCAATGGAATTAAATTCAATTTTTACATATGTGGAGTTTCACCCTGTGAAGATAAAAACAGGCTGTAAACAACAATGCTTTCAGATGAAAGTGGTGATTAGTATTTGGCTGTCATCCACTTTGTTTTGCTCTGTGGATTACTTCAACAAGAATTTCTAGTGCTGCAAAAAAAAAAAACAGTTGAGAAAATAACAATCCTTTATGAGCAATTTCAGGTTTTCTAACCCTTTTGCAATATTCTGCTTTAATTTGTGTTCCATTAGTACATGCTCAAGTGTAGTGGAAAGAAAGAGTGGGTTGGGTGTGGGGGTTGAGAATGTTCTCTCACTCTACAACTATGGTCAGGCCATTTCCCCTCTCTGGGCCTCAGTTTCCTCCTTTTTAAAAAGAGAAGCTTGGACTAGATGGTCTTAGAGGGCCCTTCCAGTTTTGATATGTTGTAATTCCCATCAAATATGCTATTTGCATGGACTTTTTTGGTACACAAAACCGAATTTGTAACACTGGCATTAGCAGGTTTTTAAAACATCTTTCTTTCCTCTTAATAATAAGTCTCAGAGGTGGGATTTCAAAATGAGAATTTCCTACAGGTTGCAGCCATAATGACAGAAGCATCACAGGAGTGCTATTAGAATGAATATTCTTATCTGTAGATATTTAGAGAAGCAAGAAACTTTTGAAGATCTTTTTGCTCTTTCTCTGTGTGTTCTTTATCCAGAAGTGTTTATATGACTAATGTATCCTAATGGTAAGAAAAGTGGAAATGTAATGAATGAAAGAAAATAAAGCCCCCTCCTTTTATCTTTGCCCCAAAACCCATCTTTGGTTCTTGTGATTGTTTCTCAGTGAAGCCACCTGTGTTTTACTGCTTGGGGACATTGTGTGTACCAACACTCATTCACTGCTAATAGAGCCTGCTAATAGCATTCCCGTCTCTTGTCAGGGTTGTCACAGCTGATTTTTTTTAACATTTCTGTGAGTTCCGTCAAGTTTAACAGCTGAAAATCAAACTCATTTAAGAAGCTCCCTAAGTATTTCAGAGTGAGCTCATTTTTCCAAGGCCAGGCTTGAGCACAGGATTTGGTAAAATGGAATCTAGATATGGATCAAGTAAGAACCAGGGAATTTATGCCCAGAACTTTGGAGAGGGAGGAGGGAGGGAGTTGAATGGTAATGCCCCCAAATGATGGCCCGTGTCTTTAATCTGGCAAAATTGTCTGGTGACCTCAAGTACTCCTTCAGAGCTCACATGGCCACTTAATATACTGGCATGTACATATAAACAATTCAGGAATGGTGAGAGGTTTTAATTTTAATTCATCCACTCATTCCTTTCTTCAGGTGACACTCTAGATTCTGCTACTTTTCCTGCAGATAGGGCAAAGACTTTTGTGACAACCCTTAAAATGGTTTCCTCGTACATTTCTCTTAGTTCCTTCTCAGTCTCCTTTGTAATTTCCCACTCACCTCGCCAATTTGTTACTATTGGGGTGCCCCAAGGATTAGTCCTTGAACTTCTTTTCTAGCAGTGCCCACTTCCTTTGTGACTTTATCCTGAATATCTTTAGATATCATCTATATTCTAACAATGCCCAAACTTACGTATGTAGCACAGACCTCTCCTCTGAACTCTAGACTTCTATATTTACCTGCCTACTTGGCATTTTCACTTGGATTTAGAATAGATGTTTCAACCTTAACATGTCAGAACTGAATTCCTCTTCGAGTCTGCTCATCTGAGAGTCTTCTCCATCTCAGGCAATGTTTCTCCATCCTTCCAGTTTCTCAAGCTAAACACCTTGAAGTCATCCCTGACTCTTCTTTTTGTCTGACACCTAACATCAGTAAAATCCTGTTGGTTCCAGCTTCAATATCTATATATTTCCTGCATTTGGCCACTCTTGGCCTCCACTGCTATCACCCCAAAGCTACCATCATCTGTCTTTTGCATTATTACAGTAGCCTCCTCACTGTGTTTCTGTCTCTTCCCACCTTCTTCCCCAACCACAGTGTGTTCTCAATGCAGCTTTTAGAGTAATTCTTTTAGTGAGGTACCAGATCATGTTGCTGCTCTGCTTAAACTGCCCTCTTCCCCTCCCCAGTGCTCCTCATCTCACCAAGAGCTGTTAGGGTCTATAAGGCCCAACATGATCTTCTCCCTCTCCTCCAGTTAACTCTCTGACCTCATCTCTTAATAATGTCCCCCTCACTCACTCTGCTCCTTTATGTTCTTCAAACATACCAGGCACCTCCTTGTCTCAGAGTCTCTGTATTTGCTGTTTCCTCTACAGGAATGCCCTTCCCCTATTAGAATGGTTTATTTTCTCATCTTCTTAATAAGTATTCCCTGATTCAGTTTTTATTTTTTTTTTAATTTTTTTAACGTTTATTTATTTTTGAGACAGAGAGAGACAGAGCATGAACAGGGGAGGGTCAGAGAG